>NW_027421920.1:0-600000 GCF_037893015.1 Macrotis lagotis
AAGGAAGGCAAGGGAAAGCAAGGGAAGGCAAGCGTAACGGAAGGAACGGCACGGCAACGGGTAACAAGGCTAAGGCACGACAACGCAGGGCTAGACAATGCACCGCAAGGCAAGGAAAGGGTAACGCAAGGAAAGGCACGGTCAGGTGAGGCAAGGCTAATGCACGAAAACGCAAGGCTAGGCAGTGCACGGCAAGGCAAGGAAAGAGTAACGGAAGGAAAGGAAGGCAAGGTAAAGCCAGGCAAGGCAAGTGTAACAAAAGGCACGGCACGGCAAGGGGAAACAAGGCTAAGGCACGACAACGCACGGCTAGGCAATGCAAGGGAAGGCAAGGAAAGGGTAACGCAAGGCAAGGCACGGTGAGCTTAGGCAAGGCTAATGCACGAAAACGCAAGGCTAGGCAATGCACGACAATGCAAGGAAAGCTTAAAGCAAAGGAAGGCACGGTCAGGCAAGATAAGGCTAAGGCACGACAACGCAAGGCTAGGCAATGCAGGGAAGGCAAGCAAAGAGTAACGGAAGGTAAGCAAGGCAAGGAAAAGCAAGGAAAGGCAAAGGTAACGTAAGGAACGGCACGGCAAGGGGAAACAAGTCTAAGGCACGACAACGCACGCTAGGCAATGCACGGCAAGGCAAGTAAAGGGTAACGCATGGGAAAGCACGTTCCGGCGAGCCAAGGCTAAGGCACGACAACGCAAGGCTAGGCAATGCACGGAAGGCAAGCAAAGAGTAACGGAAGGTAAGGAATGCAAGGGAAAGCAAGGAAAGGCAAGGGTAACGGAAGGAACCGCACGGCAAGGGGAAACAAGGCTATGGCACGACAACGCACGCTAGGCAATGCACGGCAAGGCAAGGAAAGGGTAACGCATGGGAAAGCACGGTCAGGCGAGGCAAGGCTAAGGCATGACAACGCAAGGCTAGGCAATGCACGGAAAGCAAGCAAAGAGTAACGGAACGCAAGGAAGGCAAGGGAAAGCAAGGGAAGGCAAGCGTAACGGAAGGAAAGGCACGGCAAGGGGTAACAAGGCTAAGGCACGACAACGCAGGGCTAGGCAATGCACGGCAAGGCAAGGAAAGCTTAAAGCAAAGGAAGGCACGGTCAGGCGAGATAAGGCTAAGGCACGACAACGCAAGGCTAGGCAATGGACGGAAGGCAAGCAAAGAGTAACGGAAGGTAAGGAAGGCAAGGGAAAGCAAGGAAAGGCAAGTGTAACGGAAGGAACGGCACGGCAAGGGGAAACAAGGCTAAGGCACGACAACGCACGCTAGGCAATGCACGGCAAGGCAAAGAAAGGGTAACGCATGGGAAAGCACGGTCATGCGAGGCAAGCCTAAGGCATGACAACGCAAGGCTAGGCAATGCACGGAAAGCAAGCAAAGAGTAACGGAACGCAAGGAAGGCAAGGGAATGCAACGGAAGGCAAGGGTAACGTAAGGAACTGCACGGCAAGGGGTAACAAGGCTAAGGCACGACAACGCAGGGCTAGGCAATGCACCGCAAGGCAAGGAAAGGGTAACGCAAGGAAAGGCACGGTCAGGTGAGGCAAGGCTAATGCACGACAACGCAAGGCTAGGCAGTGCACGGCAAGGCAAGGAAAGAGTAACGGAAGAAAAGGAAGGCAAGGTAAAGCCAGGCAAGGCAAGTGTAACAAAAGGCACGGCACGGCAAGGGGAAACAAGGCTAAGGCACGACAACGCACGGCTAGGCAATGCAAGGGAAGGCAAGGAAAGGGTAACGCAAGGCAAGGCACGGTGAGCTTAGGCAAGGCTAATGCACGAAAACGGAAGGCTAGGCAATGCACGACAATGCAAGGAAAGCTTAAAGCAAAGGAAGGCACGGTCAGGCAAGATAAGGCTAAGGCACGACAACGCAAGGCTAGGCAATGCAGGGAAGGCAAGCAAAGAGTAACGGAAGGTAAGCAAGGCAAGGAAAAGCAAGGAAAGGCAAAGGTAACGTAAGGAACGGCACGGCAAGGGGAAACAAGTCTAAGGCACGACAACGCACGCTAGGCAATGCACGGCAAGGCAAGTAAAGGGTAACGCATGGGAAAGCACCTTCCGGCGAGCCAAGGCTAAGGCACGACAACGCAAGGCTAGGCAATGCACGGAAGGCAAGCAAAGAGTAACGGAAGGTAAGGAATGCAAGGGAAAGCAAGGAAAGGCAAGTGTAACGGAAGGAACCGCACGGCAAGGGGAAACAAGGCTATGGCACGACAACGCACGCTAGGCAATGCACGGCAAGGCAAGGAAAGGGTAACGCATGGGAAAGCACGGTCAGGCGAGGCAAGGCTAAGGCATGACAACGCAAGGCTAGGCAATGCACGGAAAGCAAGCAAAGAGTAACGGAACGCAAGGAAGGCAAGGGAAAGCAAGGGAAGGCAAGCGTAACGGAAGGAACGGCACGGCAAGGGGTAACAAGGCTAAGGCACGACAACGCAGCGCTAGGCAATGCACGGCAAGGCAAGGAAAGCTTAAAGCAAAGGAAGGCACGGTCAGGCGAGATAAGGCTAAGGCACGACAACGCAAGGCTAGGCAATGCACGGAAAGCAAGCAAAGAGTAACGGAACGCAAGGAAGGCAAGGGAAAGCATCGGAAGGCAAGGGTAACGGAAGGAATTGCACGGCAAGGGGTAACAAGGCTAAGGCACGACAACGCAGGTCTAGGCAATGCACGGCAAGGCAATGAAAGGGTAACGCAAGGGAAGGCACGGTCAGGTGAGGCAAGGATAAGGCACGACAACGCAAGGATAGGCAATGCCCGGAAGGCAAGCAAAGAGTAACGGAAGGTAAGGAAGGCAAGGGAAAGCCAGGCAAGGCAAGTGTAACGAAAGGCACGGCACTAGAAGGGGAAACAAGGCTAAGGCAAGACAACGCACGGCTAGGCAATGCACGGGAAGGCAAGGAAAGGGTAACGCAAGGCAAGGCACGGTGAGGCTAGGCAAGGCTAATGCACGAAAACGCAAGGCTAGGCAATGCACGACAATGCAAGGAAAGCTTAAAGCAAATGAAGGCATGGTCAGGCGAGATAAGGCTAAGGCACGACAACGCAAGGCTAGGCAATGGAGGGAAGGCAAGCAAAGAGTAACGGAAGGTAAGGAAGGCAAGGGAAAGCAAGGAAAGGCAAGTGTAACGGAAGGAACGGCACGGCAAGGGGAAACAAGGCTAAGGCACGAGAACGCACGCTAGGCAATGCACGGCAAGGCAAGGAAAGGGTAACGCAGGGAAAGCACGGTCAGGCGGGTCAATGCTAAGGTATGACAACGGAAGGCTAGGCAATGCACGGAAAGCAAGCAAAGACAAACGGAACGCAAGGAAGGCAAGGGAAAGCAAGGGAAGGCAAGGGTAACGGAAGGAACGGCAGGGCAAGGGGTAACAACGCTAAGGAACGACAACGCAGGGCTAGGCAATGCACCGCAAGGCAAGGAAAGGGTAACGCAAGGGAAGGCACGGTCATGTGAGGCAAGGCTAATGCACGACAACGCAAGGCTAGGCAGTGCACGGCAAGGCAAGGGAAGAGTAACGGAAGGAAAGGAAGGCAAGGCAAAGCCAGGCAAGGCAAGTGTAACAAAAGACACGGCACGGCAAGGATAAACAAGGCTAAGGCACGACAACGCACGGCTAGGCAATGCACGGCAAGGCAAGGAAAGGGTAACGCAAGGAAAGGCACGGTCAGGCTAGGCAAGGCTAATGCACGAAAACGCAAAGCTAGGCAATGCACGACAATGCAAGGAAAGCTTAAAGCAAAGGAAGGCACGGTCAGGCGAGATAAGGCTAAGGCACGACAACGCAAGGCTAGGCAATGCAGGGAATGCAAGCAAAGAGTAACGGAAGGTAAGCAAGGCAAGGAAAAGCAAGGAAAGGCAAGGGTAACGTAAGGAACGGCACGGCAAGGGGTAACAAGTCTAAGGCACGACAACGCACGCTAGGCAATGCACTGCATGGCAAGTAAAGGGTAACGCATGGGAAACCACGTTCCGGGGAGGCAAGGCTAAGGCACGACAACGCAAGGCTAGGCAATGGACGGAAGGCAAGCAAAGAGTAACGGAAGGTAACGAAGGCAAGGGAAAGCAAGGAAACGAAAGTGTAACGGAAGGAACCGCACGGCAAGGGGGAAACAAGGCTATGGCACGACAACGCACGCTAGGCAATGCACGGCAAGGCAAGGAAAGGGTAACGCATGGGAAAGCACGGTCAGGCGAGGCAAGGCTAAGGCATGACAACGCAAGGCTAGGCAATGCACGGAAAGCAAGCAAAGAGTAACGGAACGCAAGGAAGGCAAGGGAAAGCAAGGGAAGGCAAGCGTAACGGAAGGAATTGCACGGCAAGGGGTAACAAGGCTAAAGGCACGACAACGCAGGGCTAGGCAATGCACCGCAAGGCAAGGAAAGGGTAACGCAAGGGAAGGCACGGTCAGGTGAGGCAAGGCTAATGCACGACAACGCAAGTCTAGGCAGTGCACGGCAAGGCAAGGAAAGAGTAACGGAAGGAAAGGAAGGCAAGGCAAAGCCAGGGAAGGCAAGTTTAACAAAAGACACGGCACGGCAAGGATAAACAAGGCTAAGGCACGACAACGCACGGCTAGGCAATGCACGGCAATGCAAGGAAAGGGTAACGCAAGGCAAGGCACGGTCAGGCGAGGTAAGGCTAAGGCACGACAACGCAAAGCTAGGCAATGAACGGAAGGGAAGCAAAGACTAACGGAAGGCTTCGAAGGCAAGGGAAAGCAAGGCAAGGCAAGGGTAACGGAAGGAACGGCACGGCAAGGGGAAACAAGGCTAAGGCACGACAACGCACGCTAGGCAATGCACGGCAAGGCAAAGAAAGGGTAACGCATGGGAAAGCACGGTCATGCGAGGCAAGCCTAAGGCATGACAACGCAAGGCTAGGCAATGCACGGAAAGCAAGCAAAGAGTAACGGAACGCAAGGAAGGCAAGGGAATGCAACGGAAGGCAAGGGTAACGGAAGGAACTGCACGGCAAGGGGTAACAAGGCTAAGGCACGACAACGCAGGGCTAGGCAATGCACCGCAAGGCAAGGAAAGGGTAACGCAAGGGAAGGCACGGTCAGGTGAGGCAAGGCTAAGGCATGAGAACGCAAGGCTAGGCAATGTACGGAAAGTAAGCAAAGAGTAACGGAACGCAAGGAAGGCAAGGGAAAGCAAGGGAAGGCAAGGGTAACGGAAGGAACGGCAGGGCAAGGGGTAACAAGGCTAAGGCACGACAACGCAGGGCTAGACAATGCACCGCAAGGCAAGGAAAGGGTAACGCAAGGAAAGGCACGGTCAGGTGAGGCAAGGCTAATGCACGACAACGCAAGGCTAGGCAGTGCACGGCAAGGCAAGGAAAGAGTAACGGAAGGAAAGGAAGGCAAGGTAAAGCCAGGCAAGGCAAGTGTAACAAAAGGCACGGCACGGCAAGGGGAAACAAGGCTAAGGCACGACAACGCACGGCTAGGCAATGTAAGGGAAGGCAAGGAAAGGGTAACGCAAGGCAAGGCACGGTGAGCTTAGGCAAGGCTAATGCACGAAAACGGAAGGCTAGGCAATGCACGACAATGCAAGGAAAGCTTAAAGCAAAGGAAGGCACGGTCAGGCAAGATAAGGCTAAGGCACGACAACGCAAGGCTAGGCAATGCAGGGAAAGCAAGCAAAGAGTAACGGAAGGTAAGCAAGGCAAGGAAAAGCAAGGAAAGGCAAAGGTAACGTAAGGAACGGCACGGCAAGGGGAAACAAGTCTAAGGCACGACAACGCACGCTAGGCAATGCACGGCAAGGCAAGTAAAGGGTAACGCATGGGAAAGCACCTTCCGGCGAGCCAAGGCTAAGGCACGACAACGCAAGGCTAGGCAATGCACGGAAGGCAAGCAAAGAGTAACGGAAGGTAAGGAATGCAAGGGAAAGCAAGGAAAGGCAAGTGTAACGGAAGGAACCGCACGGCAAGGGGAAACAAGGCTATGGCACGACAACGCACGCTAGGAAATGCACGGCAAGGCAAGGAAAGGGTAACGCATGGGAAAGCACGGTCAGGCGAGGCAAGGCTAAGGCATGACAACGCAAGGCTAGGCAATGCACGGAAAGCAAGCAAAGAGTAACGGAACGCAAGGAAGGCAAGGGAAAGCAAGGGAAGGCAAGCGTAACGGAAGGAACGGCACGGCAAGGGGTAACAAGGCTAAGGCACGACAACGCAGCGCTAGGCAATGCACGGCAAGGCAAGGAAAGCTTAAAGCAAAGGAAGGCACGGTCAGGCGAGATAAGGCTAAGGCACGACAACGCAAGGCTAGGCAATGGACGGAAGGCAAGCAAAGAGTAACGGAAGGTAAGGAAGGCAAGGGAAAGTAAGGAAACGAAAGTGTAACGGAAGGAACCGCACGGCAAGGGGAAACAAGGCTAAGGCACGACAACGCACGCTAGGCAATGCACGGCAAGGCAAGGAAAGGGTAACGCATGGGAAAGCACGGTCAGGCGAGGCAAGGCTAAGGCATGACATCGCAAGGCTAGGCAATGCACGGAAAGCAAGCAAAGAGTAACGGAACGCAAGGAAGGCAAGGGAAAGCATCGGAAGGCAAGGGTAACGGAAGGAATTGCACGGCAAGGGGTAACAAGGCTAAGGCACGACAACGCAGGTCTAGGCAATGCACGGCAAGGCAATGAAAGGGTAACGCAAGGGAAGGCACGGTCAGGTGAGGCAAGGATAAGGCACGACAACGCAAGGATAGGCAATGCCCGGAAGGCAAGCAAAGAGTAACGGAAGGTAAGGAAGGCAAGGGAAAGCCAGGCAAGGCAAGTGTAACGAAAGGCACGGCACTAGAAGGGGAAACAAGGCTAAGGCAAGACAACGCACGGCTAGGCAATGCACGGGAAGGCAAGGAAAGGGTAACGCAAGGCAAGGCACGGTGAGGCTAGGCAAGGCTAATGCACGAAAACGCAAGGCTAGGCAATGCACGACAATGCAAGGAAAGCTTAAAGCAAATGAAGGCATGGTCAGGCGAGATAAGGCTAAGGCACGACAACGCAAGGCTAGGCAATGGAGGGAAGGCAAGCAAAGAGTAACGAAAGGTAAGGAAGGCAAGGGAAAGCAAGGAAAGGCAAGTGTAACGGAAGGAACGGCACGGCAAGGGGAAACAAGGCTAAGGCACGAGAACGCACGCTAGGCAATGCACGGCAAGGCAAGGAAAGGGTAACGCAGGGAAAGCACGGTCAGGCGGGGTCAATGCTAAGGTATGACAACGGAAGGCTAGGCAATGCACGGAAAGCAAGCAAAGACAAACGGAACGCAAGGAAGGCAAGGGAAAGCAAGGGAAGGCAAGGGTAACGGAAGGAACGGCAGGGCAAGGGGTAACAACGCTAAGGAACGACAACGCAGGGCTAGGCAATGCACCGCAAGGCAAGGAAAGGGTAACGCAAGGGGAAGGCACGGTCATGTGAGGCAAGGCTAATGCACGACAACGCAAGGCTAGGCAGTGCACGGCAAGGCAAGGGAAGAGTAACGGAAGGAAAGGAAGGCAAGGCAAAGCCAGGCAAGGCAAGTGTAACAAAAGACACGGCACGGCAAGGATAAACAAGGCTAAGGCACGACAACGCACGGCTAGGCAATGCACGGCAAGGCAAGGAAAGGGTAACGCAAGGAAAGGCACGGTCAGGCTAGGCAAGGCTAATGCACGAAAACGCAAAGCTAGGCAATGCACGACAATGCAAGGAAAAGCTTAAAGCAAAGGAAGGCACGGTCAGGCGAGATAAGGCTAAGGCACGACAACGCAAGGCTAGGCAATGCAGGGAATGCAAGCAAAGAGTAACGGAAGGTAAGCAAGGCAAGGAAAAGCAAGGAAAGGCAAGGGTAACGTAAGGAACGGCACGGCAAGGGGTAACAAGTCTAAGGCACGACAACGCACGCTAGGCAATGCACTGCATGGCAAGTAAAGGGTAACGCATGGGAAAACCACGTTCCGGGGAGGCAAGGCTAAGGCACGACAACGCAAGGCTAGGCAATGGACGGAAGGCAAGCAAAGAGTAACGGAACGTAACGAAGGCAAGGGAAAGCAAGGAAACGAAAGTGTAACGGAAGGAACCGCACGGCAAGGGGAAACAAGGCTATGGCACGACAACGCACGCTAGGCAATGCACGGCAAGGCAAGGAAAGGGTAACGCATGGGAAAGCACGGTCAGGCGAGGCAAGGCTAAGGCATGACAACGCAAGGCTAGGCAATGCACGGAAAGCAAGCAAAGAGTAACGGAACGCAAGGAAGGCAAGGGAAAGCAAGGGAAGGCAAGCGTAGCGGAAGGAATTGCACGGCAAGGGGTAACAAGGCTAAAGGCACGACAACGCAGGGCTAGGCAATGCACCGCAAGGCAAGGAAAGGGTAACGCAAGGGAAGGCACGGTCAGGTGAGGCAAGGCTAATGCACGACAACGCAAGTCTAGGCAGTGCACGGCAAGGCAAGGAAAGAGTAACGGAAGGAAAGGAAGGCAAGGCAAAGCCAGGGAAGGCAAGTTTAACAAAAGACACGGCACGGCAAGGATAAACAAGGCTAAGGCACGACAACGCACGGCTAGGCAATGCACGGCAATGCAAGGAAAGGGTAACGCAAGGCAAGGCACGGTCAGGCGAGGTAAGGCTAAGGCACGACAACGCAAAGCTAGGCAATGAACGGAAGGGAAGCAAAGACTAACGGAAGGCTTCGAAGGCAAGGGAAAGCAAGGCAAGGCAAGGGTAACGGAAGGAACGGCACGGCAAGGGGAAACAAGGCTAAGGCACGACAACGCACGCTAGGCAATGCAAGGCAAGGCAAAGAAAGGGTAACGCATGGGAAAGCACGGTCATGCGAGGCAAGCCTAAGGCATGACAACGCAAGGCTAGGCAATGCACGGAAAGCAAGCAAAGAGTAACGGAACGCAAGGAAGGCAAGGGAATGCAACGGAAGGCAAGGGTAACGGAAGGAACTGCACGGCAAGGGGTAACAAGGCTAAGGCACGACAACGCAGGGCTAGGCAATGCACCGCAAGGCAAGGAAAGGGTAACGCAAGGGAAGGCACGGTCAGGTGAGGCAAGGCTAAGGCATGAGAACGCAAGGCTAGGCAATGTACGGAAAGTAAGCAAAGAGTAACGGAACGCAAGGAAGGCAAGGGAAAGCAAGGGAAGGCAAGGGTAACGGAAGGAACGGCAGGGCAAGGGGTAACAAGGCTAAGGCACGACAACGCAGGGCTAGACAATGCACCGCAAGGCAAGGAAAGGGTAACGCAAGGAAAGGCACGGTCAGGTGAGGCAAGGCTAATGCACGACAACGCAAGGCTAGGCAGTGCACGGCAAGGCAAGGAAAGAGTAACGGAAGGAAAGGAAGGCAAGGTAAAGCCAGGCAAGGCAAGTGTAACAAAAGGCACGGCACGGCAAGGGGAAACAAGGCTAAGGCACGACAACGCACGGCTAGGCAATGCAAGGGAAGGCAAGGAAAGGGTAACGCAAGGCAAGGCACGGTGAGCTTAGGCAAGGCTAATGCACGAAAACGCAAGGCTAGGCAATGCACGACAATGCAAGGAAAGCTTAAAGCAAAGGAAGGCACGGTCAGGCAAGATAAGGCTAAGGCACGACAACGCAAGGCTAGGCAATGCAGGGAAGGCAAGCAAAGAGTAACGGAAGGTAAGCAAGGCAAGGAAAAGCAAGGAAAGGCAAAGGTAACGTAAGGAACGGCACGGCAAGGGGAAACAAGTCTAAGGCACGACAACGCACGCTAGGCAATGCACGGCAAGGCAAGTAAAGGGTAACGCATGGGAAAGCACGTTCCGGCGAGCCAAGGCTAAGGCACGACAACGAAAGGCTAGGCAATGCACGGAAGGCAAGCAAAGAGTAACGGAAGGTAAGGAAGGCAAGGGAAAGCAAGGAAAGGCAAGTGTAACGGAAGGAACGGCACGGCAAGGGGAAACAAGGCTAAGGCACGACAACGCACGCTAGGCAATGCACGGCAAGGCAAAGAAAGGGTAACGCATGGGAAAGCACGGTCATGCGAGGCAAGCCTAAGGCATGACAACGCAAGGCTAGGCAATGCACGGAAAGCAAGCAAAGAGTAACGGAACGCAAGGAAGGCAAGGGAATGCAACGGAAGGCAAGGGTAACGGAAGGAACTGCACGGCAAGGGGTAACAAGGCTAAGGCACGACAACGCAGGGCTAGGCAATGCACCGCAAGGCAAGGAAAGGGTAACGCAAGGGAAGGCACGGTCAGGTGAGGCAAGGCTAAGGCATGAGAACGCAAGGCTAGGCAATGTACGGAAAGTAAGCAAAGAGTAACGGAACGCAAGGAAGGCAAGGGAAAGCAAGGGAAGGCAAGGGTAACGGAAGGAACGGCAGGGCAAGGGGTAACAAGGCTAAGGCACGACAACGCAGGGCTAGACAATGCACCGCAAGGCAAGGAAAGGGTAACGCAAGGAAAGGCACGGTCAGGTGAGGCAAGGCTAATGCACGACAACGCAAGGCTAGGCAGTGCACGGCAAGGCAAGGAAAGAGTAACGGAAGGAAAGGAAGGCAAGGTAAAGCCAGGCAAGGCAAGTGTAACAAAAGGCACGGCACGGCAAGGGGAAACAAGGCTAAGGCACGACAACGCACGGCTAGGCAATGCACGGGAAGGCAAGGAAAGGGTAACGCAAGGCAAGGCACGGTGAGGCTAGGCAAGGCTAATGCACGAAAACGCAAGGCTAGGCAATGCACGACAATGCAAGGAAAGCTTAAAGCAAATGAAGGCATGGTCAGGCGAGATAAGGCTAAGGCACGACAACGCAAGGCTAGGCAATGGAGGGAAGGCAAGCAAAGAGTAACGGAAGGTAAGGAAGGCAAGGGAAAGCAAGGAAAGGCAAGTGTAACGGAAGGAACGGCACGGCAAGGGGAAACAAGGCTAAGGCACGAGAACGCACGCTAGGCAATGCACGGCAAGGCAAGGAAAGGGTAACGCAGGGAAAGCACGGTCAGGCGGGTCAAGGCTAAGGTATGACAACGGAAGGCTAGGCAATGCACGGAAAGCAAGCAAAGACAAACGGAACGCAAGGAAGGCAAGGGAAAGCAAGGGAAGGCAAGGGTAACGGAAGGAACGGCAGGGCAAGGGGTAACAACGCTAAGGAACGACAACGCAGGGCTAGGCAATGCACCGCAAGGCAAGGAAAGGGTAACGCAAGGGAAGGCACGGTCATGTGAGGCAAGGCTAATGCACGACAACGCAAGGCTAGGCAGTGCACGGCAAGGCAAGGGAAGAGTAACGGAAGGAAAGGAAGGCAAGGCAAAGCCAGGCAAGGCAAGTGTAACAAAAGACACGGCACGGCAAGGATAAACAAGGCTAAGGCACGACAACGCACGGTTAGGCAATGCACGGCAATGCAAGGAAAGGGTAACGCAAGGCAAGGCACGGTCAGGCGAGGTAAGGCTAAGGCACGACAACGCAAAGCTAGGCAATGAACGGAAGGGAAGCAAAGACTAACGGAAGGCTTCGAAGGCAAGGGAAAGCAAGGCAAGGCAAGGGTAACGGAAAGAACGGCACGGCAAGGGGAAACAAGGCTAAGGCACGACAACGCACGCTAGGCAATGCACGGCAAGGCAAAGAAAGGGTAACGCATGGGAAAGCACGGTCAGGCGAGGCAAGGCTAAGGCATGACAACGCAAGGCTAGGCAATGCACGAAAAGCAAGCAAAGAGTAACGGAACGCAAGGAAGGCAAGGGAAAGCAAGGGAAGGCAAGCGTAACGGAAGGAAAGGCACGGCAAGGGGTAACAAGGCTAAGGCACGACAACGCAGGACTAGGCAATGCACGGCAAGGCAAGGAAAGCTTAAAGCAAAGGAAGGCACGGCCAGGCGAGATAAGGCTAAGGTACGACAACGCAAGGCTAGGCAATGGACGAAAGGCAAGCAAAGAGTAACGGAAGGTAAGGAAGGCAAGGGAAAGCAAGGAAACGAAAGTGTAACGGAAGGAACCGCACGGCAAGGGGAAACAAGGCTAAGGCACGACAACGCACGCTAGGCAATGCACGGCAAGGCAAGGAAAGGGTAACGCATGAGAAAGCACGGTCAGGCGAGGCAAGGCTAAGGCATGACAACGCAAGGCTAGGCAATGCACGGAAAGCAAGCAAAGAGTAACGGAACGCAAGGAAGGCAAGGGAAAGCAACGGAAGGCAAGGGTAACGGAAGGAATTGCACGGCAAGGGGTAACAAGGCTAAGGCACGACAACGCAGGGCTAGGCAATGCACGGCAAGGCAAGGAAAGGGTAACGCAAGGGAAGGCACGGTCAGGTGAGGCAAGGATAAGGCACGACAACGCAAGGCTAGGCAATGCAGGGAAGGCAAGCAAAGAGTAACGGAAGGTAAGCAAGGCAAGGAAAAGCAAGGAAAGGCAAGGGTAACGTAAGGAACGGCACGGCAAGGGGTAACAAGTCTAAGGCACGACAACGCACGCTAGGCAATGCACTGCATGGCAAGTAAAGGGTAACGCATGGGAAACCACGTTCCGGCGAGGCAAGGCTAAGGCACGACAACGCAAGGCTAGGCAATGGACGGAAGGCAAGCAAAGAGTAACGGAAGGTAACGAAGGCCAGGGAAAGCAAGGAAACGAAAGTGTAACGGAAGGAACCGCACGGCAAGGGGAAACAAGGCTATGGCACGACAACGCACTCTAGGCAATGCACGACAAGGCAAGGAAAGGGTAACGCATGGGAAAGCACGGTCAGGCGAGGCAAGCCTAAGGCATGACAACGCAAGGCTAGGCAATGCACGGAAAGCAAGCAAAGAGTAACGGAACGCAAGGAAGGCAAGGGAAAGCAAGGGAAGGCAAGCGTAACGGAAGGAATTGCACGGCAAGGGGTAACAAGGCTAAAGGCACGACAACGCAGGGCTAGGCAATGCACCGCAAGGCAAGGAAAGGGTAACGCAAGGGAAGGCACGGTCAGGTGAGGCAAGGCTAATGCACGACAACGCAAGGCTAGGCAGTGCACGGCAAGGCAAGGAAAGAGTAACGGAAGGAAAGGAAGGCTAGGCAAAGCCAGGCAAGGCAAGTGTAACAAAAGGCACGGCACGGCATGGGGAAACAAGGCTAAGGCACGACAACGCACGGCTAGGCAATGCAAGGGAAGGCAAGGAAAGGGTAACGCAAGGGAAGGCACGGTGAGCTTAGGCAAGGCTAATGCAGGAAAACGCAAGGCCTGGCAATGCACGACAATGCAAGGAAAGCTTAAAGCAAAGGAAGGCACGGTCAGGCGAGATAAGGCTATGGCAGGACAACGCAAGGCTAGGCATTGCAGGGAAGGCAAGCAAAGAGTAACGGAAGGTAAGCAAGGCAAGGAAAAGCAAGGAAAGGCAAGTGTAACGGAAGGAACCGCACGGCAAGGGGAAACAAGGCTAAGGCACGACAAAGCACGCTAGGCAATGCACGGCAAGGCAAGGAAAGGGTAACGCATGGGACAGCACGGTCAGGCGAGGCAAGGCTAAGGCATGACAACGCAAGGCTAGGCAATGCACGGAAAGCAAGCAAAGAGTAACGGAACGCAAGGAAGGCAAGGGAAAGCAAGGGAAGGCAAGCGTAACGGAAGGAACGGCACGGCAAGGGGTAACAAGGCTAAGGCACGACAACGCAGGGCTAGGCAATGCACGGCAAGGCAAGGAAAGCTTAAAGCAAAGGAAGGCACGGTCAGGCGAGATAAGGCTAAGGCACGACAACGCAAGGCTAGGCAATGGACGGAAGGCAAGCAAAGAGTAACGGAAGGTAAGGAAGGCAAGGGAAAGCAAGGCAAGGCAAGGGTAACGGAAGGAACCGCATGGCAAGAGGAAACAAGTCTAAGGCACGACAACGCACGCTAGGCAATGTACGGCAAGGCAAGGAAAGGGTAACGCATGGGAAAGCACGGTCAGGCGAGGCAAGGCTAAGGCACGACAACGCAAGGCTAGGCAATGCACGGAAGGCAAGCAAAGAGTAACGGAAGATAAGGAAGGCAAGGGAAAGCAAGGAAAGGCAAGTGTAACGGAAGGAACCGCACGGCAAGGGAAAACAAGGCTAAGGCACGACAACGCACGCTAGGCAATGCACGGCAGGGCAAGAAAAGGGTAACGCATGGGAAAGCACAGTCAGGCGAGGCAAGGCTAAGGCATGACAACGCAAGGCTACGCAATGCACGGAAAGCAAGCAAAGAGTAACGGAACGCAAGGAAGGCAAGGGAATGCAACGGAAGGCAAGGGTAACGGAAGGAATTGCACGCAAGGGCTAACAAGGCTAAGGCACGACAACGCAGGGCTAGGCAATGCACGGCAAGGCAAGGAAAGGGTAACGCAAGGGAAGGCACGGTCAGGTGAGGCAAGGATAAGGCACGACAACACAAGGCTAGGCAATGCCCGGAAGGCAAGCAAAGAGTAACGGAAGGTAAAGAAGGCAAGGGAAAGCCAGGCAAGGCAAGTGTAACAAAAGCCACGGCACGGCAAGGGGAAACAAGGCTAAGGCACGACAACGCACGGCTAGGCAATGCACGGCAAGGCAAGGAAAGAGTAACGCAAGGAAAGGCACGGTGAGGCTAGGGAAGGCTAATGCACGAAATCGCAAAGCTAGGCAATGCTCGACAATGCAAGGAAAGCTTAAAGCAAAGGAAGGCACGGTCAAGCGAGATAAGGCTAAGGCACGACAACGCAAGGCTAGGCAATGCAGGGAAGGCAAGGAAAGAGTAACGGAAGGTAAACAAGTCAAGGAAAAGCAAGGAAAGGCAAGGGTAACGTAAGAAACGGCACGGCAAGGGGAAACAAGTCTAAGGTACGACAACGCACGCTAGGCAATGCACTGCAAGGCAAGTAAAGGGTATCGCATGGGAAAGCACGTTCCGGCGAGGCAAGGCTAAGGCACGACAACGCAAGGCTAGGAAATGCACGGAAGGCAAGCAAAGAGTAACGGAAGGTAAGGAAGGCAAGGGAAAGCAAGGAAAGGCAAGTGTAACGGAAGGAACCGCACGGCAAGGGGAAACAAGGCTAAGGCAGGACAACGCACGCTAGGCAATGCACGGCAAGGCAAGGAAAGGGTAACGCATGGGAAAGCACGGTCAGGCGAGGCAAGGCTAAGGCATGACAACGCAAGGCTAGGCAATGCACGGAAAGCAAGCGAAGAGTAACGGAACGCAAGGAAGGCAAGGGAAAGCAAGGGAAGGCAAGCGTAACGGAAGGAACGGCACGGCAAGGTGTAACAAGGCTAAGGCACGACAACGCAGGGCTAGGCAATGCACGGCAAGGCAAAGAAAGCTTAAAGCAAAGGAAGGCACGGTCAGGCGAGATAAGGCTAAGGTACGAGAACGCAAGGCTAGGCAATGGACGGAAGGCAAGCAAAGAGTAACGGAAGGTAAGGAAGGCAAGGGAAAGCAAGGAAACGAAAGTGTAACGGAAGGAACCGCACGGCAAGGGGAAACAAAGCTAAGGCACGACAACGCACGCTAGGCAATGCACGGCAAGGCAAGGAAAGGGTAACGCATGGGAAAGCACGGTCAGGCGAGGCAAGGCTAAGGCATGACAACGCAAGGCTAGGCAATGCACGGAAAGCAAGCAAAGAGTAACGGAACGCAAGGAAGGCAAGGGAAAGCAACGGAAGGCAAGGGTAACGGAAGGAACGGCAGGGCAAGGGGAAAGAGGCTAAGGCACGACAACGCAAGGCTAGGCAATACACCGCAAGGCAAGGAAAGGGTAACGCAAGGGAAGGCACGGTCAGGTGAGGCAAGGCTAATGCACGACAACGCAAGGCTAGGCAGTGCACGGCAAGGCAAGGAAAGAGTAACGGAAGGAAAGGAAGGCAAGGCAAAGCCAGGCAAGGCAAGTGTAACAAAAGGCACGGCACGGCAAGGGGAAACAAGTCTAAGGCATGACAACGCACGCTAGGCAATGCACGGCAAGGCAAGGAAAGGGTAACGCATGCGAAAGCACGGTCAGGCGAGGCAAGGCTAAGGCATGACAACGCAAGGCTACGCAATGCACGGGAAGCAAGCAAAGAGTAACGGAACGCAAGGAAGGCAAGGGAATGCAACGGAAGGCAAGGGTAACGGAAGGAACTGCACGGCAAGGGGTAAAAAGGCTAAGGCACGACAACGCAGGGCTAGGCAATGCACCGCAAGGCAAGGAAAGGGTAACGCAAGGGAAGGCACGGTCAGGTGAGGCAAGGCTAATGCATGAGAACGCAAGGCTAGGCAATGTACGGAAAGCAAGCAAAGAGTAACGGAACGCAAGGAAGGCAAGGGAAAGCAAGGGAAGGCAAGGGTAACGGAAGGAACGGCAGGGCAAGGGGTAACAAGGCTAAGGCACGACAACGCAGGGCTAGGCAATGCACCGCAAGGCAAGGAAAGGGTAACGCAAGGGAAGGCACGGTCAGGTGAGGCAAGGCTAATGCACGACAACGGAAGGCTAGGCAGTGCACGGCAAGGCAAGGAAAGAGTAACGGAAGGAAAGGAAGGCAAGGCAAAGCCAGGCAAGGCAAGTGTAACAAAAGGCACGGCACGGCATGGGGAAACAAGGCTAAGGCACGACAACGCAGGGCTAGGCAATGCACGGCAAGGCAAGGAAAGGGTAAGCAAGGGAAGGCAGGGTCAGGTGAGGCAAGGATAAGGCACGACAACGCAAGGATAGGCAATGCCCGGAAGGCAAGCAAAGAGTAACGGAA
Organism: Macrotis lagotis; assembly: GCF_037893015.1. Lineage (NCBI taxonomy): Eukaryota > Metazoa > Chordata > Mammalia > Peramelemorphia > Peramelidae > Macrotis > Macrotis lagotis. The sequence continues at coordinate 16,636 of NW_027421920.1, forward strand.
GGTAAGGAAGGCAAGGGAAAGCCAGGCAAGGCAAGTGTAACAAAAGGCACGGCACCGGAAGGGGAAACAAGGCTAAGGCAAGACAACGCACGGCTAGGCAATGCACGGGAAGGCAAGGAAAGGGTAACGCAAGGCAAGGCACGGTGAGGCTAGGCAAGGCTAATGCACGAAAACGCAAGGCTAGGCAATGCACGACAATGCAAGGAAAGCTTAAAGCAAAGGAAGGCATGGTCAGGCGAGATAAGGCTAAGGCACGACAACGCAAGGCTAGGCAATGGAGGGAAGGCAAGCAAAGAGTAACGGAAGGTAAGGAAGGCAAGGGAAAGCAAGGAAAGGCAAGTGTAACGGAAGGAACGGCACGGCAAGGGGAAACAAGGCTAAGGCACGAGAACGCACGCTAGGCAATGCACGGCAAGGCAAGGAAAGGGTAACGCAGGGAAAGCACGGTCAGGCGGGTCAAGGCTAAGGTATGACAACGGAAGGCTAGGCAATGCACGGAAAGCAAGCAAAGACAAACGGAACGCAAGGAAGGCAAGGGAAAGCAAGGGAAGGCAAGGGTAACGGAATGAACGGCAGGGCAAGGGGTAACAACGCTAAGGAACGACAACGCAGGGCTAGGCAATGCACCACAAGGCAAGGAAAGGGTAACGCAAGGGAAGGCACGGTCATGTGAGGCAAGGCTAATGCACGACAACGCAAGGCTAGGCAGTGCACGGCAAGGCAAGGGAAGAGTAACGGAAGGAAAGGAAGGCAAGGCAAAGCCAGGCAAGGCAAGTGTAACAAAAGACACGGCACGGCAAGGATAAACAAGGCTAAGGCACGACAACGCACGGCTAGGCAATGCACGGCAATGCAAGGAAAGGGTAACGCAAGGCAAGGCACGGTCAGGCGAGGTAAGGCTAAGGCACGACAACGCAAAGCTAGGCAATGAACGGAAGGGAAGCAAAGACTAACGGAAGGCTTCGAAGGCAAGGGAAAGCAAGGCAAGGCAAGGGTAACGGAAATAACGGCACGGCAAGGGGAAACAAGGCTAAGGCACGACAACGCACGCTAGGCAATGCACGGCAAGGCAAAGAAAGGGTAACGCATGGGAAAGCACGGTCAGGCGAGGCAAGGCTAATGCACGACAACGCAAGGCTGGGCAGTGCACGGCAAGGCAAGTAAAGAGTAACGGAAAGAAAGGAAGGCAAGGCAAAGCCAGGCAAGGCAAGTGTAACAAAAGGCACGGCACGGCAAGGGGAAACAAGGCTAATGCACGACAACGCAAGGCTAGGCAGTGCACGGCAATGCAAGTAAAGAGTAACGGAAGGAAAGGAAGGCAAGGCAAAGCCAGACAAGGCAAGTGTAACAAAAGGCACGGCACGGCAAGGGGAAACAAGGCTAAGGCACGACAACGCACGTCTAGGCAATGCAAGGGAAGGCAAGGAAAGGGTAACGCAAGGCAAGGCACGGTGAGCTTAGGCAAGGCTAATGCACGAAAACGCAAGGCTTGGCAATGCACGACAATGCAAGGAAAGCTTAAAGCAAAGGAAGGCACGGTCAGGCGAGATAAGGCTAAGGCACGACAACGCAAGGCTAGGCATTGCAGGGAAGGCAAGCAAAGAGTAACGGAAGGTAAGCAAGGCAAGGAAAAGCAAGGAAAGGCAAGTGTAACGGAAGGAACCGCACGGCAAGGGGAAACAAGGTTATGGCACGACAACGCACGCTAGGCAATGCACGGCAAGGCAAGGAAAGGGTAACGCATGGGAAAGCACGGTCAGGCGAGGCAAGGCTAAGGCATGACAACGCAAGGCTAGGCAATGCACGGAAAGCAAGCAAAGAGTAACGGAACGCAAGGAAGGCAAGGGAAAGCAAGGGAAGGCAAGCGTAACGGAAGGAAAGGCACGGCAAGGGGTAACAAGGCTAAGGCACGACATCGCAAGGCTAGGCAATGCAGGGAAGGCAAGCAAAGAGTAAAGGAATGTAAGCAAGGCAAGGAAAAGCAAGGAAAGGCAAGGGTAACGGAAGGAACAGCACGGCAAGGGGAAACAAGTCTAAGGCATAACAACGCACGCTAGGCAATGCACGGCAAGGCAAGGAAAGGGTAACGCATGCGAAAGCACGGTCAGGCGAGGCAAGGCTAAGGCACGACAACGCAAGGCTAGGCAATGCACGACAATGCAAGGAAAGCTTAAAGTAAAGGAAGGCACGGTCAGGCGAGATAAGGCTAAGGCACGACAACATAAGGCTAGGCAATGCAGGGAAGTCAAGCAAAGAGTAACGGAAGGTAAGCAAGGCAAGGAAAAGCAAGGAAAGGCAAGGGTAACGTAAGGAACGGCACGGCAAGGGGAAACAAGTCTAAGGCACGACAACGCACGCTAGGCAATGCACGGCAAGGCAAGTAAAGGGTAACGCATGGGAAAGCACGTTACGGCGAGGCAAGGCTAAGGCACGACAACGCAAGGCTTAGGCAATGCACGGAAGGCAAGCAAAGAGTAACGGAAGGTAAGGAAGGCAAGGGAAAGCAAGGAAAGGCAAGTGTAACGGAAGGAACCGCACGGCAAGGGGAAACAAGGCTAAGGCAGGACAACGCACGCTAGGCAATGCACGGCAGGGCAAGAAAAGGGTAACGCATGGGAAAGCACAGTCAGGCGAGGCAAGGCTAAGGCATGACAACGCAAGGCTACGCAATGCAGGGAAAGCAAGCAAAGAGTAACGGAACGCAAGGAAGGCAAGGGAATGCAACGGAAGGCAAGGGTAACGGAAGGAACTGCACGGCAAGGGGTAACAAGGCAAAGGCACGACAACGCAGGGCTAGGCAATGCACCGCAAGGCAAGGAAAGGGTAACGCAAGGGAAGGCACGGTCAGGTGAGCAAGGCTAAGGCATGAGAACGCAAGGCTAGGCAATGTACGGAAAGCAAGCAAAGAGTAACGGAACGCAAGGAAGGCAAGGGAAAGCAAGGGAAGGCAAGGGTAACGGAAGGAACGGCAGGGCAAGGGGTAACAAGGCTAAGGCACGACAACGCAGGGCTAGGCAATGCACCGCAAGGCAAGGAAAGGGTAACGCAAGGGAAGGCACGGTCAGGTGAGGCAAGGCTAATGCACGACAACGCAAGGCTAGGCAGTGCACGGCAAGGCAAGGTAAGTGTAACCGAAGGAAAGGAAGGCAAGGCAAAGCCAGGCAAGGCAAGTGTAACAAAAGGAACGGCAGGGCAAGGGGTAACAAGGCTAAGGCACGACAACGCAGGGCTAGGCAATGCACGGCAAGGCAAGGAAAGGGTAACGCAAGGGAAGGCACGGTCAGGTGAGGCAAGGATAAGGCACGACAACACAAGGCTAGGCAATGCCCGGAAGGCAAGCAAAGAGTAACGGAAGGTAAGGAAGGCAAGGGAAAGCCAGGCAAGGCAAGTGTAACAAAAGCCACGGCACCGCAAGGGGAAACAAGGTTAAGGCACGACAACGCACGGCTACGCAATGCACGGCAAGGCAAGGAAAGAGTAACGCAAGGAAAGGCACGGTGAGGCTAGGGAAGGCTAATGCACGAAAACGCAAAGCTAGGCAATGCACGACAATGCAAGGAAAGCTTAAAGCAAAGGAAGGCACGGTCAGGCGAGATAAGGCTAAGGCACGACAACGCAAGGCTAGGCAATGCAGGGAAGGCAAGGAAAGAGTAACGGAAGGTAAGCAAGTCAAGGAAAAGCAAGGAAAGGCAAGGGTAACGTAAGGAACGGCACGGCAAGGGGAAACAAGTCTAAGGCACGACAACGCACGCTAGGCAATGCACTGCAAGGCAAGTAAAGGGTAACGCATGGGAAAGCACGTTCCGGCGAGGCAAGGCTAAGGCACGACAACGCAAGGCTAGGCAATGCACGGAACGCAAGCAAAGAGTAACGGAAGGTAAGGAAGGCAAGGGAAAGCAAGGAAAGGCAAGTGTAACGGAAGGAACCGCACGGCAAGGGGAAACAAGGCTAAGGCAGGACAACGCACGCTAGGCAATGCACGGCAAGGCAAGGAAAGGGTAACGCATGGGAAAGCACGGTCAGGCGAGGCAAGGCTAAGGCATGACAACGCAAGGCTAGGCAATGCACGGCAAGGCAAGGAAAGCTTAAAGCAAAGGAAGGCACGGTCAAGCGAGATAAGGCTAAGGTACGAGAACACAAGGCTAGGCAATGGACGGAAGGCAAGCAAAGAGTAACGGAAGGTAAGGAAGGCAAGGGAAAGCAAGGAAAGGCAAGTGTAACGGAAGGAACGGCACGGCAAGGGGAAACAAGGCTAAGGCACGACAACGCACGCTAGGCAATGCACGGCAAGGCAAAGAAAGGGTAACGCATGGGAAAGCACGGTCATGCGAGGAAAGCCTAAGGCATGACAACGCAAGGCTAGCAATGCACGGAAAGCAAGCAAAGAGTAACGGAACGCAAGGAAGGCAAGGGAATGCAACGGAAGGCAAGGGTAACGGAAGGAATTGCACGCAAGGGGTAACAAGGCTAAGGCACGACAACGCAAGGCTAGGCAATGCACCGCAAGGCAAGGAAAGGGTAACGCAAGGGAAGGCACGGTCAGGTGAGGCAAGGCTAAGGCATGAGAACGCAAGGCTAGGCAATGTACGGAAAGTAAGCAAAGAGTAACGGAACGCAAGGAAGGCAAGGGAAAGCAAGGGAAGGCAAGGGTAACGGAAGGAACGGCAGGGCAAGGGGTAACAAGGCTAAGGCACGACAACGCAGGGCTAGACAATGCACCGCAAGGCAAGGAAAGGGTAACGCAAGGAAAGGCAGGGTCAGGTGAGGCAAGGCTAATGCACGACAACGCAAGGCTAGGCAGTGCACGGCAAGGCAAGGAAAGAGTAACGGAAGGAAAGGAAGGCAAGGTAAAGCCAGGCAAGGCAAGTGTAACAAAAGGCACGGCACGGCAAGGGGAAACAAGGCTAAGGCACGACAACGCACGGCTAGGCAATGCAAGGGAAGGCAAGGAAAGGGTAACGCAAGGCAAGGCACGGTGAGCTTAGGCAAGGCTAATGCACGAAAACGCAAGGCTAGGCAATGCACGACAATGCAAGGAAAGCTTAAAGCAAAGGAAGGCACGGTCAGGCAAGATAAGGCTAAGGCACGACAACGCAAGGCTAGGCAATGCACGGAAGGCAAGCAAAGAGTAACGGAAGGTAAGGAATGCAAGGGAAAGCAAGGAAAGGCAAGTGTAACGGAAGGAACCGCACGGCAAGGGGAAACAAGGCTATGGCACGACAACGCACGCTAGGCAATGCACGGCAAGGCAAGGAAAGGGTAACGCATGGGAAAGCACGGTCAGGCGAGGCAAGGCTAAGGCATCACAACGCAAGGCTAGGCAATGCACGGAAAGCAAGCAAAGAGTAACGGAACGCAAGGAAGGGAAGGGAAAGCAAGGGAAGGCAAGCGTAACGGAAGGAAAGGCACGGCAAGGGGTAACAAGGCTAAGGCACGACAACGCAGGGCTAGGCAATGCACGGCAAGGCAAGGAAAGCTTAAAGCAAAGGAAGGCACGGTCAGGCGAGATAAGGCTAAGGCACGACAACGCAAGGCTAGGCAATGGACGGAAGGCAATCAAAGAGTAACGGAAGGTAAGGAAGGCAAGGGAAAGTAAGGAAACGAAAGTGTAACGGAAGGAACCGCACGGCAAGGGGAAACAAGGCTAAGGCACGACAACGCACGCTAGGCAATGCACGGCAAGGCAAGGAAAGGGTAACGCATGGGAAAGCACGGTCAGGCGAGGCAAGGCTAAGGCATGACATCGCAAGGCTAGGCAATGCACGGAAAGCAAGCAAAGAGTAACGGAACGCAAGGAAGGCAAGGGAAAGCATCGGAAGGCAAGGGTAACGGAAGGAATTGCACGGCAAGGGGTAACAAGGCTAAGGCACGACAACGCAGGGCTAGGCAATGCACGGCAAGGCAAGGAAAGGGTAACGCAAGGGAAGGCACGGTCAGGTGAGGCAAGGATAAGGCACGACAACGCAAGGATAGGCAATGCCCGGAAGGCAAGCAAAGAGTAACGGAAGGTAAGGAAGACAAGGGAAAGCCAGGCAAGGCAAGTGTAACAAAAGGCACGGCACCGGAAGGGGAAACAAGGCTAAGGCAAGACAACGCACGGCTAGGCAATGCACGGGAAGGCAAGGAAAGGGTAACGCAAGGCAAGGCACGGTGAGGCTAGGCAAGGCTAATGCACGAAAACGCAAGGCTAGGCAATGCACGACAATGCAAGGAAAGCTTAAAGCAAAGGAAGGCACGGTCAGGCGAGATAAGGCTAAGGCACGACAACGCAAGGCTAGGCAATGGAGGGAAGGCAAGCAAAGAGTAACGGAAGGTAAGGAAGGCAAGGGAAAGCAAGGAAAGGCAAGTGTAACGGAAGGAACGGCACGGCAAGGGGAAACAAGGCTAAGGCACGAGAACGCACGCTAGGCAATGCACGGCAAGGCAAGGAAAGGGTAACGCAGGGAAAGCACGGTCAGGCGGGTCAAGGCTAAGGTATGACAACGGAAGGCTAGGCAATGCACGGAAAGCAAGCAAAGACAAACGGAACGCAAGGAAGGCAAGGGAAAGCAAGGGAAGGCAAGGGTAACGGAAGGAACGGCAGGGCAAGGGGTAACAACGCTAAGGAACGACAACGCAGGGCTAGGCAATGCACCGCAAGGCAAGGAAAGGGTAACGCAAGGGAAGGCACGGTCATGTGAGGCAAGGCTAATGCACGACAACGCAAGGCTAGGCAGTGCACGGCAAGGCAAGGGAAGAGTAACGGAAGGAAAGGAAGGCAAGGCAAAGCCAGGCAAGGCAAGTGTAACAAAAGACATGGCACGGCAAGGATAAACAAGGCTAAGGCACGACAACGCACGGCTAGGCAATGCACGGCAATGCAAGGAAAGGGTAACGCAAGGCAAGGCACGGTCAGGCGAGGTAAGGCTAAGGCACGACAACGCAAAGCTAGGCAATGAACGGAAGGGAAGCAAAGACTAACGGAAGGCTTCGAAGGCAAGGGAAAGCAAGGCAAGGCAAGGGTAACGGAAAGAACGGCACGGCAAGGGGAAACAAGGCTAAGGCACGACAACGCACGCTAGGCAATGCACGGCAAGGCAAGGAAAGAGTAACGCAAGGAAAGGCACGGTGAGGCTAGGGAAGGCTAATGCACGAAAACGCAAAGCTAGGCAATGCACGACAATGCAAGGAAAGCTTAAAGCAAAGGAAGGCACGGTCAGGCGAGATAAGGCTAAGGCACGACAACGCAAGGCTAGGCAATGGAGGGAAGGCAAGCAAAGAGTAACGGAAGGTAAGCAAGTCAAGGAAAAGCAAGGAAAGAAAAGGGTAACGTAAGGAACGGCACGGCAAGGGGAAACAAGGCTAAGGCAGGACAACGCACGCTAGGCAATGCACGGCAAGGCAAGGAAAGGGTAACGCATGGGACAGCACGGTCAGGCGAGGCAAGGCTAAGGCATGACAACGCAAGGCTAGGCAATGCACGGAAAGCAAGCAAAGAGTAACGGAACGCAAGGAAGGCAAGGGAAAGCAACGGAAGGCAAGCGTAACGGAAGGAACGGCACGGCAAGGGGTAACAAGGCTAAGGCACGACAACGCAGGGCTAGGCAATGCACGGCAAGGCAAGGAAAGCTTAAAGCAAAGGAAGGCACGGTCAGGCGAGATAAGGCTAAGGTACGAGAACGCAAGCCTAGGCAATGAACGGAAGGCAAGCAAAGAGTAACGGAAGGTAAGGAAGGCAAGGGAAAGCAAGGAAACGAAAGTGTAACTGAAGGAACCGCACGGCAAGGGGAAACAAGGCTAAGGCACGACAACGCACGCTAGGCAATGCACGGCAAGGCAAGGAAAGGGTAACGCATGGGAAAGCACGGTCAGGCGAGGCAAGGTTAAGGCATGACAACGCAAGGCTAGGCAATGCACGGAAAGCAAGCAAAGAGTAACGGAACGCAAGGAAGGCAAGGGAAAGCAACGGAAGGCAAGGGTAACGGAAGGAATTGCACGGCAAGGGGTAACAAGGCTAAGGCACGACAACGCAGGGCTAGGCAATGCACGGCAAGGCAAGGAAAGGGTAACGCAAGGGAAGGCACGGTCAGGTGAGGCAAGGATAAGGCACGACAACGCAAGGGTAGGCAATGCCCGGAAGGCAAGCAAAGAGTAACGGAAGGTAAGGAAGGCAAGGGAAAGCCAGGCAAGGCAAGTGTAACAAAAGGCACGGCACGGCAAGGGGAAACAAGGCTAAGGCACGACAACGCACGGCTAGGCAATGCAAGGGAATGCAAGGAAAGGGTAACGCAAGGCAAGGCACGGTGAGCTTAGGCAAGGCTAATGCACGAAAACGCAAGGCTTGGCAATGCACGACAATGCAAGGAAAGCTTAAAGCAAAGGAAGGCACCGTCAGGCGAGATAAGGCTAAGGCACGACAACGCAAGGCTAGGCATTGCAGGGAAGGCAAGCAAAGAGTAACGGAAGGTAAGCAAGGCAAGGAAAAGCAAGGAAAGGCAAGTGTAACGGAAGGAACCGCACGGCAAGGGGAAACAAGGCTATGGCACGACAACGCACGCTAGGCAATGCACGGCAAGGCAAGGAAAGGGTAACGCATGGGAAAGCACGGTCAGGCGATGCAAGGCTAAGGCATGACAACGCAAGGCTAGGCAATGCACGGAAAGCAAGCAAAGAGTAACGGAACGCAAGGAAGGCAAGGGAAAGCAAGGGAAGGCAAGCGTAACGGAAGGAAAGGCACGGCAAGGGGTAACAAGGCTAAGGCACGACAACGCAAGGCTAGGCAATGTAGGGAAGGCAAGCAAAGAGTAAAGGAATGTAAGCAAGGCAAGGAAAAGCAAGGAAAGGCAAGGGTAACGGAAGGAACGGCACGGCAAGGGGAAACAAGTCTAAGGCATGACAACGCACGCTAGGCAATGCACGGCAAAGCAAGGAAAGGGTAACGCATGCGAAAGCACGGTCAAGCGAGGCAAGGCTAAGGCACGACAACGCAAGGCTAGGCAATGCACGACAATGCAAGGAAAGCTTAAAGTAAAGGAAGGCACGGTCAGGCGAGATAAGGCTAAGGCACGACAACGCAAGGCTAGGCAATGCAGGGAAGGCAAGCAAAGAGTAACGGAAGGTAAGCAAGGCAAGGAAAAGCAAGGAAAGGCAACGGTAACGTAAGGAACGGCACGGCAAGGGGAAACAAGTCTAAGGCACGACAACGCACGCTAGGCAATGCACGGCAAGGCAAGTAAAGGGTAACGCATGGGAAAGCACGTTCCGGCGAGGCAAGGCTAAGGCACGACAACGCAAGGCTAGGCAATGCACGGAAGGCAAGCAAAGAGTAACGGAAAGTAAGGAAGGCAAGGGAAAGCAAGGAAAGGCAAGTGTAACGGAAGGAACCGCACTGCAAGGGGAAACAAGGCTAAGGCACGACAAAGCACGCTAGGCAATGCACGGCAAGGCAAGGAAAGGATAACGCATGGGACAGCACGGTCAGGCGAGGCAAGGCTAAGGCATGACAACGCAAGGCTAGGCAATGCACGGAAAGCAAGCAAAGAGTAACGGAACGCAAGGAAGGCAAGGGAAAGCAAGGGAAGGCAAGCGTAACGGAAGGAACGGCACGGCAAGGGGTAACAAGGCTAAGGCACGACAACGCAGGGCTAGGCAATGCACGGCAAGGCAAGGAAAGCTTAAAGCAAAGGAAGGCACGGTCAGGCGAGATAAGGCTAAGGCACGACAACGCAAGGCTAGGCAATGGACGGAAGGCAAGCAAAGAGTAACGGAAGGTAAGGAAGGCAAGGCAAAGCCAGGCAAGGCAAGTGTAACAAAAGGCACGGCACGGCAAGGGGAAACAAGGCTAAGGCACGACAACGCACGGCTAGGCAATGAAGGGAAGGCAAGGAAAGGGTAACTCAAGGCAAGGCACGGTGAGGCTAGGCAAGGCTAATGCACGAAAACGCAAGGCTAGGCAATGCACGACAATGCAAGGAAAGCTTAAAGCAAAGGAAGGCACGGTCAGGGGAGATAAGGCTAAGGCACGACAACGCAAGGCTAGGCAATGCAGGGAAGGCAAGCAAAGAGTAAAGGAATGTAAGCAAGGCAAGGAAAAGCAAGGAAAGGCAAGGGTAACGGAAGGAACGGCACGGCAAGGGGAAACAAGTCTAAAGGATGACAACGCACGCTAGGCAATGCACGGCAAGGCAAGGAAAGGGTAACGCATGCGAAAGCACGGTCAGGCGAGGCAAGGCTAAGGCACGACAACGCAAGGCTAGGCAATGCACGACAATGCAAGGAAAGCTTAAAGTAAAGGAAGGCACGGTCAGGCGAGATAAGGCTAAGGCACGACAACGCAAGGGTAGGCAATGCAGGGAAGGCAAGCAAAGAGTAACGGAAGGTAAGCAAGGGAAGGAAAAGCAAGGAAAGGCAAGGGTAACGTAAGGAACGGCACGGCAAGGGGAAACAAGTCTAAGGCACGACAACGCACGCTAGGCAATGCACGGCAAGGCAAGTAAAGGGTAACGCATGGGAAAGCACGTTCCGGCGAGGCAAGGCTAAGGCACGACAACGCAAGGCTAGGCAATGCACGGAAGGCAAGCAAAGAGTAACGGAAAGTAAAGAAGGCAAGGGAAAGCAAGTAAAGGCAAGCGTAACGGAAGGAACGACACGGCAAGGTGTAACAAGGCTAAGGCACGACAACGCAGCGCTAGGTAATGCACGGCAAGGCAAGGAAAGCTTAAAGCAAAGGAAGGCACGGTCAGGCGAGATAAGGCTAAGGCACGACAACGCAAGGCTAGGCAATGGACGGAAGGCAAGCAAAGAGTAACGGAAGGTAAGGAAGGCAAGGGAAAGCAAGGAAAGGTAAGTGTAACGGAAGGAACCGCACGGCAAGAGGAAACAAGTCTAAGGCACGACAACGCACGCTAGGCAATGTACGGCAAGGCAAGGAAAGGGTAACGCATGGGAAAGCACGGTCAGGCGAGGCAAGGCTAAGGCACGACAACGCAAGGCTAGGCAATGCACGGAAGGCAAGCAAAGAGTAACGGAAGATAAGGAAGGCAAGGGAAAGCAAGGAAAGGCAAGTGTAACGGAAGGAACCGCACGGCAAGGGAAAACAAGGCTAAGGCACGACAACGCACGCTAGGCAATGCACGGCAGGGCAAGAAAAGGGTAACGCATGGGAAAGCACAGTCAGGCGAGGCAAGGCTAAGGCATGACAACGCAAGGCTACGCAATGCACGGAAAGCAAGCAAAGAGTAACGGAACGCAAGGAAGGCAAGGGAATGCAACGGAAGGCAAGGGTAACGGAAGGAATTGCACGCAAGGGCTAACAAGGCTAAGGCACGACAACGCAGGGCTAGGCAATGCACCGCAAGGCAAGGAAAGGGTAACGCAAGGGAAGGCACGGTCAGGTGAGGCAAGGATAAGGCACGACAACACAAGGCTAGGCAATGCCCGGAAGGCAAGCAAAGAGTAACGGAAGGTAAGGAAGGCAAGGGAAAGCCAGGCAAGGCAAGTGTAACAAAAGCCACGGCACCGCAAGGGGAAACAAGGCTAAGGCACGACAACGCACGGCTAGGCAATGCACGGCAAGGCAAGGAAAGAGTAACGCAAGGAAAGGCACGGTGAGGCTAGGGAAGGCTAATGCACGAAAACGCAAAGCTAGGCAATGCACGACAATGCAAGGAAAGCTTAAAGCAAAGGAAGGCACGGTCAGGCGAGATAAGGCTAAGGCACGACAACGCAAGGCTAGGCAATGCAGGGAAGGCAAGGAAAGAGTAACGGAAGGTAAGCAAGTCAAGGAAAAGCAAGGAAAGGCAAGGGTAACGTAAGGAACGGCACGGCAAGGGGAAACAAGTCTAAGGCACGACAACGCACGCTAGGCAATGCACTGCAAGGCAAGTAAAGGGTATCGCATGGGAAAGCACGTTCTGGCGAGGCAAGGCTAAGGCACGACAACGCAAGGCTAGGCAATGCACGGAAGGCAAGCAAAGAGTAACGGAGGGTAAGGAAGGAAAGGGAAAGCAAGGAAAGGCAAGTGTAACGGAAGGAACCGCACGGCAAGGGGAAACAAGGCTAAGGCAGGACAACGCACGCTAGGCAATGCACGGCAAGGCAAGGAAAGCTTAAAGCAAAGGAAGGCCAGGTCAGGCGAGATAAGGCTAAGGCACGACAACGCAAGGCTAGGCAATGGACGGAAGGCAAGCAAAGAGTAACGGAAGGAAAGGAAGGCAAGGTAAAGCCAGGCAAGGCAAGTGTAACAAAAGGCACGGCACGGCAAGTGGAAACAAGGCTAAGGCACGACAACGCACGGCTAGGCAATGCAAGGGAAGGCAAGGAAAGGGTAACGCAAGGCAAGGCACGGTGAGCTTAGGCAAGGCTAATGCACGAAAACGCAAGGCTAGGCAATGCACGACAATGCAAGGAAAGCTTAAAGCAAAGGAAGGCACGGTCAGGCAAGATAAGGCTAAGGCACGACAACGCAAGGCTAGGCAATGCAGGGAAGGCAAGCAAAGAGTAACGGAAGGTAAGCAAGGCATGGAAAAGCAAGGAAAGGCAAAGGTAACGTAAGGAACGGCACGGCAAGGGGAAACAAGTCTAAGGCACGACAACGCACGCTAGGCAATGCACGGCAAGGCAAGTAAAGGGTAACGCATGGGAAAGCACGTTCCGGCGAGCCAAGGCTAAGGCACGACAACGCAAGGCTAGGCAATGCACGGAAGGCAAGCAAAGAGTAACGGAAGGTAAGGAATGCAAGGGAAAGCAAGGAAAGGCAAGTGTAACGGAAGGAACCGCACGGCAAGGGGAAACAAGGCTATGGCACGACAACGCACGCTAGGCAATGCACGGCAAGGCAAGGAAAGGGTAACGCATGGGAAAGCACGGTCAGGCGAGGCAAGGCTAAGGCATGACAACGCAAGGCTAGGCAATGCACGGAAAGCAAGCAAAGAGTAACGGAACGCAAGGAAGGCAAGGGAAAGCAAGGGAAGGCAAGCGTAACGGAAGGAAAGGCACGGCAAGGGGTAACAAGGCTAAGGCACGACAACGCAGGTCTAGGCAATGCACGGCAAGGCAAGGAAAGCTTAAAGCAAAGGAAGGCACGGTCAGGCGAGATAAGGCTAAGGCACGACAACGCAAGGCTAGGCAATGGACGGAAGGCAAGCAAAGAGTAACGGAAGGTAAGGAAGGCAAGGGAAAGCAAGGAAAGGCAAGTGTAACGGAAGGAACGGCACGGCAAAGGGAAACAAGGCTAAGGCACGAGAACGCACGCTAGGCAATGCACGGCAAGGCAAGGAAAGGGTAACGCAGGGAAAGCACGGTCAGGCGGGTCAAGGCTAAGGTATGACAACGGAAGGCTAGGCAATGCACGGAAAGCAAGCAAAGACAAACGGAACGCAAGGAAGGCAAGGGAAAGCAAGGGAAGGCAAGGGTAACGGAAGGAACGGCAGGGCAAGGGGTAACAACGCTAAGGAACGACAACGCAGGGCTAGGCAATGCACCGCAAGGCAAGGAAAGGGTAACGCAAGGGAAGGCACGGTCATGTGAGGCAAGGCTAATGCACGACAACGCAAGGCTAGGCAGTGCACGGCAAGGCAAGGGAAGAGTAACGGAAGGAAAGGAAGGCAAGGCAAAGCCAGGCAAGGCAAGTGTAACAAAAGACACGGCACGGCAAGGATAAACAAGGCTAAGGCACGACAACGCACGGCTAGGCAATGCACGGCAATGCAAGGAAAGGGTAACGCAAGGCAAGGCACGGTCAGGCGAGGTAAGGCTAAGGCACGACAACGCAAAGCTAGGCAATGAACGGAAGGGAAGCAAAGACTAACGGAAGGCTTCGAAGGCAAGGGAAAGCAAGGCAAGGCAAGGGTAACGGAAAGAACGGCACGGCAAGGGGAAACAAGGCTAAGGCACGACAACGCACGCTAGGCAATGCACGGCAAGGCAAAGAAAGGGTAACGCATGGGAAAGCACGGTCAGGCGAGGCAAGGCTAAGGCATGACAACGCAAGGCTAGGCAATGCACGAAAAGCAAGCAAAGAGTAACGGAACGCAAGGAAGGCAAGGGAAAGCAACGGAAGGCAAGGGTAACGGAAGGAATTGCACGGCAAGGGGTAACAAGGCTAAGGCACGACAACGCAGGGCTAGGCAATGCACGGCAAGGCAAGGAAAGGGTAACGCAAGGGAAGGCACGGTCAGGTGAGGCAAGGATAAGGCACGATAACGCAAGGCTAGGCAATGCCCGGAAGGCATTGAAAGAGTATCGGAAGGTAAGGAAGGCAAGGGAAAGCCAGGCAAGGCAAGTGTAACAAAAGGCACGGCACCGCAAGGGGAAACAAGGCTAAGGCACGACAACGCACGGCTAGGCAATGCACGGCAAGGCAAGGAAAGGGTAACGCAAGGAAAGGCACGGTCAGGCTAGGCAAGGCTAATGCACGAAAACGCAAAGCTAGGCAATGCACGACAATGCAAGGAAAGCTTAAAGCAAAGGAAGGCACGGTCAGGCGAGATAAGGCTAAGGCACGACAACGCAAGGCTAGGCAATGCAGGGAAGGCAAGCAAAGAGTAACGGAAGGTAAGCAAGGCAAGGAAAAGCAAGGAAAGGCAAGGGTAACGTAAGGAACGGCACGGCAAGGGGTAACATGTCTAAGGCACGACAACGCACGCTAGGCAATGCACTGCATGGCAAGTAAAGGGTAACGCATGGGAAACCACGTTCCGGCGAGGCAAGGCTAAGGCACGACAACGCAAGGCTAGGCAATGCACGGAAAGCAAGCAAAGAGTAACGGAAAGCAAGGAAGGCAAGGGAAAGCAAGGGAAGGCAAGCGTAAAGGAAGGAAAGGCACGGCAAGGGGTAACAAGGCTAAGGCACGACAACGCAGGGCTAGGCAATGCACCGCAAGGCAAGGAAAGGGTAACGCAAGGGAAGGCACGGTCAGGTGAGGCAAGGCTAATGCACGACAACGCAAGGCTAGGCAGTGCACGGGAAGGCAAGTAAAGAGTAACGGAAGGAAAGGAAGGCAAGGCAAAGCCAGGCAAGGCAAGTGTAACAAAAGGCACGGCACGGCAAGGGGAAACAAGGCTAAGGCACGACAACGCACGTCTAGGCAATGCAAGGGAAGGCAAGGAAAGGGTAACGCAAGGCAAGGCACGGTGAGCTTAGGCAAGGCTAATGCACGAAAACGCAAGGCTTGGCAATGCACGACAATGCAAGGAAAGCTTAAAGCAAAGGAAGGCACGGTCAGGCGAGATAAGGCTAAGGCACGACAACGCAAGGCTAGGCATTGCAGGGAAGGCAAGCAAAGAGTAACGGAAGGTAAGCAAGGCAAGGAAAAGCAAGGAAAGGCAAGTGTAACGGAAGGAACCGCACGGCAAGGGGAAACAAGGTTATGGCACGACAACGCACGCTAGGCAATGCACGGCAAGGCAAGGAAAGGGTAACGCATGGGAAAGCACGGTCAGGCGAGGCAAGGCTAAGGCATGACAACGCAAGGCTAGGCAATGCACGAAAAGCAAGCAAAGAGTAACGGAACGCAAGGAAGGCAAGGGAAAGCAACGGAAGGCAAGGGTAACGGAAGGAATTGCACGGCAAGGGGTAACAAGGCTAAGGCACGACAACGCAGGGCTAGGCAATGCACGGCAAGGCAAGGAAAGGGTAACGCAAGGGAAGGCACGGTCAGGTGAGGCAAGGATAAGGCACGATAACGCAAGGCTAGGCAATGCCCGGAAGGCATTGAAAGAGTATCGGAACGCAAGGAAGGCAAGGGAAAGCAAGGGAAGGCAAGCGTAACGGAAGGAAAGGCACGGCAAGGGGTAACAAGGCTAAGGCACGACAACGCAAGGCTAGGCAATGCAGGGAAGGCAAGCAAAGAGTAAAGGAATGTAAGCAAGGCAAGGAAAAGCAAGGAAAGGCAAGGGTAACGGAAGGAACAGCACGGCAAGGGGAAACAAGTCTAATGCATGACAACGCACGCTAGGCAATGCACGGCAAGGCAAGGAAAGGGTAACGCATGCGAAAGCACGGTCAGGCGAGGCAAGGCTAAGGCACGACAACGCAAGGCTAGGCAATGCACGACAATGCAAGGAAAGCTTAAAGTAAAGGAAGGCACGGTCAGGCGAGATAAGGCTAAGGCACGACAACATAAGGCTAGGCAATGCAGGGAAGGCAAGCAAAGAGTAACGGAAGGTAAGCAAGGCAAGGAAAAGCAAGGAAAGGCAAGGGTAACGTAAGGAACGGCACGGCAAGGGGAAACAAGTCTAAGGCACGACAAAGCACGCTAGGCAATGCACGGCAAGGCAAGTAAAGGGTAACGCATGGGAAAGCACGTTCCGGCGAGGCAAGGCTAAGGCACGACAACGCAAGGCTAGGCAATGCACGGAAGGCAAGCAAAGAGTAACGGAAGGTAAGGAAGGCAAGGGAAAGCAAGGAAAGGCAAGTGTAACGGAAGGAACCGCACGGCAAGGGGAAACAAGGCTAAGGCACGACAAAGCACGCTAGGCAATGCACGGCAAGGCAAGGAAAGGGTAACGCATGGGACAGCACGGTCAGTCGAGGCAAGGCTAAGGCATGACAACGCAAGGCTAGGCAATGCACGGAAAGCAAGCAAAGAGTAACGGAACGCAAGGAAGGCAAGGGAAAGCAAGGGAAGGCAAGCGTAACGGAAGGAACGGCACGGCAAGGGGTAACAAGGCTAAGGCACGACAACGCAGGGCTAGGCAATGCACGGCAAGGCAAGGAAAGCTTAAAGCAAAGGAAGTCACGGTCAGGCGAGATAAGGCTAAGGCACGACAACGCAAGGCTAGGCAATGGACGGAAGGCAAGCAAAGAGTAACGGAAGGTAAGGAAGGCAAGGGAAAGCAAGGAAAGGAAAGTGTAACGGAAGGAACCGCACGGCAAGAGGAAACAAGGCTAAGGCACGACAACGCACGCTAGGCAATGCACGGCAAGGCAAGGAAAGGGTAACGCATGGGAAAGCACGGTCAGGCGAGGCAAGGCTAAGGCATGACAACGCAAGGCTACGCAATGCACGGAAAGCAAGCAAAGAGTAACGGAACGCAAGGAAGGCAAGGGAATGCAACGGAAGGCAAGGGTAACGGAAGGAATTGCACGCAAGGGGTAACAAGGCTAAGGCACGACAACGCAGGGCTAGGCAATGCACGGCAAGGCAAGGAAAGGGTAACGCAAGGGAAGGCACGGTCAGGTGAGGCAAGGATAAGGCACGACAACACAAGGCTAGGCAATGCCCGGAAGGCAAGCAAAGAGTAACGGAAGGTAAGGAAGGCAAGGGAAAGCCAGGCAAGGCAAGTGTAACAAAAGGCACGGCACCGCAAGGGGAAACAAGGCTAAGGCACGACAACGCACGGCTAGGCAATGCACGGCAAGGCAAGGAAAGAGTAACGCAAGGAAAGGCACGGTGAGGCTAGGCAAGGCTAATGCACGAAAACGCAAAGCTAGGCAATGCACGACAATGCAAGGAAAGCTTAAAGCAAAGGAAGGCATGGTCAGGAGAGATAAGGCTAAGGCAGGAAAACGCAAGGCTAGGCAATGCAGGGAAGGCAAGCAAAGAGTAAAGGAAGGTAAGGAAGGCAAGGGAAAGCAAGGAAAGGCAAGTGTAACGGAAGGAACGGCACGGCAAGGGGAAACAAGGCTAAGGCACGAGAACGCACGCTAGGCAATGCACGGCAAGGCAAGGAAAGGGTAACGCAGGGAAAGCACGGTCAGGCGGGTCAAGGCTAAGGTATGACAACGGAAGGCTAGGCAATGCACGGAAAGCAAGCAAAGACAAACGGAACGCAAGGAAGGCAAGGGAAAGCAAGGGAAGGCAAGGGTAACGGAAGGAACGGCAGGGCAAGGGGTAACAACGCTAAGGAACGACAACGCAGGGCTAGGCAATGCACCGCAAGGCAAGGAAAGGGTAACGCAAGGGAAGGCACGGTCAGGCGAGATAAGGCTAAGGCACGACAACGCAAGGCTAGGCAATGGAGGGAAGGCAAGCAAAGAGTAACGGAACGCAAGGAAGGCAAGGGAAAGCAAGGGAAGGCAAGCGTAACGGAAGGAACTGCACGGCAAGGGGTAACAAGGCTAAGGCACGACAACGCAAGGCTAGGCAATGCACGGCAAGGAAAGGAAAGAGTAACGGAAGGAAAGGCACGGTGAGGCTAGGGAAGGCTAATGCACGAAAACGCAAAGCTAGGCAATGCACGACAATGCAAGGAAAGCTTAAAGCAAAGGAAGGCACGGTCAGGCGAGATAAGGCTAAGGCACGACAACGCAAGGCTAGGCAATGGAGGGAAGGCAAGCAAAGAGTAACGGAACGCAAGGAAGGCAAGGGAAAGCAAGGGAAGGCAAGCGTAACGGAAGGAACTGCACGGCAAGGGGTAACAAGGCTAAGGCACGACAACGCAGGGCTAGGCAATGCACGGCAAGGCAAGGAAAGCTTAAAGCAAAGGAAGGCACGGTCAGGCGAGATAAGGCCAAGGTACGAGAACGCAAGGCTAGGCAATGAACGGAAGGCAAGCAAAGAGTAACGGAAGGTAAGGAAGGCAAGGGAAAGCAAGGAAACGAAAGTGTAACGGAAGGAACCGCACGGCAAGGGGAAACAAGGCTAAGGCACGACAACGCACGCTAGGCAATGCACGGCAAGGCAAGGAAAGGGTAACGCATGGGAAAGCACGGTCAGGCGAGGCAAGGCTAAGGCATGACAACGCAAGGCTAGGCAATGCACGGAAAGCAAGCAAAGAGTAACGGAACGCAAGGAAGGCAAGGAAAAGCAACGGAAGGCAAGGGTAACGGAAGGAATTGCACGGCAAGGGGTAACAAGGCTAAGGCACGACAACGCAGGGCTAGGCAATGCACAGCAAGGCAAGGAAAGGGTAACGCAAGGGAAGGCACGGTCAGGTGAGGCAAGGATAAGGCACGACAACGCAAGGGTAGGCAATGCCCGGAAGGCAAGCAAAGAGTAACGGAAGGTAAGGAAGGCAAGGGAAAGCCAGGCAAGGCAAGTGTAACAAAAGGCACGGCACGGCAAGGGGAAACAAGGCTAAGGCAGGACAACGCACGGCTAGGCAATGCAAGGGAAGGCAAGGAAAGGGTAACGCAAGGCAAGGCACGGTGAGCTTAGGCAAGGCTAATGCACGAAAACGCAACGCTTGGCAATGCACGACAATGCAAGGAAAGCTTAAAGCAAAGGAAGGCACGGTCAGGCGAGATAAGGCTAAGGCACGACAACGCAAGGCTAGGCATTGCAGGGAATGCAAGCAAAGAGTAACGGAAGGTAAGCAAGGCAAGGAAAAGCAAGGAAAGGCAAGTGTAACGGAAGGAACCGCACGGCAAGGGGAAACAAGGCTATGGCACGACAACGCA
Organism: Macrotis lagotis; assembly: GCF_037893015.1. Classification (NCBI taxonomy): domain Eukaryota; kingdom Metazoa; phylum Chordata; class Mammalia; order Peramelemorphia; family Peramelidae; genus Macrotis; species Macrotis lagotis. Next base: position 35,956 of record NW_027421920.1, read on the forward strand.
CGCTAGGCAATGCACGGCAAGGCAAGGAAAGGGTAACGCATGGGAAAGCACGGTCAGGCGAGGCAAGGCTAAGGCATGACAACGCAAGGCTAGGCAATGCACGGAAAGCAAGCAAAGAGTAACGGAACGCAAGGAAGGCAAGGGAAAGCAAGGGAAGGCAAGCGTAACGGAAGGAACGGCACGGCAAGGGGTAACAAGGCTAAGGCACGAGAACGCAAGGCTAGGCAATGCAGGGAAGGCAAGCAAAGAGTAAAGGAATGTAAGCAAGGCAAGGAAAAGCAAGGAAAGGCAAGGGTAACGGAAGGAACGGCACGGCAAGGGGAAACAAGTCTAAGGCATGACAACGCACGCTAGGCAATGCACGGCAAGGCAAGGAAAGGGTAACGCATGCGAAAGCACGGTCAAGCGAGGCAAGGCTAAGGCACGACAACGCAAGGCTAGGCAATGCACGACAATGCAAGGAAAGCTTAAAGTAAAGGAAGGCACGGTCAGGCGAGATAAGGCTAAGGCACGACAACGCAAAGTTAGGCAATGCAGGGAAGGCAAGCAAAGAGTAACGGAAGGTAAGCAAGGCAAGGAAAAGCAAGGAAAGGCAACGGTAACGTAAGGAACGGCACGGCAAGGGGAAACAAGTCTAAGGCACGACAACGCACGCTAGGCAATGCACGGCAAGGCAAGTAAAGGGTAACGCATGGGAAAGCACGTTCCGGCGAGGCAAGGCTAAGGCACGACAACGCAAGGCTAGGCAATGCACGGAAGGCAAGCAAAGAGTAACGGAAGGTAAGGAAGGCAAGGGAAAGCAGGGAAAGGCAAGTGTAACGGAAGGAACCGCACGGCAAGGAGAAACAAGGCTAAGGCACGACAAAGCACGCTAGGCAATGCACGGCAAGGCAAGGAAAGGGTAACGCATGGGACAGCACGGTCAGGCGAGGCAAGGCTAAGGCATGACAACGCAAGGCTAGGCAATGCACGGAAAGCAAGCAAAGAGTAACGGAACGCAAGGAAGGCAAGGGAAAGCAAGGGAAGGCAAGCGTAACGGAAGGAACGGCACGGCAAGGGGTAACAAGGCTAAGGCACGACAACGCAGGGCTAGGCAATGCACGGCAAGGCAAGGAAAGGGTAACGCAAGGGAAGGCACGGTCAGGTGAGGCAAGGATAAGGCACGATAACGCAAGGCTAGGCAATGCCCGGAAGGCATTGAAAGAGTATCGGAAGGTAAGGAAGGCAAGGGAAAGCCAGGCAAGGCAAGTGTAACAAAAGGCACGGCACCGCAAGGGGAAACAAGGCTAAGGCACGACAACGCACGGCTAGGCAATGCACGGCAAGGCAAGGAAAGGGTAACGCAAGGAAAGGCACGGTCAGGCTAGGCAAGGCTAATGCACGAAAACGCAAAGCTAGGCAATGCACGACAATGCAAGGAAAGCTTAAAGCAAAGGAAGGCACGGTCAGGCGAGATAAGGCTAAGGCACGACAACGCAAGGCTAGGCAATGCAGGGAAGGCAAGCAAAGAGTAACGGAAGGTAAGCAAGGCAAGGAAAAGCAAGGAAAGGCAAGGGTAACGTAAGGAACGGCACGGCAAGGGGTAACATGTCTAAGGCACGACAACGCACGCTAGGCAATGCACTGCATGGCAAGTAAAGGGTAACGCATGGGAAACCACGTTCCGGCGAGGCAAGGCTAAGGCACGACAACGCAAGGCTAGGCAATGCACGGAAAGCAAGCAAAGAGTAACGGAAAGCAAGGAAGGCAAGGGAAAGCAAGGGAAGGCAAGCGTAAAGGAAGGAAAGACACGGCAAGGGGTAACAAGGCTAAGGCACGACAACGCAGGGCTAGGCAATGCACCGCAAGGCAAGGAAAGGGTAACGCAAGGGAAGGCACGGTCAGGTGAGGCAAGGCTAATGCACGACAACGCAAGGCTAGGCAGTGCACGGGAAGGCAAGTAAAGAGTAACGGAAGGAAAGGAAGGCAAGGCAAAGCCAGGCAAGGCAAGTGTAACAAAAGGCACGGCACGGCAAGGGGAAACAAGGCTAAGGCACGACAACGCACGTCTAGGCAATGCAAGGGAAGGCAAGGAAAGGGTAACGCAAGGCAAGGCACGGTGAGCTTAGGCAAGGCTAATGCACGAAAACGCAAGGCTTGGCAATGCACGACAATGCAAGGAAAGCTTAAAGCAAAGGAAGGCACGGTCAGGCGAGATAAGGCTAAGGCACGACAACGCAAGGCTAGGCATTGCAGGGAAGGCAAGCAAAGAGTAACGGAAGGTAAGGAAGGCAAGGGAAAGCAAGGGAAGGCAAGCGTAACGGAAGGAAAGGCACGGCAAGGGGTAACAAGGCTAAGGCACGACAACGCAAGGCTAGGCAATGCAGGGAAGGCAAGCAAAGAGTAAAGGAATGTAAGCAAGGCAAGGAAAAGGAAGGAAAGGCAAGGGTAACGGAAGGAACAGCACGGCAAGGGGAAACAAGTCTAAGGCATGACAACGCACGCTAGGCAATGCACGGCAAGGCAAGGAAAGGGTAACGCATGCGAAAGCACGGTCAGGCGAGGCAAGGCTAAGGCACGACAACGCAAGGCTAGGCAATGCACGACAATGCAAGGAAAGCTTAAAGTAAAGGAAGGCACGGTCAGGCGAGATAAGGCTAAGGCACGACAACATAAGGCTAGGCAATGCAGGGAAGGCAAGCAAAGAGTAACGGAAGGTAAGCAAGGCAAGGAAAAGCAAGGAAAGGCAAGGGTAACGTAAGGAACGGCACGGCAAGGGGAAACAAGTCTAAGGCACGACAAAGCACGCTAGGCAATGCACGGCAAGGCAAGTAAAGGGTAACGCATGGGAAAGCACGTTCCGGCGAGGCAAGGCTAAGGCACGACAACGCAAGGCTAGGCAATGCACGGAAGGCAAGCAAAGAGTAACGGAAGGTAAGGAAGGCAAGGGAAAGCAAGGAAAGGCAAGTGTAACGGAAGGAACCGCACGGCAAGGGGAAACAAGGCTAAGGCACGACAAAGCACGCTAGGCAATGCACGGCAAGGCAAGGAAAGGGTAACGCATGGGACAGCACGGTCAGTCGAGGCAAGGCTAAGGCATGACAACGCAAGGCTAGGCAATGCACGGAAAGCAAGCAAAGAGTAACGGAACGCAAGGAAGGCAAGGGAAAGCAAGGGAAGGCAAGCGTAACGGAAGGAACGGCACGGCAAGGGGTAACAAGGCTAAGGCACGACAACGCAGGGCTAGGCAATGCACGGCAAGGCAAGGAAAGCTTAAAGCAAAGGAAGTCACGGTCAGGCGAGATAAGGCTAAGGCACGACAACGCAAGGCTAGGCAATGGACGGAAGGCAAGCAAAGAGTAACGGAAGGTAAGGAAGGCAAGGGAAAGCAAGGAAAGGAAAGTGTAACGGAAGGAACCGCACGGCAAGAGGAAACAAGGCTAAGGCACGACAACGCACGCTAGGCAATGCACGGCAAGGCAAGGAAAGGGTAACGCATGGGAAAGCACGGTCAGGCGAGGCAAGGCTAAGGCATGACAACGCAAGGCTACGCAATGCACGGAAAGCAAGCAAAGAGTAACGGAACGCAAGGAAGGCAAGGGAATGCAACGGAAGGCAAGGGTAACGGAAGGAATTGCACGCAAGGGGTAACAAGGCTAAGGCACGACAACGCAGGGCTAGGCAATGCACGGCAAGGCAAGGAAAGGGTAACGCAAGGGAAGGCACGGTCAGGTGAGGCAAGGATAAGGCACGACAACGCAAGGATAGGCAATGCCCGGAAGGCAAGCAAAGAGTAACGGAAGGTAAGGAAGGCAAGGGAAAGCCAGGCAAGGCAAGTGTAACAAAAGGCACGGCACCGGAAGGGGAAACAAGGCTAAGGCAAGACAACGCACGGCTAGGCAATGCACGGGAAGGCAAGGAAAGGGTAACGCAAGGCAAGGCACGGTGAGGCTAGGCAAGGCTAATGCACGAAAACGTAAGGCTAGGCAATGCACGACAATGCAAGGAAAGCTTAAAGCAAAGGAAGGCATGGTCAGGCGAGATAAGGCTAAGGCACGACAACGCAAGGCTAGGCAATGGAGGGAAGGCAAGCAAAGAGTAACGGAAGGTAAGGAAGGCAAGGGAAAGCAAGGAAAGGCAAGTGTAACGGAAGGAACGGCACGGCAAGGGGAAACAAGGCTAAGGCACGAGAACGCACGCTAGGCAATGCACGGCAAGGCAAGGAAAGGGTAACGCAGGGAAAGCACGGTCAGGCGGGTCAAGGCTAAGGTATGACAACGGAAGGCTAGGCAATGCACGGAAAGCAAGCAAAGACAAACGGAACGCAAGGAAGGCAAGGGAAAGCAAGGGAAGGCAAGGGTAACGGAAGGAACGGCAGGGCAAGGGGTAACAACGCTAAGGAACGACAACGCAGGGCTAGGCAATGCACCGCAAGGCAAGGAAAGGGTAACGCAAGGGAAGGCACGGTCATGTGAGGCAAGGCTAATGCACGACAACGCAAGGCTAGGCAGTGCACGGCAAGGCAAGGGAAGAGTAACGGAAGGAAAGGAAGGCAAGGCAAAGCCAGGCAAGGCAAGTGTAACAAAAGACACGGCACGGCAAGGATAAACAAGGCTAAGGCACGACAACGCACGGCTAGGCAATGCACGGCAATGCAAGGAAAGGGTAACGCAAGGCAAGGCACGGTCAGGCGAGGTAAGGCTAAGGCACGACAACGCAAAGCTAGGCAATGAACGGAAGGGAAGCAAAGACTAACGGAAGGCTTCGAAGGCAAGGGAAAGCAAGGCAAGGCAAGGGTAACGGAAAGAACGGCACGGCAAGGGGAAACAAGGCTAAGGCACGACAACGCACGCTAGGCAATGCACGGCAAGGCAAAGAAAGGGTAACGCATGGGAAAGCACGGTCAGGCGAGGCAAGGCTAAGGCATGACAACGCAAGGCTAGGCAATGCACGAAAAGCAAGCAAAGAGTAACGGAACGCAAGGAAGGCAAGGGTAACGGAAGGAATTGCACGGCAAGGGGTAACAAGGCTAAGGCACGACAACGCAGGGCTAGGCAATGCACGGCAAGGCAAGGAAAGGGTAACGCAAGGGAAGGCACGGTCAGGTGAGGCAAGGATAAGGCACGATAACGCAAGGCTAGGCAATGCCCGGAAGGCATTGAAAGAGTATCGGAAGGTAAGGAAGGCAAGGGAAAGCCAGGCAAGGCAAGTGTGACAAAAGGCACGGCACCGCAAGGGGAAACAAGGCTAAGGCACGACAACGCACGGCTAGGCAATGCACGGCAAGGCAAGGAAAGGGTAACGCAAGGAAAGGCACGGTCAGGCTAGGCAAGGCTAATGCACAAAAACGCAAAGCTAGGCAATGCACGACAATGCAAGGAAAGCTTAAAGCAAAGGAAGGCACGGTCAGGCGAGATAAGGCTAAGGCACGACAACGCAAGGCTAGGCAATGCAGGGAAGGCAAGCAAAGAGTAACGGAAGGTAAGCAAGGCAAGGAAAAGCAAGGAAAGGCAAGGGTAACGTAAGGAACGGCACGGCAAGGGGTAACATGTCTAAGGCACGACAACGCACGCTAGGCAATGCACTGCATGGCAAGTAAAGGGTAACGCATGGGAAACCACGTTCCGGCGAGGCAAGGCTAAGGCACGACAACGCAAGGCTAGGCAATGCACGGAAAGCAAGCAAAGAGTAACGGAAAGCAAGGAAGGCAAGGGAAAGCAAGGGAAGGCAAGCGTAAAGGAAGGAAAGGCACGGCAAGGGGTAACAAGGCTAAGGCACGACAACGCAGGGCTAGGCAATGCACCGCAAGGCAAGGAAAGGGTAACGCAAGGGAAGGCACGGTCAGGTGAGGCAAGGCTAATGCACGACAACGCAAGGCTAGGCAGTGCACGGGAAGGCAAGTAAAGAGTAACGGAAGGAAAGGAAGGCAAGGCAAAGCCAGGCAAGGCAAGTGTAACAAAAGGCACGGCACGGCAAGGGGAAACAAGGCTAAGGCACGACAACGCACGTCTAGGCAATGCACGGCAAGGCAAGGAAAGGGTAACGCATGGGAAAGCACGGTCAGGCGAGGCAAGGCTAAGGCATGACAACGCAAGGCTAGGCAATGCACGGAAAGCAAGCAAAGAGTAACGGAACGCAAGGAAGGCAAGGGAAAGCAAGGGAAGGCAAGCGTAACGGAAGGAAAGGCACGGCAAGGGGTAACAAGGCTAAGGCACGACAACGCAAGGCTAGGCAATGCAGGGAAGGCAAGCAAAGAGTAAAGGAATGTAAGCAAGGCAAGGAAAAGCAAGGAAAGGCAAGGGTAACGGAAGGAACAGCACGGCAAGGGGAAACAAGTCTAAGGCATGACAACGCACGCTAGGCAATGCACGGCAAGGCAAGGAAAGGGTAACGCATGCGAAAGCACGGTCAGGCGAGGCAAGGCTAAGGCACGACAACGCAAGGCTAGGCAATGCACGACAATGCAAGGAAAGCTTAAAGTAAAGGAAGGCACGGTCAGGCGAGATAAGGCTAAGGCACGACAACATAAGGCTAGGCAATGCAGGGAAGGCAAGCAAAGAGTAACGGAAGGTAAGCAAGGCAAGGAAAAGCAAGGAAAGGCAAGGGTAACGTAAGGAACGGCACGGCAAGGGGAAACAAGTCTAAGGCACGACAAAGCACGCTAGGCAATGCACGGCAAGGCAAGTAAAGGGTAACGCATGGGAAAGCACGTTCCGGCGAGGCAAGGCTAAGGCACGACAACGCAAGGCTAGGCAATGCACGGAAGGCAAGCAAAGAGTAACGGAAGGTAAGGAAGGCAAGGGAAAGCAAGGAAAGGCAAGTGTAACGGAAGGAACCGCACGGCAAGGCGAAACAAGGCTAAGGCACGACAAAGCACGCTAGGCAATGCACGGCAAGGCAAGGAAAGGGTAACGCATGGGACAGCACGGTCAGTCGAGGCAAGGCTAAGGCATGACAACGCAAGGCTAGGCAATGCACGGAAAGCAAGCAAAGAGTAACGGAACGCAAGGAAGGCAAGGGAAAGCAAGGGAAGGCAAGCGTAACGGAAGGAACGGCACGGCAAGGGGTAACAAGGCTAAGGCACGACAACGCAGGGCTAGGCAATGCACGGCAAGGCAAGGAAAGCTTAAAGCAAAGGAAGTCACGGTCAGGCGAGATAAGGCTAAGGCACGACAACGCAAGGCTAGGCAATGGACGGAAGGCAAGCAAAGAGTAACGGAAGGTAAGGAAGGCAAGGGAAAGCAAGGAAAGGAAAGTGTAACGGAAGGAACCGCACGGCAAGAGGAAACAAGGCTAAGGCACGACAACGCACGCTAGGCAATGCACGGCAAGGCAAGGAAAGGGTAACGCATGGGAAAGCACGGTCAGGCGAGGCAAGGCTAAGGCATGACAACGCAAGGCTACGCAATGCACGGAAAGCAAGCAAAGAGTAACGGAACGCAAGGAAGGCAAGGGAATGCAACGGAAGGCAAGGGTAACGGAAGGAATTGCACGCAAGGGGTAACAAGGCTAAGGCACGACAACGCAGGGCTAGGCAATGCACGGCAAGGCAAGGAAAGGGTAACGCAAGGGAAGGCACGGTCAGGTGAGGCAAGGATAAGGCACGATAACGCAAGGCTAGGCAATGCCCGGAAGGCATTGAAAGAGTATCGGAAGGTAAGGAAGGCAAGGGAAAGCCAGGCAAGGCAAGTGTAACAAAAGGCACGGCACCGCAAGGGGAAACAAGGCTAAGGCACGACAACGCACGGCTAGGCAATGCACGGCAAGGCAAGGAAAGGGTAACGCAAGGAAAGGCACGGTCAGGCTAGGCAAGGCTAATGCACGAAAACGCAAAGCTAGGCAATGCACGACAATGCAAGGAAAGCTTAAAGCAAAGGAAGGCACGGTCAGGCGAGATAAGGCTAAGGCACGACAACGCAAGGCTAGGCAATGCAGGGAAGGCAAGCAAAGAGTAACGGAAGGTAAGCAAGGCAAGGAAAAGCAAGGAAAGGCAAGGGTAACGTAAGGAACGGCACGGCAAGGGGTAACATGTCTAAGGCACGACAACGCACGCTAGGCAATGCACTGCATGGCAAGTAAAGGGTAACGCATGGGAAACCACGTTCCGGCGAGGCAAGGCTAAGGCACGACAACGCAAGGCTAGGCAATGCACGGAAAGCAAGCAAAGAGTAACGGAAAGCAAGGAAGGCAAGGGAAAGCAAGGGAAGGCAAGCGTAAAGGAAGGAAAGACACGGCAAGGGGTAACAAGGCTAAGGCACGACAACGCAGGGCTAGGCAATGCACCGCAAGGCAAGGAAAGGGTAACGCAAGGGAAGGCACGGTCAGGTGAGGCAAGGCTAATGCACGACAACGCAAGGCTAGGCAGTGCACGGGAAGGCAAGTAAAGAGTAACGGAAGGAAAGGAAGGCAAGGCAAAGCCAGGCAAGGCAAGTGTAACAAAAGGCACGGCACGGCAAGGGGAAACAAGGCTAAGGCACGACAACGCACGTCTAGGCAATGCAAGGGAAGGCAAGGAAAGGGTAACGCAAGGCAAGGCACGGTGAGCTTAGGCAAGGCTAATGCACGAAAACGCAAGGCTTGGCAATGCACGACAATGCAAGGAAAGCTTAAAGCAAAGGAAGGCACGGTCAGGCGAGATAAGGCTAAGGCACGACAACGCAAGGCTAGGCATTGCAGGGAAGGCAAGCAAAGAGTAACGGAAGGTAAGGAAGGCAAGGGAAAGCAAGGGAAGGCAAGCGTAACGGAAGGAAAGGCACGGCAAGGGGTAACAAGGCTAAGGCAAGACAACGCAAGGCTAGGCAATGCAGGGAAGGCAAGCAAAGAGTAAAGGAATGTAAGCAAGGCAAGGAAAAGGAAGGAAAGGCAAGGGTAACGGAAGGAACAGCACGGCAAGGGGAAACAAGTCTAAGGCATGACAACGCACGCTAGGCAATGCACGGCAAGGCAAGGAAAGGGTAACGCATGCGAAAGCACGGTCAGGCGAGGCAAGGCTAAGGCACGACAACGCAAGGCTAGGCAATGCACGACAATGCAAGGAAAGCTTAAAGTAAAGGAAGGCACGGTCAGGCGAGATAAGGCTAAGGCACGACAACATAAGGCTAGGCAATGCAGGGAAGGCAAGCAAAGAGTAACGGAAGGTAAGCAAGGCAAGGAAAAGCAAGGAAAGGCAAGGGTAACGTAAGGAACGGCACGGCAAGGGGAAACAAGTCTAAGGCACGACAAAGCACGCTAGGCAATGCACGGCAAGGCAAGTAAAGGGTAACGCATGGGAAAGCACGTTCCGGCGAGGCAAGGCTAAGGCACGACAACGCAAGGCTAGGCAATGCACGGAAGGCAAGCAAAGAGTAACGGAAGGTAAGGAAGGCAAGGGAAAGCAAGGAAAGGCAAGTGTAACGGAAGGAACCGCACGGCAAGGGGAAACAAGGCTAAGGCACGACAAAGCACGCTAGGCAATGCACGGCAAGGCAAGGAAAGGGTAACGCATGGGACAGCACGGTCAGTCGAGGCAAGGCTAAGGCATGACAACGCAAGGCTAGGCAATGCACGGAAAGCAAGCAAAGAGTAACGGAACGCAAGGAAGGCAAGGGAAAGCAAGGGAAGGCAAGCGTAACGGAAGGAACGGCACGGCAAGGGGTAACAAGGCTAAGGCACGACAACGCAGGGCTAGGCAATGCACGGCAAGGCAAGGAAAGCTTAAAGCAAAGGAAGTCACGGTCAGGCGAGATAAGGCTAAGGCACGACAACGCAAGGCTAGGCAATGGACGGAAGGCAAGCAAAGAGTAACGGAAGGTAAGGAAGGCAAGGGAAAGCAAGGAAAGGAAAGTGTAACGGAAGGAACCGCACGGCAAGAGGAAACAAGGCTAAGGCACGACAACGCACGCTAGGCAATGCACGGCAAGGCAAGGAAAGGGTAACGCATGGGAAAGCACGGTCAGGCGAGGCAAGGCTAAGGCATGACAACGCAAGGCTACGCAATGCACGGAAAGCAAGCAAAGAGTAACGGAACGCAAGGAAGGCAAGGGAATGCAACGGAAGGCAAGGGTAACGGAAGGAATTGCACGCAAGGGGTAACAAGGCTAAGGCACGACAACGCAGGGCTAGGCAATGCACGGCAAGGCAAGGAAAGGGTAACGCAAGGGAAGGCACGGTCAGGTGAGGCAAGGATAAGGCACGACAACGCAAGGATAGGCAATGCCCGGAAGGCAAGCAAAGAGTAACGGAAGGTAAGGAAGGCAAGGGAAAGCCAGGCAAGGCAAGTGTAACAAAAGGCACGGCACCGGAAGGGGAAACAAGGCTAAGGCAAGACAACGCACGGCTAGGCAATGCACGGGAAGGCAAGGAAAGGGTAACGCAAGGCAAGGCACGGTGAGGCTAGGCAAGGCTAATGCACGAAAACGTAAGGCTAGGCAATGCACGACAATGCAAGGAAAGCTTAAAGCAAAGGAAGGCATGGTCAGGCGAGATAAGGCTAAGGCACGACAACGCAAGGCTAGGCAATGGAGGGAAGGCAAGCAAAGAGTAACGGAAGGTAAGGAAGGCAAGGGAAAGCAAGGAAAGGCAAGTGTAACGGAAGGAACGGCACGGCAAGGGGAAACAAGGCTAAGGCACGAGAACGCACGCTAGGCAATGCACGGCAAGGCAAGGAAAGGGTAACGCAGGGAAAGCACGGTCAGGCGGGTCAAGGCTAAGGTATGACAACGGAAGGCTAGGCAATGCACGGAAAGCAAGCAAAGACAAACGGAACGCAAGGAAGGCAAGGGAAAGCAAGGGAAGGCAAGGGTAACGGAAGGAACGGCAGGGCAAGGGGTAACAACGCTAAGGAACGACAACGCAGGGCTAGGCAATGCACCGCAAGGCAAGGAAAGGGTAACGCAAGGGAAGGCACGGTCATGTGAGGCAAGGCTAATGCACGACAACGCAAGGCTAGGCAGTGCACGGCAAGGCAAGGGAAGAGTAACGGAAGGAAAGGAAGGCAAGGCAAAGCCAGGCAAGGCAAGTGTAACAAAAGACACGGCACGGCAAGGATAAACAAGGCTAAGGCACGACAACGCACGGCTAGGCAATGCACGGCAATGCAAGGAAAGGGTAACGCAAGGCAAGGCACGGTCAGGCGAGGTAAGGCTAAGGCACGACAACGCAAAGCTAGGCAATGAACGGAAGGGAAGCAAAGACTAACGGAAGGCTTCGAAGGCAAGGGAAAGCAAGGCAAGGCAAGGGTAACGGAAAGAACGGCACGGCAAGGGGAAACAAGGCTAAGGCACGACAACGCACGCTAGGCAATGCACGGCAAGGCAAAGAAAGGGTAACGCATGGGAAAGCACGGTCAGGCGAGGCAAGGCTAAGGCATGACAACGCAAGGCTAGGCAATGCACGAAAAGCAAGCAAAGAGTAACGGAACGCAAGGAAGGCAAGGGAAAGCAACGGAAGGCAAGGGTAACGGAAGGAATTGCACGGCAAGGGGTAACAAGGCTAAGGCACGACAACGCAGGGCTAGGCAATGCACGGCAAGGCAAGGAAAGGGTAACGCAAGGGAAGGCACGGTCAGGTGAGGCAAGGATAAGGCACGATAACGCAAGGCTAGGCAATGCCCGGAAGGCATTGAAAGAGTATCGGAAGGTAAGGAAGGCAAGGGAAAGCCAGGCAAGGCAAGTGTGACAAAAGGCACGGCACCGCAAGGGGAAACAAGGCTAAGGCACGACAACGCACGGCTAGGCAATGCACGGCAAGGCAAGGAAAGGGTAACGCAAGGAAAGGCACGGTCAGGCTAGGCAAGGCTAATGCACGAAAACGCAAAGCTAGGCAATGCACGACAATGCAAGGAAAGCTTAAAGCAAAGGAAGGCACGGTCAGGCGAGATAAGGCTAAGGCACGACAACGCAAGGCTAGGCAATGCAGGGAAGGCAAGCAAAGAGTAACGGAAGGTAAGCAAGGCAAGGAAAAGCAAGGAAAGGCAAGGGTAACGTAAGGAACGGCACGGCAAGGGGTAACATGTCTAAGGCACGACAACGCACGCTAGGCAATGCACTGCATGGCAAGTAAAGGGTAACGCATGGGAAACCACGTTCCGGCGAGGCAAGGCTAAGGCACGACAACGCAAGGCTAGGCAATGCACGGAAAGCAAGCAAAGAGTAACGGAAAGCAAGGAAGGCAAGGGAAAGCAAGGGAAGGCAAGCGTAAAGGAAGGAAAGGCACGGCAAGGGGTAACAAGGCTAAGGCACGACAACGCAGGGCTAGGCAATGCACCGCAAGGCAAGGAAAGGGTAACGCAAGGGAAGGCACGGTCAGGTGAGGCAAGGCTAATGCACGACAACGCAAGGCTAGGCAGTGCACGGGAAGGCAAGTAAAGAGTAACGGAAGGAAAGGAAGGCAAGGCAAAGCCAGGCAAGGCAAGTGTAACAAAAGGCACGGCACGGCAAGGGGAAACAAGGCTAAGGCACGACAACGCACGTCTAGGCAATGCACGGCAAGGCAAGGAAAGGGTAACGCATGGGAAAGCACGGTCAGGCGAGGCAAGGCTAAGGCATGACAACGCAAGGCTAGGCAATGCACGGAAAGCAAGCAAAGAGTAACGGAACGCAAGGAAGGCAAGGGAAAGCAAGGGAAGGCAAGCGTAACGGAAGGAAAGGCACGGCAAGGGGTAACAAGGCTAAGGCACGACAACGCAAGGCTAGGCAATGCAGGGAAGGCAAGCAAAGAGTAAAGGAATGTAAGCAAGGCAAGGAAAAGCAAGGAAAGGCAAGGGTAACGGAAGGAACAGCACGGCAAGGGGAAACAAGTCTAAGGCATGACAACGCACGCTAGGCAATGCACGGCAAGGCAAGGAAAGGGTAACGCATGCGAAAGCACGGTCAGGCGAGGCAAGGCTAAGGCACGACAACGCAAGGCTAGGCAATGCACGACAATGCAAGGAAAGCTTAAAGTAAAGGAAGGCACGGTCAGGCGAGATAAGGCTAAGGCACGACAACATAAGGCTAGGCAATGCAGGGAAGGCAAGCAAAGAGTAACGGAAGGTAAGCAAGGCAAGGAAAAGCAAGGAAAGGCAAGGGTAACGTAAGGAACGGCACGGCAAGGGGAAACAAGTCTAAGGCACGACAAAGCACGCTAGGCAATGCACGGCAAGGCAAGTAAAGGGTAACGCATGGGAAAGCACGTTCCGGCGAGGCAAGGCTAAGGCACGACAACGCAAGGCTAGGCAATGCACGGAAGGCAAGCAAAGAGTAACGGAAGGTAAGGAAGGCAAGGGAAAGCAAGGAAAGGCAAGTGTAACGGAAGGAACCGCACGGCAAGGGGAAACAAGGCTAAGGCACGACAAAGCACGCTAGGCAATGCACGGCAAGGCAAGGAAAGGGTAACGCATGGGACAGCACGGTCAGTCGAGGCAAGGCTAAGGCATGACAACGCAAGGCTAGGCAATGCACGGAAAGCAAGCAAAGAGTAACGGAACGCAAGGAAGGCAAGGGAAAGCAAGGGAAGGCAAGCGTAACGGAAGGAACGGCACGGCAAGGGGTAACAAGGCTAAGGAACGACAACGCAGGGCTAGGCAATGCACGGCAAGGCAAGGAAAGCTTAAAGCAAAGGAAGTCACGGTCAGGCGAGATAAGGCTAAGGCACGACAACGCAAGGCTAGGCAATGGACGGAAGGCAAGCAAAGAGTAACGGAAGGTAAGGAAGGCAAGGGAAAGCAAGGAAAGGAAAGTGTAACGGAAGGAACCGCACGGCAAGAGGAAACAAGGCTAAGGCACGACAACGCACGCTAGGCAATGCACGGCAAGGCAAGGAAAGGGTAACGCATGGGAAAGCACGGTCAGGCGAGGCAAGGCTAAGGCATGACAACGCAAGGCTACGCAATGCACGGAAAGCAAGCAAAGAGTAACGGAACGCAAGGAAGGCAAGGGAATGCAACGGAAGGCAAGGGTAACGGAAGGAATTGCACGCAAGGGGTAACAAGGCTAAGGCACGACAACGCAGGGCTAGGCAATGCACGGCAAGGCAAGGAAAGGGTAACGCAAGGGAAGGCACGGTCAGGTGAGGCAAGGATAAGGCACGACAACACAAGGCTCGGCAATGCCCGGAAGGCAAGCAAAGAGTAACGGAAGGTAAGGAAGGCAAGGGAAAGCCAGGCAAGGCAAGTGTAACAAAAGTCACGGCACCGCAAGGGGAAACAAGGCTAAGGCACGACAACGCACGGCTAGGCAATGCACGGCAAGGAAAGGAAAGAGTAACGCAAGGAAAGGCACGGTGAGGCTAGGGAAGGCTAATGCACGAAAACGCAAAGCTAGGCAATGCACGACAATGCAAGGAAAGCTTAAAGCAAAGGAAGGCACGGTCAGGCGAGATAAGGCTAAGGCACGACAACGCAAGGCTAGGCAATGGAGGGAAGGCAAGCAAAGAGTAACGGAACGCAAGGAAGGCAAGGGAAAGCAAGGGAAGGCAAGCGTAACGGAAGGAACTGCACGGCAAGGGGTAACAAGGCTAAGGCACGACAACGCACGGCTAGGCAATGCACGGCAAGGCAAGGAAAGAGTAACGCAAGGAAAGGCACGGTGAGGCTAGGGAAGGCTAATGCACGAAAACGCAAAGCTAGGCAATGCACGACAATGCAAGGAAAGCTTAAAGCAAAGGAAGGCACGGTCAGGCGAGATAAGGCTAAGGCACGACAACGCAAGGCTAGGCAATGGAGGGAAGGCAAGCAAAGAGTAACGGAACGCAAGGAAGGCAAGGGAAAGCAAGGGAAGGCAAGCGTAACGGAAGGAACTGCACGGCAAGGGGTAACAAGGCTAAGGCACGACAACGCAGGGCTAGGCAATGCACGGCAAGGCAAGGAAAGCTTAAAGCAAAGGAAGGCACGGTCAGGCGAGATAAGGCCAAGGTACGAGAACGCAAGGCTAGGCAATGAACGGAAGGCAAGCAAAGAGTAACGGAAGGTAAGGAAGGCAAGGGAAAGCAAGGAAACGAAAGTGTAACGGAAGGAACCGCACGGCAAGGGGAAACAAGGCTAAGGCACGACAACGCACGCTAGGCAATGCACGGCAAGGCAAGGAAAGGGTAACGCATGGGAAAGCACGGTCAGGCGAGGCAAGGCTAAGGCATGACAACGCAAGGCTAGGCAATGCACGGAAAGCAAGCAAAGAGTAACGGAACGCAAGGAAGGCAAGGAAAAGCAACGGAAGGCAAGGGTAACGGAAGGAATTGCACGGCAAGGGGTAACAAGGCTAAGGCACGACAACGCAGGGCTAGGCAATGCACAGCAAGGCAAGGAAAGGGTAACGCAAGGGAAGGCACGGTCAGGTGAGGCAAGGATAAGGCACGACAACGCAAGGGTAGGCAATGCCCGGAAGGCAAGCAAAGAGTAACGGAAGGTAAGGAAGGCAAGGGAAAGCCAGGCAAGGCAAGTGTAACAAAAGGCACGGCACGGCAAGGGGAAACAAGGCTAAGGCACGACAACGCACGTCTAGGCAATGCAAGGGAAGGCAAGGAAAGGGTAACGCAAGGCAAGGCACGGTGAGCTTAGGCAAGGCTAATGCACGAAAACGCAAGGCTTGGCAATGCACGACAATGCAAGGAAAGCTTAAAGCAAAGGAAGGCACGGTCAGGCGAGATAAGGCTAAGGCACGACAACGCAAGGCTAGGCATTGCAGGGAAGGCAAGCAAAGAGTAACGGAAGGTAAGGAAGGCAAGGGAAAGCAAGGGAAGGCAAGCGTAACGGAAGGAAAGGCACGGCAAGGGGTAACAAGGCTAAGGCAAGACAACGCAAGGCTAGGCAATGCAGGGAAGGCAAGCAAAGAGTAAAGGAATGTAAGCAAGGCAAGGAAAAGGAAGGAAAGGCAAGGGTAACGGAAGGAACAGCACGGCAAGGGGAAACAAGTCTAAGGCATGACAACGCACGCTAGGCAATGCACGGCAAGGCAAGGAAAGGGTAACGCATGCGAAAGCACGGTCAGGCGAGGCAAGGCTAAGGCACGACAACGCAAGGCTAGGCAATGCACGACAATGCAAGGAAAGCTTAAAGTAAAGGAAGGCACGGTCAGGCGAGATAAGGCTAAGGCACGACAACATAAGGCTAGGCAATGCAGGGAAGGCAAGCAAAGAGTAACGGAAGGTAAGCAAGGCAAGGAAAAGCAAGGAAAGGCAAGGGTAACGTAAGGAACGGCACGGCAAGGGGAAACAAGTCTAAGGCACGACAAAGCACGCTAGGCAATGCACGGCAAGGCAAGTAAAGGGTAACGCATGGGAAAGCACGTTCCGGCGAGGCAAGGCTAAGGCACGACAACGCAAGGCTAGGCAATGCACGGAAGGCAAGCAAAGAGTAACGGAAGGTAAGGAAGGCAAGGGAAAGCAAGGAAAGGCAAGTGTAACGGAAGGAACCGCACGGCAAGGGGAAACAAGGCTAAGGCACGACAAAGCACGCTAGGCAATGCACGGCAAGGCAAGGAAAGGGTAACGCATGGGACAGCACGGTCAGTCGAGGCAAGGCTAAGGCATGACAACGCAAGGCTAGGCAATGCACGGAAAGCAAGCAAAGAGTAACGGAACGCAAGGAAGGCAAGGGAAAGCAAGGGAAGGCAAGCGTAACGGAAGGAACGGCACGGCAAGGGGTAACAAGGCTAAGGCACGACAACGCAGGGCTAGGCAATGCACGGCAAGGCAAGGAAAGCTTAAAGCAAAGGAAGTCACGGTCAGGCGAGATAAGGCTAAGGCACGACAACGCAAGGCTAGGCAATGGACGGAAGGCAAGCAAAGAGTAACGGAAGGTAAGGAAGGCAAGGGAAAGCAAGGAAAGGAAAGTGTAACGGAAGGAACCGCACGGCAAGAGGAAACAAGGCTAAGGCACGACAACGCACGCTAGGCAATGCACGGCAAGGCAAGGAAAGGGTAACGCATGGGAAAGCACGGTCAGGCGAGGCAAGGCTAAGGCATGACAACGCAAGGCTACGCAATGCACGGAAAGCAAGCAAAGAGTAACGGAACGCAAGGAAGGCAAGGGAATGCAACGGAAGGCAAGGGTAACGGAAGGAATTGCACGCAAGGGGTAACAAGGCTAAGGCACGACAACGCAGGGCTAGGCAATGCACGGCAAGGCAAGGAAAGGGTAACGCAAGGGAAGGCACGGTCAGGTGAGGCAAGGATAAGGCACGACAACGCAAGGATAGGCAATGCCCGGAAGGCAAGCAAAGAGTAACGGAAGGTAAGGAAGGCAAGGGAAAGCCAGGCAAGGCAAGTGTAACAAAAGGCACGGCACCGGAAGGGGAAACAAGGCTAAGGCAAGACAACGCACGGCTAGGCAATGCACGGGAAGGCAAGGAAAGGGTAACGCAAGGCAAGGCACGGTGAGGCTAGGCAAGGCTAATGCACGAAAACGTAAGGCTAGGCAATGCACGACAATGCAAGGAAAGCTTAAAGCAAAGGAAGGCATGGTCAGGCGAGATAAGGCTAAGGCACGACAACGCAAGGCTAGGCAATGGAGGGAAGGCAAGCAAAGAGTAACGGAAGGTAAGGAAGGCAAGGGAAAGCAAGGAAAGGCAAGTGTAACGGAAGGAACGGCACGGCAAGGGGAAACAAGGCTAAGGCACGAGAACGCACGCTAGGCAATGCACGGCAAGGCAAGGAAAGGGTAACGCAGGGAAAGCACGGTCAGGCGGGTCAAGGCTAAGGTATGACAACGGAAGGCTAGGCAATGCACGGAAAGCAAGCAAAGACAAACGGAACGCAAGGAAGGCAAGGGAAAGCAAGGGAAGGCAAGGGTAACGGAAGGAACGGCAGGGCAAGGGGTAACAACGCTAAGGAACGACAACGCAGGGCTAGGCAATGCACCGCAAGGCAAGGAAAGGGTAACGCAAGGGAAGGCACGGTCATGTGAGGCAAGGCTAATGCACGACAACGCAAGGCTAGGCAGTGCACGGCAAGGCAAGGGAAGAGTAACAGAAGGAAAGGAAGGCAAGGCAAAGCCAGGCAAGGCAAGTGTAACAAAAGACACGGCACGGCAAGGATAAACAAGGCTAAGGCACGACAACGCACGGCTAGGCAATGCACGGCAATGCAAGGAAAGGGTAACGCAAGGCAAGGCACGGTCAGGCGAGGTAAGGCTAAGGCACGACAACGCAAAGCTAGGCAATGAACGGAAGGGAAGCAAAGACTAACGGAAGGCTTCGAAGGCAAGGGAAAGCAAGGCAAGGCAAGGGTAACGGAAAGAACGGCACGGCAAGGGGAAACAAGGCTAAGGCACGACAACGCACGCTAGGCAATGCACGGCAAGGCAAAGAAAGGGTAACGCATGGGAAAGCACGGTCAGGCGAGGCAAGGCTAAGGCATGACAACGCAAGGCTAGGCAATGCACGAAAAGCAAGCAAAGAGTAACGGAACGCAAGGAAGGCAAGGGAAAGCAACGGAAGGCAAGGGTAACGGAAGGAATTGCACGGCAAGGGGTAACAAGGCTAAGGCACGACAACGCAGGGCTAGGCAATGCACGGCAAGGCAAGGAAAGGGTAACGCAAGGGAAGGCACGGTCAGGTGAGGCAAGGATAAGGCACGATAACGCAAGGCTAGGCAATGCCCGGAAGGCATTGAAAGAGTATCGGAAGGTAAGGAAGGCAAGGGAAAGCCAGGCAAGGCAAGTGTGACAAAAGGCACGGCACCGCAAGGGGAAACAAGGCTAAGGCACGACAACGCACGGCTAGGCAATGCACGGCAAGGCAAGGAAAGGGTAACGCAAGGAAAGGCACGGTCAGGCTAGGCAAGGCTAATGCACGAAAACGCAAAGCTAGGCAATGCACGACAATGCAAGGAAAGCTTAAAGCAAAGGAAGGCACGGTCAGGCGAGATAAGGCTAAGGCACGACAACGCAAGGCTAGGCAATGCAGGGAAGGCAAGCAAAGAGTAACGGAAGGTAAGCAAGGCAAGGAAAAGCAAGGAAAGGCAAGGGTAACGTAAGGAACGGCACGGCAAGGGGTAACATGTCTAAGGCACGACAACGCACGCTAGGCAATGCACTGCATGGCAAGTAAAGGGTAACGCATGGGAAACCACGTTCCGGCGAGGCAAGGCTAAGGCACGACAACGCAAGGCTAGGCAATGCACGGAAAGCAAGCAAAGAGTAACGGAAAGCAAGGAAGGCAAGGGAAAGCAAGGGAAGGCAAGCGTAAAGGAAGGAAAGGCACGGCAAGGGGTAACAAGGCTAAGGCACGACAACGCAGGGCTAGGCAATGCACCGCAAGGCAAGGAAAGGGTAACGCAAGGGAAGGCACGGTCAGGTGAGGCAAGGCTAATGCACGACAACGCAAGGCTAGGCAGTGCACGGGAAGGCAAGTAAAGAGTAACGGAAGGAAAGGAAGGCAAGGCAAAGCCAGGCAAGGCAAGTGTAACAAAAGGCACGGCACGGCAAGGGGAAACAAGGCTAAGGCACGACAACGCACGTCTAGGCAATGCACGGCAAGGCAAGGAAAGGGTAACGCATGGGAAAGCACGGTCAGGCGAGGCAAGGCTAAGGCATGACAACGCAAGGCTAGGCAATGCACGGAAAGCAAGCAAAGAGTAACGGAACGCAAGGAAGGCAAGGGAAAGCAAGGGAAGGCAAGCGTAACGGAAGGAAAGGCACGGCAAGGGGTAACAAGGCTAAGGCACGACAACGCAAGGCTAGGCAATGCAGGGAAGGCAAGCAAAGAGTAAAGGAATGTAAGCAAGGCAAGGAAAAGCAAGGAAAGGCAAGGGTAACGGAAGGAACAGCACGGCAAGGGGAAACAAGTCTAAGGCATGACAACGCACGCTAGGCAATGCACGGCAAGGCAAGGAAAGGGTAACGCATGCGAAAGCACGGTCAGGCGAGGCAAGGCTAAGGCACGACAACGCAAGGCTAGGCAATGCACGACAATGCAAGGAAAGCTTAAAGTAAAGGAAGGCACGGTCAGGCGAGATAAGGCTAAGGCACGACAACATAAGGCTAGGCAATGCAGGGAAGGCAAGCAAAGAGTAACGGAAGGTAAGCAAGGCAAGGAAAAGCAAGGAAAGGCAAGGGTAACGTAAGGAACGGCACGGCAAGGGGAAACAAGTCTAAGGCACGACAAAGCACGCTAGGCAATGCACGGCAAGGCAAGTAAAGGGTAACGCATGGGAAAGCACGTTCCGGCGAGGCAAGGCTAAGGCACGACAACGCAAGGCTAGGCAATGCACGGAAGGCAAGCAAAGAGTAACGGAAGGTAAGGAAGGCAAGGGAAAGCAAGGAAAGGCAAGTGTAACGGAAGGAACCGCACGGCAAGGGGAAACAAGGCTAAGGCACGACAAAGCACGCTAGGCAATGCACGGCAAGGCAAGGAAAGGGTAACGCATGGGACAGCACGGTCAGTCGAGGCAAGGCTAAGGCATGACAACGCAAGGCTAGGCAATGCACGGAAAGCAAGCAAAGAGTAACGGAACGCAAGGAAGGCAAGGGAAAGCAAGGGAAGGCAAGCGTAACGGAAGGAACGGCACGGCAAGGGGTAACAAGGCTAAGGCACGACAACGCAGGGCTAGGCAATGCACGGCAAGGCAAGGAAAGCTTAAAGCAAAGGAAGTCACGGTCAGGCGAGATAAGGCTAAGGCACGACAACGCAAGGCTAGGCAATGGACGGAAGGCAAGCAAAGAGTAACGGAAGGTAAGGAAGGCAAGGGAAAGCAAGGAAAGGAAAGTGTAACGGAAGGAACCGCACGGCAAGAGGAAACAAGGCTAAGGCACGACAACGCACGCTAGGCAATGCACGGCAAGGCAAGGAAAGGGTAACGCATGGGAAAGCACGGTCAGGCGAGGCAAGGCTAAGGCATGACAACGCAAGGCTACGCAATGCACGGAAAGCAAGCAAAGAGTAACGGAACGCAAGGAAGGCAAGGGAATGCAACGGAAGGCAAGGGTAACGGAAGGAATTGCACGCAAGGGGTAACAAGGCTAAGGCACGACAACGCAGGGCTAGGCAATGCACGGCAAGGCAAGGAAAGGGTAACGCAAGGGAAGGCACGGTCAGGTGAGGCAAGGATAAGGCACGACAACACAAGGCTCGGCAATGCCCGGAAGGCAAGCAAAGAGTAACGGAAGGTAAGGAAGGCAAGGGAAAGCCAGGCAAGGCAAGTGTAACAAAAGTCACGGCACCGCAAGGGGAAACAAGGCTAAGGCACGACAACGCACGGCTAGGCAATGCACGGCAAGGAAAGGAAAGAGTAACGCAAGGAAAGGCACGGTGAGGCTAGGGAAGGCTAATGCACGAAAACGCAAAGCTAGGCAATGCACGACAATGCAAGGAAAGCTTAAAGCAAAGGAAGGCACGGTCAGGCGAGATAAGGCTAAGGCACGACAACGCAAGGCTAGGCAATGGAGGGAAGGCAAGCAAAGAGTAACGGAACGCAAGGAAGGCAAGGGAAAGCAAGGGAAGGCAAGCGTAACGGAAGGAACTGCACGGCAAGGGGTAACAAGGCTAAGGCACGACAACGCACGGCTAGGCAATGCACGGCAAGGCAAGGAAAGAGTAACGCAAGGAAAGGCACGGTGAGGCTAGGGAAGGCTAATGCACGAAAACGCAAAGCTAGGCAATGCACGACAATGCAAGGAAAGCTTAAAGCAAAGGAAGGCACGGTCAGGCGAGATAAGGCTAAGGCACGACAACGCAAGGCTAGGCAATGGAGGGAAGGCAAGCAAAGAGTAACGGAACGCAAGGAAGGCAAGGGAAAGCAAGGGAAGGCAAGCGTAACGGAAGGAACTGCACGGCAAGGGGTAACAAGGCTAAGGCACGACAACGCAGGGCTAGGCAATGCACGGCAAGGCAAGGAAAGCTTAAAGCAAAGGAAGGCACGGTCAGGCGAGATAAGGCCAAGGTACGAGAACGCAAGGCTAGGCAATGAACGGAAGGCAAGCAAAGAGTAACGGAAGGTAAGGAAGGCAAGGGAAAGCAAGGAAACGAAAGTGTAACGGAAGGAACCGCACGGCAAGGGGAAACAAGGCTAAGGCACGACAACGCACGCTAGGCAATGCACGGCAAGGCAAGGAAAGGGTAACGCATGGGAAAGCACGGTCAGGCGAGGCAAGGCTAAGGCATGACAACGCAAGGCTAGGCAATGCACGGAAAGCAAGCAAAGAGTAACGGAACGCAAGGAAGGCAAGGAAAAGCAACGGAAGGCAAGGGTAACGGAAGGAATTGCACGGCAAGGGGTAACAAGGCTAAGGCACGACAACGCAGGGCTAGGCAATGCACAGCAAGGCAAGGAAAGGGTAACGCAAGGGAAGGCACGGTCAGGTGAGGCAAGGATAAGGCACGACAACGCAAGGGTAGGCAATGCCCGGAAGGCAAGCAAAGAGTAACGGAAGGTAAGGAAGGCAAGGGAAAGCCAGGCAAGGCAAGTGTAACAAAAGGCACGGCACGGCAAGGGGAAACAAGGCTAAGGCACGACAACGCACGGCTAGGCAATGCAAGGGAAGGCAAGGAAAGGGTAACGCAAGGCAAGGCACGGTGAGCTTAGGCAAGGCTAATGCACGAAAACGCAAGGCTTGGCAATGCACGACAATGCAAGGAAAGCTTAAAGCAAAGGAAGGCACGGTCAGGCGAGATAAGGCTAAGGCACGACAACGCACGGCTAGGCATTGCAGGGAAGGCAAGCAAAGAGTAACGGAAGGTAAGCAAGGCAAGGAAAAGCAAGGAAAGGCAAGTGTAACGGAAGGAACCGCACGGCAAGGGGAAACAAGGCTATGGCACGACAACGCACGCTAGGCAATGCACGGCAAGGCAAGGAAAGGGTAACGCATGGGAAAGCACGGTCAGGCGAGGCAAGGCTAAGGCATGACAACGCAAGGCTAGGCAATGCACGGAAAGCAAGCAAAGAGTAACGGAACGCAAGGAAGGCAAGGGAAAGCAAGGGAAGGCAAGCGTAACGGAAGGAAAGGCACGGCAAGGGGTAACAAGGCTAAGGCACGACAACGCAAGGCTAGGCAATGCAGGGAAGGCAAGCAAAGAGTAAAGGAATGTAAGCAAGGCAAGGAAAAGCAAGGAAAGGCAAGGGTAACGGAAGGAACGGCACGGCAAGGGGAAACAAGTCTAAGGCATGACAACGCACGCTAGGCAATGCACGGCAAGGCAAGGAAAGGGTAACGCATGCGAAAGCACGGTCAAGCGAGGCAAGGCTAAGGCACGACAACGCAAGGCTAGGCAATGCACGACAATGCAAGGAAAGCTTAAAGTAAAGGAAGGCACGGTCAGGCGAGATAAGGCTAAGGCACGACAACGCAAGGTTAGGCAATGCAGGGAAGGCAAGCAAAGAGTAACGGAAGGTAAGCAAGGCAAGGAAAAGCAAGGAAAGGCAACGGTAACGGAAGGAACGGCACGGCAAGGGGAAACAAGTCTAAGGCACGACAACGCACGCTAGGCAATGCACGGCAAGGCAAGTAAAGGGTAACGCATGGGAAAGCACGTTCCGGCGAGGCAAGGCTAAGGCACGACAACGCAAGGCTAGGCAATGCACGGAAGGCAAGCAAAGAGTAACGGAAGGTAAGGAAGGCAAGGGAAAGCAGGGAAAGGCAAGTGTAACGGAAGGAACCGCACGGCAAGGGGAAACAAGGCTAAGGCACGACAAAGCACGCTAGGCAATGCACGGCAAGGCAAGGAAAGGGTAACGCATGGGACAGCACGGTCAGGCGAGGCAAGGCTAAGGCATGACAACGCAAGGCTAGGCAATGCACGGAAAGCAAGCAAAGAGTAACGGAACGCAAGGAAGGCAAGGGAAAGCAAGGGAAGGCAAGCGTAACGGAAGGAACGGCACGGCAAGGGGTAACAAGGCTAAGGCACGACAACGCAGGGCTAGGCAATGCACGGCAAGGCAAGGAAAGCTTAAAGCAAAGGAAGGCACGGTCAGGCGAGATAAGGCTAAGGCACGACAACGCAAGGCTAGGCAATGGACGGAAGGCAAGCAAAGAGTAACGGAAGGTAAGGAAGGCAAGGGAAAGCAAGGCAAGGCAAGGGTAACGGAAGGAACCGCACGGCAAGAGGAAACAAGTCTAAGGCACGACAACGCACGCTAGGCAATGTACGGCAAGGCAAGGAAAGGGTAACGCATGGGAAAAGCACGGTCAGGCGAGGCAAGGCTAAGGCATGACAACGCAAGGCTACGCAATGCACGGGAAGCAAGCAAAGAGTAACGGAACGCAAGGAAGGCAAGGGAATGCAACGGAAGGCAAGGGTAACGGAAGGAACTGCACGGCAAGGGGTAACAAGGCTAAGGCACGACAACGCAGGGCTAGGCAATGCAACGCAAGGCAAGGAAACGGTAACGCAAGGGAAGGCACGGTCAGGTGAGGCAAGGCTAAGGCATGAGAACGCAAGGCTAGGCAATGTACGGAAAGTAAGCAAAGAGTAACGGAACGCAAGGAAGGCAAGGGAAAGCAAGGGAAGGCAAGGGTAACGGAAGGAACGGCAGGGCAAGGGGTAACAAGGCTAAGGCACGACAACGCAGGGCTAGACAATGCACCGCAAGGCAAGGAAAGGGTAACGCAAGGAAAGGCACGGTCAGGTGAGGCAAGGCTAATGCACGAAAACGCAAGGCTAGGCAGTGCACGGCAAGGCAAGGAAAGAGTAACGGAAGGAAAGGAAGGCAAGGTAAAGCCAGGCAAGGCAAGTGTAACAAAAGGCACGGCACGGCAAGGGGAAACAAGGCTAAGGCACGACAACGCACGCTAGGCAATGCACGGCAAGGCAAAGAAAGGGTAACGCATGGGAAAGCACGGTCAGGCGAGGCAAGGCTAAGGCATGACAACGCAAGGCTAGGCAATGCACGAAAAGCAAGCAAAGAGTAACGGAACGCAAGGAAGGCAAGGGAAAGCAAGGGAAGGCAAGCGTAACGGAAAGAAAGGCACGGCAAGGGGTAACAAGGCTAAGGCACGACAACGCAGGGCTAGGCAATGCACCGCAAGGCAAGGAAAGGGTAACGCAAGGGAAGGCACGGTCAGGTGAGGCAAGGATAAGGCACGACAACACAAGGCTAGGCAATGCCCGGAAGGCAAGCAAAGAGTAACGGAAGGTAAGGAAGGCAAGGGAAAGCCAGGCAAGGCAAGTGTAACAAAAGCCACGGCACCGCAAGGGGAAACAAGGCTAAGGCACGACAACGCACGGCTAGGCAATGCACGGCAAGGCAAGGAAAGAGTAACGCAAGGAAAGGCACGGTGAGGCTAGGGAAGGCTAATGCACGAAAACGCAAAGCTAGGCAATGCACGACAATGCAAGGAAAGCTTAAAGCAAAGGAAGGCACGGTCAGGCGAGATAAGGCTAAGGCACGACAACGCAAGGCTAGGCAATGCAGGGAAGGCAAGGAAAGAGTAACGGAAGGTAAGCAAGTCAAGGAAAAGCAAGGAAAGGCAAGGGTAACGTAAGGAACGGCACGGCAAGGGGAAACAAGTCTAAGGCACGACAACGCACGCTAGGCAATGCACTGCAAGGCAAGTAAAGGGTATCGCATGGGAAAGCACGTTCTGGCGAGGCAAGGCTAAGGCACGACAACGCAAGGCTAGGCAATGGAGGGAAGGCAAGCAAAGAGTAACGGAGGGTAAGGAAGGAAAGGGAAAGCAAGGAAAGGCAAGTGTAACGGAAGGAACCGCACGGCAAGGGGAAACAAGGCTAAGGCAGGACAACGCACGCTAGGCAATGCACGGCAAGGCAAGGAAAGCTTAAAGCAAAGGAAGGCCAGGTCAGGCGAGATAAGGCTAAGGCACGACAACGCAAGGCTAGGCAATGGACGGAAGGCAAGCAAAGAGTAACGGAAGGTAAGGAAGGCAAGGGAAAGCAAGGAAAGGAAAGTGTAACGGAAGGAACCGCACGGCAAGAGGAAACAAGGCTAAGGCACGACAACGCACGCTAGGCAATGCACGGCAAGGGAAAGAGTAACGCATGGGAAAGCACGGTCAGGCGAGGCAAGGCTAAGGCATGACAACGCAAGGCTAGGCAATGCACGATAATGCAAGGAAAGCTTAAAGTAAAGGAAGGCACGGTCAGGCGAGATAAGGCTAAGGCACGACAACGCAAGGCTGGACAATGCAGGGAAGGCAAGCAAAGAGTAACGGAAGGTAAGCAAGGCAAGTAAAAGCAAGGAAAGGCAAGTGTAACGGAAGGAACCGCACGGCAAGGGGAAACAAGGCTATGGCACGACAACGCACGCTAGGCAATGCACGGCAAGGCAAGGAAAGGGTAACGCATGGGAAAGCACGGTCAGGCGAGGCAAGGCTAAGGCATGACAACGCAAGGCTAGGCAATGCACGGAAAGCAAGCAAAGAGTAACGGAACGCAAGGAAGGCAAGGGAAAGCAAGGGAAGTCAAGCGTAAGGGAAGGAAAGGCACGGCAAGGGGTAACAAGGCTAAGGCACGACAACGCAGGGCTAGGCAATGCACGGCAAGGCAAGGAAAGCTTAAAGCAAAGGAAGGCCCGGTCAGGCGAGATAAGGCTAAGGCACGACAACGCAAGGCTAGGCAATGGACGGAAGGCAAGCAAAGAGTAACGGAAGGTAAGGAAGGCAAGGGAAAGCAAGGAAAGGAAAGTGTAACGGAAGGAACCGCACGGCAAGAGGAAACAAGGCTAAGGCACGACAACGCACGCTAGGCAATGCACGGCAAGGCAGGAAAGGGTAACGCATGGGAAAGCACGGTCAGGCGAGGCAAGGCTAAGGCATGACAACGCAAGGCTACGCAATGCACGGGAAGCAAGCAAAGAGTAACGGAACGCAAGGAAGGCAAGGGAATGCAACGGAAGGCAAGGGTAACGGAAGGAACTGCACGGCAAGGGGTAACAAGGCTAAGGCACGACAACGCAGGGCTAGGCAATGCACCGCAAGGCAAGGAAAGGGTAACGCAAGGGAAGGCACGGTCAGGTGAGCTAAGGCTAAGGCATGAGAACGCAAGGCTAGGCAATGTACGGAAAGTAAGCAAAGAGTAACGGAACGCAAGGAAGGCAAGGGAAAGCAAGGGAAGGCAAGGGTAACGGAAGGAACGGCAGGGCAAGGGGTAACAAGGCTAAGGCACGACAACGCAGGGCTAGACAATGCACCGCAAGGCAAGGAAAGGGTAACGCAAGGAAAGGCACGGTCAGGTGAGGCAAGGCTAATGCACGAAAACGCAAGGCTAGGCAGTGCACGGCAAGGCAAGGAAAGAGTAACGGAAGGTAAGGAAGGCAAGGGAAAGCCAGGCAAGGCAAGTGTAACAAAAGGCACGGCACGGCAAGGGGAAACAAGGCTAAGGCACGACAACGCACGGCTAGGCAATGCAAGGGAAGGCAAGGAAAGGGTAACGCAAGGCAAGGCACGGTGAGCTTAGGCAAGGCTAATGCACGAAAACGCAAGGCTAGGCAATGCACGACAATGCAAGGAAAGCTTAAAGCAAAGGAAGGCACGGTCAGGCAAGATAAGGCTAAGGCACGACAACGCAAGGCTAGGCAATGCAGGGAAGGCAAGCAAAGAGTAACGGAAGGTAAGCAAGGCAAGGAAAAGCAAGGAAAGGCAAAGGTAACGTAAGGAACGGCACGGCAAGGGGAAACAAGTCTAAGGCACGACAACGCACGCTAGGCAATGCACGGCAAGGCAAGTAAAGGGTAACGCATGGGAAAGCACGTTCCGGCGAGCCAAGGCTAAGGCACGACAACGCAAGGCTAGGCAATGCACGGAAGGCAAGCAAAGAGTAACGGAAGGTAAGGAATGCAAGGGAAAGCAAGGAAAGGCAAGTGTAACGGAAGGAACCGCACGGCAAGGGGAAACAAGGCTATGGCACGACAACGCACGCTAGGCAATGCACGGCAAGGCAAGGAAAGGGTAACGCATGGGAAAGCACGGTCAGGCGAGGCAAGGCTAAGGCATGACAACGCAAGGCTAGGCAATGCACGGAAAGCAAGCAAAGAGTAACGGAACGCAAGGAAGGCAAGGGAAAGCAAGGGAAGGCAAGCGTAACGGAAGGAAAGGCACGGCAAGGGGTAACAAGGCTAAGGCACGACAACGCAGGGCTAGGCAATGCACGGCAAGGCAAGGAAAGCTTAAAGCAAAGGAAGGCACGGTCAGGCGAGATAAGGCTAAGGCACGACAACGCAAGGCTAGGCAATGGACGGAAGGCAAGCAGAGTAACGGAAGGTAAGGAAGGCAAGGGAAAGTAAGGAAACGAAAGTGTAACGGAAGGAACCGCACGGCAAGGGGAAACAAGGCTAAGGCACGACAACGCACGCTAGGCAATGCACGGCAAGGCAAGGAAAGGGTAACGCATGGGAAAGCACGGTCAGGCGAGGGAAGGCTAAGGCATGACATCGCAAGGCTAGGCAATGCACGGAAAGCAAGCAAAGAGTAACGGAACGCAAGGAAGGCAAGGGAAAGCATCGGAAGGCAAGGGTAACGGAAGGAATTGCACGGCAAGGGGTAACAAGGCTAAGGCACGACAACGCAGGGCTAGGCAATGCACGGCAAGGCAAGGAAAGGGTAACGCAAGGGAAGGCACGGTCAGGTGAGGCAAGGATAAGGCACGACAACGCAAGGATAGGCAATGCCCGGAAGGCAAGCAAAGAGTAAAGGAAGGTAAGGAAGGCAAGGGAAAGCCAGGCAAGGCAAGTGTAACAAAAGGCACGGCACCGGAAGGGGAAACAAGGCTAAGGCAAGACAACGCACGGCTAGGCAATGCACGGGAAGGCAAGGAAAGGGTAACGCAGGGAAAGCACGGTCAGGCGGGTCAAGGCTAAGGTATGACAACGGAAGGCTAGGCAATGCACGGAAAGCAAGCAAAGACAAACGGAACGCAAGGAAGGCAAGGGAAAGCAAGGGAAGGCAAGGGTAACGGAAGGAACGGCAGGGCAAGGGGTAACAACGCTAAGGAACGACAACGCAGGGCTAGGCAATGCACCGCAAGGCAAGGAAAGGGTAACGCAAGGGAAGGCACGGTCATGTGAGGCAAGGCTAATGCACGACAACGCAAGGCTAGGCAGTGCACGGCAAGGCAAGGGAAGAGTAACGGAAGGAAAGGAAGGCAAGGCAAAGCCAGGCAAGGCAAGTGTAACAAAAGACACGGCACGGCAAGGATAAACAAGGCTAAGGCACGACAACGCACGGCTAGGCAATGCACGGCAATGCAAGGAAAGGGTAACGCAAGGCAAGGCACGGTCAGGCGAGGTAAGGCTAAGGCACGACAACGCAAAGCTAGGCAATGAACGGAAGGGAAGCAAAGACTAACGGAAGGCTTCGAAGGCAAGGGAAAGCAAGGCAAGGCAAGGGTAACGGAAAGAACGGCACGGCAAGGGGAAACAAGGCTAAGGCACGACAACGCACGCTAGGCAATGCACGGCAAGGCAAAGAAAGGGTAACGCATGGGAAAGCACGGTCAGGCGAGGCAAGGCTAAGGCATGACAACGCAAGGCTAGGCAATGCACGAAAAGCAAGCAAAGAGTAACGGAACGCAAGGAAGGCAAGGGAAAGCAACGGAAGGCAAGGGTACCGGAAGGAATTGCACGGCAAGGGGTAACAAGGCTAAGGCACGTAATGCACCACAACGCACGGCTAGGCAATGCATGGCAAGGCAAGGAAAGGGTAACGCAAGGGAAGGCACGGTCAGGTGAGGCAAGGATAAGGCACGATAACGCAAGGCTAGGCAATGCCCGAAAGGCATTGAAAGAGTATCGGAAGGTAAGGAAGGCAAGGGAAAGCCAGGCAAGGCAAGTGTAACAAAAGGCACGGCACCGCAAGGGGAAACAAGGCTAAGGCACGACAACGCACGGCTAGGCAATGCACGGCAAGGCAAGGAAAGGGTAACGCAAGGAAAGGCACGGTCAGGCTAGGCAAGGCTAATGCACGAAAACGCAAAGCTAGGCAATGCACGACAATGCAAGGAAAGCTTAAAGCAAAGGAAGGCACGGTCAGGCGAGATAAGGCTAAGGCACGACAACGCAAGGCTAGGCAATGCAGGGAAGGCAAGCAAAGAGTAACGGAAGGTAAGCAAGGCAAGGAAAAGCAAGGAAAGGCAAGGGTAACGTAAGGAACGGCACGGCAAGGGGTAACATGTCTAAGGCACGACAACGCACGCTAGGCAATGCACTGCATGGCAAGTAAAGGGTAACGCATGGGAAACCACGTTCCGGCGAGGCAAGGCTAAGGCACGACAACGCAAGGCTAGGCAATGCACGGAAAGCAAGCAAAGAGTAACGGAAAGCAAGGAAGGCAAGGGAAAGCAAGGGAAGGCAAGCGTAAAGGAAGGAAAGGCACGGCAAGGGGTAACAAGGCTAAGGCACGACAACGCAGGGCTAGGCAATGCACCGCAAGGCAAGGAAAGGGTAACGCAAGGGAAGGCACGGTCAGGTGAGGCAAGGCTAATGCACGACAACGCAAGGCTAGGCAGTGCACGGGAAGGCAAGTAAAGAGTAACGGAAGGAAAGGAAGGCAAGGCAAAGCCAGGCAAGGCAAGTGTAACAAAAGGCACGGCACGGCAAGGGGAAACAAGGCTAAGGCACGACAACGCACGTCTAGGCAATGCAAGGGAAGGCAAGGAAAGGGTAACGCAAGGCAAGGCACGGTGAGCTTAGGCAAGGCTAATGCACGAAAACGCAAGGCTTGGCAATGCACGACAATGCAAGGAAAGCTTAAAGCAAAGGAAGGCACGGTCAGGCGAGATAAGGCTAAGGCACGACAACGCAAGGCTAGGCATTGCAGGGAAGGCAAGCAAAGAGTAACGGAAGGTAAGCAAGGCAAGGAAAAGCAAGGAAAGGCAAGTGTAACGGAAGGAACCGCACGGCAAGGGGAAACAAGGTTATGGCACGACAACGCACGCTAGGCAATGCACGGCAAGGCAAGGAAAGGGTAACGCATGGGAAAGCACGGTCAGGCGAGGCAAGGCTAAGGCATGACAACGCAAGGCTAGGCAATGCACGGAAAGCAAGCAAAGAGTAACGGAACGCAAGGAAGGCAAGGGAAAGCAAGGGAAGGCAAGCGTAACGGAAGGAAAGGCACGGCAAGGGGTAACAAGGCTAAGGCACGACAACGCAAGGCTAGGCAATGCAGGGAAGGCAAGCAAAGAGTAAAGGAATGTAAGCAAGGCAAGGAAAAGCAAGGAAAGGCAAGGGTAACGGAAGGAACAGCACGGCAAGGGGAAACAAGTCTAAGGCATGACAACGCACGCTAGGCAATGCACGGCAAGGCAAGGAAAGGGTAACGCATGCGAAAGCACGGTCAGGCGAGGCAAGGCTAAGGCACGACAACGCAAGGCTAGGCAATGCACGACAATGCAAGGAAAGCTTAAAGTAAAGGAAGGCACGGTCAGGCGAGATAAGGCTAAGGCACGACAACATAAGGCTAGGCAATGCAGGGAAGGCAAGCAAAGAGTAACGGAAGGTAAGCAAGGCAAGGAAAAGCAAGGAAAGGCAAGGGTAACGTAAGGAACGGCACGGCAAGGGGAAACAAGTCTAAGGCACGACAAAGCACGCTAGGCAATGCACGGCAAGGCAAGTAAAGGGTAACGCATGGGAAAGCACGTTCCGGCGAGGCAAGGCTAAGGCACGACAACGCAAGGCTAGGCAATGCACGGAAGGCAAGCAAAGAATAACGGAAGGTAAGGAAGGCAAGGGAAAGCAAGGAAAGGCAAGTGTAACGGAAGGAACCGCACGGCAAGGGGAAACAAGGCTAAGGCACGACAAAGCACGCTAGGCAATGCACGGCAAGGCAAGGAAAGGGTAACGCATGGGACAGCACGGTCAGTCGAGGCAAGGCTAAGGCATGACAACGCAAGGCTAGGCAATGCACGGAAAGCAAGCAAAGAGTAACGGAACGCAAGGAAGGCAAGGGAAAGCAAGGGAAGGCAAGCGTAACGGAAGGAACGGCACGGCAAGGGGTAACAAGGCTAAGGCACGACAACGCAGGGCTAGGCAATGCACGGCAAGGCAAGGAAAGCTTAAAGCAAAGGAAGTCACGGTCAGGCGAGATAAGGCTAAG
Organism: Macrotis lagotis; assembly: GCF_037893015.1. Taxonomy (NCBI): domain Eukaryota; kingdom Metazoa; phylum Chordata; class Mammalia; order Peramelemorphia; family Peramelidae; genus Macrotis; species Macrotis lagotis. The sequence goes on from NW_027421920.1 coordinate 67,865, forward strand.
GCACGACAACGCAAGGCTAGGCAATGGACGGAAGGCAAGCAAAGAGTAACGGAAGGTAAGGAAGGCAAGGGAAAGCAAGGAAAGGAAAGTGTAACGGAAGGAACCGCACGGCAAGAGGAAACAAGGCTAAGGCACGACAACGCACGCTAGGCAATGTACGGCAAGGCAAGGAAAGGGTAACGCATGGGAAAGCACGGTCAGGCGAGGCAAGGCTAAGGCATGACAACGCAAGGCTACGCAATGCACGGAAAGCAAGCAAAGAGTAACGGAACGCAAGGAAGGCAAGGGAATGCAACGGAAGGCAAGGGTAACGGAAGGAATTGCACGCAAGGGGTAACAAGGCTAAGGCACGACAACGCAGGGCTAGGCAATGCACGGCAAGGCAAGGAAAGGGTAACGCAAGGGAAGGCACGGTCAGGTGAGGCAAGGATAAGGCACGACAACGCAAGGATAGGCAATGCCCGGAAGGCAAGCAAAGAGTAACGGAAGGTAAGGAAGGCAAGGGAAAGCCAGGCAAGGCAAGTGTAACAAAAGGCACGGCACCGGAAGGGGAAACAAGGCTAAGGCAAGACAACGCACGGCTAGGCAATGCACGGGAAGGCAAGGAAAGGGTAACGCAAGGCAAGGCACGGTGAGGCTAGGCAAGGCTAATGCACGAAAACGTAAGGCTAGGCAATGCACGACAATGCAAGGAAAGCTTAAAGCAAAGGAAGGCATGGTCAGGCGAGATAAGGCTAAGGCACGACAACGCAAGGCTAGGCAATGGAGGGAACGCAAGCAAAGAGTAACGGAAGGTAAGGAAGGCAAGGGAAAGCAAGGAAAGGCAAGTGTAACGGAAGGAACGGCACGGCAAGGGGAAACAAGGCTAAGGCACGAGAACGCACGCTAGGCAATGCACGGCAAGGCAAGGAAAGGGTAACGCAGGGAAAGCACGGTCAGGCGGGTCAAGGCTAAGGTATGACAACGGAAGGCTAGGCAATGCACGGAAAGCAAGCAAAGACAAACGGAACGCAAGGAAGGCAAGGGAAAGCAAGGGAAGGCAAGGGTAACGGAAGGAACGGCAGGGCAAGGGGTAACAACGCTAAGGAACGACAACGCAGGGCTAGGCAATGCACCGCAAGGCAAGGAAAGGGTAACGCAAGGGAAGGCACGGTCATGTGAGGCAAGGCTAATGCACGACAACGCAAGGCTAGGCAGTGCACGGCAAGGCAAGGGAAGAGTAACGGAAGGAAAGGAAGGCAAGGCAAAGCCAGGCAAGGCAAGTGTAACAAAAGACACGGCACGGCAACGATAAACAAGGCTAAGGCACGACAACGCACGGCTAGGCAATGCACGGCAATGTAAGGAAAGGGTAACGCAAGGCAAGGCACGGTCAGGCGAGGTAAGGCTAAGGCACGACAACGCAAAGCTAGGCAATGAACGGAAGGGAAGCAAAGACTAACGGAAGGCTTCGAAGGCAAGGGAAAGCAAGGCAAGGCAAGGGTAACGGAAAGAACGGCACGGCAAGGGGAAACAAGGCTAAGGCACGACAACGCACGCTAGGCAATGCACGGCAAGGCAAAGAAAGGGTAACGCATGGGAAAGCACGGTCAGGCGAGGCAAGGCTAAGGGATGACAACGCAAGGCTAGGCAATGCACGAAAAGCAAGCAAAGAGTAACGGAACGCAAGGAAGGCAAGGGAAAGCAACGGAAGGCAAGGGTAACGGAAGGAATTGCACGGCAAGGGGTAACAAGGCTAAGGCACGACAACGCAGGGCTAGGCAATGCCCGGCAAGGCAAGGAAAGGGTAACGCAAGGGAAGGCACGGTCAGGTGAGGCAAGGATAAGGCACGATAACGCAAGGCTAGGCAATGCACGACAATGCAAGGAAAGCTTAAAGCAAAGGAAGGCACGGTCAGGCGAGATAAGGCTAAGGCACGACAACGCAAGGCTAGGCAATGCAGGGAAGGCAAGCAAAGAGTAACGGAAGGTAAGCAAGGCAAGGAAAAGCAAGGAAAGGCAAGGGTAACGTAAGGAACGGCACGGCAAGGGGTAACATGTCTAAGGCACGACAACGCACGCTAGGCAATGCACTGCATGGCAAGTAAAGGGTAACGCATGGGAAACCACGTTCCGGCGAGGCAAGGCTAAGGCACGACAACGCAAGGCTAGGCAATGCACGGAAAGCAAGCAAAGAGTAACGGAAAGCAAGGAAGGCAAGGGAAAGCAAGGGAAGGCAAGCGTAAAGGAAGGAAAGGCACGGCAAGGGGTAACAAGGCTAAGGCACGACAACGCAGGGCTAGGCAATGCACCGCAAGGCAAGGAAAGGGTAACGCAAGGGAAGGCACGGTCAGGTGAGGCAAGGCTAATGCACGACAACGCAAGGCTAGGCAGTGCACGGGAAGGCAAGTAAAGAGTAACGGAAGGAAAGGAAGGCAAGGCAAAGCCAGGCAAGGCAAGTGTAACAAAAGGCTCGGCACGGCAAGGGGAAACAAGGCTAAGGCACGACAACGCACGTCTAGGCAATGCAAGGGAAGGCAAGGAAAGGGTAACGCAAGGCAAGGCACGGTGAGCTTAGGCAAGGCTAATGCACGAAAACGCAAGGCTTGGCAATGCACGACAATGCAAGGAAAGCTTAAAGCAAAGGAAGGCACGGTCAGGCGAGATAAGGCTAAGGCACGACAACGCAAGGCTAGGCATTGCAGGGAAGGCAAGCAAAGAGTAACGGAAGGTAAGCAAGGCAAGGAAAAGCAAGGAAAGGCAAGGGTAACGTAAGGAACGGCACGGCAAGGGGAAACAAGTCTAAGGCACGACAAAGCACGCTAGGCAATGCACGGCAAGGCAAGTAAAGGGTAACGCATGGGAAAGCACGTTCCGGCGAGGCAAGGCTAAGGCACGACAACGCAAGGCTAGGCAATGCACGGAAGGCAAGCAAAGAGTAACGGAAGGTAAGGAAGGCAAGGGAAAGCAAGGAAAGGCAAGTGTAACGGAAGGAACCGCACGGCAAGGGGAAACAAGGCTAAGGCACGACAAAGCACGCTAGGCAATGCACGGCAAGGCAAGGAAAGGGTAACGCATGGGACAGCACGGTCAGTCGAGGCAAGGCTAAGGCATGACAACGCAAGGCTAGGCAATGCACGGAAAGCAAGCAAAGAGTAACGGAACGCAAGGAAGGCAAGGGAAAGCAAGGGAAGGCAAGCGTAACGGAAGGAACGGCACGGCAAGGGGTAACAAGGCTAAGGCACGACAACGCAGGGCTAGGCAATGCACGGCAAGGCAAGGAAAGCTTAAAGCAAAGGAAGTCACGGTCAGGCGAGATAAGGCTAAGGCACGACAACGCAAGGCTAGGCAATGGACGGAAGGCAAGCAAAGAGTAACGGAAGGTAAGGAAGGCAAGGGAAAGCAAGGAAAGGAAAGTGTAACGGAAGGAACCGCACGGCAAGAGGAAACAAGGCTAAGGCACGACAACGCACGCTAGGCAATGCACGGCAAGGCAAGGAAAGGGTAACGCATGGGAAAGCACGGTCAGGCGAGGCAAGGCTAAGGCATGACAACGCAAGGCTACGCAATGCACGGAAAGCAAGCAAAGAGTAACGGAACGCAAGGAAGGCAAGGGAATGCAACGGAAGGCAAGGGTAACGGAAGGAATTGCACGCAAGGGGTAACAAGGCTAAGGCACGACAACGCAGGGCTAGGCAATGCACGGCAAGGCAAGGAAAGGGTAACGCAAGGGAAGGCACGGTCAGGTGAGGCAAGGATAAGGCACGACAACACAAGGCTCGGCAATGCCCGGAAGGCAAGCAAAGAGTAACGGAAGGTAAGGAAGGCAAGGGAAAGCCAGGCAAGGCAAGTGTAACAAAAGCCACGGCACCGCAAGGGGAAACAAGGCTAAGGCACGACAACGCACGGCTAGGCAATGCACGGCAAGGCAAGGAAAGAGTAACGCAAGGAAAGGCACGGTGAGGCTAGGGAAGGCTAATGCACGAAAACGCAAAGCTAGGCAATGCACGACAATGCAAGGAAAGCTTAAAGCAAAGGAAGGCACGGTCAGGCGAGATAAGGCTAAGGCACGACAACGCAAGGCTACGCAATGGAGGGAAGGCAAGCAAAGAGTAACGGAACGCAAGGAAGGCAAGGGAAAGCAAGGGAAGGCAAGCGTAACGGAAGGAACTGCACAGCAAGGGGTAACAAGGCTAAGGCACGACAACGCACGGCTAGGCAATGCACGGCAAGGCAAGGAAAGAGTAACGCAAGGAAAGGCACGGTGAGGCTAGGGAAGGCTAATGCACGAAAACGCAAAGCTAGGCAATGCACGACAATGCAAGGAAAGCTTAAAGCAAAGGAAGGCACGGTCAGGCGAGATAAGGCTAAGGCACGACAACGCAAGGCTAGGCAATGGAGGGAAGGCAAGCAAAGAGTAACGGAACGCAAGGAAGGCAAGGGAAAGCAAGGGAAGGCAAGCGTAACGGAAGGAACTGCACGGCAAGGGCTAACAAGGCTAAGGCACGACAACGCAGGGCTAGGCAATGCACGGCAAGGCAAGGAAAGCTTAAAGCAAAGGAAGGCACGGTCAGGCGAGATAAGGCCAAGGTACGAGAACGCAAGGCTAGGCAATGAACGGAAGGCAAGCAAAGAGTAACGGAAGGTAAGGAAGGCAAGGGAAAGCAAGGAAACGAAAGTGTAACGGAAGGAACCGCACGGCAAGGGGAAACAAGGCTAAGGCACGACAACGCACGCTAGGCAATGCACGGCAAGGCAAGGAAAGGGTAACGCATGGGAAAGCACGGTCAGGCGAGGCAAGGCTAAGGCATGACAACGCAAGGCTAGGCAATGCACGGAAAGCAAGCAAAGAGTAACGGATCGCAAGGAAGGCAAGGAAAAGCAACGGAAGGCAAGGGTAACGGAAGGAATTGCACGGCAAGGGGTAACAAGGCTAAGGCACGACAACGCAGGGCTAGGCAATGCACAGCAAGGCAAGGAAAGGGTAACGCAAGAGAAGGCACGGTCAGGTGAGGCAAGGATAAGGCACGACAACGCAAGGGTAGGCAATGCCCGGAAGGCAAGCAAAGAGTAACGGAAGGTAAGGAAGGCAAGGGAAAGCCAGGCAAGGCAAGTGTAACAAAAGGCACGGCACGGCAAGGGGAAACAAGGCTAAGGCACGACAACGCACGGCTAGGCAATGCAAGGGAAGGCAAGGAAAGGGTAACGCAAGGCAAGGCACGGTGAGCTTAGGCAAGGCTAATGCACGAAAACGCAAGGCTTGGCAATGCACGACAATGCAAGGAAAGCTTAAAGCAAAGGAAGGCACGGTCAGGCGAGATAAGGCTAAGGCACGACAACGCAAGGCTAGGCATTGCAGGGAAGGCAAGCAAAGAGTAACGGAAGGTAAGCAAGGCAAGGAAATGCAAGGAAAGGCAAGTGTAACGGAAGGAACCGCACGGCAAGGGGAAACAAGGCTATGGCACGACAACGCACGCTAGGCAATGCACGGCAAGGCAAGGAAAGGGTAACGCATGGGAAAGCACGGTCAGGCGAGGCAAGGCTAAGGCATGACAACGCAAGGCTAGGCAATGCACGGAAAGCAAGCAAAGAGTAACGGAACGCAAGGAAGGCAAGGGAAAGCAAGGGAAGGCAAGCGTAACGGAAGGAAAGGCACGGCAAGGGGTAAAAAGGCTAAGGCACGACAACGCAAGGCTAGGCAATGCAGGGAAGGCAAGCAAAGAGTAAAGGAATGTAAGCAAGGCAAGGAAAAGCAAGGAAAGGCAAGGGTAACGGAAGGAACGGCACGGCAAGGGGAAACAAGTCTAAGGCATGACAACGCACGCTAGGCAATGCACGGCAAGGGAAGGAAAGGGTAACGCATGCGAAAGCACGGTCAGGCGAGGCAAGGCTAAGGCACGACAACGCAAGGCTAGGCAATGCACGACAATGCAAGGAAAGCTTAAAGTAAAGGAAGGCACGGTCAGGCGAGATAAGGCTAAGGCACGACAACATAAGGCTAGGCAATGCAGGGAAGGCAAGCAAAGAGTAACGGAAGGTAAGCAAGGCAAGGAAAAGCAAGGAAAGGCAAGGGTAACGTAAGGAACGGCACGGCAAGGGGAAACAAGTCTAAGGCACGACAAAGCACGCTAGGCAATGCACGGCAAGGCAAGTAAAGGGTAACGCATGGGAAAGCACGTTCCGGCGAGGCAAGGCTAAGGCACGACAACGCAAGGCTAGGCAATGCACGGAAGGCAAGCAAAGAATAACGGAAGGTAAGGAAGGCAAGGGAAAGCAAGGAAAGGCAAGTGTAACGGAAGGAACCGCACGGCAAGGGGAAACAAGGCTAAGGCACGACAAAGCACGCTAGGCAATGCACGGCAAGGCAAGGAAAGGGTAACGCATGGGACAGCACGGTCAGTCGAGGCAAGGCTAAGGCATGACAACGCAAGGCTAGGCAATGCACGGAAAGCAAGCAAAGAGTAACGGAACGCAAGGAAGGCAAGGGAAAGCAAGGGAAGGCAAGCGTAACGGAAGGAACGGCACGGCAAGGGGTAACAAGGCTAAGGCACGACAACGCAGGGCTAGGCAATGCACGGCAAGGCAAGGAAAGCTTAAAGCAAAGGAAGTCACGGTCAGGCGAGATAAGGCTAAGGCACGACAACGCAAGGCTAGGCAATGGACGGAAGGCAAGCAAAGAGTAACGGAAGGTAAGGAAGGCAAGGGAAAGCAAGGAAAGGAAAGTGTAACGGAAGGAACCGCACGGCAAGAGGAAACAAGGCTAAGGCACGACAACGCACGCTAGGCAATGTACGGCAAGGCAAGGAAAGGGTAACGCATGGGAAAGCACGGTCAGGCGAGGCAAGGCTAAGGCATGACAACGCAAGGCTACGCAATGCACGGAAACCAAGCAAAGAGTAACGGAACGCAAGGAAGGCAAGGGAATGCAACGGAAGGCAAGGGTAACGGAAGGAATTGCACGCAAGGGGTAACAAGGCTAAGGCACGACAACGCAGGGCTAGGCAATGCACGGCAAGGCAAGGAAAGGGTAACGCAAGGGAAGGCACGGTCAGGTGAGGCAAGGATAAGGCACGACAACGCAAGGATAGGCAATGCCCGGAAGGCAAGCAAAGAGTAACGGAAGGTAAGGAAGGCAAGGGAAAGCCAGGCAAGGCAAGTGTAACAAAAGGCACGGCACCGGAAGGGGAAACAAGGCTAAGGCAAGACAACGCACGGCTAGGCAATGCACGGGAAGGCAAGGAAAGGGTAACGCAAGGCAAGGCACGGTGAGGCTAGGCAAGGCTAATGCACGAAAACGTAAGGCTAGGCAATGCACGACAATGCAAGGAAAGCTTAAAGCAAAGGAAGGCATGGTCAGGCGAGATAAGGCTAAGGCACGACAACGCAAGGCTAGGCAATGGAGGGAACGCAAGCAAAGAGTAACGGAAGGTAAGGAAGGCAAGGGAAAGCAAGGAAAGGCAAGTGTAACGGAAGGAACGGCACGGCAAGGGGAAACAAGCCTAAGGCACGAGAACGCACGCTAGGCAATGCACGGCAAGGCAAGGAAAGGGTAACGCAGGGAAAGCACGGTCAGGCGGGTCAAGGCTAAGGTATGACAACGGAAGGCTAGGCAATGCACGGAAAGCAAGCAAAGACAAACGGAACGCAAGGAAGGCAAGGGAAAGCAAGGGAAGGCAAGGGTAACGGAAGGAACGGCAGGGCAAGGGGTAACAACGCTAAGGAACGACAACGCAGGGCTAGGCAATGCACCGCAAGGCAAGGAAAGGGTAACGCAAGGGAAGGCACGGTCATGTGAGGCAAGGCTAATGCACGACAACGCAAGGCTAGGCAGTGCACGGCAAGGCAAGGGAAGAGTAACGGAAGGAAAGGAAGGCAAGGCAAAGCCAGGCAAGGCAAGTGTAACAAAAGACACGGCACGGCAACGATAAACAAGGCTAAGGCACGACAACGCACGGCTAGGCAATGCACGGCAATGCAAGGAAAGGGTAACGCAAGGCAAGGCACGGTCAGGCGAGGTAAGGCTAAGGCACGACAACGCAAAGCTAGGCAATGAACGGAAGCGAAGCAAAGACTAACGGAAGGCTTCGAAGGCAAGGGAAAGCAAGGCAAGGCAAGGGTAACGGAAAGAACGGCACGGCAAGGGGAAACAAGGCTAAGGCACGACAACGCACGCTAGGCAATGCACGGCAAGGCAAAGAAAGGGTAACGCATGGGAAAGCACGGTCAGGCGAGGGAAGGCTAAGGCATGACAACGCAAGGCTAGGCAATGCACGAAAAGCAAGCAAAGAGTAACGGAACGCAAGGAAGGCAAGGGAAAGCAACGGAAGGCAAGGGTAACGGAAGGAATTGCACGGCAAGGGGTAACAAGGCTAAGGCACGACAACGCAGGGCTAGGCAATGCCCGGCAAGGCAAGGAAAGGGTAACGCAAGGGAAGGCACGGTCAGGTGAGGCAAGGATAAGGCACGATAACGCAAGGCTAGGCAATGCACGACAATGCAAGGAAAGCTTAAAGCAAAGGAAGGCACGGTCAGGCGAGATAAGGCTAAGGCACGACAACGCAAGGCTAGGCAATGCAGGGAAGGCAAGCAAAGAGTAACGGAAGGTAAGCAAGGCAAGGAAAAGCAAGGAAAGGCAAGGGTAACGTAAGGAACGGCACGGCAAGGGGTAACATGTCTAAGGCACGACAACGCACGCTAGGCAATGCACTGCATGGCAAGTAAAGGGTAACGCATGGGAAACCACGTTCCGGCGAGGCAAGGCTAAGGCACGACAACGCAAGGCTAGGCAATGCACGGAAAGCAAGCAAAGAGTAACGGAAAGCAAGGAAGGCAAGGGAAAGCAAGGGAAGGCAAGCGTAAAGGAAGGAAAGGCACGGCAAGGGGTAACAAGGCTAAGGCACGACAACGCAGGGCTAGGCAATGCACCGCAAGGCAAGGAAAGGGTAACGCAAGGGAAGGCACGGTCAGGTGAGGCAAGGCTAATGCACGACAACGCAAGGCTAGGCAGTGCACGGGAAGGCAAGTAAAGAGTAACGGAAGGAAAGGAAGGCAAGGCAAAGCCAGGCAAGGCAAGTGTAACAAAAGGCACGGCACGGCAAGGGGAAACAAGGCTAAGGCACGACAACGCACGTCTAGGCAATGCAAGGGAAGGCAAGGAAAGGGTAACGCAAGGCAAGGCACGGTGAGCTTAGGCAAGGCTAATGCACGAAAACGCAAGGCTTGGCAATGCACGACAATGCAAGGAAAGCTTAAAGCAAAGGAAGGCACGGTCAGGCGAGATAAGGCTAAGGCACGACAACGCAAGGCTAGGCATTGCAGGGAAGGCAAGCAAAGAGTAACGGAAGGTAAGCAAGGCAAGGAAAAGCAAGGAAAGGCAAGGGTAACGTAAGGAACGGCACGGCAAGGGGAAACAAGTCTAAGGCACGACAAAGCACGCTAGGCAATGCACGGCAAGGCAAGTAAAGGGTAACGCATGGGAAAGCACGTTCCGGCGAGGCAAGGCTAAGGCACGACAACGCAAGGCTAGGCAATGCACGGAAGGCAAGCAAAGAGTAACGGAAGGTAAGGAAGGCAAGGGAAAGCAAGGAAAGGCAAGTGTAACGGAAGGAACCGCACGGCAAGGGGAAACAAGGCTAAGGCACGACAAAGCACGCTAGGCAATGCACGGCAAGGCAAGGAAAGGGTAACGCATGGGACAGCACGGTCAGTCGAGGCAAGGCTAAGGCATGACAACGCAAGGCTAGGCAATGCACGGAAAGCAAGCAAAGAGTAACGGAACGCAAGGAAGGCAAGGGAAAGCAAGGGAAGGCAAGCGTAACGGAAGGAACGGCACGGCAAGGGGTAACAAGGCTAAGGCACGACAACGCAGGGCTAGGCAATGCACGGCAAGGCAAGGAAAGCTTAAAGCAAAGGAAGTCACGGTCAGGCGAGATAAGGCTAAGGCACGACAACGCAAGGCTAGGCAATGGACGGAAGGCAAGTAAAGAGTAACGGAAGGTAAGGAAGGCAAGGGAAAGCAAGGAAAGGAAAGTGTAACGGAAGGAACCGCACGGCAAGAGGAAACAAGGCTAAGGCACGACAACGCACGCTAGGCAATGCACGGCAAGGCAAGGAAAGGGTAACGCATGGGAAAGCACGGTCAGGCGAGGCAAGGCTAAGGCATGACAACGCAAGGCTACGCAATGCACGGAAAGCAAGCAAAGAGTAACGGAACGCAAGGAAGGCAAGGGAATGCAACGGAAGGCAAGGGTAACGGAAGGAATTGCACGCAAGGGGTAACAAGGCTAAGGCACGACAACGCAGGGCTAGGCAATGCACGGCAAGGCAAGGAAAGGGTAACGCAAGGGAAGGCACGGTCAGGTGAGGCAAGGATAAGGCACGACAACACAAGGCTCGGCAATGCCCGGAAGGCAAGCAAAGAGTAACGGAAGGTAAGGAAGGCAAGGGAAAGCCAGGCAAGGCAAGTGTAACAAAAGCCACGGCACCGCAAGGGGAAACAAGGCTAAGGCACGACAACGCACGGCTAGGCAATGCACGGCAAGGCAAGGAAAGAGTAACGCAAGGAAAGGAACGGTGAGGCTAGGGAAGGCTAATGCACGAAAACGCAAAGCTAGGCAATGCACGACAATGCAAGGAAAGCTTAAAGCAAAGGAAGGCACGGTCAGGCGAGATAAGGCTAAGGCACGACAACGCAAGGCTACGCAATGGAGGGAAGGCAAGCAAAGAGTAACGGAACGCAAGGAAGGCAAGGGAAAGCAAGGGAAGGCAAGCGTAACGGAAGGAACTGCACCGCAAGGGGTAACAAGGCTAAGGCACGACAACGCACGGCTAGGCAATGCACGGCAAGGCAAGGAAAGAGTAAGGCAAGGAAGGGCACGGTGAGGCTAGGGAAGGCTAATGCACGAAAACGCAAAGCTAGGCAATGCACGACAATGCAAGGAAAGCTTAAAGCAAAGGAAGGCACGGTCAGGCGAGATAAGGCTAAGGCACGACAACGCAAGGCTAGGCAATGGAGGGAAGGCAAGCAAAGAGTAACGGAACGCAAGGAAGGCAAGGGAAAGCAAGGGAAGGCAAGCGTAACGGAAGGAACTGCACGGCAAGGGGTAACAAGGCTAAGGCACGACAACGCAGGGCTAGGCAATGCACGGCAAGGCAAGGAAAGCTTAAAGCAAAGGAAGGCACGGTCAGGCGAGATAAGGCCAAGGTACGAGAACGCAAGGCTAGGCAATGAACGGAAGGCAAGCAAAGAGTAACGGAAGGTAAGGAAGGCAAGGGAAAGCAAGGAAACGAAAGTGTAACGGAAGGAACCGCACGGCAAGGGGAAACAAGGCTAAGGCACGACAACGCACGCTAGGCAATGCACGGCAAGGCAAGGAAAGGGTAACGCATGGGAAAGCACGGTCAGGCGAGGCAAGGCTAAGGCATGACAACGCAAGGCTAGGCAATGCACGGAAAGCAAGCAAAGAGTAACGGAACGCAAGGAAGGCAAGGAAAAGCAACGGAAGGCAAGGGTAACGGAAGGAATTGCACGGCAAGGGGTAACAAGGCTAAGGCACGACAACGCAGGGCTAGGCAATGCACAGCAAGGCAAGGAAAGGGTAACGCAAGAGAAGGCACGGTCAGGTGAGGCAAGGATAAGGCACGACAACGCAAGGGTAGGCAATGCCCGGAAGGCAAGCAAAGAGTAACGGAAGGTAAGGAAGGCAAGGGAAAGCCAGGCAAGGCAAGTGTAACAAAAGGCACGGCACGGCAAGGGGAAACAAGGCTAAGGCACGACAACGCACGGCTAGGCAATGCAAGGGAAGGCAAGGAAAGGGTAACGCAAGGCAAGGCACGGTGAGCTTAGGCAAGGCTAATGCACGAAAACGCAAGGCTTGGCAATGCACGACAATGCAAGGAAAGCTTAAAGCAAAGGAAGGCACGGTCAGGCGAGATAAGGCTAAGGCACGACAACGCAAGGCTAGGCATTGCAGGGAAGGCAAGCAAAGAGTAACGGAAGGTAAGCAAGGCAAGGAAAAGCAAGGAAAGGCAAGTGTAACGGAAGGAACCGCACGGCAAGGGGAAACAAGGCTATGGCACGACAACGCACGCTAGGCAATGCACGGCAAGGCAAGGAAAGGGTAACGCATGGGAAAGCACGGTCAGGCGAGGCAAGGCTAAGGCATGACAACGCAAGGCTAGGCAATGCACGGAAAGCAAGCAAAGAGTAACGGAACGCAAGGAAGGCAAGGGAAAGCAAGGGAAGGCAAGCGTAACGGAAGGAAAGGCACGGCAAGGGGTAACAAGGCTAAGGCACGACAACGCAAGGCTAGGCAATGCAGGGAAGGCAAGCAAAGAGTAAAGGAATGTAAGCAAGGCAAGGAAAAGCAAGGAAAGGCAAGGGTAACGGAAGGAACGGCACGGCAAGGGGAAACAAGTCTAAGGCATGACAACGCACGCTAGGCAATGCACGGCAAGGCAAGGAAAGGGTAACGCATGCGAAAGCACGGTCAAGCGAGGCAAGGCTAAGGCACGACAACGCAAGGCTAGGCAATGCACGACAATGCAAGGAAAGCTTAAAGCAAAGGAAGGCACGGTCAGGCAAGATAAGGCTAAGGCACGACAACGCAAGGCTAGGCAATGCAGGGAAGGCAAGCAAAGAGTAACGGAAGGTAAGCAATCAAGGAAAAGCAAGGAAAGGCAAAGGTAACGTAAGGAACGGCACGGCAAGGGGAAACAAGTCTAAGGCACGACAACGCACGCTAGGCAATGCACGGCAAGGCAAGTAAAGGGTAACGCATGGGAAAGCACGTTCCGGCGAGCCAAGGCTAAGGCACGACAACGCAAGGCTAGGCAATGCACGGAAGGCAAGCAAAGAGTAACGGAAGGTAAGGAATGCAAGGGAAAGCAAGGGAAGGCAAGCGTAACGGAAGGAAAGGCACGGCAAGGGGTAACAAGGCTAAGGCACGACAACGCAGGGCTAGGCAATGCACGGCAAGGCAAGGAAAGCTTAAAGCAAAGGAAGGCACGGTCAGGCGAGATAAGGCTAAGGCACGACAACGCAAGGCTAGGCAATGGACGGAAGGCAAGCAAAGAGTAACGGAAGGTAAGGAAGGCAAGGGAAAGTAAGGAAACGAAAGTGTAACGGAAGGAACCGCACGGCAAGGGGAAACAAGGCTAAGGCACGACAACGCACGCTAGGCAATGCACGGCAAGGCAAGGAAAGGGTAACGCATGGGAAAGCACGGTCAGGCGAGGGAAGGCTAAGGCATGACATCGCAAGGCTAGGCAATGCACGGAAAGCAAGCAAAGAGTAACGGAACGCAAGGAAGGCAAGGGAAAGCATCGGAAGGCAAGGGTAACGGAATGAATTGCACGGCAAGGGGTAACAAGGCTAAGGCACGACAACGCAGGGCTAGGCAATGCACGGCAAGGCAAGGAAAGGGTAACGCAAGGGAAGGCACGGTCAGGTGAGGCAAGGATAAGGCACGAAAACGCAAGGCTAGGCAATGCACGACAATGCATGGAAAGCTTAAAGCAAAGGAAGGCATGGTCAGGCGAGATAAGGCTAAGGCACGACAACGCAAGGCTAGGCAATGGAGGGAAGGCAAGCAAAGAGTAACGGAAGGTAAGGAAGGCAAGGGAAAGCAAGGAAAGGCAAGTGTAACGGAAGGAACGGCACGGCAAGGGGAAACAAGGCTAAGGCACGAGAACGCACGCTAGGCAATGCACGGCAAGGCAAGGAAAGGGTAACGCAAGGAAAGCACGGTCAGGCGGGTCAAGGCTAAGGTATGACAACGGAAGGCTAGGCAATGCACGGAAAGCAAGCAAAGACAAACGGAACGCAAGGAAGGCAAGGGAAAGCAAGGGAAGGCAAGGGTAACGGAAGGAACGGCAGGGCAAGGGGTAACAACGCTAAGGAACGACAACGCAGGGCTAGGCAATGCACCGCAAGGCAAGGAAAGGGTAACGCAAGGGAAGGCACGGTCAGGTGAGGCAAGGCTAATGCACGACAACGCAAGGCTAGGCAGTGCACGGCAAGGCAAGGAAAGAGTAACGGAAGGAAAGGAAGGCAAGGCAAAGCCAGGGAAGGCAAGTTTAACAAAAGACACGGCACGGCAAGGATAAACAAGGCTAAGGCACGACAACGCACGGCTAGGCAATGCACGGCAATGCAAGGAAAGGGTAACGCAAGGCAAGGCACGGTCAGGCGAGGTAAGGCTAAGGCACGACAACGCAAAGCTAGGCAATGAACGGAAGGGAAGCAAAGACTAACGGAAGGCTTCGAAGGCAAGGGAAAGCAAGGCAAGGCAAGGGTAACGGAAGGAATGGCACGGCAAGGGGAAACAAGGCTAAGGCACGACAACGCACGCTAGGCAATGCACGGCAAGGCAAAGAAAGGGTAACGCATGGGAAAGCACGGTCATGCGAGGCAAGCCTAAGGCATGACAACGCAAGGCTAGGCAATGCACGGAAAGCAAGCAAAGAGTAACGGAACGCAAGGAAGGCAAGGGAATGCAACGGAAGGCAAGGGTAACGGAAGGAACTGCACGGCAAGGGGTAACAAGGCTAAGGCACGACAACGCAGGGCTAGGCAATGCACCGCAAGGCAAGGAAAGGGTAACGCAAGGGAAGGCACGGTCAGGTGAGGCAAGGCTAAGGCATGAGAACGCAAGGCTAGGCAATGTACGGAAAGTAAGCAAAGAGTAACGGAACGCAAGGAAGTCAAGGGAAAGCAAGGGAAGGCAAGGGTAACGGAAGGAACGGCAGGGCAAGGGGTAACAAGGCTAAGGCACGACAACGCAGGGCTAGACAATGCACCGCAAGGCAAGGAAAGGGTAACGCAAGGAAAGGCACGGTCAGGTGAGGCAAGGCTAATGCACGACAACGCAAGGCTAGGCAGTGCACGGCAAGGCAAGGAAAGAGTAACGGAAGGAAAGGAAGGCAAGGTAAAGCCAGGCAAGGCAAGTGTAACAAAAGGCACGGCACGGCAAGGGGAAACAAGGCTAAGGCACGACAACGCACGGCTAGGCAATGCAAGGGAAGGCAAGGAAAGGGTAACGCAAGGCAAGGCACGGTGAGCTTAGGCAAGGCTAATGCACGAAAACGCAAGGCTAGGCAATGCACGACAATGCAAGGAAAGCTTAAAGCAAAGGAAGGCACGGTCAGGCAAGATAAGGCTAAGGCACGACAACGCAAGGCTAGGCAATGCAGGGAAGGCAAGCAAAGAGTAACGGAAGGTAAGCAAGGCAAGGAAAAGCAAGGAAAGGCAAAGGTAACGTAAGGAACGGCACGGCAAGGGGAAACAAGTCTAAGGCACGACAACGCACGCTAGGCAATGCACGGCAAGGCAAGTAAAGGGTAACGCATGGGAAAGCACGTTCCGGCGAGCCAAGGCTAAGGCACGACAACGAAAGGCTAGGCAATGCACGGAAGGCAAGCAAAGAGTAACGGAAGGTAAGGAAGGCAAGGGAAAGCAAGGAAAGGCAAGTGTAACGGAAGGAACGGCACGGCAAGGGGAAACAAGGCTAAGGCACGACAACGCACGCTAGGCAATGCACGGCAAGGCAAAGAAAGGGTAACGCATGGGAAAGCACGGTCATGCGAGGCAAGCCTAAGGCATGACAACGCAAGGCTAGGCAATGCACGGAAAGCAAGCAAAGAGTAACGGAACGCAAGGAAGGCAAGGGAATGCAACGGAAGGCAAGGGTAACGGAAGGAACTGCACGGCAAGGGGTAACAAGGCTAAGGCACGACAACGCAGGGCTAGGCAATGCACCGCAAGGCAAGGAAAGGGTAACGCAAGGGAAGGCACGGTCAGGTGAGGCAAGGCTAAGGCATGAGAACGCAAGGCTAGGCAATGTACGGAAAGTAAGCAAAGAGTAACGGAACGCAAGGAAGTCGAGGGAAAGCAAGGGAAGGCAAGGGTAACGGAATGAACGGCAGGGCAAGGGGTAACAAGGCTAAGGCACGACAACGCAGGGCTAGACAATGCACCGCAAGGCAAGGAAAGGGTAACGCAAGGAAAGGCACGGTAAGGTGAGGCAAGGCTAATGCACGACAACGCAAGGCTAGGCAGTGCACGGCAAGGCAAGGAAAGAGTAACGGAAGGAAAGGAAGGCAAGGTAAAGCCAGGCAAGGCAAGTGTAACAAAAGGCACGGCACGGCAAGGGGAAACAAGGCTAAGGCACGACAACGCACGGCTAGGCAATGCAAGGGAAGGCAAGGAAAGGGTAACGCAAGGCAAGGCACGGTGAGCTTAGGCAAGGCTAATGCACGAAAACGCAAGGCTAGGCAATGCACGACAATGCAAGGAAAGCTTAAAGCAAAGGAAGGCACGGTCAGGCAAGATAAGGCTAAGGCACGACAACGCAAGGCTAGGCAATGCAGGGAAGGCAAGCAAAGAGTAACGGAAGGTAAGCAAGGGAAGGAAAAGCAAGGAAAGGCAAAGGTAACGTAAGGAACGGCACGGCAAGGGGAAACAAGTCTAAGGCACGACAACGCACGCTAGGCAATGCACGGCAAGGCAAGTAAAGGGTAACGCATGGGAAAGCACGTTCCGGCGAGCCAAGGCTAAGGCACGACAACGCAAGGCTAGGCAATGCACGGAAGGCAAGCAAAGAGTAACGGAAGGTAAGGAATGCAAGGGAAAGCAAGGAAAGGCAAGTGTAACGGAAGGAACCGCACGGCAAGGGGAAACAAGGCTATGGCACGACAACGCACGCTAGGCAAAGCACGGCAAGGCAAGGAAAGGGTAACGCATGGGAAAGCACGGTCAGGCGAGGCAAGGCTAAGGCATGACAACGCAAGGCTAGGCAATGCACGGAAAGCAAGCAAAGAGTAACGGAACGCAAGGAAGGCAAGGGAAAGCAAGGGAAGGCAAGCGTAACGGAAGGAAAGGCACGGCAAGGGGTAACAAGGCTAAGGCACGACAACGCAGGGCTAGGCAATGCACGGCAAGGCAAGGAAAGCTTAAAGCAAAGGAAGGCACGGTCAGGCGAGATAAGGCTAAGGCACGACAACGCAAGGCTAGGCAATGGACGGAAGGCAAGCAAAGAGTAACGGAAGGTAAGGAAGGCAAGGGAAAGTAAGGAAACGAAAGTGTAACGGAAGGAACCGCACGGCAAGGGGAAACAAGGCTAAGGCACGACAACGCACGCTAGGCAATGCACGGCAAGGCAAGGAAAGGGTAACGCATGGGAAAGCACGGTCAGGCGAGGCAAGGCTAAGGCATGACATCGCAAGGCTAGGCAATGCACGGAAAGCAAGCAAAGAGTAACGGAACGCAAGGAAGGCAAGGGAAAGCATCGGAAGGCAAGGGTAACGGAAGGAATTGCACGGCAAGGGGTAACAAGGCTAAGGCACGACAACGCAGGGCTAGGCAATGCACGGCAAGGCAAGGAAAGGGTAACGCAAGGGAAGGCACGGTCAGGTGAGGCATGGATAAGGCACGACAACGCAAGGATAGGCAATGCCCGGAAGGCAAGCAAAGAGTAACGGAAGGTAAGGAAGGCAAGGGAAAGCCAGGCAAGGCAAGTGTAACAAAAGGCACGGCACTGGAAGGGGAAACAAGGCTAAGGCAAGACAACGCACGGCTAGGCAATGCACGGGAAGGCAAGGAAAGGGTAACGCAAGGCAAGGCACGGTGAGGCTAGGCAAGGCTAATGCACGAAAACGCAAGGCTAGGCAATGCACGACAATGCAAGGAAAGCTTAAAGCAAATGAAGGCATGGTCAGGCGAGATAAGGCTAAGGCACGACAACGCAAGGCTAGGCAATGGAGGGAAGGCAAGCAAAGAGTAACGGAAGGTAAGGAAGGCAAGGGAAAGCAAGGAAAGGCAAGTGTAACGGAAGGAACGGCACGGCAAGGGGAAACAAGGCTAAGGCACGAGAACGCACGCTAGGCAATGCACGGCAAGGCAAGGAAAGGATAACGCAGGGAAAGCACGGTCAGGCGGGTCAAGGCTAAGGTATGACAACGGAAGGCTAGGCAATGCACGGAAAGCAAGCAAAGACAAACGGAACGCAAGGAAGGCAAGGGAAAGCAAGGGAAGGCAAGGGTAACGGAAGGAACGGCAGGGCAAGGGGTAACAACGCTAAGGAACGACAACGCAGGGCTAGGCAATGCACCGCAAGGCAAGGAAAGAGTAACGCAAGGGAAGGCACGGTCATGTGAGGCAAGGCTAATGCACGACAACGCAAGGCTAGGCAGTGCACGGCAAGGCAAGGGAAGAGTAACGGAAGGAAAGGAAGGCAAGGCAAAGCCAGGCAAGGCAAGTGTAACAAAAGACACGGCACGGCAAGGATAAACAAGGCTAAGGCACGACAACGCACGGCTAGGCAATGCACGGCAATGCAAGGAAAGGGTAACGCAAGGCAAGGCACTGTCAGGCGAGGTAAGGCTAAGGCACGACAACGCAAAGCTAGGCAATGAACGGAAGGGAAGCAAAGACTAACGGAAGGCTTCGAAGGCAAGGGAAAGCAAGGCAAGGCAAGGGTAACGGAAAGAACGGCACGGCAAGGGGAAACAAGGCTAAGGCACGACAACGCACGCTAGGCAATGCACGGCAAGGCAAAGAAAGGGTAACGCATGGGAAAGCACGGTCAGGCGAGGCAAGGCTAAGGCATGACAACGCAAGGCTAGGCAATGCACGAAAAGCAAGCAAAGAGTAACGGAACGCAAGGAAGGCAAGGGAAAGCAAGGGAAGGCAAGCGTAACGGAAGGAAAGGCACGGCAAGGGGTAACAAGGCTAAGGCACGACAACGCAGGACTAGGCAATGCACGGCAAGGCAAGGAAAGCTTAAAGCAAAGGAAGGCACGGCCAGGCGAGATAAGGCTAAGGTACGACAACGCAAGGCTAGGCAATGGACGAAAGGCAAGCAAAGAGTAACGGAAGGTAAGGAAGGCAAGGGAAAGCAAGGAAACGAAAGTGTAACGGAAGGAACCGCACGGCAAGGGGAAACAAGTCTAAGGCACGACAACGCACGCTAGGCAATGCACGGCAAGGCAAGGAAAGGGTAACGCATGGGAAAGCACGGTCAGGCGAGGCAAGGATAAGGCATGACAACGCAAGGCTAGGCAATGCACGGAAAGCAAGCAAAGAGTAACGGAACGCAAGGAAGGCAAGGGAAAGCAACGGAAGGCAAGGGTAACGGAAGGAATTGCACGGCAAGGGGTAACAAGGCTAAGGCACGACAACGCAGGGCTAGGCAATGCACGGCAAGGCAAGGAAAGGGTAACGCAGGGGAAGGCACGGTCAGGTGAGGCAAGGATAAGGCACGACAACGCAAGGCTTGGCAATGCAGGGAAGGCAAGCAAAGAGTAACGGAAGGTAAGCAAGGCAAGGAAAAGCAAGGAAAGGCAAGGGTAACGTAAGGAACGGCACGGCAAGGGGTAACAAGTCTAAGGCACGACAACGCACGCTAGGCAATGCACTGCATGGCAAGTAAAGGGTAACGCATGGGAAACCACGTTCCGGCGAGGCAAGGCTAAGGCACGACAACGCAAGGCTAGGCAATGGACGGAAGGCAAGCAAAGAGTAACGGAAGGTAACGAAGGCAAGGGAAAGCAAGGAAACGAAAGTGTAACGGAAGGAACCGCACGGCAAGGGGAAACAAGGCTAGGGCACGACAACGCACTCTAGGCAATGCACGGCAAGGCAAGGAAAGGGTAACGCATGGGAAAGCACGGTCAGGCGAGGCAAGCCTAAGGCATGACAACGCAAGGCTAGGCAATGCACGGAAAGCAAGCAAAGAGTAACGGAACGCAAGGAAGGCAAGGGAAAGCAAGGGAAGGCAAGTGTAACGGAAGGAACCGCACGGCAAGGGGAAACAAGGCTAAGGCAGGACAACGCACGCTAGGCAATGCACGGCAAGGCAAGGAAAGCTTAAAGCAAAGGAAGGCCAGGTCAGGCGAGATAAGGCTAAGGCACGACAACGCAAGGCTAGGCAATGGACGGAAGGCAAGCAAAGAGTAACGGAAGGAAAGGAAGGCAAGGTAAAGCCAGGCAAGGCAAGTGTAACAAAAGGCACGGCACGGCAAGTGGAAACAAGGCTAAGGCACGACAACGCACGGCTAGGCAATGCAAGGGAAGGCAAGGAAAGGGTAACGCAAGGCAAGGCACGGTGAGCTTAGGCAAGGCTAATGCACGAAAACGCAAGGCTAGGCAATGCACGACAATGCAAGGAAAGCTTAAAGCAAAGGAAGGCACGGTCAGGCAAGATAAGGCTAAGGCACGACAACGCAAGGCTAGGCAATGCAGGGAAGGCAAGCAAAGAGTAACGGAAGGTAAGCAAGGCAAGGAAAAGCAAGGAAAGGCAAAGGTAACGTAAGGAACGGCACGGCAAGGGGAAACAAGTCTAAGGCACGACAACGCACGCTAGGCAATGCACGGCAAGGCAAGTAAAGGGTAACGCATGGGAAAGCACGTTCCGGCGAGCCAAGGCTAAGGCACGACAACGCAAGGCTAGGCAATGCACGGAAGGCAAGCAAAGAGTAACGGAAGGTAAGGAATGCAAGGGAAAGCAAGGAAAGGCAAGTGTAACGGAAGGAACCGCACGGCAAGGGGAAACAAGGCTATGGCACGACAACGCACGCTAGGCAATGCACGGCAAGGCAAGGAAAGGGTAACGCATGGGAAAGCACGGTCAGGCGAGGCAAGGCTAAGGCATGACAACGCAAGGCTAGGCAATGCACGGAAAGCAAGCAAAGAGTAACGGAACGCAAGGAAGGCAAGGGAAAGCAAGGGAAGGCAAGCGTAACGGAAGGAAAGGCACGGCAAGGGGTAACAAGGCTAAGGCACGACAACGCAGGTCTAGGCAATGCACGGCAAGGCAAGGAAAGCTTAAAGCAAAGGAAGGCACGGTCAGGCGAGATAAGGCTAAGGCACGACAACGCAAGGCTAGGCAATGGACGGAAGGCAAGCAAAGAGTAACGGAAGGTAAGGAAGGCAAGGGAAAGCAAGGAAAGGCAAGTGTAACGGAAGGAACGGCACGGCAAGGGGAAACAAGGCTAAGGCACGAGAACGCACGCTAGGCAATGCACGGCAAGGCAAGGAAAGGGTAACGCAGGGAAAGCACGGTCAGGCGGGTCAAGGCTAAGGTATGACAACGGAAGGCTAGGCAATGCACGGAAAGCAAGCAAAGACAAACGGAACGCAAGGAAGGCAAGGGAAAGCAAGGGAAGGCAAGGGTAACGGAAGGAACGGCAGGGCAAGGGGTAACAACGCTAAGGAACGACAACGCAGGGCTAGGCAATGCACCGCAAGGCAAGGAAAGGGTAACGCAAGGGAAGGCACGGTCATGTGAGGCAAGGCTAATGCACGACAACGCAAGGCTAGGCAGTGCACGGCAAGGCAAGGGAAGAGTAACGGAAGGAAAGGAAGGCAAGGCAAAGCCAGGCAAGGCAAGTGTAACAAAAGACACGGCACGGCAACGATAAACAAGGCTAAGGCACGACAACGCACGGCTAGGCAATGCACGGCAATGCAAGGAAAGGGTAACGCAAGGCAAGGCACGGTCAGGCGAGGTAAGGCTAAGGCACGACAACGCAAAGCTAGGCAATGAACGGAAGGGAAGCAAAGACTAACGGAAGGCTTCGAAGGCAAGGGAAAGCAAGGCAAGGCAAGGGTAACGGAAAGAACGGCACGGCAAGGGGAAACAAGGCTAAGGCACGACAACGCACGCTAGGCAATGCACGGCAAGGCAAAGAAAGGGTAACGCATGGGAAAGCACGGTCAGGCGAGGCAAGGCTAAGGCATGACAACGCAAGGCTAGGCAATGCACGAAAAGCAAGCAAAGAGTAACGGAACGCAAGGAAGGCAAGGGAAAGCAACGGAAGGCAAGGGTAACGGAAGGAATTGCACGGCAAGGGGTAACAAGGCTAAGGCACGACAACGCAGGGCTAGGCAATGCACGGCAAGGCAAGGAAAGGGTAACGCAAGGGAAGGCACGGTCAGGTGAGGCAAGGATAAGGCACGATAACGCAAGGCTAGGCAATGCCCGGAAGGCATTGAAAGAGTATCGGAAGGTAAGGAAGGCAAGGGAAAGCCAGGCAAGGCAAGTGTAACAAAAGGCACGGCACCGCAAGGGGAAACAAGGCTAAGGCACGACAACGCACGGCTAGGCAATGCACGGCAAGGCAAGGAAAGGGTAACGCAAGGAAAGGCACGGTCAGGCTAGGCAAGGCTAATGCACGAAAACGCAAAGCTAGGCAATGCACTACAATGCAAGGAAAGCTTAAAGCAAAGGAAGGCACGGTCAGGCGAGATAAGGCTAAGGCACGACAACGCAAGGCTAGGCAATGCAGGGAAGGCAAGCAAAGAGTAACGGAAGGTAAGCAAGGCAAGGAAAAGCAAGGAAAGGCAAGGGTAACGTAAGGAACGGCACGGCAAGGGGTAACATGTCTAAGGCACGACAACGCACGCTAGGCAATGCACTGCATGGCAAGTAAAGGGTAACGCATGGGAAACCACGTTCCGGCGAGGCAAGGCTAAGGCACGACAACGCAAGGCTAGGCAATGCACGGAAAGCAAGCAAAGAGTAACGGAAAGCAAGGAAGGCAAGGGAAAGCAAGGGAAGGCAAGCGTAAAGGAAGGAAAGGCACGGCAAGGGGTAACAAGGCTAAGGCACGACAACGCAGGGCTAGGCAATGCACCGCAAGGCAAGGAAAGGGTAACGCAAGGGAAGGCACGGTCAGGTGAGGCAAGGCTAATGCACGACAACGCAAGGCTAGGCAGTGCACGGGAAGGCAAGTAAAGAGTAACGGAAGGAAAGGAAGGCAAGGCAAAGCCAGGCAAGGCAAGTGTAACAAAAGGCACGGCACGGCAAGGGGAAACAAGGCTAAGGCACGACAACGCACGTCTAGGCAATGCAAGGGAAGGCAAGGAAAGGGTAACGCAAGGCAAGGCACGGTGAGCTTAGGCAAGGCTAATGCACGAAAACGCAAGGCTTGGCAATGCACGACAATGCAAGGAAAGCTTAAAGCAAAGGAAGGCACGGTCAGGCGAGATAAGGCTAAGGCACGACAACGCAAGGCTAGGCATTGCAGGGAAGGCAAGCAAAGAGTAACGGAAGGTAAGCAAGGCAAGGAAAAGCAAGGAAAGGCAAGTGTAACGGAAGGAACCGCACGGCAAGGGGAAACAAGGTTATGGCACGACAACGCACGCTAGGCAATGCACGGCAAGGCAAGGAAAGGGTAACGCATGGGAAAGCACGGTCAGGCGAGGCAAGGCTAAGGCATGACAACGCAAGGCTAGGCAATGCACGGAAATCAAGCAAAGAGTAACGGAACGCAAGGAAGGCAAGGGAAAGCAAGGGAAGGCAAGCGTAACGGAAGGAAAGGCACGGCAAGGGGTAACAAGGCTAAGGCACGACAACGCAAGGCTAGGCAATGCAGGGAAGGCAAGCAAAGAGTAAAGGAATGTAAGCAAGGCAAGGAAAAGCAAGGAAAGGCAAGGGTAACGGAAGGAACAGCACGGCAATGGGAAACAAGTCTAAGGCATGACAACGCACGCTAGGCAATGCACGGCAAGGCAAGGAAAGGGTAACGCATGCGAAAGCACGGTCAGGCGAGGCAAGGCTAAGGCACGACAACGCAAGGCTAGGCAATGCACGACAATGCAAGGAAAGCTTAAAGTAAAGGAAGGCACGGTCAGGCGAGATAAGGCTAAGGCACGACAACATAAGGCTAGGCAATGCAGGGAAGGCAAGCAAAGAGTAACGGAAGGTAAGCAAGGCAAGGAAAAGCAAGGAAAGGCAAGGGTAACGTAAGGAACGGCACGGCAAGGGGAAACAAGTCTAAGGCACGACAAAGCACGCTAGGCAATGCACGGCAAGGCAAGTAAAGGGTAACGCATGGGAAAGCACGTTCCGGCGAGGCAAGGCTAAGGCACGACAACGCAAGGCTAGGCAATGCACGGAAGGCAAGCAAAGAATAACGGAAGGTAAGGAAGGCAAGGGAAAGCAAGGAAAGGCAAGTGTAACGGAAGGAACCGCACGGCAAGGGGAAACAAGGCTAAGGCACGACAAAGCACGCTAGGCAATGCACGGCAAGGCAAGGAAAGGGTAACGCATGGGACAGCCCGGTCAGTCGAGGCAAGGCTAAGGCATGACAACGCAAGGCTAGGCAATGCACGGAAAGCAAGCAAAGAGTAACGGAACGCAAGGAAGGCAAGGGAAAGCAAGGGAAGGCAAGCGTAACGGAAGGAACGGCACGGCAAGGGGTAACAAGGCTAAGGCACGACAACGCAGGGCTAGGCAATGCACGGCAAGGCAAGGAAAGCTTAAAGCAAAGGAAGTCACGGTCAGGCGAGATAAGGGTAAGGCACGACAACGCAAGGCTAGGCAATGGACGGAAGGCAAGCAAAGAGTAACGGAAGGTAAGGAAGGCAAGGGAAAGGAAGGAAAGGAAAGTGTAACGGAAGGAACCGCACGGCAAGAGGAAACAAGGCTAAGGCACGACAACGCACGCTAGGCAATGTACGGCAAGGCAAGGAAAGGGTAACGCATGGGAAAGCACGGTCAGGCGAGGCAAGGCTAAGGCACGACAACGCAAGGCTACGCAATGCACGGAAAGCAAGCAAAGAGTAACGGAACGCAAGGAAGGCAAGGGAATGCAACGGAAGGCAAGGGTAACGGAAGGAATTGCACGCAAGGGGTAACAAGGCTAAGGCACGACAACGCAGGGCTAGGCAATGCACGGCAAGGCAAGGAAAGGGTAACGCAAGGGAAGGCACGGTCAGGTGAGGCAAGGATAAGGCACGACAACGCAAGGATAGGCAATGCCCGGAAGGCAAGCAAAGAGTAACGGAAGGTAAGGAAGGCAAGGGAAAGCCAGGCAAGGCAAGTGTAACAAAAGGCACGGCACCGGAAGGGGAAACAAGGCTAAGGCAAGACAACGCACGGCTAGGCAATGCACGGGAAGGCAAGGAAAGGGTAACGCAAGGCAAGGCACGGTGAGGCTAGGCAAGGCTAATGCACGAAAACGTAAGGCTAGGCAATGCACGACAATGCAAGGAAAGCTTAAAGCAAAGGAAAGCACGGTCAGGCGGGTCAAGGCTAAGGTATGACAACGGAAGGCTAGGCAATGCACGGAAAGCAAGCAAAGACAAACGGAACGCAAGGAAGGCAAGGGAAAGCAAGGGAAGGCAAGGGTAACGGAAGGAACGGCAGGGCAAGGGGTAACAACGCTAAGGAACGACAACGCAGGGCTAGGCAATGCACCGCAAGGCAAGGAAAGGGTAACGCAAGGGAAGGCACGGTCATGTGAGGCAAGGCTAATGCACGACAACGCAAGGCTAGGCAGTGCACGGCAAGGCAAGGGAAGAGTAACGGAAGGAAAGGAAGGCAAGGCAAAGCCAGGCAAGGCAAGTGTAACAAAAGACACGGCACGGCAACGATAAACAAGGCTAAGGCACGACAACGCACGGCTAGGCAATGCACGGCAATGCAAGGAAAGGGTAACGCAAGGCAAGGCACGGTCAGGCGAGGTAAGGCTAAGGCACGACAACGCAAAGCTAGGCAATGAACGGAAGGGAAGCAAAGACTAACGGAAGGCTTCGAAGGCAAGGGAAAGCAAGGCAAGGCAAGGGTAACGGAAAGAACGGCACGGCAAGGGGAAACAAGGCTAAGGCACGACAACGCACGCTAGGCAATGCACGGCAAGGCAAAGAAAGGGTAACGCATGGGAAAGCACGGTCAGGCGAGGCAAGGCTAAGGCATGACAACGCAAGGCTAGGCAATGCACGAAAAGCAAGCAAGGAGTAACGGAACGCAAGGAAGGCAAGGGAAAGCAACGGAAGGCAAGGGTAACGGAAGGAATTGCACGGCAAGGGGTAACAAGGCTAAGGCACGACAACGCAGGGCTAGGCAATGCACGGCAAGGCAAGGAAAGGGTAACGCAAGGGAAGGCACGGTCAGGTGAGGCAAGGATAAGGCACGATAACGCAAGGCTAGGCAATGCCCGGAAGGCATTGAAAGAGTATCGGAAGGTAAGGAAGGCAAGGGAAAGCCAGGCAAGGCAAGTGTAACAAAAGGCACGGCACCGCAAGGGGAAACAAGGCTAAGGCACGACAACGCACGGCTAGGCAATGCACGGCAAGGCAAGGAAAGGGTAACGCAAGGAAAGGCACGGTCAGGCTAGGCAAGGCTAATGCACGAAAACGCAAAGCTAGGCAATGCACGACAATGCAAGGAAAGCTTAAAGCAAAGGAAGGCACGGTCAGGCGAGATAAGGCTAAGGCACGACAACGCAAGGCTAGGCAATGCAGGGAAGGCAAGCAAAGAGTAACGGAAGGTAAGCAAGGCAAGGAAAAGCAAGGAAAGGCAAGGGTAACGTAAGGAACGGCACGGCAAGGGGTAACATGTCTAAGGCACGACAACGCACGCTAGGCAATGCACTGCATGGCAAGTAAAGGGTAACGCATGGGAAACCACGTTCCGGCGAGGCAAGGCTAAGGCACGACAACGCAAGGCTAGGCAATGCACGGAAAGCAAGCAAAGAGTAACGGAAAGTAAGGAAGGCAAGGGAAAGCAAGGAAAGGCAAGTGTAACGGAAGGAACCGCACGGCAAGGGGAAACAAGGCTAAGGCACGACAAAGCACGCTAGGCAATGCACGGCAAGGCAAGGAAAGGGTAACGCATGGGACAGCACGGTCAGGCGAGGCAAGGCTAAGGCATGACAACGCAAGGCTAGGCAATGCACGGAAAGCAAGCAAAGAGTAACGGAAGGCAAGGAAGGCAAGGGAAAGCAAGGAAAGGCAAGTGTAACGGAAGGAACCGCACTGCAAGGGGAAACAAGGCTAAGGCACGACAAAGCACGCTAGGCAATGCACGGCAAGGCAAGGAAAGGATAACGCATGGGACAGCACGGTCAGGCGAGGCAAGGCTAAGGCATGACAACGCAAGGCTAGGCAATGCACGGAAAGCAAGCAAAGAGTAACGGAACGCAAGGAAGGCAAGGGAAAGCAAGGGAAGGCAAGCGTAACGGAAGGAACGGCACGGCAAGGGGTAACAAGGCTAAGGCACGACAACGCAGGGCTAGGCAATGCACGGCAAGGCAAGGAAAGCTTAAAGCAAAGGAAGGCACGGTCAGGCGAGATAAGGCTAAGGCACGACAACGCAAGGCTAGGCAATGGACGGAAGGCAAGCAAAGAGTAACGGAAGGTAAGGAAGGCAAGGCAAAGCCAGGCAAGGCAAGTGTAACAAAAGGCACGGCACGGCAAGGGGAAACAAGGCTAAGGCACGACAACGCACGGCTAGGCAATGAAGGGAAGGCAAGGAAAGGGTAACTCAAGGCAAGGCACGGTGAGGCTAGGCAAGGCTAATGCACGAAAACGCAAGGCTAGGCAATGCACGACAATGCAAGGAAAGCTTAAAGCAAAGGAAGGCACGGTCAGGGGAGATAAGGCTAAGGCACGACAACGCAAGGCTAGGCAATGCAGGGAAGGCAAGCAAAGAGTAAAGGAATGTAAGCAAGGCAAGGAAAAGCAAGGAAAGGCAAGGGTAACGGAAGGAACGGCACGGCAAGGGGAAACAAGTCTAAGGGATGACAACGCACGCTAGGCAATGCACGGCAAGGCAAGGAAAGGGTAACGCATGCGAAAGCACGGTCAGGCGAGGCAAGGCTAAGGCACGACAACGCAAGGCTAGGCAATGCACGACAATGCAAGGAAAGCTTAAAGTAAAGGAAGGCACGGTCAGGCGAGATAAGGCTAAGGCACGACAACGCAAGGGTAGGCAATGCAGGGAAGGCAAGCAAAGAGTAACGGAAGGTAAGCAAGGGAAGGAAAAGCAAGGAAAGGCAAGGGTAACGTAAGGAACGGCACGGCAAGGGGAAACAAGTCTAAGGCACGACAACGCACGCTAGGCAATGCACGGCAAGGCAAGTAAAGGGTAACGCATGGGAAAGCACGTTCCGGCGAGGCAAGGCTAAGGCACGACAACGCAAGGCTAGGCAATGCACGGAAGGCAAGCAAAGAGTAACGGAAAGTAAAGAAGGCAAGGGAAAGCAAGTAAAGGCAAGCGTAACGGAAGGAACGACACGGCAAGGTGTAACAAGGCTAAGGCACGACAACGCAGCGCTAGGTAATGCACGGCAAGGCAAGGAAAGCTTAAAGCAAAGGAAGGCACGGTCAGGCGAGATAAGGCTAAGGCACGACAACGCAAGGCTAGGCAATGGACGGAAGGCAAGCAAAGAGTAACGGAAGGTAAGGAAGGCAAGGGAAAGCAAGGAAAGGTAAGTGTAACGGAAGGAACCGCACGGCAAGAGGAAACAAGTCTAAGGCACGACAACGCACGCTAGGCAATGTACGGCAAGGCAAGGAAAGGGTAACGCATGGGAAAGCACGGTCAGGCGAGGCAAGGCTAAGGCACGACAACGCAAGGCTAGGCAATGCACGGAAGGCAAGCAAAGAGTAACGGAAGATAAGGAAGGCAAGGGAAAGCAAGGAAAGGCAAGTGTAACGGAAGGAACCGCACGGCAAGGGAAAACAAGGCTAAGGCACGACAACGCACGCTAGGCAATGCACGGCAGGGCAAGAAAAGGGTAACGCATGGGAAAGCACAGTCAGGCGAGGCAAGGCTAAGGCATGACAACGCAAGGCTACGCAATGCACGGAAAGCAAGCAAAGAGTAACGGAACGCAAGGAAGGCAAGGGAATGCAACGGAAGGCAAGGGTAACGGAAGGAATTGCACGCAAGGGCTAACAAGGCTAAGGCACGACAACGCAGGGCTAGGCAATGCACCGCAAGGCAAGGAAAGGGTAACGCAAGGGAAGGCACGGTCAGGTGAGGCAAGGATAAGGCACGACAACACAAGGCTAGGCAATGCCCGGAAGGCAAGCAAAGAGTAACGGAAGGTAAGGAAGGCAAGGGAAAGCCAGGCAAGGCAAGTGTAACAAAAGCCACGGCACCGCAAGGGGAAACAAGGCTAAGGCACGACAACGCACGGCTAGGCAATGCACGGCAAGGCAAGGAAAGAGTAACGCAAGGAAAGGCACGGTGAGGCTAGGGAAGGCTAATGCACGAAAACGCAAAGCTAGGCAATGCACGACAATGCAAGGAAAGCTTAAAGCAAAGGAAGGCACGGTCAGGCGAGATAAGGCTAAGGCACGACAACGCAAGGCTAGGCAATGCAGGGAAGGCAAGGAAAGAGTAACGGAAGGTAAGCAAGTCAAGGAAAAGCAAGGAAAGGCAAGGGTAACGTAAGGAACGGCACGGCAAGGGGAAACAAGTCTAAGGCACGACAACGCACGCTAGGCAATGCACTGCAAGGCAAGTAAAGGGTATCGCATGGGAAAGCACGTTCTGGCGAGGCAAGGCTAAGGCACGACAACGCAAGGCTAGGCAATGCACGGAAGGCAAGCAAAGAGTAACGGAGGGTAAGGAAGGAAAGGGAAAGCAAGGAAAGGCAAGTGTAACGGAAGGAACCGCACGGCAAGGGGAAACAAGGCTAAAGGCAGGACAACGCACGCTAGGCAATGCACGGCAAGGCAAGGAAAGCTTAAAGCAAAGGAAGGCCAGGTCAGGCGAGATAAGGCTAAGGCACGACAACGCAAGGCTAGGCAATGGACGGAAGGCAAGCAAAGAGTAACGGAAGGAAAGGAAGGCAAGGTAAAGCCAGGCAAGGCAAGTGTAACAAAAGGCACGGCACGGCAAGTGGAAACAAGGGTAAGGCACGACAACGCACGGCTAGGCAATGCAAGGGAAGGCAAGGAAAGGGTAACGCAAGGCAAGGCACGGTGAGCTTAGGCAAGGCTAATGCACGAAAACGCAAGGCTAGGCAATGCACGACAATGCAAGGAAAGCTTAAAGCAAAGGAAGGCACGGTCAGGCAAGATAAGGCTAAGGCACGACAACGCAAGGCTAGGCAATGCAGGGAAGGCAAGCAAAGAGTAACGGAAGGTAAGCAAGGCAAGGAAAAGCAAGGAAAGGCAAAGGTAACGTAAGGAACGGCACGGCAAGGGGAAACAAGTCTAAGGCACGACAACGCACGCTAGGCAATGCACGGCAAGGCAAGTAAAGGGTAACGCATGGGAAAGCACGTTCCGGCGAGCCAAGGCTAAGGCACGACAACGCAAGGCTAGGCAATGCACGGAAGGCAAGCAAAGAGTAACGGAAGGTAAGGAATGCAAGGGAAAGCAAGGAAAGGCAAGTGTAACGGAAGGAACCGCACGGCAAGGGGAAACAAGGCTATGGCACGACAACGCACGCTAGGCAATGCACGGCAAGGCAAGGAAAGGGTAACGCATGGGAAAGCACGGTCAGGCGAGGCAAGGCTAAGGCATGACAACGCAAGGCTAGGCAATGCACGGAAAGCAAGCAAAGAGTAACGGAACGCAAGGAAGGCAAGGGAAAGCAAGGGAAGGCAAGCGTAACGGAAGGAAAGGCACGGCAAGGGGTAACAAGGCTAAGGCACGACAACGCAGGTCTAGGCAATGCACGGCAAGGCAAGGAAAGCTTAAAGCAAAGGAAGGCACGGTCAGGCGAGATAAGGCTAAGGCACGACAACGCAAGGCTAGGCAATGGACGGAAGGCAAGCAAAGAGTAACGTAAGGTAAGGAAGGCAAGGGAAAGCAAGGAAAGGCAAGTGTAACGGAAGGAACGGCACGGCAAGGGGAAACAAGGCTAAGGCACGAGAACGCACGCTAGGCAATGCACGGCAAGGCAAGGAAAGGGTAACGCAGGGAAAGCACGGTCAGGCGGGTCAAGGCTAAGGTATGACAACGGAAGGCTAGGCAATGCACGGAAAGCAAGCAAAGACAAACGGAACGCAAGGAAGGCAAGGGAAAGCAAGGGAAGGCAAGGGTAACGGAAGGAACGGCAGGGCAAGGGGTAACAACGCTAAGGAACGACAACGCAGGGCTAGGCAATGCACCGCAAGGCAAGGAAAGGGTAACGCAAGGGAAGGCACGGTCATGTGAGGCAAGGCTAATGCACGACAACGCAAGGCTAGGCAGTGCACGGCAAGGCAAGGGAAGAGTAACGGAAGGAAAGGAAGGCAAGGCAAAGCCAGGCAAGGCAAGTGTAACAAAAGACACGGCACGGCAACGATAAACAAGGCTAAGGCACGACAACGCACGGCTAGGCAATGCACGGCAATGCAAGGAAAGGGTAACGCAAGGCAAGGCACGGTCAGGCGAGGTAAGGCTAAGGCACGACAACGCAAAGCTAGGCAATGAACGGAAGGGAAGCAAAGACTAACGGAAGGCTTCGAAGGCAAGGGAAAGCAAGGCAAGGCAAGGGTAACGGAAAGAACGGCACGGCAAGGGGAAACAAGGCTAAGGCACGACAACGCACGCTAGGCAATGCACGGCAAGGCAAAGAAAGGGTAACGCATGGGAAAGCACGGTCAGGCGAGGCAAGGCTAAGGCATGACAACGCAAGGCTAGGCAATGCACGAAAAGCAAGCAAAGAGTAACGGAACGCAAGGAAGGCAAGGGAAAGCAACGGAAGGCAAGGGTAACGGAAGGAATTGCACGGCAAGGGGTAACAAGGCTAAGGCACGACAACGCAGGGCTAGGCAATGCACGGCAAGGCAAGGAAAGGGTAACGCAAGGGAAGGCACGGTCAGGTGAGGCAAGGATAAGGCACGATAACGCAAGGCTAGGCAATGCCCGGAAGGCATTGAAAGAGTATCGGAAGGTAAGGAAGGCAAGGGAAAGCCAGGCAAGGCAAGTGTAACAAAAGGCACGGCACCGCAAGGGGAAACAAGGCTAAGGCACGACAACGCACGGCTAGGCAATGCACGGCAAGGCAAGGAAAGGGTAACGCAAGGAAAGGCACGGTCAGGCTAGGCAAGGCTAATGCACGAAAACGCAAAGCTAGGCAATGCACGACAATGCAAGGAAAGCTTAAAGCAAAGGAAGGCACGGTCAGGCGAGATAAGGCTAAGGCACGACAACGCAAGGCTAGGCAATGCAGGGAAGGCAAGCAAAGAGTAACGGAAGGTAAGCAAGGCAAGGAAAAGCAAGGAAAGGCAAGGGTAACGTAAGGAACGGCACGGCAAGGGGTAACATGTCTAAGGCACGACAACGCACGCTAGGCAATGCACTGCATGGCAAGTAAAGGGTAACGCATGGGAAACCACGTTCCGGCGAGGCAAGGCTAAGGCACGACAACGCAAGGCTAGGCAATGCACGGAAAGCAAGCAAAGAGTAACGGAAAGCAAGGAAGGCAAGGGAAAGCAAGGGAAGGCAAGCGTAAAGGAAGGAAAGGCACGGCAAGGGGTAACAAGGCTAAGGCACGACAACGCAGGGCTAGGCAATGCACCGCAAGGCAAGGAAAGGGTAACGCAAGGGAAGGCACGGTCAGGTGAGGCAAGGCTAATGCACGACAACGCAAGGCTAGGCAGTGCACGGGAAGGCAAGTAAAGAGTAACGGAAGGAAAGGAAGGCAAGGCAAAGCCAGGCAAGGCAAGTGTAACAAAAGGCACGGCACGGCAAGGGGAAACAAGGCTAAGGCACGACAACGCACGTCTAGGCAATGCAAGGGAAGGCAAGGAAAGGGTAACGCAAGGCAAGGCACGGTGAGCTTAGGCAAGGCTAATGCACGAAAACGCAAGGCTTGGCAATGCACGACAATGCAAGGAAAGCTTAAAGCAAAGGAAGGCACGGTCAGGCGAGATAAGGCTAAGGCACGACAACGCAAGGCTAGGCATTGCAGGGAAGGCAAGCAAAGAGTAACGGAAGGTAAGCAAGGCAAGGAAAAGCAAGGAAAGGCAAGTGTAACGGAAGGAACCGCACGGCAAGGGGAAACAAGGTTATGGCACGACAACGCACGCTAGGCAATGCACGGCAAGGCAAGGAAAGGGTAACGCATGGGAAAGCACGGTCAGGCGAGGCAAGGCTAAGGCATGACAACGCAAGGCTAGGCAATGCACGGAAAGCAAGCAAAGAGTAACGGAACGAAAGGAAGGCAAGGGAAAGCAAGGGAAGGCAAGCGTAACGGAAGGAAAGGCACGGCAAGGGGTAACAAGGCTAAGGCACGACAACGCAAGGCTAGGCAATGCAGGGAAGGCAAGCAAAGAGTAAAGGAATGTAAGCAAGGCAAGGAAAAGCAAGGAAAGGCAAGGGTAACGGAAGGAACAGCACGGCAATGGGAAACAAGTCTAAGGCATGACAACGCACGCTAGGCAATGCACGGCAAGGCAAGGAAAGGGTAACGCATGCGAAAGCACGGTCAGGCGAGGCAAGGCTAAGGCACGACAACGCAAGGCTAGGCAATGCACGACAATGCAAGGAAAGCTTAAAGTAAAGGAAGGCACGGTCAGGCGAGATAAGGCTAAGGCACGACAACATAAGGCTAGGCAATGCAGGGAAGGCAAGCAAAGAGTAACGGAAGGTAAGCAAGGCAAGGAAAAGCAAGGAAAGGCAAGGGTAACGTAAGGAACGGCACGGCAAGGGGAAACAAGTCTAAGGCACGACAAAGCACGCTAGGCAATGCACGGCAAGGCAAGTAAAGGGTAACGCATGGGAAAGCACGTTCCGGCGAGGCAAGGCTAAGGCACGACAACGCAAGGCTAGGCAATGCACGGAAGGCAAGCAAAGAATAACGGAAGGTAAGGAAGGCAAGGGAAAGCAAGGAAAGGCAAGTGTAACGGAAGGAACCGCACGGCAAGGGGAAACAAGGCTAAGGCACGACAAAGCACGCTAGGCAATGCACGGCAAGGCAAGGAAAGGGTAACGCATGGGACAGCCCGGTCAGTCGAGGCAAGGCTAAGGCATGACAACGCAAGGCTAGGCAATGCACGGAAAGCAAGCAAAGAGTAACGGAACGCAAGGAAGGCAAGGGAAAGCAAGGGAAGGCAAGCGTAACGGAAGGAACGGCACGGCAAGGGGTAACAAGGCTAAGGCACGACAACGCAGGGCTAGGCAATGCACGGCAAGGCAAGGAAAGCTTAAAGCAAAGGAAGTCACGGTCAGGCGAGATAAGGGTAAGGCACGACAACGCAAGGCTAGGCAATGGACGGAAGGCAAGCAAAGAGTAACGGAAGGTAAGGAAGGCAAGGGAAAGGAAGGAAAGGAAAGTGTAACGGAAGGAACCGCACGGCAAGAGGAAACAAGGCTAAGGCACGACAACGCACGCTAGGCAATGTACGGCAAGGCAAGGAAAGGGTAACGCATGGGAAAGCACGGTCAGGCGAGGCAAGGCTAAGGCATGACAACGCAAGGCTACGCAATGCACGGAAAGCAAGCAAAGAGTAACGGAACGCAAGGAAGGCAAGGGAATGCAACGGAAGGCAAGGGTAACGGAAGGAATTGCACGCAAGGGGTAACAAGGCTAAGGCACGACAACGCAGGGCTAGGCAATGCACGGCAAGGCAAGGAAAGGGTAACGCAAGGGAAGGCACGGTCAGGTGAGGCAAGGATAAGGCACGACAACGCAAGGATAGGCAATGCCCGGAAGGCAAGCAAAGAGTAACGGAAGGTAAGGAAGGCAAGGGAAAGCCAGGCAAGGCAAGTGTAACAAAAGGCACGGCACCGGAAGGGGAAACAAGGCTAAGGCAAGACAACGCACGGCTAGGCAATGCACGGGAAGGCAAGGAAAGGGTAACGCAAGGCAAGGCACGGTGAGGCTAGGCAAGGCTAATGCACGAAAACGTAAGGCTAGGCAATGCACGACAATGCAAGGAAAGCTTAAAGCAAAGGAAGGCATGGTCAGGCGAGATAAGGCTAAGGCACGACAACGCAAGGCTAGGCAATGGAGGGAACGCAAGCAAAGAGTAACGGAAGGTAAGGAAGGCAAGGGAAAGCAAGGAAAGGCAAGTGTAACGGAAGGAACGGCACGGCAAGGGGAAACAAGGCTAAGGCACGAGAACGCACGCTAGGCAATGCACGGCAAGGCAAGGAAAGGGTAACGCAGGGAAAGCACGGTCAGGCGGGTCAAGGCTAAGGTATGACAACGGAAGGCTAGGCAATGCACGGAAAGCAAGCAAAGACAAACGGAACGCAAGGAAGGCAAGGGAAAGCAAGGGAAGGCAAGGGTAACGGAAGGAACGGCAGGGCAAGGGGTAACAACGCTAAGGAACGACAACGCAGGGCTAGGCAATGCACCGCAAGGCAAGGAAAGGGTAACGCAAGGGAAGGCACGGTCATGTGAGGCAAGGCTAATGCACGACAACGCAAGGCTAGGCAGTGCACGGCAAGGCAAGGGAAGAGTAACGGAAGGAAAGGAAGGCAAGGCAAAGCCAGGCAAGGCAAGTGTAACAAAAGACACGGCACGGCAACGATAAACAAGGCTAAGGCACGACAACGCACGGCTAGGCAATGCACGGCAATGCAAGGAAAGGGTAACGCAAGGCAAGGCACGGTCAGGCGAGGTAAGGCTAAGGCACGACAACGCAAAGCTAGGCAATGAACGGAAGGGAAGCAAAGACTAACGGAAGGCTTCGAAGGCAAGGGAAAGCAAGGCAAGGCAAGGGTAACGGAAAGAACGGCACGGCAAGGGGAAACAAGGCTAAGGCACGACAACGCACGCTAGGCAATGCACGGCAAGGCAAAGAAAGGGTAACGCATGGGAAAGCACGGTCAGGCGAGGCAAGGCTAAGGCATGACAACGCAAGGCTAGGCAATGCACGAAAAGCAAGCAAGGAGTAACGGAACGCAAGGAAGGCAAGGGAAAGCAACGGAAGGCAAGGGTAACGGAAGGAATTGCACGGCAAGGGGTAACAAGGCTAAGGCACGACAACGCAGGGCTAGGCAATGCACGGCAAGGCAAGGAAAGGGTAACGCAAGGGAAGGCACGGTCAGGTGAGGCAAGGATAAGGCACGATAACGCAAGGCTAGGCAATGCCCGGAAGGCATTGAAAGAGTATCGGAAGGTAAGGAAGGCAAGGGAAAGCCAGGCAAGGCAAGTGTAACAAAAGGCACGGCACCGCAAGGGGAAACAAGGCTAAGGCACGACAACGCACGGCTAGGCAATGCACGGCAAGGCAAGGAAAGGGTAACGCAAGGAAAGGCACGGTCAGGCTAGGCAAGGCTAATGCACGAAAACGCAAAGCTAGGCAATGCACGACAATGCAAGGAAAGCTTAAAGCAAAGGAAGGCACGGTCAGGCGAGATAAGGCTAAGGCACGACAACGCAAGGCTAGGCAATGCAGGGAAGGCAAGCAAAGAGTAACGGAAGGTAAGCAAGGCAAGGAAAAGCAAGGAAAGGCAAGGGTAACGTAAGGAACGGCACGGCAAGGGGTAACATGTCTAAGGCACGACAACGCACGCTAGGCAATGCACTGCATGGCAAGTAAAGGGTAACGCATGGGAAACCACGTTCCGGCGAGGCAAGGCTAAGGCACGACAACGCAAGGCTAGGCAATGCACGAAAAGCAAGCAAAGAGTAACGGAAAGTAAGGAAGGCAAGGGAAAGCAAGGAAAGGCAAGTGTAACGGAAGGAACCGCACGGCAAGGGGAAACAAGGCTAAGGCACGACAAAGCACGCTAGGCAATGCACGGCAAGGCAAGGAAAGGGTAACGCATGGGACAGCACGGTCAGGCGAGGCAAGGCTAAGGCATGACAACGCAAGGCTAGGCAATGCACGGAAAGCAAGCAAAGAGTAACGGAAGGCAAGGAAGGCAAGGGAAAGCAAGGAAAGGCAAGTGTAACGGAAGGAGCCGCACTGCAAGGGGAAACAAGGCTAAGGCACGACAAAGCACGCTAGGCAATGCACGGCAAGGCAAGGAAAGGATAACGCATGGGACAGCACGGTCAGGCGAGGCAAGGCTAAGGCATGACAACGCAAGGCTAGGCAATGCACGGAAAGCAAGCAAAGAGTAACGGAACGCAAGGAAGGCAAGGGAAAGCAAGGGAAGGCAAGCGTAACGGAAGGAACGGCACGGCAAGGGGTAACAAGGCTAAGGCACGACAACGCAGGGCTAGGCAATGCACGGCAAGGCAAGGAAAGCTTAAAGCAAAGGAAGGCACGGTCAGGCGAGATAAGGCTAAGGCACGACAACGCAAGGCTAGGCAATGGACGGAAGGCAAGCAAAGAGTAACGGAAGGTAAGGAAGGCAAGGCAAAGCCAGGCAAGGCAAGTGTAACAAAAGGCACGGCACGGCAAGGGGAAACAAGGCTAAGGCACGACAACGCACGGCTAGGCAATGAAGGGAAGGCAAGGAAAGGGTAACGCAAGGCAAGGCACGGTGAGGCTAGGCAAGGCTAATGCACGAAAACGCAAGGCTAGGCAATGCACGACAACGCAAGGCTAGGCAATGCAGGGAAGGCAAGCAAAGAGTAACGGAAGGTAAGCAAGGCAAGGAAAAGCAAGGAAAGGCAAGGGTAACGGAAGGAACGGCACGGCAAGGGGAAACATGTCTAAGGGATGACAACGCACGCTAGGCAATGCACGGCAAGGCAAGGAAAGGGTAACGCATGCGAAAGCACGGTCAGGCGAGGCAAGGCTAAGGCACGACAACGCAAGGCTAGGCAATGCACGACAATGCAAGGAAAGCTTAAAGTAAAGGAAGGCACGGTCAGGCGAGATAAGGCTAAGGCACGACAACGCAAGGGTAGGCAATGCAGGGAAGGCAAGCAAAGAGTAACGGAAGGTAAGCAAGGGAAGGAAAAGCAAGGAAAGGCAAGGGTAACGTAAGGAACGGCACGGCAAGGGGAAACAAGTCTAAGGCACGACAACGCACGCTAGGCAATGCACGGCAAGGCAAGTAAAGGGTAACGCATGGGAAAGCACGTTCCGGCGAGGCAAGGCTAAGGCACGACAACGCAAGGCTAGGCAATGCACGGAAGGCAAGCAAAGAGTAACGGAAAGTAAAGAAGGCAAGGGAAAGCAAGTAAAGGCAAGCGTAACGGAAGGAACGACACGGCAAGGTGTAACAAGGCTAAGGCACGA
The DNA here is from genome assembly GCF_037893015.1 of Macrotis lagotis. Classification (NCBI taxonomy): domain Eukaryota; kingdom Metazoa; phylum Chordata; class Mammalia; order Peramelemorphia; family Peramelidae; genus Macrotis; species Macrotis lagotis. The sequence continues at coordinate 105,659 of NW_027421920.1, forward strand.
CAACGCAGCGCTAGGTAATGCACGGCAAGGCAAGGAAAGCTTAAAGCAAAGGAAGGCACGGGCAGGCGAGATAAGGCTAAGGCACGACAACGCAAGGCTAGGCAATGGACGGAAGGCAAGCAAAGAGTAACGGAAGGTAAGGAAGGCAAGGGAAAGCAAGGAAAGGTAAGTGTAACGGAAGGAACCGCACGGCAAGAGGAAACAAGTCTAAGGCACGACAACGCACGCTAGGCAATGTACGGCAAGGCAAGGAAAGGGTAACGCATGGGAAAGCACGGTCAGGCGAGGCAAGGCTAAGGCACGACAACGCAAGGCTAGGCAATGCACGGAAGGCAAGCAAAGAGTAACGGAAGATAAGGAAGGCAAGGGAAAGCAAGGAAAGGCAAGTGTAACGGAAGGAACCGCACGGCAAGGGAAAACAAGGCTAAGGCACGACAACGCACGCTAGGCAATGCACGGCAGGGCAAGAAAAGGGTAACGCATGGGAAAGCACAGTCAGGCGAGGCAAGGCTAAGGCATGACAACGCAAGGCTACGCAATGCACGGAAAGCAAGCAAAGAGTAACGGAACGCAAGGAAGGCAAGGGAATGCAACGGAAGGCAAGGGTAACGGAAGGAATTGCACGCAAGGGCTAACAAGGCTAAGGCACGACAACGCAGGGCTAGGCAATGCACCGCAAGGCAAGGAAAGGGTAACGCAAGGGAAGGCACGGTCAGGTGAGGCAAGGATAAGGCACGACAACACAAGGCTAGGCAATGCCCGGAAGGCAAGCAAAGAGTAACGGAAGGTAAGGAAGGCAAGGGAAAGCCAGGCAAGGCAAGTGTAACAAAAGCCACGGCACCGCAAGGGGAAACAAGGCTAAGGCACGACAACGCACGGCTAGGCAATGCACGGCAAGGCAAGGAAAGAGTAACGCAAGGAAAGGCACGGTGAGGCTAGGGAAGGCTAATGCACGAAAACGCAAAGCTAGGCAATGCACGACAATGCAAGGAAAGCTTAAAGCAAAGGAAGGCACGGTCAGGCGAGATAAGGCTAAGGCACGACAACGCAAGGCTAGGCAATGCAGGGAAGGCAAGGAAAGAGTAACGGAAGGTAAGCAAGTCAAGGAAAAGCAAGGAAAGGCAAGGGTAACGTAAGGAACGGCACGGCAAGGGGAAACAAGTCTAAGGCACGACAACGCACGCTAGGCAATGCACTGCAAGGCAAGTAAAGGGTATCGCATGGGAAAGCACGTTCTGGCGAGGCAAGGCTAAGGCACGACAACGCAAGGCTAGGCAATGCACGGAAGGCAAGCAAAGAGTAACGGAGGGTAAGGAAGGAAAGGGAAAGCAAGGAAAGGCAAGTGTAACGGAAGGAACCGCACGGCAAGGGGAAACAAGGCTAAAGGCAGGACAACGCACGCTAGGCAATGCACGGCAAGGCAAGGAAAGCTTAAAGCAAAGGAAGGCCAGGTCAGGCGAGATAAGGCTAAGGCACGACAACGCAAGGCTAGGCAATGGACGGAAGGCAAGCAAAGAGTAACGGAAGGAAAGGAAGGCAAGGTAAAGCCAGGCAAGGCAAGTGTAACAAAAGGCACGGCACGGCAAGTGGAAACAAGGCTAAGGCACGACAACGCACGGCTAGGCAATGCAAGGGAAGGCAAGGAAAGGGTAACGCAAGGCAAGGCACGGTGAGCTTAGGCAAGGCTAATGCACGAAAACGCAAGGCTAGGCAATGCACGACAATGCAAGGAAAGCTTAAAGCAAAGGAAGGCACGGTCAGGCAAGATAAGGCTAAGGCACGACAACGCAAGGCTAGGCAATGCAGGGAAGGCAAGCAAAGAGTAACGGAAGGTAAGCAAGGCAAGGAAAAGCAAGGAAAGGCAAAGGTAACGTAAGGAACGGCACGGCAAGGGGAAACAAGTCTAAGGCACGACAACGCACGCTAGGCAATGCACGGCAAGGCAAGTAAAGGGTAACGCATGGGAAAGCACGTTCCGGCGAGCCAAGGCTAAGGCACGACAACGCAAGGCTAGGCAATGCACGGAAGGCAAGCAAAGAGTAACGGAAGGTAAGGAATGCAAGGGAAAGCAAGGAAAGGCAAGTGTAACGGAAGGAACCGCACGGCAAGGGGAAACAAGGCTATGGCACGACAACGCACGCTAGGCAATGCACGGCAAGGCAAGGAAAGGGTAACGCATGGGAAAGCACGGTCAGGCGAGGCAAGGCTAAGGCATGACAACGCAAGGCTAGGCAATGCACGGAAAGCAAGCAAAGAGTAACGGAACGCAAGGAAGGCAAGGGAAAGCAAGGGAAGGCAAGCGTAACGGAAGGAAAGGCACGGCAAGGGGTAACAAGGCTAAGGCACGACAACGCAGGTCTAGGCAATGCACGGCAAGGCAAGGAAAGCTTAAAGCAAAGGAAGGCACGGTCAGGCGAGATAAGGCTAAGGCACGACAACGCAAGGCTAGGCAATGGACGGAAGGCAAGCAAAGAGTAACGGAAGGTAAGGAAGGCAAGGGAAAGCAAGGAAAGGCAAGTGTAACGGAAGGAACGGCACGGCAAGGGGAAACAAGGCTAAGGCACGAGAACGCACGCTAGGCAATGCACGGCAAGGCAAGGAAAGGGTAACGCAGGGAAAGCACGGTCAGGCGGGTCAAGGCTAAGGTATGACAACGGAAGGCTAGGCAATGCACGGAAAGCAAGCAAAGACAAACGGAACGCAAGGAAGGCAAGGGAAAGCAAGGGAAGGCAAGGGTAACGGAAGGAACGGCAGGGCAAGGGGTAACAACGCTAAGGAACGACAACGCAGGGCTAGGCAATGCACCGCAAGGCAAGGAAAGGGTAACGCAAGGGAAGGCACGGTCATGTGAGGCAAGGCTAATGCACGACAACGCAAGGCTAGGCAGTGCACGGCAAGGCAAGGGAAGAGTAACGGAAGGAAAGGAAGGCAAGGCAAAGCCAGGCAAGGCAAGTGTAACAAAAGACACGGCACGGCAAGGATAAACAAGGCTAAGGCACGACAACGCACGGCTAGGCAATGCACGGCAATGCAAGGAAAGGGTAACGCAAGGCAAGGCACGGTCAGGCGAGGTAAGGCTAAGGCACGACAACGCAAAGCTAGGCAATGAACGGAAGGGAAGCAAAGACTAACGGAAGGCTTCGAAGGCAAGGGAAAGCAAGGCAAGGCAAGGGTAACGGAAAGAACGGCACGGCAAGGGGAAACAAGGCTAAGGCACGACAACGCACGCTAGGCAATGCACGGCAAGGCAAAGAAAGGGTAACGCAAGGGAAGGCACGGTCAGGTGAGGCAAGGATAAGGCACGATAACGCAAGGCTAGGCAATGCCCGGAAGGCATTGAAAGAGTATCGGAAGGTAAGGAAGGCAAGGGAAAGCCAGGCAAGGCAAGTGTAACAAAAGGCACGGCACCGCAAGGGGAAACAAGGCTAAGGCACGACAACGCACGGCTAGGCAATGCACGGCAAGGCAAGGAAAGGGTAACGCAAGGAAAGGCACGGTCAGGCTAGGCAAGGCTAATGCACGAAAACGCAAAGCTAGGCAATGCACGACAATGCAAGGAAAGCTTAAAGCAAAGGAAGGCACGGTCAGGCGAGATAAGGCTAAGGCACGACAACGCAAGGCTAGGCAATGCAGGGAAGTCAAGCAAAGAGTAACGGAAGGTAAGCAAGGCAAGGAAAAGCAAGGAAAGGCAAGGGTAACGTAAGGAACGGCACGGCAAGGGGTAACATGTCTAAGGCACGACAACGCACGCTAGGCAATGCACTGCATGGCAAGTAAAGGGTAACGCATGGGAAACCACGTTCCGGCGAGGCAAGGCTAAGGCACGACAACGCAAGGCTAGGCAATGCACGGAAAGCAAGCAAAGAGTAACGGAAAGCAAGGAAGGCAAGGGAAAGCAAGGGAAGGCAAGCGTAAAGGAAGGAAAGGCACGGCAAGGGGTAACAAGGCTAAGGCACGACAACGCAGGGCTAGGCAATGCACCGCAAGGCAAGGAAAGGGTAACGCAAGGGAAGGCACGGTCAGGTGAGGCAAGGCTAATGCACGACAACGCAAGGCTAGGCAGTGCACGGGAAGGCAAGTAAAGAGTAACGGAAGGAAAGGAAGGCAAGGCAAAGCCAGGCAAGGCAAGTGTAACAAAAGGCACGGCACGGCAAGGGGAAACAAGGCTAAGGCACGACAACGCACGTCTAGGCAATGCAAGGGAAGGCAAGGAAAGGGTAACGCAAGGCAAGGCACGGTGAGCTTAGGCAAGGCTAATGCACGAAAACGCAAGGCTTGGCAATGCACGACAATGCAAGGAAAGCTTAAAGCAAAGGAAGGCACGGTCAGGCGAGATAAGGCTAAGGCACGACAACGCAAGGCTAGGCATTGCAGGGAAGGCAAGCAAAGAGTAACGGAAGGTAAGCAAGGCAAGGAAAAGCAAGGAAAGGCAAGTGTAACGGAAGGAACCGCACGGCAAGGGGAAACAAGGTTATGGCACGACAACGCACGCTAGGCAATGCACGGCAAGGCAAGGAAAGGGTAACGCATGGGAAAGCACGGTCAGGCGAGGCAAGGCTAAGGCATGACAACGCAAGGCTAGGCAATGCACGGAAAGCAAGCAAAGAGTAACGGAACGCAAGGAAGGCAAGGGAAAGCAAGGGAAGGCAAGCGTAACGGAAGGAAAGGCACGGCAAGGGGTAACAAGGCTAAGGCACGACAACGCAAGGCTAGGCAATGCAGGGAAGGCAAGCAAAGAGTAAAGGAATGTAAGCAAGGCAAGGAAAAGCAAGGAAAGGCAAGGGTAACGGAAGGAACAGCACGGCAAGGGGAAACAAGTCTAAGGCATGACAACGCACGCTAGGCAATGCACGGCAAGGCAAGGAAAGGGTAACGCATGCGAAAGCACGGTCAGGCGAGGCAAGGCTAAGGCACGACAACGCAAGGCTAGGCAATGCACGACAATGCAAGGAAAGCTTAAAGTAAAGGAAGGCACGGTCAGGCGAGATAAGGCTAAGGCACGACAACATAAGGCTAGGCAATGCAGGGAAGGCAAGCAAAGAGTAACGGAAGGTAAGCAAGGCAAGGAAAAGCAAGGAAAGGCAAGGGTAACGTAAGGAACGGCACGGCAAGGGGAAACAAGTCTAAGGCACGACAAAGCACGCTAGGCAATGCACGGCAAGGCAAGTAAAGGGTAACGCATGGGAAAGCACGTTCCGGCGAGGCAAGGCTAAGGCACGACAACGCAAGGCTAGGCAATGCACGGAAGGCAAGCAAAGAGTAACGGAAGGTAAGGAAGGCAAGGGAAAGCAAGGAAAGGCAAGTGTAACGGAAGGAACCGCACGGCAAGGGGAAACAAGGCTAAGGCACGACAAAGCACGCTAGGCAATGCACGGCAAGGCAAGGAAAGGGTAACGCATGGGACAGCACGGTCAGTCGAGGCAAGGCTAAGGCATGACAACGCAAGGCTAGGCAATGCACGGAAAGCAAGCAAAGAGTAACGGAACGCAAGGAAGGCAAGGGAAAGCAAGGGAAGGCAAGCGTAACGGAAGGAACGGCACGGCAAGGGGTAACAAGGCTAAGGCACGACAACGCAGGGCTAGGCAATGCACGGCAAGGCAAGGAAAGCTTAAAGCAAAGGAAGTCACGGTCAGGCGAGATAAGGCTAAGGCACGACAACGCAAGGCTAGGCAATGGACGGAAGGCAAGCAAAGAGTAACGGAAGGTAAGGAAGGCAAGGGAAAGCAAGGAAAGGAAAGTGTAACGGAAGGAACCGCACGGCAAGAGGAAACAAGGCTAAGGCACGACAACGCACGCTAGGCAATGCACGGCAAGGCAAGGAAAGGGTAACGCATGGGAAAGCACGGTCAGGCGAGGCAAGGCTAAGGCATGACAACGCAAGGCTACGCAATGCACGGAAAGCAAGCAAAGAGTAACGGAACGCAAGGAAGGCAAGGGAATGCAACGGAAGGCAAGGGTAACGGAAGGAATTGCACGCAAGGGGTAACAAGGCTAAGGCACGACAACGCAGGGCTAGGCAATGCACGGCAAGGCAAGGAAAGGGTAACGCAAGGGAAGGCACGGTCAGGTGAGGCAAGGATAAGGCACGACAACACAAGGCTCGGCAATGCCCGGAAGGCAAGCAAAGAGTAACGGAAGGTAAGGAAGGCAAGGGAAAGCCAGGCAAGGCAAGTGTAACAAAAGCCACGGCACCGCAAGGGGAAACAAGGCTAAGGCACGACAACGCACGGCTAGGCAATGCACGGCAAGGCAAGGAAAGAGTAACGCAAGGAAAGGCACGGTGAGGCTAGGGAAGGCTAATGCACGAAAACGCAAAGCTAGGCAATGCACGACAATGCAAGGAAAGCTTAAAGCAAAGGAAGGCACGGTCAGGCGAGATAAGGCTAAGGCACGACAACGCAAGGCTAGGCAATGGAGGGAAGGCAAGCAAAGAGTAACGGAACGCAAGGAAGGCAAGTGAAAGCAAGGGAAGGCAAGCGTAACGGAAGGAACTGCACGGCAAGGGGTAACAAGGCTAAGGCACGACAACGCAGGGCTAGGCAATGCACGGCAAGGCAAGGAAAGCTTAAAGCAAAGGAAGGCACGGTCAGGCGAGATAAGGCCAAGGTACGAGAACGCAAGGCTAGGCAATGAACGGAAGGCAAGCAAAGAGTAACGGAAGGTAAGGAAGGCAAGGGAAAGCAAGGAAACGAAAGTGTAACGGAAGGAACCGCACGGCAAGGGGAAACAAGGCTAAGGCACGACAACGCACGCTAGGCAATGCACGGCAAGGCAAGGAAAGGGTAACGCATGGGAAAGCACGGTCAGGCGAGGCAAGGCTAAGGCATGAGAACGCAAGGCTAGGCAATGCACGGAAAGCAAGCAAAGAGTAACGGAACGCAAGGAAGGCAAGGAAAAGCAACGGAAGGCAAGGGTAACGGAAGGAATTGCACGGCAAGGGGTAACAAGGCTAAGGCACGACAACGCAGGGCTAGGCAATGCACAGCAAGGCAAGGAAAGGGTAACGCAAGGGAAGGCACGGTCAGGTGAGGCAAGGATAAGGCACGACAACGCAAGGGTAGGCAATGCCCGGAAGGCAAGCAAAGAGTAACGGAAGGTAAGGAAGGCAAGGGAAAGCCAGGCAAGGCAAGTGTAACAAAAGGCACGGCACGGCAAGGGGAAACAAGGCTAAGGCAGGACAACGCACGGCTAGGCAATGCAAGGGAAGGCAAGGAAAGGGTAACGCAAGGCAAGGCACGGTGAGCTTAGGCAAGGCTAATGCACGAAAACGCAACGCTTGGCAATGCACGACAATGCAAGGAAAGCTTAAAGCAAAGGAAGGCACGGTCAGGCGAGATAAGGCTAAGGCACGACAACGCAAGGCTAGGCATTGCAGGGAAGGCAAGCAAAGAGTAACGGAAGGTAAGCAAGGCAAGGAAAAGCAAGGAAAGGCAAGTGTAACGGAAGGAACCGCACGGCAAGGGGAAACAAGGCTATGGCACGACAACGCACGCTAGGCAATGCACGGCAAGGCAAGGAAAGGGTAACGCATGGGAAAGCACGGTCAGGCGAGGCAAGGCTAAGGCATGACAACGCAAGGCTAGGCAATGCACGGAAAGCAAGCAAAGAGTAACGGAACGCAAGGAAGGCAAGGGAAAGCAAGGGAAGGCAAGCGTAACGGAAGGAACGGCACGGCAAGGGGTAACAAGGCTAAGGCACGACAACACAAGGCTAGGCAATGCCCGGAAGGCAAGCAAAGAGTAAAGGAATGTAAGCAAGGCAAGGAAAAGCAAGGAAAGGCAAGGGTAACGGAAGGAACGGCACGGCAAGGGGAAACAAGTCTAAGGCATGACAACGCACGCTAGGCAATGCACGGCAAGGCAAGGAAAGGGTAACGCATGCGAAAGCACGGTCAAGCGAGGCAAGGCTAAGGCACGACAACGCAAGGCTAGGCAATGCACGACAATGCAAGGAAAGCTTAAAGTAAAGGAAGCACGGTCAGGCGAGATAAGGCTAAGGCACGACAACGCAAGGTTAGGCAATGCAGGGAAGGCAAGCAAAGAGTAACGGAAGGTAAGCAAGGCAAGGAAAAGCAAGGAAAGGCAACGGTAACGTAAGGAACGGCACGGCAAGGGGAAACAAGTCTAAGGCACGACAACGCACGCTAGGCAATGCACGGCAAGGCAAGTAAAGGGTAACGCATGGGAAAGCACGTTCCGGCGAGGCAAGGCTAAGGCACGACAACGCAAGTCTAGGCAATGCACGGAAGGCAAGCAAAGAGTAACGGAAGGTAAGGAAGGCAAGGGAAAGCAGGGAAAGGCAAGTGTAACGGAAGGAACCGCACGGCAAGGGGAAACAAGGCTAAGGCACGACAAAGCACGCTAGGCAATGCACGGCAAGGCAAGGAAAGGGTAACGCATGGGACAGCACGGTCAGGCGAGGCAAGGCTAAGGCATGACAACGCAAGGCTAGGCAATGCACGGAAAGCAAGCAAAGAGTAACGGAACGCAAGGAAGGCAAGGGAAAGCAAGGGAAGGCAAGCGTAACGGAAGGAACGGCACGGCAAGGGGTAACAAGGCTAAGGCACGACAACGCAGGGCTAGGCAATGCACGGCAAGGCAAGGAAAGGGTAACGCAAGGGAAGGCACGGTCAGGTGAGGCAAGGATAAGGCACGATAACGCAAGGCTAGGCAATGCCCGGAAGGCATTGAAAGAGTATCGGAAGGTAAGGAAGGCAAGGGAAAGCCAGGCAAGGCAAGTGTAACAAAAGGCACGGCACCGCAAGGGGAAACAAGGCTAAGGCACGACAACGCACGGCTAGGCAATGCACGGCAAGGCAAGGAAAGGGTAACGCAAGGAAAGGCACGGTCAGGCTAGGCAAGGCTAATGCACGAAAACGCAAAGCTAGGCAATGCACGACAATGCAAGGAAAGCTTAAAGCAAAGGAAGGCACGGTCAGGCGAGATAAGGCTAAGGCACGACAACGCAAGGCTAGGCAATGCAGGGAAGGCAAGCAAAGAGTAACGGAAGGTAAGCAAGGCAAGGAAAAGCAAGGAAAGGCAAGGGTAACGTAAGGAACGGCACGGCAAGGGGTAACATGTCTAAGGCACGACAACGCACGCTAGGCAATGCACTGCATGGCAAGTAAAGGGTAACGCATGGGAAACCACGTTCCGGCGAGGCAAGGCTAAGGCACGACAACGCAAGGCTAGGCAATGCACGGAAAGCAAGCAAAGAGTAACGGAAAGCAAGGAAGGCAAGGGAAAGCAAGGGAAGGCAAGCGTAAAGGAAGGAAAGACACGGCAAGGGGTAACAAGGCTAAGGCACGACAACGCAGGGCTAGGCAATGCACCGCAAGGCAAGGAAAGGGTAACGCAAGGGAAGGCACGGTCAGGTGAGGCAAGGCTAATGCACGACAACGCAAGGCTAGGCAGTGCACGGGAAGGCAAGTAAAGAGTAACGGAAGGAAAGGAAGGCAAGGCAAAGCCAGGCAAGGCAAGTGTAACAAAAGGCACGGCACGGCAAGGGGAAACAAGGCTAAGGCACGACAACGCACGTCTAGGCAATGCAAGGGAAGGCAAGGAAAGGGTAACGCAAGGCAAGGCACGGTGAGCTTAGGCAAGGCTAATGCACGAAAACGCAAGGCTTGGCAATGCACGACAATGCAAGGAAAGCTTAAAGCAAAGGAAGGCACGGTCAGGCGAGATAAGGCTAAGGCACGACAACGCAAGGCTAGGCATTGCAGGGAAGGCAAGCAAAGAGTAACGGAAGGTAAGCAAGGCAAGGAAAAGCAAGGAAAGGCAAGTGTAACGGAAGGAACCGCACGGCAAGGGGAAACAAGGTTATGGCACGACAACGCACGCTAGGCAATGCACGGCAAGGCAAGGAAAGGGTAACGCATGGGAAAGCACGGTCAGGCGAGGCAAGGCTAAGGCATGACAACGCAAGGCTAGGCAATGCACGGAAAGCAAGCAAAGAGTAACGGAACGCAAGGAAGGCAAGGGAAAGCAAGGGAAGGCAAGCGTAACGGAAGGAAAGGCACGGCAAGGGGTAACAAGACTAAGGCACGACAACGCAAGGCTAGGCAATGCAGGGAAGGCAAGCAAAGAGTAAAGGAATGTAAGCAAGGCAAGGAAAAGCAAGGAAAGGCAAGGGTAACGGAAGGAACAGCACGGCAAGGGGAAACAAGTCTAAGGCATGACAACGCACGCTAGGCAATGCACGGCAAGGCAAGGAAAGGGTAACGCATGCGAAAGCACGGTCAGGCGAGGCAAGGCTAAGGCACGACAACGCAAGGCTAGGCAATGCACGACAATGCAAGGAAAGCTTAAAGTAAAGGAAGGCACGGTCAGGCGAGATAAGGCTAAGGCACGACAACATAAGGCTAGGCAATGCAGTGAAGGCAAGCAAAGAGTAACGGAAGGTAAGCAAGGCAAGGAAAAGCAAGGAAAGGCAAGGGTAACGTAAGGAACGGCACGGCAAGGGGAAACAAGTCTAAGGCACGACAAAGCACGCTAGGCAATGCACGGCAAAGCAAGTAAAGGGTAACGCATGGGAAAGCACGTTCCGGCGAGGCAAGGCTAAGGCACGACAACGCAAGGCTAGGCAATGCACGGAAGGCAAGCAAAGAGTAACGGAAGGTAAGGAAGGCAAGGGAAAGCAAGGAAAGGCAAGTGTAACGGAAGGAACCGCACGGCAAGGGGAAACAAGGCTAAGGCACGACAAAGCACGCTAGGCAATGCACGGCAAGGCAAGGAAAGGGTAACGCATGGGACAGCACGGTCAGTCGAGGCAAGGCTAAGGCATGACAACGCAAGGCTAGGCAATGCACGGAAAGCAAGCAAAGAGTAACGGAACGCAAGGAAGGCAAGGGAAAGCAAGGGAAGGCAAGCGTAACGGAAGGAACGGCACGGCAAGGGGTAACAAGGCTAAGGCACGACAACGCAGGGCTAGGCAATGCACGGCAAGGCAAGGAAAGCTTAAAGCAAAGGAAGTCACGGTCAGGCGAGATAAGGCTAAGGCACGACAACGCAAGGCTAGGCAATGGACGGAAGGCAAGCAAAGAGTAACGGAAGGTAAGGAAGGCAAGGGAAAGCAAGGAAAGGAAAGTGTAACGGAAGGAACCGCACGGCAAGAGGAAACAAGGCTAAGGCACGACAACGCACGCTAGGCAATGCACGGCAAGGCAAGGAAAGGGTAACGCATGGGAAAGCACGGTCAGGCGAGGCAAGGCTAAGGCATGACAACGCAAGGCTACGCAATGCACGGAAAGCAAGCAAAGAGTAACGGAACGCAAGGAAGGCAAGGGAATGCAACGGAAGGCAAGGGTAACGGAAGGAATTGCACGCAAGGGGTAACAAGGCTAAGGCACGACAACGCAGGGCTAGGCAATGCACGGCAAGGCAAGGAAAGGGTAACGCAAGGGAAGGCACGGTCAGGTGAGGCAAGGATAAGGCACGACAACGCAAGGATAGGCAATGCCCGGAAGGCAAGCAAAGAGTAACGGAAGGTAAGGAAGGCAAGGGAAAGCCAGGCAAGGCAAGTGTAACAAAAGGCACGGCACCGGAAGGGGAAACAAGGCTAAGGCAAGACAACGCACGGCTAGGCAATGCACGGGAAGGCAAGGAAAGGGTAACGCAAGGCAAGGCACGGTGAGGCTAGGCAAGGCTAATGCACGAAAACGTAAGGCTAGGCAATGCACGACAATGCAAGGAAAGCTTAAAGCAAAGGAAGGCATGGTCAGGCGAGATAAGGCTAAGGCACGACAACGCAAGGCTAGGCAATGGAGGGAACGCAAGCAAAGAGTAACGGAAGGTAAGGAAGGCAAGGGAAAGCAAGGAAAGGCAAGTGTAACGGAAGGAACGGCACGGCAAGGGGAAACAAGGCTAAGGCACGAGAACGCACGCTAGGCAATGCACGGCAAGGCAAGGAAAGGGTAACGCAGGGAAAGCACGGTCAGGCGGGTCAAGGCTAAGGTATGACAACGGAAGGCTAGGCAATGCACGGAAAGCAAGCAAAGACAAACGGAACGCAAGGAAGGCAAGGGAAAGCAAGGGAAGGCAAGGGTAACGGAAGGAACGGCAGGGCAAGGGGTAACAACGCTAAGGAACGACAACGCAGGGCTAGGCAATGCACCGCAAGGCAAGGAAAGGGTAACGCAAGGGAAGGCACGGTCATGTGAGGCAAGGCTAATGCACGACAACGCAAGGCTAGGCAGTGCACGGCAAGGCAAGGGAAGAGTAACGGAAGGAAAGGAAGGCAAGGCAAAGCCAGGCAAGGCAAGTGTAACAAAAGACACGGCACGGCAAGGATAAACAAGGCTAAGGCACGACAACGCACGGCTAGGCAATGCACGGCAATGCAAGGAAAGGGTAACGCAAGGCAAGGCACGGTCAGGCGAGGTAAGGCTAAGGCACGACAACGCAAAGCTAGGCAATGAACGGAAGGGAAGCAAAGACTAACGGAAGGCTTCGAAGGCAAGGGAAAGCAAGGCAAGGCAAGGGTAACGGAAAGAACGGCACGGCAAGGGGAAACAAGGCTAAGGCACGACAACGCACGCTAGGCAATGCACGGCAAGGCAAAGAAATGGTAACGCATGGGAAAGCACGGTCAGGCGAGGCAAGGCTAAGGCATGACAACGCAAGGCTAGGCAATGCACGAAAAGCAAGCAAAGAGTAACGGAACGCAAGGAAGGCAAGGGAAAGCAACGGAAGGCAAGGGTAACGGAAGGAATTGCACGGCAAGGGGTAACAAGGCTAAGGCACGACAACGCAGGGCTAGGCAATGCACGGCAAGGCAAGGAAAGGGTAACGCAAGGGAAGGCACGGTCAGGTGAGGCAAGGATAAGGCACGATAACGCAAGGCTAGGCAATGCCCGGAAGGCATTGAAAGAGTATCGGAAGGTAAGGAAGGCAAGGGAAAGCCAGGCAAGGCAAGTGTGACAAAAGGCACGGCACCGCAAGGGGAAACAAGGCTAAGGCACGACAACGCACGGCTAGGCAATGCACGGCAAGGCAAGGAAAGGGTAACGCAAGGAAAGGCACGGTCAGGCTAGGCAAGGCTAATGCACGAAAACGCAAAGCTAGGCAATGCACGACAATGCAAGGAAAGCTTAAAGCAAAGGAAGGCACGGTCAGGCGAGATAAGGCTAAGGTACGACAACGCAAGGCTAGGCAATGCAGGGAAGGCAAGCAAAGAGTAACGGAAGGTAAGCAAGGCAAGGAAAAGCAAGGAAAGGCAAGGGTAACGTAAGGAACGGCACGGCAAGGGGTAACATGTCTAAGGCACGACAACGCACGCTAGGCAATGCACTGCATGGCAAGTAAAGGGTAACGCATGGGAAACCACGTTCCGGCGAGGCAAGGCTAAGGCACGACAACGCAAGGCTAGGCAATGCACGGAAAGCAAGCAAAGAGTAACGGAAAGCAAGGAAGGCAAGGGAAAGCAAGGGAAGGCAAGCGTAAAGGAAGGAAAGGCACGGCAAGGGGTAACAAGGCTAAGGCACGACAACGCAGGGCTAGGCAATGCACCGCAAGGCAAGGAAAGGGTAACGCAAGGGAAGGCACGGTCAGGTGAGGCAAGGCTAATGCACGACAACGCAAGGCTAGGCAGTGCACGGGAAGGCAAGTAAAGAGTAACGGAAGGAAAGGAAGGCAAGGCAAAGCCAGGCAAGGCAAGTGTAACAAAAGGCACGGCACGGCAAGGGGAAACAAGGCTAAGGCACGACAACGCACGTCTAGGCAATGCACGGCAAGGCAAGGAAAGGGTAACGCATGGGAAAGCACGGTCAGGCGAGGCAAGGCTAAGGCATGACAACGCAAGGCTAGGCAATGCACGGAAAGCAAGCAAAGAGTAACGGAACGCAAGGAAGGCAAGGGAAAGCAAGGGAAGGCAAGCGTAACGGAAGGAAAGGCACGGCAAGGGGTAACAAGGCTAAGGCACGACAACGCAAGGCTAGGCAATGCAGGGAAGGCAAGCAAAGAGTAAAGGAATGTAAGCAAGGCAAGGAAAAGCAAGGAAAGGCAAGGGTAACGGAAGGAACAGCACGGCAAGGGGAAACAAGTCTAAGGCATGACAACGCACGCTAGGCAATGCACGGCAAGGCAAGGAAAGGGTAACGCATGCGAAAGCACGGTCAGGCGAGGCAAGGCTAAGGCACGACAACGCAAGGCTAGGCAATGCACAACAATGCAAGGAAAGCTTAAAGTAAAGGAAGGCACGGTCAGGCGAGATAAGGCTAAGGCACGACAACATAAGGCTAGGCAATGCAGGGAAGGCAAGCAAAGAGTAACGGAAGGTAAGCAAGGCAAGGAAAAGCAAGGAAAGGCAAGGGTAACGTAAGGAACGGCACGGCAAGGGGAAACAAGTCTAAGGCACGACAAAGCACGCTAGGCAATGCACGGCAAGGCAAGTAAAGGGTAACGCATGGGAAAGCACGTTCCGGCGAGGCAAGGCTAAGGCACGACAACGCAAGGCTAGGCAATGCACGGAAGGCAAGCAAAGAGTAACGGAAGGTAAGGAAGGCAAGGGAAAGCAAGGAAAGGCAAGTGTAACGGAAGGAACCGCACGGCAAGGGGAAACAAGGCTAAGGCACGACAAAGCACGCTAGGCAATGCACGGCAAGGCAAGGAAAGGGTAACGCATGGGACAGCACGGTCAGTCGAGGCAAGGCTAAGGCATGACAACGCAAGGCTAGGCAATGCACGGAAAGCAAGCAAAGAGTAACGGAACGCAAGGAAGGCAAGGGAAAGCAAGGGAAGGCAAGCGTAACGGAAGGAACGGCACGGCAAGGGGTAACAAGGCTAAGGCACGACAACGCAGGGCTAGGCAATGCACGGCAAGGCAAGGAAAGCTTAAAGCAAAGGAAGTCACGGTCAGGCGAGATAAGGCTAAGGCACGACAACGCAAGGCTAGGCAATGGACGGAAGGCAAGCAAAGAGTAACGGAAGGTAAGGAAGGCAAGGGAAAGCAAGGAAAGGAAAGTGTAACGGAAGGAACCGCACGGCAAGAGGAAACAAGGCTAAGGCACGACAACGCACGCTAGGCAATGCACGGCAAGGCAAGGAAAGGGTAACGCATGGGAAAGCACGGTCAGGCGAGGCAAGGCTAAGGCATGACAACGCAAGGCTACGCAATGCACGGAAAGCAAGCAAAGAGTAACGGAACGCAAGGAAGGCAAGGGAATGCAACGGAAGGCAAGGGTAACGGAAGGAATTGCACGCAAGGGGTAACAAGGCTAAGGCACGACAACGCAGGGCTAGGCAATGCACGGCAAGGCAAGGAAAGGGTAACGCAAGGGAAGGCACGGTCAGGTGAGGCAAGGATAAGGCACGACAACACAAGGCTCGGCAATGCCCGGAAGGCAAGCAAAGAGTAACGGAAGGTAAGGAAGGCAAGGGAAAGCCAGGCAAGGCAAGTGTAACAAAAGCCACGGCACCGCAAGGGGAAACAAGGCTAAGGCACGACAACGCACGGCTAGGCAATGCACGGCAAGGCAAGGAAAGAGTAACGCAAGGAAAGGCACGGTGAGGCTAGGGAAGGCTAATGCACGAAAACGCAAAGCTAGGCAATGCACGACAATGCAAGGAAAGCTTAAAGCAAAGGAAGGCACGGTCAGGCGAGATAAGGCTAAGGCACGACAACGCAAGGCTAGGCAATGGAGGGAAGGCAAGCAAAGAGTAACGGAACGCAAGGAAGGCAAGGGAAAGCAAGGGAAGGCAAGCGTAACGGAAGGAACTGCACGGCAAGGGGTAACAAGGCTAAGGCACGACAACGCACGGCTAGGCAATGCACGGCAAGGCAAGGAAAGAGTAACGCAAGGAAAGGCACGGTGAGGCTAGGGAAGGCTAATGCACGAAAACGCAAAGCTAGGCAATGCACGACAATGCAAGGAAAGCTTAAAGCAAAGGAAGGCACGGTCAGGCGAGATAAGGCTAAGGCATGACAACGCAAGGCTAGGCAATGGAGGGAAGGCAAGCAAAGAGTAACGGAACGCAAGGAAGGCAAGGGAAAGCAAGGGAAGGCAAGCGTAACGGAAGGAACTGCACGGCAAGGGGTAACAAGGCTAAGGCACGACAACGCAGGGCTAGGCAATGCACGGCAAGGCAAGGAAAGCTTAAAGCAAAGGAAGGCACGGTCAGGCGAGATAAGGCCAAGGTACGAGAACGCAAGGCTAGGCAATGAACGGAAGGCAAGCAAAGAGTAACGGAAGGTAAGGAAGGCAAGGGAAAGCAAGGAAAGGCAAGTGTAACGGAAGGAACCGCACGGCAAGGGGAAACAAGGCTAAGGCACGACAACGCACGCTAGGCAATGCACGGCAAGGCAAGGAAAGGGTAACGCATGGGAAAGCACGGTCAGGCGAGGCAAGGCTAAGGCACGACAACGCACGGCTAGGCAATGCACGGCAAGGCAAGGAAAGGGTAACGGAACGCAAGGAAGGCAAGGGAATGCAACGGAAGGCAAGGGTAACGGAAGGAACTGCACGGCAAGGGGTAACAAGGCTAAGGCACGACAACGCAGGGCTAGGCAATGCAACGCAAGGCAAGGAAACGGTAACGCAAGGGAAGGCACGGTCAGGTGAGGCAAGGCTAAGGCATGAGAACGCAAGGCTAGGCAATGTACGGAAAGTAAGCAAAGAGTAACGGAACGCAAGGAAGGCAAGGGAAAGCAAGGGAAGGCAAGGGTAACGGAAGGAACGGCAGGGCAAGGGGTAACAAGGCTAAGGCACGACAACGCAGGGCTAGACAATGCACCGCAAGGCAAGGAAAGGGTAACGCAAGGAAAGGCACGGTCAGGTGAGGCAAGGCTAAGGCACGACAACGCAAGGCTAGGCAATGCACGGAAGGCAAGCAAAGAGTAACGGAAGGAAAGGAAGGCAAGGTAAAGCCAGGCAAGGCAAGTGTAACAAAAGGCACGGCACGGCAAGGGGAAACAAGGCTAAGGCACGACAACGCACGGCTAGGCAATGCAAGGGAAGGCAAGGAAAGGGTAACGCAAGGCAAGGCACGGTGAGCTTAGGCAAGGCTAATGCACGAAAACGCACGGCTAGGCAATGCACGACAATGCAAGGAAAGCTTAAAGCAAAGGAAGGCACGGTCAGGCGAGATAAGGCTAAGGCACGACAACGCAAGGCTAGGCAATGCAGGGAAGGCAAGCAAAGAGTAACGGAAGGTAAGCAAGGCAAGGAAAAGCAAGGAAAGGCAAAGGTAACGTAAGGAACGGCACGGCAAGGGGAAACAAGTCTAAGGCACGACAACGCACGCTAGGCAATGCACGGCAAGGCAAGTAAAGGGTAACGCATGGGAAAGCACGTTCCGGCGAGCCAAGGCTAAGGCACGACAACGCAAGGCTAGGCAATGCACGGAAGGCAAGCAAAGAGTAACGGAAGGTAAGGAATGCAAGGGAAAGCAAGGAAAGGCAAGTGTAACGGAAGGAACCGCACGGCAAGGGGAAACAAGGCTATGGCACGACAACGCACGCTAGGCAATGCACGGCAAGGCAAGGAAAGGGTAACGCATGGGAAAGCACGGTCAGGCGAGGCAAGGCTAAGGCATGACAACGCAAGGCTAGGCAATGCACGGAAAGCAAGCAAAGAGTAACGGAACGCAAGGAAGGCAAGGGAAAGCAAGGGAAGGCAAGCGTAACGGAAGGAAAGGCACGGCAAGGGGTAACAAGGCTAAGGCACGACAACGCAGGGCTAGGCAATGCACCGCAAGGCAAGGAAAGGGTAACGCAAGGGAAGGCACGGTCAGGTGAGGCAAGGATAAGGCACGACAACACAAGGCTAGGCAATGCCCGGAAGGCAAGCAAAGAGTAACGGAAGGTAAGGAAGGCAAGGGAAAGCCAGGCAAGGCAAGTGTAACAAAAGCCACGGCACCGCAAGGGGAAACAAGGCTAAGGCACGACAACGCACGGCTAGGCAATGCACGGCAAGGCAAGGAAAGAGTAACGCAAGGAAAGGCACGGTGAGGCTAGGGAAGGCTAATGCACGAAAACGCAAAGCTATGCAATGCACGACAATGCAAGGAAAGCTTAAAGCAAAGGAAGGCACGGTCAGGCGAGATAAGGCTAAGGCACGACAACGCAAGGCTAGGCAATGCAGGGAAGGCAAGGAAAGAGTAACGGAAGGTAAGCAAGTCAAGGAAAAGCAAGGAAAGGCAAGGGTAACGTAAGGAACGGCACGGCAAGGGGAAACAAGTCTAAGGCACGACAACGCACGCTAGGCAATGCACTGCAAGGCAAGTAAAGGGTATCGCATGGGAAAGCACGTTCTGGCGAGGCAAGGCTAAGGCACGACAACGCAAGGCTAGGCAATGCACGGAAGGCAAGCAAAGAGTAACGGAGGGTAAGGAAGGAAAGGGAAAGCAAGGAAAGGCAAGTGTAACGGAAGGAACCGCACGGCAAGGGGAAACAAGGCTAAGGCCGGACAACGCACGCTAGGCAATGCACGGCAAGGCAAGGAAAGCTTAAAGCAAAGGAAGGCCAGGTCAGGCGAGATAAGGCTAAGGCACGACAACGCAAGGCTAGGCAATGGACGGAAGGCAAGCAAAGAGTAACGGAAGGTAAGGAAGGCAAGGGAAAGCAAGGAAAGGAAAGTGTAACGGAAGGAACCGCACGGCAAGAGGAAACAAGGCTAAGGCACGACAACGCACGCTAGGCAATGCACGGCAAGGGAAAGAGTAACGCATGGGAAAGCACGGTCAGGCGAGGCAAGGCTAAGGCATGACAACGCAAGGCTAGGCAATGCACGATAATGCAAGGAAAGCTTAAAGTAAAGGAAGGCACGGTCAGGCGAGATAAGGCTAAGGCACGACAACGCAAGGCTGGACAATGCAGGGAAGGCAAGCAAAGAGTAACGGAAGGTAAGCAAGGCAAGTAAAAGCAAGGAAAGGCAAGTGTAACGGAAGGAACCGCACGGCAAGGGGAAACAAGGCTATGGCACGACAACGCACGCTAGGCAATGCACGGCAAGGCAAGGAAAGGGTAACGCATGGGAAAGCACGGTCAGGCGAGGCAAGGCTAAGGCATGACAACGCAAGGCTAGGCAATGCACGGAAAGCAAGCAAAGAGTAACGGAACGCAAGGAAGGCAAGGGAAAGCAAGGGAAGTCAAGCGTAAGGGAAGGAAAGGCACGGCAAGGGGTAACAAGGCTAAGGCACGACAACGCAGGGCTAGGCAATGCACGGCAAGGCAAGGAAAGCTTAAAGCAAAGGAAGGCCCGGTCAGGCGAGATAAGGCGAAGGCACGACAACGCAAGACTAGGCAATGGACGGAAGGCAAGGAAAGAGTAACGGAAGGTAAGGAAGGCAAGGGAAAGCAAGGAAAGGAAAGTGTAACGGAAGGAACCGCACGGCAAGAGGAAACAAGGCTAAGGCACGACAACGCACGCTAGGCAATGCACGGCAAGGCAGGAAAGGGTAACGCATGGGAAAGCACGGTCAGGCGAGGCAAGGCTAAGGCATGACAACGCAAGGCTACGCAATGCACGGGAAGCAAGCAAAGAGTAACGGAACGCAAGGAAGGCAAGGGAATGCAACGGAAGGCAAGGGTAACGGAAGGAACTGCACTGCAAGGGGTAACAAGGCTAAGGCACGACAACGCAGGGCTAGGCAATGCACCGCAAGGCAAGGAAAGGGTAACGCAAGGGAAGGCACGGTCAGGTGAGCTAAGGCTAAGGCATGAGAACGCAAGGCTAGGCAATGTACGGAAAGTAAGCAAAGAGTAACGGAACGCAAGGAAGGCAAGGGAAAGCAAGGGAAGGCAAGGGTAACGGAAGGAACGGCAGGGCAAGGGGTAACAAGGCTAAGGCACGACAACGCAGGGCTAGACAATGCACCGCAAGGCAAGGAAAGGGTAACGCAAGGAAAGGCACGGTCAGGTGAGGCAAGGCTAATGCACGAAAACGCAAGGCTAGGCAGTGCACGGCAAGGCAAGGAAAGAGTAACGGAAGGAAAGGAAGGCAAGGTAAAGCCAGGCAAGGCAAGTGTAACAAAAGGCACGGCACGGCAAGGGGAAACAAGGCTAAGGCACGACAACGCACGGCTAGGCAATGCAAGGGAAGGCAAGGAAAGGGTAACGCAAGGCAAGGCACGGTGAGCTTAGGCAAGGCTAATGCACGAAAACGCAAGGCTAGGCAATGCACGACAATGCAAGGAAAGCTTAAAGCAAAGGAAGGCACGGTCAGGCAAGATAAGGCTAAGGCACGACAACGCAAGGCTAGGCAATGCAGGGAAGGCAAGCAAAGAGTAACGGAAGGTAAGCAAGGCAAGGAAAAGCAAGGAAAGGCAAAGGTAACGTAAGGAACGGCACGGCAAGGGGAAACAAGTCTAAGGCACGACAACGCACGCTAGGCAATGCACGGCAAGGCAAGTAAAGGGTAACGCATGGGAAAGCACGTTCCGGCGAGCCAAGGCTAAGGCACGACAACGCAAGGCTAGGCAATGCACGGAAGGCAAGCAAAGAGTAACGGAAGGTAAGGAATGCAAGGGAAAGCAAGGAAAGGCAAGTGTAACGGAAGGAACCGCACGGCAAGGGGAAACAAGGCTATGGCACGACAACGCACGCTAGGCAATGCACGGCAAGGCAAGGAAAGGGTAACGCATGGGAAAGCACGGTCAGGCGAGGCAAGGCTAAGGCATGACAACGCAAGGCTAGGCAATGCACGGAAAGCAAGCAAAGAGTAACGGAACGCAAGGAAGGCAAGGGAAAGCAAGGGAAGGCAAGCGTAACGGAAGGAAAGGCACGGCAAGGGGTAACAAGTCTAAGGCACGACAACGCAGGGCTAGGCAATGCACGGCAAGGCAAGGAAAGCTTAAAGCAAAGGAAGGCACGGTCAGGCGAGATAAGGCTAAGGCACGACAACGCAAGGCTAGGCAATGGACGGAAGGCAAGCAAAGAGTAACGGAAGGTAAGGAAGGCAAGGGAAAGTAAGGAAACGAAAGTGTAACGGAAGGAACCGCACGGCAAGGGGAAACAAGGCTAAGGCACGACAACGCACGCTAGGCAATGCACGGCAAGGCAAGGAAAGGGTAACGCATGGGAAAGCACGGTCAGGCGAGGGAAGGCTAAGGCATGACATCGCAAGGCTAGGCAATGCACGGAAAGCAAGCAAAGAGTAACGGAACGCAAGGAAGGCAAGGGAAAGCATCGGAAGGCAAGGGTAACGGAAGGAATTGCACGGCAAGGGGTAACAAGGCTAAGGCACGACAACGCAGGGCTAGGCAATGCACGGCAAGGCAAGGAAAGGGTAACGCAAGGGAAGGCACGGTCAGGTGAGGCAAGGATAAGGCACGACAACGCAAGGATAGGCAATGCCCGGAAGGCAAGCAAAGAGTAAAGGAAGGTAAGGAAGGCAAGGGAAAGCCAGGCAAGGCAAGTGTAACAAAAGGCACGGCACCGGAAGGGGAAACAAGGCTAAGGCAAGACAACGCACGGCTAGGCAATGCACGGGAAGGCAAGGAAAGGGTAACGCAGGGAAAGCACGGTCAGGCGGGTCAAGGCTAAGGTATGACAACGGAAGGCTAGGCAATGCACGGAAAGCAAGCAAAGACAAACGGAACGCAAGGAAGGCAAGGGAAAGCAAGGGAAGGCAAGGGTAACGGAAGGAACGGCAGGGCAAGGGGTAACAACGCTAAGGAACGACAACGCAGGGCTAGGCAATGCACCGCAAGGCAAGGAAAGGGTAACGCAAGGGAAGGCACGGTCATGTGAGGCAAGGCTAATGCACGACAACGCAAGGCTAGGCAGTTCACGGCAAGGCAAGGGAAGAGTAACGGAAGGAAAGGAAGGCAAGGCAAAGCCAGGCAAGGCAAGTGTAACAAAAGACACGGCACGGCAAGGATAAACAAGGCTAAGGCACGACAACGCACGGCTAGGCAATGCACGGCAATGCAAGGAAAGGGTAACGCAAGGCAAGGCACGGTCAGGCGAGGTAAGGCTAAGGCACGACAACGCAAAGCTAGGCAATGAACGGAAGGGAAGCAAAGACTAACGGAAGGCTTCGAAGGCAAGGGAAAGCAAGGCAAGGCAAGGGTAACGGAAAGAACGGCACGGCAAGGGGAAACAAGGCTAAGGCACGACAACGCACGCTAGGCAATGCACGGCAAGGCAAAGAAAGGGTAACGCATGGGAAAGCACGGTCAGGCGAGGCAAGGCTAAGGCATGACAACGCAAGGCTAGGCAATGCACGAAAAGCAAGCAAAGAGTAACGGAACGCAAGGAAGGCAAGGGAAAGCAACGGAAGGCAAGGGTAACGGAAGGAATTGCACGGCAAGGGGTAACAAGGCTAAGGCACGACAACGCAGGGCTAGGCAATGCACGGCAAGGCAAGGAAAGGGTAACGCAAGGGAAGGCACGGTCAGGTGAGGCAAGGATAAGGCACGATAACGCAAGGCTAGGCAATGCCCGAAAGGCATTGAAAGAGTATCGGAAGGTAAGGAAGGCAAGGGAAAGCCAGGCAAGGCAAGTGTAACAAAAGGCACGGCACCGCAAGGGGAAACAAGGCTAAGGCACGACAACGCACGGCTAGGCAATGCACGGCAAGGCAAAGAAAGGGTAACGCATGGGAAAGCACGGTCAGGCGAGGCAAGGCTAAGGCATGACAACGCAAGGCTAGGCAATGCACGAAAAGCAAGCAAAGAGTAACGGAACTCAAGGAAGGCAAGGGAAAGCAACGGAAGGCAAGGGTAACGGAAGGAATTGCACGGCAAGGGGTAACAAGGCTAAGGCACGACAACGCAGGGCTAGGCAATGCACGGCAAGGCAAGGAAAGGGTAACGCAAGGGAAGGCACGGTCAGGTGAGGCAAGGATAAGGCACGATAACGCAAGGCTAGGCAATGCCCGAAAGGCATTGAAAGAGTATCGGAAGGTAAGGAAGGCAAGGGAAAGCCAGGCAAGGCAAGTGTAACAAAAGGCACGGCACCGCAAGGGGAAACAAGGCTAAGGCACGACAACGCACGGCTAGGCAATGCACGGCAAGGCAAGGAAAGGGTAACGCAAGGAAAGGCACGGTCAGGCTAGGCAAGGCTAATGCACGAAAACGCAAAGCTAGGCAATGCACGACAATGCAAGGAAAGCTTAAAGCAAAGGAAGGCACGGTCAGGCGAGATAAGGCTAAGGCACGACAACGCAAGGCTAGGCAATGCAGGGAAGGCAAGCAAAGAGTAACGGAAGGTAAGCAAGGCAAGGAAAAGCAAGGAAAGGCAAGGGTAACGTAAGGAACGGCACGGCAAGGGGTAACATGTCTAAGGCACGACAACGCACGCTAGGCAATGCACTGCATGGCAAGTAAAGGGTAACGCATGGGAAACCACGTTCCGGCGAGGCAAGGCTAAGGCACGACAACGCAAGGCTAGGCAATGCACGGAAAGCAAGCAAAGAGTAACGGAAAGCAAGGAAGGCAAGGGAAAGCAAGGGAAGGCAAGCGTAAAGGAAGGAAAGGCACGGCAAGGGGTAACAAGGCTAAGGCACGACAACGCAGGGCTAGGCAATGCACCGCAAGGCAAGGAAAGGGTAACGCAAGGGAAGGCACGGTCAGCTGAGGCAAGGCTAATGCACGACAACGCAAGGCTAGGCAGTGCACGGGAAGGCAAGTAAAGAGTAACGGAAGGAAAGGAAGGCAAGGCAAAGCCAGGCAAGGCAAGTGTAACAAAAGGCACGGCACGGCAAGGGGAAACAAGGCTAAGGCACGACAACGCACGTCTAGGCAATGCAAGGGAAGGCAAGGAAAGGGTAAAGGAATGTAAGCAAGGCAAGGAAAAGCAAGGAAAGGCAAGTGTAACGGAAGGAACCGCACGGCAAGGGGAAACAAGGTTATGGCACGACAACGCACGCTAGGCAATGCACGGCAAGGCAAGGAAAGGGTAACGCAAGGCAAGGCACGGTGAGCTTAGGCAAGGCTAATGCACGAAAACGCAAGGCTTGGCAATGCACGACAATGCAAGGAAAGCTTAAAGCAAAGGAAGGCACGGTCAGGCGAGATAAGGCTAAGGCACGACAACGCAAGGCTAGGCATTGCAGGGAAGGCAAGCAAAGAGTAACGGAAGGTAAGCAAGGCAAGGAAAAGCAAGGAAAGGCAAGTGTAACGGAAGGAACCGCACGGCAAGGGGAAACAAGGTTATGGCACGACAACGCACGCTAGGCAATGCACGGCAAGGCAAGGAAAGGGTAACGCATGGGAAAGCACGGTCAGGCGAGGCAAGGCTAAGGCATGACAACGCAAGGCTAGGCAATGCACGGAAAGCAAGCAAAGAGTAACGGAACGCAAGGAAGGCAAGGGAAAGCAAGGGAAGGCAAGCGTAACGGAAGGAAAGGCACGGCAAGGGGTAACAAGGCTAAGGCACGACAACGCAAGGCTAGGCAATGCAGGGAAGGCAAGCAAAGAGTAAAGGAATGTAAGCAAGGCAAGGAAAAGCAAGGAAAGGCAAGGGTAACGGAAGGAACAGCACGGCAAGGGGAAACAAGTCTAAGGCATGACAACGCACGCTAGGCAATGCACGGCAAGGCAAGGAAAGGGTAACGCATGCGAAAGCACGGTCAGGCGAGGCAAGGCTAAGGCACGACAACGCAAGGCTAGGCAATGCACGACAATGCAAGGAAAGCTTAAAGTAAAGGAAGGCACGGTCAGGAGAGATAAGGCTAAGGCACGACAACATAAGGCTAGGCAATGCAGGGAAGGCAAGCAAAGAGTAACGGAAGGTAAGCAAGGCAAGGAAAAGCAAGGAAAGGCAAGGGTAACGTAAGGAACGGCACGGCAAGGGGAAACAAGTCTAAGGCACGACAAAGCACGCTAGGCAATGCACGGCAAGGCAAGTAAAGGGTAACGCATGGGAAAGCACGTTCCGGCGAGGCAAGGCTAAGGCACGACAACGCAAGGCTAGGCAATGCACGGAAGGCAAGCAAAGAATAACGGAAGGTAAGGAAGGCAAGGGAAAGCAAGGAAAGGCAAGTGTAACGGAAGGAACCGCACGGCAAGGGGAAACAAGGCTAAGGCACGACAAAGCACGCTAGGCAATGCACGGCAAGGCAAGGAAAGGGTAACGCATGGGACAGCACGGTCAGGCGAGGCAAGGCTAAGGCATGACAACGCAAGGCTAGGCAATGCACGGAAAGCAAGCAAAGAGTAACGGAACGCAAGGAAGGCAAGGGAATGCAACGGAAGGCAAGGGTAACGGAAGGAATTGCACGCAAGGGGTAACAAGGCTAAGGCACGACAACGCAGGGCTAGGCAATGCACGGCAAGGCAAGGAAAGGGTAACGCAAGGGAAGGCACGGTCAGGTGAGGCAAGGATAAGGCACGACAACGCAAGGATAGGCAATGCCCGGAAGGCAAGCAAAGAGTAACGGAAGGTAAGGAAGGCAAGGGAAAGCCAGGCAAGGCAAGTGTAACAAAAGGCACGGCACCGGAAGGGGAAACAAGGCTAAGGCAAGAAAACGCACGGCTAGGCAATGCACGGGAAGGCAAGGAAAGGGTAACGCAAGGCAAGGCACGGTGAGGCTAGGCAAGGCTAATGCACGAAAACGTAAGGCTAGGCAATGCACGACAATGCAAGGAAAGCTTAAAGCAAAGGAAGGCATGGTCAGGCGAGATAAGGCTAAGGCACGACAACGCAAGGCTAGGCAATGGAGGGAACGCAAGCAAAGAGTAACGGAAGGTAAGGAAGGCAAGGGAAAGCAAGGAAAGGCAAGTGTAACGGAAGGAACGGCACGGCAAGGGGAAACAAGGCTAAGGCACGAGAACGCACGCTAGGCAATGCACGGCAAGGCAAGGAAAGGGTAACGCAGGGAAAGCACGGTCAGGCGGGTCAAGGCTAAGGTATGACAACGGAAGGCTAGGCAATGCACGGAAAGCAAGCAAAGACAAACGGAACGCAAGGAAGGCAAGGGAAAGCAAGGGAAGGCAAGGGTAACGGAAGGAACGGCAGGGCAAGGGGTAACAACGCTAAGGAACGACAACGCAGGGCTAGGCAATGCACCGCAAGGCAAGGAAAGGGTAACGCAAGGGAAGGCACGGTCATGTGAGGCAAGGCTAATGCACGACAACGCAAGGCTAGGCAGTGCACGGCAAGGCAAGGGAAGAGTAACGGAAGGAAAGGAAGGCAAGGCAAAGCCAGGCAAGGCAAGTGTAACAAAAGACACGGCACGGCAACGATAAACAAGGCTAAGGCACGACAACGCACGGCTAGGCAATGCACGGCAATGCAAGGAAAGGGTAACGCAAGGCAAGGCACGGTCAGGCGAGGTAAGGCTAAGGCACGACAACGCAAAGCTAGGCAATGAACGGAAGGGAAGCAAAGACTAACGGAAGGCTTCGAAGGCAAGGGAAAGCCAGGCAAGGCAAGGGTAACGGAAAGAACGGCACGGCAAGGGGAAACAAGGCTAAGGCACGACAACGCACGCTAGGCAATGCACGGCAAGGCAAAGAAAGGGTAACGCATGGGAAAGCACGGTCAGGCGAGGCAAGGCTAAGGCATGACAACGCAAGGCTAGGCAATGCACGAAAAGCAAGCAAAGAGTAACGGAACGCAAGGAAGGCAAGGGAAAGCAACGGAAGGCAAGGGTAACGGAAGGAATTGCACGGCAAGGGGTAACAAGGCTAAGGCACGACAACGCAGGGCTAGGCAATGCCCGGCAAGGCAAGGAAAGGGTAACGCAAGGGAAGGCACGGTCAGGTGAGGCAAGGATAAGGCACGATAACGCAAGGCTAGGCAATGCACGACAATGCAAGGAAAGCTTAAAGCAAAGGAAGGCACGGTCAGGCGAGATAAGGCTAAGGCACGACAACGCAAGGCTAGGCAATGCAGGGAAGGCAAGCAAAGAGTAACGGAAGGTAAGCAAGGCAAGGAAAAGCAAGGAAAGGCAAGGGTAACGTAAGGAACGGCACGGCAAGGGGTAACATGTCTAAGGCACGACAACGCACGCTAGGCAATGCACTGCATGGCAAGTAAAGGGTAACGCATGGGAAACCACGTTCCGGCGAGCCAAGGCTAAGGCACGACAACGCAAGGCTAGGCAATGCACGGAAGGCAAGCAAAGAGTAACGGAAGGTAAGGAATGCAAGGGAAAGCAAGGAAAGGCAAGTGTAACGGAAGGAACCGCACGGCAAGGGGAAACAAGGCTATGGCACGACAACGCACGCTAGGCAATGCACGGCAAGGCAAGGAAAGGGTAACGCATGGGAAAGCACGGTCAGGCGAGGCAAGGCTAAGGCATGACAACGCAAGGCTAGGCAATGCACGGAAAGCAAGCAAAGAGTAACGGAACGCAAGGAAGGCAAGGGAAAGCAAGGGAAGGCAAGCGTAACGGAAGGAAAGGCACGGCAAGGGGTAACAAGGCTAAGGCACGACAACGCAGGGCTAGGCAATGCACGGCAAGGCAAGGAAAGCTTAAAGCAAAGGAAGGCACGGTCAGGCGAGATAAGGCTAAGGCACGACAACGCAAGGCTAGGCAATGGACGGAAGGCAAGCAAAGAGTAACGGAAGGTAAGGAAGGCAAGGGAAAGTAAGGAAACGAAAGTGTAACGGAAGGAACCGCACGGCAAGGGGAAACAAGGCTAAGGCACGACAACGCACGCTAGGCAATGCACGGCAAGGCAAGGAAAGGGTAACGCATGGGAAAGCACGGTCAGGCGAGGGAAGGCTAAGGCATGACATCGCAAGGCTAGGCAATGCACGGAAAGCAAGCAAAGAGTAACGGAACGCAAGGAAGGCAAGGGAAAGCATCGGAAGGCAAGGGTAACGGAAGGAATTGCACGGCAAGGGGTAACAAGGCTAAGGCACGACAACGCAGGGCTAGGCAATGCACGGCAAGGCAAGGAAAGGGTAACGCAAGGGAAGGCACGGTCAGGTGAGGCAAGGATAAGGCACGACAACGCAAGGATAGGCAATGCCCGGAAGGCAAGCAAAGAGTAAAGGAAGGTAAGGAAGGCAAGGGAAAGCCAGGCAAGGCAAGTGTAACAAAAGGCACGGCACCGGAAGGGGAAACAAGGCTAAGGCAAGACAACGCACGGCTAGGCAATGCACGGGAAGGCAAGGAAAGGGTAACGCAGGGAAAGCACGGTCAGGCGGGTCAAGGCTAAGGTATGACAACGGAAGGCTAGGCAATGCACGGAAAGCAAGCAAAGACAAACGGAACGCAAGGAAGGCAAGGGAAAGCAAGGGAAGGCAAGGGTAACGGAAGGAACGGCAGGGCAAGGGGTAACAACGCTAAGGAACGACAACGCAGGGCTAGGCAATGCACCGCAAGGCAAGGAAAGGGTAACGCAAGGGAAGGCACGGTCATGTGAGGCAAGGCTAATGCACGACAACGCAAGGCTAGGCAGTTCACGGCAAGGCAAGGGAAGAGTAACGGAAGGAAAGGAAGGCAAGGCAAAGCCAGGCAAGGCAAGTGTAACAAAAGACACGGCACGGCAAGGATAAACAAGGCTAAGGCACGACAACGCACGGCTAGGCAATGCACGGCAATGCAAGGAAAGGGTAACGCAAGGCAAGGCACGGTCAGGCGAGGTAAGGCTAAGGCACGACAACGCAAAGCTAGGCAATGAACGGAAGGGAAGCAAAGACTAACGGAAGGCTTCGAAGGCAAGGGAAAGCAAGGCAAGGCAAGGGTAACGGAAAGAACGGCACGGCAAGGGGAAACAAGGCTAAGGCACGACAACGCACGCTAGGCAATGCACGGCAAGGCAAAGAAAGGGTAACGCATGGGAAAGCACGGTCAGGCGAGGCAAGGCTAAGGCATGACAACGCAAGGCTAGGCAATGCACGAAAAGCAAGCAAAGAGTAACGGAACACAAGGAAGGCAAGGGAAAGCAACGGAAGGCAAGGGTAACGGAAGGAATTGCACGGCAAGGGGTAACAAGGCTAAGGCACGACAACGCAGGGCTAGGCAATGCACGGCAAGGCAAGGAAAGGGTAACGCAAGGGAAGGCACGGTCAGGTGAGGCAAGGATAAGGCACGATAACGCAAGGCTAGGCAATGCCCGAAAGGCATTGAAAGAGTATCGGAAGGTAAGGAAGGCAAGGGAAAGCCAGGCAAGGCAAGTGTAACAAAAGGCACGGCACCGCAAGGGGAAACAAGGCTAAGGCACGACAACGCACGGCTAGGCAATGCACGGCAAGGCAAAGAAAGGGTAACGCATGGGAAAGCACGGTCAGGCGAGGCAAGGCTAAGGCATGACAACGCAAGGCTAGGCAATGCACGAAAAGCAAGCAAAGAGTAACGGAACTCAAGGAAGGCAAGGGAAAGCAACGGAAGGCAAGGGTAACGGAAGGAATTGCACGGCAAGGGGTAACAAGGCTAAGGCACGACAACGCAGGGCTAGGCAATGCACGGCAAGGCAAGGAAAGGGTAACGCAAGGGAAGGCACGGTCAGGTGAGGCAAGGATAAGGCACGATAACGCAAGGCTAGGCAATGCCCGAAAGGCATTGAAAGAGTATCGGAAGGTAAGGAAGGCAAGGGAAAGCCAGGCAAGGCAAGTGTAACAAAAGGCACGGCACCGCAAGGGGAAACAAGGCTAAGGCACGACAACGCACGGCTAGGCAATGCACGGCAAGGCAAGGAAAGGGTAACGCAAGGAAAGGCACGGTCAGGCTAGGCAAGGCTAATGCACGAAAACGCAAAGCTAGGCAATGCACGACAATGCAAGGAAAGCTTAAAGCAAAGGAAGGCACGGTCAGGCGAGATAAGGCTAAGGCACGACAACGCAAGGCTAGGCAATGCAGGGAAGGCAAGCAAAGAGTAACGGAAGGTAAGCAAGGCAAGGAAAAGCAAGGAAAGGCAAGGGTAACGTAAGGAACGGCACGGCAAGGGGTAACATGTCTAAGGCACGACAACGCACGCTAGGCAATGCACTGCATGGCAAGTAAAGGGTAACGCATGGGAAACCACGTTCCGGCGAGGCAAGGCTAAGGCACGACAACGCAAGGCTAGGCAATGCACGGAAAGCAAGCAAAGAGTAACGGAAAGCAAGGAAGGCAAGGGAAAGCAAGGGAAGGCAAGCGTAAAGGAAGGAAAGGCACGGCAAGGGGTAACAAGGCTAAGGCACGACAACGCAGGGCTAGGCAATGCACCGCAAGGCAAGGAAAGGGTAACGCAAGGGAAGGCACGGTCAGGTGAGGCAAGGCTAATGCACGACAACGCAAGGCTAGGCAGTGCACGGGAAGGCAAGTAAAGAGTAACGGAAGGAAAGGAAGGCAAGGCAAAGCCAGGCAAGGCAAGTGTAACAAAAGGCACGGCACGGCAAGGGGAAACAAGGCTAAGGCACGACAACGCACGTCTAGGCAATGCAAGGGAAGGCAAGGAAAGGGTAACGCAAGGCAAGGCACGGTGAGCTTAGGCAAGGCTAATGCACGAAAACGCAAGGCTTGGCAATGCACGACAATGCAAGGAAAGCTTAAAGCAAAGGAAGGCACGGTCAGGCGAGATAAGGCTAAGGCACGACAACGCAAGGCTAGGCATTGCAGGGAAGGCAAGCAAAGAGTAACGGAAGGTAAGCAAGGCAAGGAAAAGCAAGGAAAGGCAAGTGTAACGGAAGGAACCGCACGGCAAGGGGAAACAAGGTTATGGCACGACAACGCACGCTAGGCAATGCACGGCAAGGCAAGGAAAGGGTAACGCATGGGAAAGCACGGTCAGGCGAGGCAAGGCTAAGGCATGACAACGCAAGGCTAGGCAATGCACGGAAAGCAAGCAAAGAGTAACGGAACGCAAGGAAGGCAAGGGAAAGCAAGGGAAGGCAAGCGTAACGGAAGGAAAGGCACGGCAAGGGGTAACAAGGCTAAGGCACGACAACGCAAGGCTAGGCAATGCAGGGAAGGCAAGCAAAGAGTAAAGGAATGTAAGCAAGGCAAGGAAAAGCAAGGAAAGGCAAGGGTAACGGAAGGAACAGCACGGCAAGGGGAAACAAGTCTAAGGCATGACAACGCACGCTAGGCAATGCACGGCAAGGCAAGGAAAGGGTAACGCATGCGAAAGCACGGTCAGGCGAGGCAAGGCTAAGGCACGACAACGCAAGGCTAGGCAATGCACGACAATGCAAGGAAAGCTTAAAGTAAAGGAAGGCACGGTCAGGAGAGATAAGGCTAAGGCACGACAACATAAGGCTAGGCAATGCAGGGAAGGCAAGCAAAGAGTAACGGAAGGTAAGCAAGGCAAGGAAAAGCAAGGAAAGGCAAGGGTAACGTAAGGAACGGCACGGCAAGGGGAAACAAGTCTAAGGCACGACAAAGCACGCTAGGCAATGCACGGCAAGGCAAGTAAAGGGTAACGCATGGGAAAGCACGTTCCGGCGAGGCAAGGCTAAGGCACGACAACGCAAGGCTAGGCAATGCACGGAAGGCAAGCAAAGAATAACGGAAGGTAAGGAAGGCAAGGGAAAGCAAGGAAAGGCAAGTGTAACGGAAGGAACCGCACGGCAAGGGGAAACAAGGCTAAGGCACGACAAAGCACGCTAGGCAATGCACGGCAAGGCAAGGAAAGGGTAACGCATGGGACAGCACGGTCAGGCGAGGCAAGGCTAAGGCATGACAACGCAAGGCTAGGCAATGCCCGGAAAGCAAGCAAAGAGTAACGGAACGCAAGGAAGGCAAGGGAATGCAACGGAAGGCAAGGGTAACGGAAGGAATTGCACGCAAGGGGTAACAAGGCTAAGGCACGACAACGCAGGGCTAGGCAATGCACGGCAAGGCAAGGAAAGGGTAACGCAAGGGAAGGCACGGTCAGGTGAGGCAAGGATAAGGCACGACAACGCAAGGATAGGCAATGCCCGGAAGGCAAGCAAAGAGTAACGGAAGGTAAGGAAGGCAAGGGAAAGCCAGGCAAGGCAAGTGTAACAAAAGGCACGGCACCGGAAGGGGAAACAAGGCTAAGGCAAGAAAACGCACGGCTAGGCAATGCACGGGAAGGCAAGGAAAGGGTAACGCAAGGCAAGGCACGGTGAGGCTAGGCAAGGCTAATGCACGAAAACGTAAGGCTAGGCAATGCACGACAATGCAAGGAAAGCTTAAAGCAAAGGAAGGCATGGTCAGGCGAGATAAGGCTAAGGCACGACAACGCAAGGCTAGGCAATGGAGGGAACGCAAGCAAAGAGTAACGGAAGGTAAGGAAGGCAAGGGAAAGCAAGGAAAGGCAAGTGTAACGGAAGGAACGGCACGGCAAGGGGAAACAAGGCTAAGGCACGAGAACGCACGCTAGGCAATGCACGGCAAGGCAAGGAAAGGGTAACGCAGGGAAAGCACGGTCAGGCGGGTCAAGGCTAAGGTATGACAACGGAAGGCTAGGCAATGCACGGAAAGCAAGCAAAGACAAACGGAACGCAAGGAAGGCAAGGGAAAGCAAGGGAAGGCAAGGGTAACGGAAGGAACGGCAGGGCAAGGGGTAACAACGCTAAGGAACGACAACGCAGGGCTAGGCAATGCACCGCAAGGCAAGGAAAGGGTAACGCAAGGGAAGGCACGGTCATGTGAGGCAAGGCTAATGCACGACAACGCAAGGCTAGGCAGTGCACGGCAAGGCAAGGGAAGAGTAACGGAAGGAAAGGAAGGCAAGGCAAAGCCAGGCAAGGCAAGTGTAACAAAAGACACGGCACGGCAACGATAAACAAGGCTAAGGCACGACAACGCACGGCTAGGCAATGCACGGCAATGCAAGGAAAGGGTAACGCAAGGCAAGGCACGGTCAGGCGAGGTAAGGCTAAGGCACGACAACGCAAAGCTAGGCAATGAACGGAAGGGAAGCAAAGACTAACGGAAGGCTTCGAAGGCAAGGGAAAGCAAGGCAAGGCAAGGGTAACGGAAAGAACGGCACGGCAAGGGGAAACAAGGCTAAGGCACGACAACGCACGCTAGGCAATGCACGGCAAGGCAAAGAAAGGGTAACGCATGGGAAAGCACGGTCAGGCGAGGCAAGGCTAAGGCATGACAACGCAAGGCTAGGCAATGCACGAAAAGCAAGCAAAGAGTAACGGAACGCAAGGAAGGCAAGGGAAAGCAACGGAAGGCAAGGGTAACGGAAGGAATTGCACGGCAAGGGGTAACAAGGCTAAGGCACGACAACGCAGGGCTAGGCAATGCCCGGCAAGGCAAGGAAAGGGTAACGCAAGGGAAGGCACGGTCAGGTGAGGCAAGGATAAGGCACGATAACGCAAGGCTAGGCAATGCACGACAATGCAAGGAAAGCTTAAAGCAAAGGAAGGCACGGTCAGGCGAGATAAGGCTAAGGCACGACAACGCAAGGCTAGGCAATGCAGGGAAGGCAAGCAAAGAGTAACGGAAGGTAAGCAAGGCAAGGAAAAGCAAGGAAAGGCAAGGGTAACGTAAGGAACGGCACGGCAAGGGGTAACATGTCTAAGGCACGACAACGCACGCTAGGCAATGCACTGCATGGCAAGTAAAGGGTAACGCATGGGAAACCACGTTCCGGCGAGGCAAGGCTAAGGCACGACAACGCAAGGCTAGGCAATGCACGGAAAGCAAGCAAAGAGTAACGGAAAGCAAGGAAGGCAAGGGAAAGCAAGGGAAGGCAAGCGTAAAGGAAGGAAAGGCACGGCAAGGGGTAACAAGGCTAAGGCACGACAACGCAGGGCTAGGCAATGCACCGCAAGGCAAGGAAAGGGTAACGCAAGGGAAGGCACGGTCAGGTGAGGCAAGGCTAATGCACGACAACGCAAGGCTAGGCAGTGCACGGGAAGGCAAGTAAAGAGTAACGGAAGGAAAGGAAGGCAAGGCAAAGCCAGGCAAGGCAAGTGTAACAAAAGGCACGGCACGGCAAGGGGAAACAAGGCTAAGGCACGACAACGCACGTCTAGGCAATGCAAGGGAAGGCAAGGAAAGGGTAACGCAAGGCAAGGCACGGTGAGCTTAGGCAAGGCTAATGCACGAAAACGCAAGGCTTGGCAATGCACGACAATGCAAGGAAAGCTTAAAGCAAAGGAAGGCACGGTCAGGCGAGATAAGGCTAAGGCACGACAACGCAAGGCTAGGCATTGCAGGGAAGGCAAGCAAAGAGTAACGGAAGGTAAGCAAGGCAAGGAAAAGCAAGGAAAGGCAAGGGTAACGTAAGGAACGGCACGGCAAGGGGAAACAAGTCTAAGGCACGACAAAGCACGCTAGGCAATGCACGGCAAGGCAAGTAAAGGGTAACGCATGGGAAAGCACGTTCCGGCGAGGCAAGGCTAAGGCACGACAACGCAAGGCTAGGCAATGCACGGAAGGCAAGCAAAGAGTAACGGAAGGTAAGGAAGGCAAGGGAAAGCAAGGAAAGGCAAGTGTAACGGAAGGAACCGCACGGCAAGGGGAAACAAGGCTAAGGCACGACAAAGCACGCTAGGCAATGCACGGCAAGGCAAGGAAAGGGTAACGCATGGGACAGCACGGTCAGTCGAGGCAAGGCTAAGGCATGACAACGCAAGGCTAGGCAATGCACGGAAAGCAAGCAAAGAGTAACGGAACGCAAGGAAGGCAAGGGAAAGCAAGGGAAGGCAAGCGTAACGGAAGGAACGGCACGGCAAGGGGTAACAAGGCTAAGGCACGACAACGCAGGGCTAGGCAATGCACGGCAAGGCAAGGAAAGCTTAAAGCAAAGGAAGTCACGGTCAGGCGAGATAAGGCTAAGGCACGACAACGCAAGGCTAGGCAATGGACGGAAGGCAAGCAAAGAGTAACGGAAGGTAAGGAAGGCAAGGGAAAGCAAGGAAAGGCAAGGGTAACGGAAGGAACGGCACGGCAAGGGGAAACAAGTCTAAGGCATGACAACGCACGCTAGGCAATGCACGGCAAGGCAAGGAAAGGGTAACGCATGCGAAAGCACGGTCAGGCGAGGCAAGGCTAAGGCACGACAACGCAAGGCTAGGCAATGCACGACAATGCAAGGAAAGCTTAAAGTAAAGGAAGGCACGGTCAGGCGAGATAAGGCTAAGGCACGACAACATAAGGCTAGGCAATGCAGGGAAGGCAAGCAAAGAGTAACGGAAGGTAAGCAAGGCAAGGAAAAGCAAGGAAAGGCAAGGGTAACGTAAGGAACGGCACGGCAAGGGGAAACAAGTCTAAGGCACGACAAAGCACGCTAGGCAATGCACGGCAAGGCAAGTAAAGGGTAACGCATGGGAAAGCACGTTCCGGCGAGGCAAGGCTAAGGCACGACAACGCAAGGCTAGGCAATGCACGGAAGGCAAGCAAAGAATAACGGAAGGTAAGGAAGGCAAGGGAAAGCAAGGAAAGGCAAGTGTAACGGAAGGAACCGCACGGCAAGGGGAAACAAGGCTAAGGCACGACAAAGCACGCTAGGCAATGCACGGCAAGGCAAGGAAAGGGTAACGCATGGGACAGCACGGTCAGTCGAGGCAAGGCTAAGGCATGACAACGCAAGGCTAGGCAATGCACGGAAAGCAAGCAAAGAGTAACGGAACGCAAGGAAGGCAAGGGAAAGCAAGGGAAGGCAAGCGTAACGGAAGGAACGGCACGGCAAGGGGTAACAAGGCTAAGGCACGACAACGCAGGGCTAGGCAATGCACGGCAAGGCAAGGAAAGCTTAAAGCAAAGGAAGTCACGGTCAGGCGAGATAAGGCTAAGGCACGACAACGCAAGGCTAGGCAATGGACGGAAGGCAAGCAAAGAGTAACGGAAGGTAAGGAAGGCAAGGGAAAGCAAGGAAAGGAAAGTGTAACGGAAGGAACCGCACGGCAAGAGGAAACAAGGCTAAGGCACGACAACGCACGCTAGGCAATGTACGGCAAGGCAAGGAAAGGGTAACGCATGGGAAAGCACGGTCAGGCGAGGCAAGGCTAAGGCATGACAACGCAAGGCTACGCAATGCACGGAAAGCAAGCAAAGAGTAACGGAACGCAAGGAAGGCAAGGGAATGCAACGGAAGGCAAGGGTAACGGAAGGAATTGCACGCAAGGGGTAACAAGGCTAAGGCACGACAACGCAGGGCTAGGCAATGCACGGCAAGGCAAGGAAAGGGTAACGCAAGGGAAGGCACGGTCAGGTGAGGCAAGGATAAGGCACGACAACGCAAGGATAGGCAATGCCCGGAAGGCAAGCAAAGAGTAACGGAAGGTAAGGAAGGCAAGGGAAAGCCAGGCAAGGCAAGTGTAACAAAAGGCACGGCACCGGAAGGGGAAACAAGGCTAAGGCAAGACAACGCACGGCTAGGCAATGCACGGGAAGGCAAGGAAAGGGTAACGCAAGGCAAGGCACGGTGAGGCTAGGCAAGGCTAATGCACGAAAACGTAAGGCTAGGCAATGCACGACAATGCAAGGAAAGCTTAAAGCAAAGGAAGGCATGGTCAGGCGAGATAAGGCTAAGGCACGACAACGCAAGGCTAGGCAATGGAGGGAACGCAAGCAAAGAGTAACGGAAGGTAAGGAAGGCAAGGGAAAGCAAGGAAAGGCAAGTGTAACGGAAGGAACGGCACGGCAAGGGGAAACAAGGCTAAGGCACGAGAACGCACGCTAGGCAATGCACGGCAAGGCAAGGAAAGGGTAACGCAGGGAAAGCACGGTCAGGCGGGTCAAGGCTAAGGTATGACAACGGAAGGCTAGGCAATGCACGGAAAGCAAGCAAAGACAAACGGAACGCAAGGAAGGCAAGGGAAAGCAAGGGAAGGCAAGGGTAACGGAAGGAACGGCAGGGCAAGGGGTAACAACGCTAAGGAACGACAACGCAGGGCTAGGCAATGCACCGCAAGGCAAGGAAAGGGTAACGCAAGGGAAGGCACGGTCATGTGAGGCAAGGCTAATGCACGACAACGCAAGGCTAGGCAGTGCACGGCAAGGCAAGGGAAGAGTAACGGAAGGAAAGGAAGGCAAGGCAAAGCCAGGCAAGGCAAGTGTAACAAAAGACACGGCACGGCAACGATAAACAAGGCTAAGGCACGACAACGCACGGCTAGGCAATGCACGGCAATGCAAGGAAAGGGTAACGCAAGGCAAGGCACGGTCAGGCGAGGTAAGGCTAAGGCACGACAACGCAAAGCTAGGCAATGAACGGAAGGGAAGCAAAGACTAACGGAAGGCTTCGAAGGCAAGGGAAAGCAAGGCAAGGCAAGGGTAACGGAAAGAACGGCACGGCAAGGGGAAACAAGGCTAAGGCACGACAACGCACGCTAGGCAATGCACGGCAAGGCAAAGAAAGGGTAACGCATGGGAAAGCACGGTCAGGCGAGGCAAGGCTAAGGCATGACAACGCAAGACTAGGCAATGCACGAAAAGCAAGCAAAGAGTAACGGAACGCAAGGAAGGCAAGGGAAAGCAACGGAAGGCAAGGGTAACGGAAGGAATTGCACGGCAAGGGGTAACAAGGCTAAGGCACGACAACGCAGGGCTAGGCAATGCCCGGCAAGGCAAGGAAAGGGTAACGCAAGGGAAGGCACGGTCAGGTGAGGCAAGGATAAGGCACGATAACGCAAGGCTAGGCAATGCACGACAATGCAAGGAAAGCTTAAAGCAAAGGAAGGCACGGTCAGGCGAGATAAGGCTAAGGCACGACAACGCAAGGCTAGGCAATGCAGGGAAGGCAAGCAAAGAGTAACGGAAGGTAAGCAAGGCAAGGAAAAGCAAGGAAAGGCAAGGGTAACGTAAGGAACGGCACGGCAAGGGGTAACATGTCTAAGGCACGACAACGCACGCTAGGCAATGCACTGCATGGCAAGTAAAGGGTAACGCATGGGAAACCACGTTCCGGCGAGGCAAGGCTAAGGCACGACAACGCAAGGCTAGGCAATGCACGGAAAGCAAGCAAAGAGTAACGGAAAGCAAGGAAGGCAAGGGAAAGCAAGGGAAGGCAAGCGTAAAGGAAGGAAAGGCACGGCAAGGGGTAACAAGGCTAAGGCACGACAACGCAGGGCTAGGCAATGCACCGCAAGGCAAGGAAAGGGTAACGCAAGGGAAGGCACGGTCAGGTGAGGCAAGGCTAATGCACGACAACGCAAGGCTAGGCAGTGCACGGGAAGGCAAGTAAAGAGTAACGGAAGGAAAGGAAGGCAAGGCAAAGCCAGGCAAGGCAAGTGTAACAAAAGGCACGGCACGGCAAGGGGAAACAAGGCTAAGGCACGACAACGCACGTCTAGGCAATGCAAGGGAAGGCAAGGAAAGGGTAACGCAAGGCAAGGCACGGTGAGCTTAGGCAAGGCTAATGCACGAAAACGCAAGGCTTGGCAATGCACGACAATGCAAGGAAAGCTTAAAGCAAAGGAAGGCACGGTCAGGCGAGATAAGGCTAAGGCACGACAACGCAAGGCTAGGCATTGCAGGGAAGGCAAGCAAAGAGTAACGGAAGGTAAGCAAGGCAAGGAAAAGCAAGGAAAGGCAAGGGTAACGTAAGGAACGGCACGGCAAGGGGAAACAAGTCTAAGGCACGACAAAGCACGCTAGGCAATGCACGGCAAGGCAAGTAAAGGGTAACGCATGGGAAAGCACGTTCCGGCGAGGCAAGGCTAAGGCACGACAACGCAAGGCTAGGCAATGCACGGAAGGCAAGCAAAGAGTAACGGAAGGTAAGGAAGGCAAGGGAAAGCAAGGAAAGGCAAGTGTAACGGAAGGAACCGCACGGCAAGGGGAAACAAGGCTAAGGCACGACAAAGCACGCTAGGCAATGCACGGCAAGGCAAGGAAAGGGTAACGCATGGGACAGCACGGTCAGTCGAGGCAAGGCTAAGGCATGACAACGCAAGGCTAGGCAATGCACGGAAAGCAAGCAAAGAGTAACGGAACGCAAGGAAGGCAAGGGAAAGCAAGGGAAGGCAAGCGTAACGGAAGGAACGGCACGGCAAGGGGTAACAAGGCTAAGGCACGACAACGCAGGGCTAGGCAATGCACGGCAAGGCAAGGAAAGCTTAAAGCAAAGGAAGTCACGGTCAGGCGAGATAAGGCTAAGGCACGACAACGCAAGGCTAGGCAATGGACGGAAGGCAAGCAAAGAGTAACGGAAGGTAAGGAAGGCAAGGGAAAGCAAGGAAAGGAAAGTGTAACGGAAGGAACCGCACGGCAAGAGGAAACAAGGCTAAGGCACGACAACGCACGCTAGGCAATGCACGGCAAGGCAAGGAAAGGGTAACGCATGGGAAAGCACGGTTAGGCGAGGCAAGGCTAAGGCATGACAACGCAAGGCTACGCAATGCACGGAAAGCAAGCAAAGAGTAACGGAACGCAAGGAAGGCAAGGGAATGCAACGGAAGGCAAGGGTAACGGAAGGAATTGCACGCAAGGGGTAACAAGGCTAAGGCACGACAACGCAGGGCTAGGCAATGCACGGCAAGGCAAGGAAAGGGTAACGCAAGGGAAGGCACGGTCAGGTGAGGCAAGGATAAGGCACGACAACACAAGGCTCGGCAATGCCCGGAAGGCAAGCAAAGAGTAACGGAAGGTAAGGAAGGCAAGGGAAAGCCAGGCAAGGCAAGTGTAACAAAAGCCACGGCACCGCAAGGGGAAACAAGGCTAAGGCACGACAACGCACGGCTAGGCAATGCACGGCAAGGCAAGGAAAGAGTAACGCAAGGAAAGGCACGGTGAGGCTAGGGTAGGCTAATGCACGAAAACGCAAAGCTAGGCAATGCACGACAATGCAAGGAAAGCTTAAAGCAAAGGAAGGCACGGTCAGGCGAGATAAGGCTAAGGCACGACAACGCAAGGCTACGCAATGGAGGGAAGGCAAGCAAAGAGTAACGGAACGCAAGGAAGTCAAGGGAAAGCAAGGGAAGGCAAGCGTAACGGAAGGAACTGCACAGCAAGGGGTAACAAGGCTAAGGCACGACAACGCACGGCTAGGCAATGCACGGCAAGGCAAGGAAAGAGTAACGCAAGGAAAGGCACGGTGAGGCTAGGGAAGGCTAATGCACGAAAACGCAAAGCTAGGCAATGCACGACAATGCAAGGAAAGCTTAAAGCAAAGGAAGGCACGGTCAGGCGAGATAAGGCTAAGGCACGACAACGCAAGGCTAGGCAATGGAGGGAAGGCAAGCAAAGAGTAACGGAACGCAAGGAAGGCAAGGGAAAGCAAGGGAAGTCAAGCGTAACGGAAGGAACTGCACGGCAAGGGGTAACAAGGCTAAGGCACGACAACGCAGGGCTAGGCAATGCACGGCAAGGCAAGGAAAGCTTAAAGCAAAGGAAGGCACGGTCAGGCGAGATAAGGCCAAGGTACGAGAACGCAAGGCTAGGCAATGAACGGAAGGCAAGCAAAGAGTAACGGAAGGTAAGGAAGGCAAGGGAAAGCAAGGAAACGAAAGTGTAACGGAAGGAACCGCACGGCAAGGGGAAACAAGGCTAAGGCACGACAACGCACGCTAGGCAATGCACGGCAAGGCAAGGAAAGGGTAACGCATGGGAAAGCACGGTCAGGCGAGGCAAGGCTAAGGCATGACAACGCAAGGCTAGGCAATGCACGGAAAGCAAGCAAAGAGTAACGGAACGCAAGGAAGGCAAGGAAAAGCAACGGAAGGCAAGGGTAACGGAAGGAATTGCACGGCAAGGGGTAACAAGGCTAAGGCACGACAACGCAGGGCTAGGCAATGCACAGCAAGGCAAGGAAAGGGTAACGCAAGAGAAGGCACGGTCAGGTGAGGCAAGGATAAGGCACGACAACGCAAGGGTAGGCAATGCCCGGAAGGCAAGCAAAGAGTAACGGAAGGTAAGGAAGGCAAGGGAAAGCCAGGCAAGGCAAGTGTAACAAAAGGCACGGCACGGCAAGGGGAAACAAGGCTAAGGCACGACAACGCACGGCTAGGCAATGCAAGGGAAGGCAAGGAAAGGGTAACGCAAGGCAAGGCACGGTGAGCTTAGGCAAGGCTAATGCACGAAAACGCAAGGCTTGGCAATGCACGACAATGCAAGGAAAGCTTAAAGCAAAGGAAGGCACGGTCAGGCGAGATAAGGCTAAGGCACGACAACGCAAGGCTAGGCATTGCAGGGAAGGCAAGCAAAGAGTAACGGAAGGTAAGCAAGGCAAGGAAAAGCAAGGAAAGGCAAGTGTAACGGAAGGAACCGCACGGCAAGGGGAAACAAGGCTATGGCACGACAACGCACGCTAGGCAATGCACGGCAAGGCAAGGAAAGGGTAACGCATGGGAAAGCACGGTCAGGCGAGGCAAGGCTAAGGCATGACAACGCAAGGCTAGGCAATGCACGGAAAGCAAGCAAAGAGTAACGGAACGCAAGGAAGGCAAGGGAAAGCAAGGGAAGGCAAGCGTAACGGAAGGAAAGGCACGGCAAGGGGTAACAAGGCTAAGGCACGACAACGCAAGGCTAGGCAATGCAGGGAAGGCAAGCAAAGAGTAAAGGAATGTAAGCAAGGCAAGGAAAAGCAAGGAAAGGCAAGGGTAACGGAAGGAACAGCACGGCAAGGGGAAACAAGTCTAAGGCATGACAACGCACGCTAGGCAATGCACGGCAAGGCAAGGAAAGGGTAACGCATGCGAAAGCACGGTCAAGCGAGGCAAGGCTAAGGCACGACAACGCAAGGCTAGGCAATGCACGACAATGCAAGGAAAGCTTAAAGCAAAGGAAGGCACGGTCAGGCAAGATAAGGCTAAGGCACGACAACGCAAGGCTAGGCAATGCAGGGAAGGCAAGCAAAGAGTAACGGAAGGTAAGCAATCAAGGAAAAGCAA
The DNA here is from genome assembly GCF_037893015.1 of Macrotis lagotis. Lineage (NCBI taxonomy): Eukaryota > Metazoa > Chordata > Mammalia > Peramelemorphia > Peramelidae > Macrotis > Macrotis lagotis. The sequence goes on from NW_027421920.1 coordinate 147,236, forward strand.
GGAAAGGCAAAGGTAACGTAAGGAACGGCACGGCAAGGGGAAACAAGTCTAAGGCACGACAACGCACGCTAGGCAATGCACGGCAAGGCAAGTAAAGGGTAACGCATGGGAAAGCACGTTCCGGCGAGCCAAGGCTAAGGCACGACAACGCAAGGCTAGGCAATGCACGGAAGGCAAGCAAAGAGTAACGGAAGGTAAGGAATGCAAGGGAAAGCAAGGAAAGGCAAGTGTAACGGAAGGAACCGCACGGCAAGGGGAAACAAGGCTATGGCACGACAACGCACGCTAGGCAATGCACGGCAAGGCAAGGAAAGGGTAACGCATGGGAAAGCACGGTCAGGCGAGGCAAGGCTAAGGCATGACAACGCAAGGCTAGGCAATGCACGGAAAGCAAGCAAAGAGTAACGGAACGCAAGGAAGGCAAGGGAAAGCAAGGGAAGCCAAGCGTAACGGAAGGAAAGGCACGGCAAGGGGTAACAAGGCTAAGGCACGACAACGCAGGGCTAGGCAATGCACGGCAAGGCAAGGAAAGCTTAAAGCAAAGGAAGGCACGGTCAGGCGAGATAAGGCTAAGGCACGACAACGCAAGGCTAGGCAATGGACGGAAGGCAAGCAAAGAGTAACGGAAGGTAAGGAAGGCAAGGGAAAGTAAGGAAACGAAAGTGTAACGGAAGGAACCGCACGGCAAGGGGAAACAAGGCTAAGGCACGACAACGCACGCTAGGCAATGCACGGCAAGGCAAGGAAAGGGTAACGCATGGGAAAGCACGGTCAGGCGAGGGAAGGCTAAGGCATGACATCGCAAGGCTAGGCAATGCACGGAAAGCAAGCAAAGAGTAACGGAACGCAAGGAAGGCAAGGGAAAGCATCGGAAGGCAAGGGTAACGGAATGAATTGCACGGCAAGGGGTAACAAGGCTAAGGCACGACAACGCAGGGCTAGGCAATGCACGGCAAGGCAAGGAAAGGGTAACGCAAGGGAAGGCACGGTCAGGTGAGGCAAGGATAAGGCACGAAAACGCAAGGCTAGGCAATGCACGACAATGCAAGGAAAGCTTAAAGCAAAGGAAGGCATGGTCAGGCGAGATAAGGCTAAGGCACGACAACGCAAGGCTAGGCAATGGAGGGAAGGCAAGCAAAGAGTAACGGAAGGTAAGGAAGGCAAGGGAAAGGAAGGAAAGGCAAGTGTAACGGAAGGAACGGCACGGCAAGGGGAAACAAGGCTAAGGCACGAGAACGCACGCTAGGCAATGCACGGCAAGGCAAGGAAAGGGTAACGCAGGGAAAGCACGGTCAGGCGGGTCAAGGCTAAGGTATGACAACGGAAGGCTAGGCAATGCACGGAAAGCAAGCAAAGACAAACGGAACGCAAGGAAGGCAAGGGAAAGCAAGGGAAGGCAAGGGTAACGGAAGGAACGGCAGGGCAAGGGGTAACAACGCTAAGGAACGACAACGCAGGGCTAGGCAATGCACCGCAAGGCAAGGAAAGGGTAACGCAAGGGAAGGCACGGTCATGTGAGGCAAGGCTAATGCACGACAACGCAAGGCTAGGCAGTGCACGGCAAGGCAAGGGAAGAGTAACGGAAGGAAAGGAAGGCAAGGCAAAGCCAGGCAAGGCAAGTGTAACAAAAGACACGGCACGGCAAGGATAAACAAGGCTAAGGCACGACAACGCACGGCTAGGCAATGCACGGCAATGCAAGGAAAGGGTAACGCAAGGCAAGGCACGGTCAGGCGAGGTAAGGCTAAGGCACGACAACGCAAAGCTAGGCAATGAACGGAAGGGAAGCAAAGACTAACGGAAGGCTTCGAAGGCAAGGGAAAGCAAGGCAAGGCAAGGGTAACGGAAAGAACGGCACGGCAAGGGGAAACAAGGCTAAGGCACGACAACGCACGCTAGGCAATGCACGGCAAGGCAAAGAAAGGGTAACGCATGGGAAAGCACGGTCAGGCGAGGCAAGGCTAAGGCATGACAACGCAAGGCTAGGCAATGGACGGAAGGCAAGCAAAGAGTAACGGAAGGTAAGGAAGGCAAGGGAAAGCAAGGAAACGAAAGTGTAACGGAAGGAACCGAACGGCAAGGGGAAACAAGGCTAAGGCACGACACCGCACGCTAGGCAATGCACGGCAAGGCAAGGAAAAGGTAACGCATGGGACAGCACGGTCAGGCGAGGCAAGGCTAAGGCATGACAACGCAAGGCTAGGCAATGCACGGAAAGCAAGCAAAGAGTAACGGAAAGCAAGGAAGGCAAGGGAAAGCAAGGGAAGGCAAGCGTAAAGGAAGGAAAGGCACGGCAAGGGGTAACAAGGCTAAGGCACGACAACGCAGGGCTAGGCAATGCACCGCAAGGCAAGGAAAGGGTAACGCAAGGGAAGGCACGGTCAGGTGAGGCAAGGCTAATGCACGACAACGCAAGGCTAGGCAGTGCACGGGAAGGCAAGTAAAGAGTAACGGAAGGAAAGGAAGGCAAGGCAAAGCCAGGCAAGGCAAGTGTAACAAAAGGCACGGCACGGCAAGGGGAAACAAGGCTAAGGCACGACAACGCACGTCTAGGCAATGCAAGGGAAGGCAAGGAAAGGGTAACGCAAGGCAAGGCACGGTGAGCTTAGGCAAGGCTAATGCCCGAAAACGCAAGGCTTGGCAATGCACGACAATGCAAGGAAAGCTTAAAGCAAAGGAAGGCACGGTCAGGCGAGATAAGGCTAAGGCACGACAACGCAAGGCTAGGCATTGCACGGAAGGCAAGCAAAGAGTAACGGAAGGTAAGCAAGGCAAGGAAAAGCAAGGAAAGGCAAGTGTAACGGAAGGAACCGCACGGCAAGGGGAAGCAAGGTTATGGCACGACAACGCACGCTAGGCAATGCACGGCAAGGCAAGGAAAGGGTAACGCATGGGAAAGCACGGTCAGGCGAGGCAAGGCTAAGGCATGACAACGCAAGGCTAGGCAATGCACGGAAAGCAAGCAAAGAGTAACGGAACGCAAGGAAGGCAAGGGAAAGCAAGGGAAGGCAAGCGTAACGGAAGGAAAGGCACGGCAAGGGGTAACAAGGCTAAGGCACGACAACGCAAGGCTAGGCAATGCAGGGAAGGCAAGCAAAGAGTAAAGGAATGTAAGCAAGGCAAGGAAAAGCAAGGAAAGGCAAGGGTAACGGAAGGAACAGCACGGCAAGGGGAAACAAGTCTAAGGCATGACAACGCACGGTAGGCAATGCACGGCAAGGCAAGGAAAGGGTAACGCATGCGAAAGCACGATCAGGCGAGGCAAGGCTAAGGCACGACAACGCAAGGCTAGGCAATGCACGACAATGCAAGGAAAGCTTAAAGTAAAGGAAGGCACGGTCAGGCGAGATAAGGCTAAGGCACGACAACATAAGGCTAGGCAATGCAGGGAAGGCAAGCAAAGAGTAACGGAAGGTAAGCAAGGCAAGGAAAAGCAAGGAAAGGCAAGGGTAACGTAAGGAACGGCACGGCAAGGGGAAACAAGTCTAAGGCACGACAAAGCACGCTAGGCAATGCACGGCAAGGCAAGTAAAGGGTAACGCATGGGAAAGCACGTTCCGGCGAGGCAAGGCTAAGGCACGACAACGCAAGGCTAGGCAATGCACGGAAGGCAAGCAAAGAGTAACGGAAGGTAAGGAAGGCAAGGGAAAGCAAGGAAAGGCAAGTGTAACGGAAGGAACCGCACGGCAAGGGGAAACAAGGCTAAGGCACGACAAAGCACGCTAGGCAATGCACGGCAAGGCAAGGAAAGGGTAACGCATGGGACAGCACGGTCAGTCGAGGCAAGGCTAAGGCATGACAACGCAAGGCTAGGCAATGCACGGAAAGCAAGCAAAGAGTAACGGAACGCAAGGAAGGCAAGGGAAAGCAAGGGAAGGCAAGCGTAACGGAAGGAACGGCACGGCAAGGGGTAACAAGGCTAAGGCACGACAACGCAGGGCTAGGCAATGCACGGCAAGGCAAGGAAAGCTTAAAGCAAAGGAAGTCACGGTCAGGCGAGATAAGGCTAAGGCACGACAACGCAAGGCTAGGCAATGGACGGAAGGCAAGCAAAGAGTAACGGAAGGTAAGGAAGGCAAGGGAAAGCAAGGAAAGGAAAGTGTAACGGAAGGAACCGCACGGCAAGAGGAAACAAGGCTAAGGCACGACAACGCACGCTAGGCAATGTACGGCAAGGCAAGGAAAGGGTAACGCATGGGAAAGCACGGTCAGGCGAGGCAAGGCTAAGGCATGACAACGCAAGGCTACGCAATGCACGGAAAGCAAGCAAAGAGTAACGGAACGCAAGGAAGGCAAGGGAATGCAACGGAAGGCAAGGGTAACGGAAGGAATTGCACGCAAGGGGTAACAAGGCTAAGGCACGACAACGCAGGGCTAGGCAATGCACGGCAAGGCAAGGAAAGGGTAACGCAAGGGAAGGCACGGTCAGGTGAGGCAAGGATAAGGCACGACAACACAAGGCTCGGCAATGCCCGGAAGGCAAGCAAAGAGTAACGGAAGGTAAGGAAGGCAAGGGAAAGCCAGGCAAGGCAAGTGTAACAAAAGCCACGGCACCGCAAGGGGAAACAAGGCTAAGGCACGACAACGCACGGCTAGGCAATGCACGGCAAGGCAAGGAAAGAGTAACGCAAGGAAAGGCACGGTGAGGCTAGGGAAGGCTAATGCACGAAAACGCAAAGCTAGGCAATGCACGACAATGCAAGGAAAGCTTAAAGCAAAGGAAGGCACGGTCAGGCGAGATAAGGCTAAGGCACGACAACGCAAGGCTAGGCAATGGAGGGAAGGCAAGCAAAGAGTAACGGAACGCAAGGAAGGCAAGGGAAAGCAAGGGAAGGCAAGCGTAACGGAAGGAACTGCACGGCAAGGGGTAACAAGGCTAAGGCACGACAACGCAGGGCTAGGCAATGCACGGCAAGGCAAGGAAAGCTTAAAGCAAAGGAAGGCACGGTCAGGCGAGATAAGGCCAAGGTACGAGAACGCAAGGCTAGGCAATGAACGGAAGGCAAGCAAAGAGTAACGGAAGGTACGGAAGGCAAGGGAAAGCAAGGAAACGAAAGTGTAACGGAAGGAACCGCACGGCAAGGGGAAACAAGGCTAAGGCACGACAACGCACGCTAGGCAATGCACGGCAAGGCAAGGAAAGGGTAACGCATGGGAAAGCACGGTCAGGCGAGGCAAGGCTAAGGCATGACAACGCAAGGCTAGGCAATGCACGGAAAGCAAGCAAAGAGTAACGGAACGCAAGGAAGGCAAGGGAAAGCAACGGAAGGCAAGGGTAACGGAAGGAATTGCACGGCAAGGGGTAACAAGGCTAAGGCACGACAACGCAGGGCTAGGCAATGCACAGCAAGGCAAGGAAAGGGTAACGCAAGGGAAGGCACGGTCAGGTGAGGCAAGGATAAGGCACGACAACGCAAGGGTAGGCAATGCCCGGAAGGCAAGCAAAGAGTAACGGAAGGTAAGGAAGGCAAGGGAAAGCCAGGCAAGGCAAGTGTAACAAAAGGCACGGCACGGCAAGGGGAAACAAGGCTAAGGCACGACAACGCACGGCTAGGCAATGCAAGGGAAGGCAAGGAAAGGGTAACGCAAGGCAAGGCACGGTGAGCTTAGGCAAGGCTAATGCACGAAAACGCAAGGCTTGGCAATGCACGACAATGCAAGGAAAGCTTAAAGCAAAGGAAGGCACGGTCAGGCGAGATAAGGCTAAGGCACGACAACGCAAGGCTAGGCATTGCAGGGAAGGCAAGCAAAGAGTAACGGAAGGTAAGCAAGGCAAGGAAAAGCAAGGAAAGGCAAGTGTAACGGAAGGAACCGCACGGCAAGGGGAAACAAGGCTATGGCACGACAACGCACGCTAGGCAATGCACGGCAAGGCAAGGAAAGGGTAACGCATGGGAAAGCACGGTCAGGCGAGGCAAGGCTAAGGCATGACAACGCAAGGCTAGGCAATGCACGGAAAGCAAGCAAAGAGTAACGGAACGCAAGGAAGGCAAGGGAAAGCAAGGGAAGGCAAGCGTAACGGAAGGAAAGGCACGGCAAGGGGTAACAAGGCTAAGGCACGACAACGCAAGGCTAGGCAATGCAGGGAAGGCAAGCAAAGAGTAAAGGAATGTAAGCAAGGCAAGGAAAAGCAAGGAAAGGCAAGGGTAACGGAAGGAACGGCACGGCAAGGGGAAACAAGTCTAAGGCATGACAACGCACGCTAGGCAATGCACGGCAAGGCAAGGAAAGGGTAACGCATGCGAAAGCACGGTCAAGCGAGGCAAGGCTAAGGCACGACAACGCAAGGCTAGGCAATGCACGACAATGCAAGGAAAGCTTAAAGTAAAGGAAGGCACGGTCAGGCGAGATAAGGCTAAGGCACGACAACGCAAGGTTAGGCAATGCAGGGAAGGCAAGCCAAGAGTAACGGAAGGTAAGCAAGGCAAGGAAAAGCAAGGAAAGGCAAGGGTAACGTAAGGAACGGCACGGCAAGGGGAAACAAGTCTAAGGCACGACAACGCACGCTAGGCAATGCACGGCAAGGCAAGTAAAGGGTAACGCATGGGAAAGCACGTTCCGGCGAGGCAAGGCTAAGGCACGACAACGCAAGGCTAGGCAATGCACGGAAGGCAAGCAAAGAGTAACGGAAGGTAAGGAAGGCAAGGGAAAGCAAGGAAAGGCAAGTGTAACGGAAGGAACCGCACGGCAAGGGGAAACAAGGCTAAGGCACGACAAAGCACGCTAGGCAATGCACGGCAAGGCAAGGAAAGGGTAACGCATGGGACAGCACGGTCAGGCGAGGCAAGGCTAAGGCATGACAACGCAAGGCTAGGCAATGCACGGAAAGCAAGCAAAGAGTAACGGAACGCAAGGAAGGCAAGGGAAAGCAAGGGACGGCAAGCGTAACGGAAGGAACGGCACGGCAAGGGGTAACAAGGCTAAGGCACGACAACGCAGGGCTAGGCAATGCACGGCAAGGCAAGGAAAGCTTAAAGCAAAGGAAGGCACGGTCAGGCGAGATAAGGCTAAGGCACGACAACGCAAGGCTAGGCAATGGACGGAAGGCAAGCAAAGAGTAACGGAAGGTAAGGAAGGCAAGGGAAAGCAAGGAAAGGCAAGTGTAACGGAAGGAACCGCACGGCAAGAGGAAACAAGTCTAAGGCACGACAACGCACGCTAGGCAATGTACGGCAAGGCAAGGAAAGGGTAACGCATGGGAAAGCACGGTCAGGCGAGGCAAGGCTAAGGCACGACAACGCAAGGCTAGGCAATGCACGGAAGGCAAGCAAAGAGTAACGGAAGATAAGGAAGGCAAGGGAAAGCAAGGAAAGGCAAGGTAACGGAAGGAACCGCACGGCAAGGGAAAACAAGGCTAAGGCACGACAACGCACGCTAGGCAATGCACGGCAGGGCAAGAAAAGGGTAACGCAGGGAAGCACGTCAGGCGAGGCAAGGCTAAGGCATGACAACGCAAGGCTACGCAATGCACGGAAAGCAAGCAAAGAGTAACGGAACGCAAGGAAGGCAAGGGAATGCAACGGAAGGCAAGGGTAACGGAAGGAATTGCACGCAAGGGGTAACAAGGCTAAGGCACGACAACGCAGGGCTAGGCAATGCACGGCAAGGCAAGGAAAGGGTAACGCAAGGGAAGGCACGGTCAGGTGAGGCAAGGATAAGGCACGACAACGCAAGGCTAGGCAATGCCCGTAAGGCAAGCAAAGAGTAACGGAAGGTAAGGAAGGCAAGGGAAAGCCAGGCAAGGCAAGTGTAACAAAAGCCACGGCACCGCAAGGGGAAACAAGGCTAAGGCACGACAACGCACGGCTAGGCAATGCACGGCAAGGCAAGGAAAGAGTAACGCAAGGAAAGGCACGGTGAGGCTAGGGAAGGCTAATGCACGAAAACGCAAAGCTAGGCAATGCACGACAATGCAAGGAAAGCTTAAAGCAAAGGAAGGCACGGTCAGGCGAGATAAGGCTAAGGCACGACAACGCAAGGCTAGGCAGTGCACGGCAAGGCAAGGAAAGAGTAACGGAAGGAAAGGAAGGCAAGGCAAAGCCAGGCAAGGCAAGTGTAACAAAAGGCACGGCACGGCAAGGGGAAACAAGTCAAGGCTAAGGCACGACAACGCAGGGCTAGGCAATGCACGGCAAGGCAAGGAAAGCTTAAAGCAAAGGAAGGCACGGTCAGGCGAGATAAGGCTAAGGTACGACAACGCAAGGCTAGGCAATGAACGGAAGGCAAGCAAAGAGTAATGGAAGGTAAGCAAGGCAAGGAAAAGCAAAGAAAGGCAAGGGTAACGGAAGTAACGGCACGGCAATGGGAAACAAGGCTAAGGCACAAGGCAGGCTAGGCAATGCACGGCAAGGCAAGGAAAGGGTAACGCATGGGAAAGCACGTTCCGGCGAGGCAAGGCTAAGGCACGACAACGCAAAGCTAGGCAATGCACGGAAAGCAAGCAAAGAGTAACGGAACGCAAGGAAGGCAAGGGAAAGCAAGGAAGGCAAGTGTAACGGAAGGAATTGCACGGCAAGGGGAAACAAGGCTAAGGCACGACAAAGCACGCTAGGCAATGCACGGCAAGGCAAGGAAAGGGTAACGCATGGGACAGCACGGTCAGGCGAGGCAAGGCTAAGGCATGACAACGCAAGGCTAGGCAATGCACGGAAAGCAAGCAAAGAGTAACGGAACGCAAGGAAAGCAAGGGAAAGCAAGGGAAGGCAAGCGTACCGGAAGGAACGGCACGGCAAGGGGTAATAAGGCTAAGGCACGACAACGCACGGCTAGGCAATGCACGGCAAGGCAAGGAAAGGGTAACGCAAGGCAAGGCACGGTCAGCTCGAGGCAAGGCTAATGCACGACAACGCAAGGCTAGGCAATGGACGGAAGGCAAGCAAAGAGTAACGGAAGGTAAGGAAGGCAAGGGAAAGCAAGGAAAGGAAAGTGTAACGGAAGGAACCGCACGGCAAGAGGAAACAAGGCTAAGGCACGACAACGCACGCTGGGCAATGCACGGCAAGGCAAGGAAAGGGTAACGCATGGGAAAGCACGGTCAGGCGAGGCAAGGCTAAGGCATGACAACGCAAGGCTAGGCAATGCACGGAAGGCAAGCAAAGAGTAACGGAAGGTAAGGAAGGCAAGGGAAAGCAAGGAAAGGCAAGTGTAACGGAAGGAACCGCACGGCAAGGGGAAACAAGGCTAAGGCACGACAACGCACGCTAGGCAATGCACGGCAAGGCAAGGAAAGGGTAACGCATGGGAAAGCACGGTCAGGCGAGGCAAGGCTAAGGCATGACAACGCAAGGCTAGGCAATGCACGGAAAGCAAGCAAAGAGTAACGGAACGCAAGGAAGGCAAGGGAAAGCAAGGGAAGGCAAGCGTAACGGAAGGAACGGCACGGCAAGGGGTAACAAGGCTAAGGCACGACAACGCAGGGCTAGGCAATGCACGGCAAGGCAAGGAAAGCTTAAAGCAAAGGAAGGCACGGTCAGGTGAGGCAAGGCTAATGCACGACAACGCAAGGCTAGGCAGTGCACGGCAAGGCAAGGAAAGAGTAACGGAAGGAAAGGAAGGCAAGGCAAAGCCAGGCAAGGCAAGTGTAACAAAAGGCACGGCACGGCATGGGGAAACAAGGCTAAGGCACGACAACGCACGGCTAGGCAATGCAAGGGAAGGCAAGGAAAGGGTAACGCAAGGGAAGGCACGGTGAGCTTAGGCAAGGCTAATGCAGGAAAACGCAAGGCTTGGCAATGCACGACAATGCAAGGAAAGCTTAAAGCAAAGGAAGGCACGGTCAGGCGAGATAAGGCTAAGGCACGACAACGCAAGGCTAGGCAATGGACGGAAGGCAAGCAAAGAGTAACGGAAGGTAAGGAAGGCAAGGGAAAGCAAGTAAAGGAAAGTGTAACGGAAGGAACCGCACGGCAAGAGGAAACAAGGCTAAGGCACGACAACGCACGCTAGGCAATGCACGGCAGGGCAAGAAAAGGGTAACGCATGGGAAAGCACAGTCAGGCGAGGCAAGGCTAAGGCATGACAACGCAAGGCTACGCAATGCACGGAAAGCAAGCAAAGAGTAACGGAACGCAAGGAAGGCAAGGGAATGCAACGGAAGGCAAGGGTAACGGAAGGAATTGCACGCAAGGGGTAACAAGGCTAAGGCACGACAACGCAGGGCTAGGCAATGCACGGCAAGGCAAGGAAAGGGTAACGCAAGGGAAGGCACGGTCAGGTGAGGCAAGGATAAGGCACGACAACGCAAGGCTAGGCAATGCCCGTAAGGCAAGCAAAGAGTAACGGAAGGTAAGGAAGGCAAGGGAAAGCCAGGCAAGGCAAGTGTAACAAAAGCCACGGCACCGCAAGGGGAAACAAGGCTAAGGCACGACAACGCACGGCTAGGCAATGCACGGCAAGGCAAGGAAAGAGTAACGCAAGGAAAGGCACGGTGAGGCTAGGGAAGGCTAATGCACGAAATCGCAAAGCTAGGCAATGCTCGACAATGCAAGGAAAGCTTAAAGCAAAGGAAGGCACGGTCAGGCGAGATAAGGCTAAGGCACGACAACGCAAGGCTAGGCAATGCAGGGAAGGCAAGGAAAGAGTAACGGAAGGTAAGCAAGTCAAGGAAAAGCAAGGAAAGGCAAGGGTAACGTAAGAAACGGCACGGCAAGGGGAAACAAGTCTAAGGCACGACAACGCACGCTAGGCAATGCACTGCAAGGCAAGTAAAGGGTATCGCATGGGAAAGCACGTTCCGGCGAGGCAAGGCTAAGGCACGACAACGCAAGGCTAGGAAATGCACGGAAGGCAAGCAAAGAGTAACGGAAGGTAAGGAAGGCAAGGGAAAGCAAGGAAAGGCAAGTGTAACGGAAGGAACCGCACGGCAAGGGGAAACAAGGCTAAGGCAGGACAACGCACGCTAGGCAATGCACGGCAAGGCAAGGAAAGGGTAACGCATGGGAAAGCACGGTCAGGCGAGGCAAGGCTAAGGCATGACAACGCAAGGCTAGGCAATGCACGGAAAGCAAGCAAAGAGTAACGGAACGCAAGGAAGGCAAGGGAAAGCAAGGGAAGGCAAGCGTAACGGAAGGAACGGCACGGCAAGGTGTAACAAGGCTAAGGCACGACAACGCAGGGCTAGGCAATGCACGGCAAGGCAAGGAAAGCTTAAAGCAAAGGAAGGCACGGTCAGGCGAGATAAGGCTAAGGTACGAGAACGCAAGGCTAGGCAATGGACGGAAGGCAAGCAAAGAGTAACGGAAGGTAAGGAAGGCAAGGGAAAGCAAGGAAACGAAAGTGTAACGGAAGGAACCGCACGGCAAGGGGAAACAAAGCTAAGGCACGACAACGCACGCTAGGCAATGCACGGCAAGGCAAGGAAAGGGTAACGCATGGGAAAGCACGGTCAGGCGAGGCAAGGCTAAGGCATGACAACGCAAGGCTAGGCAATGCACGGAAAGCAAGCAAAGAGTAACGGAACGCAAGGAAGGCAAGGGAAAGCAACGGAAGGCAAGGGTAACGGAAGGAACGGCAGGGCAAGGGGTAAAGAGGCTAAGGCACGACAACGCAAGGCTAGGCAATACACCGCAAGGCAAGGAAAGGGTAACGCAAGGGAAGGCACGGTCAGGTGAGGCAAGGCTAATGCACGACAACGCAAGGCTAGGCAGTGCACGGCAAGGCAAGGAAAGAGTAACGGAAGGAAAGGAAGGCAAGGCAAAGCCAGGCAAGGCAAGCGTAACAAAAGGCACCGCACGGCAAGGGGAACAAGGCTAAGGCAGGACAACGCACGCTAGGCAATGCACGGGAAGGCAAGGAAAGGGTAACGCATGCGAAAGCACAGTCAGGCGAGGCAAGGCTAAGGCACGACAACGCAAGGCTAGGCAATGCACGACAATGCAAGGAAAGCTTAAAGTAAAGGAAGGCACGGTCAGGCGAGATAAGGCTAAGGCACGACAACGCAAGGCTAGGCAATGTAGGGAAGGCAAGCAAAGAGTAACGGAAGGTAGGCAAGGCAAGGAAAAGCAAAGAAAGGCAAGGGTAACGTAAGGAACGGCACGGCAAGGGGAAACATATCTAAGGCACGACAACGCACGCTAGGCAATGCACGGCAAGGCAAGTAAAGGGTAACGCATGGGAAAGCACGTTCCGGCGAGGCAAGGCTAAGGCACGACAACGCAAGGCTAGGCAATGCACGGAAGGCAAGCAAAGTGTAACGGAAGGTAAGGAAGGCAAGGGAAAGCAAGGAAAGGCAAGTGTAACGGAAGGAACCGCACAGCAAGGCGAAACAAGGCTAAGGCACGACAAAGCACGCTAGGCAATGCACGGCAAGGCAAGGAAAGGGTAACGCATGGGACAGCACGGTCAGGCGAGGCAAGGCTAAGGCATGACAACGCAAGGCTAGGCAATGCACGGAAAGCAAGCAAAGAGTAACGGAACGCAAGGAAAGCAAGGGAAAGCAAGGGAAGGCAAGCGTAACGGAAGGAACGGCACGGCAAGGGGTAATAAGGCTAAGGCACGACAACGCAGGGCTAGGCAATGCACGGCAAGGCAAGGAAAGCTTAAAGCAAAGGAAGGCACGGTCAGTCGAGATAAGGCTAAGGCACGACAACGCAAGGCTAGGCAATGGACGGAAGGCAAGCAAAGAGTAACGGAAGGTAAGGAAGGCAAGGGAAAGCAAGGAAAGGAAAGTGTAACGGAAGGAACCGCACGGCAAGAGGAAACAAGGCTAAGGCACGACAACGCACGCTAGGCAATGCACGGCAAGGCAAGGAAAGGGTAACGCATGGGAAAGCACGGTCAGGCGAGGCAAGGCTAAGGCATGACAACGCAAGGCTACGCAATGCACGGGAAGCAAGCAAAGAGTAACGGAACGCAAGGAAGGCAAGGGAATGCAACGGAAGGCAAGGGTAACGGAAGGAACTGCACGGCAAGGGGTAAAAAGGCTAAGGCACGACAACGCAGGGCTAGGCAATGCACCGCAAGGCAAGGAAAGGGTAACGCAAGGGAAGGCACGGTCAGGTGAGGCAAGGCTAATGCATGAGAACGCAAGGCTAGGCAATGTACGGAAAGCAAGCAAAGAGTAACGGAACGCAAGGAAGGCAAGGGAAAGCAAGGGAAGGCAAGGGTAACGGAAGGAACGGCAGGGCAAGGGGTAACAAGGCTAAGGCACGACAACGCAGGGCTAGGCAATGCACCGCAAGGCAAGGAAAGGGTAACGCAAGGGAAGGCACGGTCAGGTGAGGCAAGGCTAATGCACGAAAACGCAAGGCTAGGCAGTGCACGGCAAGGCAAGGAAAGAGTAACGGAACGAAAGGAAGGCAAGGCAAAGCCAGGCAAGGCAAGTGTAACAAAAGGCACGGCACGGCATGGGGAAACAAGGCTAAGGCACGACAACGCACGGCTAGGCAATGCAAGGGAAGGCAAGGAAAGGGTAACGCAAGGGAAGGCACGGTGAGCTTAGGCAAGGCTAATGCACGAAAACGCAAGGCTTGGCAATGCACGACAATGCAAGGAAAGCTTAAAGCAAAGGAAGGCACGGTCAGGCGAGATAAGGCTATGGCAGGACAACGCAAGGCTAGGCATTGCAGGGAAGGCAAGCAAAGAGTAACGGAAGGTAAGCAAGGCAAGGAAAAGCAAGGAAAGGCAAGTGTAACGGAAGGAACCGCACGGCAAGGGGAAACAAGGCTAAGTCACGACAAAGCACGCTAGGCAATGCACGGCAAGGCAAGGAAAGGGTAAAGCATGGGACAGCACGGTCAGGCGAGGCAAGGCTAAGGCATGACAACGCAAGGCTAGGCAATGCACGAAAAGCAAGCAAAGAGTAACGGAACGCAAGGAAGGCAAGGGAAAGCAAGGGAAGGCAAGCGTAACGGAAGGAACGGCACGGCAAGGGGTAACAAGGCTAAGGCACGACAACGCAGGGCTAGGGAATGCACGGCAAGGCAAGGAAAGCTTAAAGCAAAGGAAGGCACGGTCAGGCGAGATAAGGCTAAGGCACGACAACGCAAGGCTAGGCAATGGACGGAAGGCAAGCAAAGAGTAACGGAAGGTAAGGAAGGCAAGGGAAAGCAAGTAAAGGAAAGTGTAACGGAAGGAACCGCACGGCAAGAGGAAACAAGGCTAAGGCACGACAACGCACGCTAGGCAATGTACGGCAAGGCAAGGAAAGGGTAACGCATGGGAAAGCACGGTCAGGCGAGGCAAGGCTAAGGCACGACAACGCAGCGCTAGGCAATGCACGGCAAGGCAAGGAAAGCTTAAAGCAAAGGAAGGCACGGTCAGGCGAGATAAGGCTAAGGCACGACAACGCAAGGCTAGGCAATGGACGGAAGGCAAGCAAAGAGTAACGGAAGGTAAGCAAGGCAAGGAAAAGCAAGGAAAGGCAAGTGTAACGGAAGGAACCGCACGGCAAGGGGAAACAAGTCTAAGGCACGACAACGCACGCTAGGCAATGTACGGCAAGGCAAGGAAAGGGTAACGCATGGGAAAGCACGGTCAGGCGAGGCAAGGCTAAGGCACGACAACGCAAGGCTAGGCAATGCACGGAAGGCAAGCAAAGAGTAACGGAAGATAAGGAAGGCAAGGGAAAGCAAGGAAAGGCAAGTGTAACGGAAGGAACCGCACGGCAAGGGAAAACAAGGCTAAGGCACGACAACGCACGCTAGGCAATGCACGGCAGGGCAAGAAAAGGGTAACGCATGGGAAAGCACAGTCAGGCGAGGCAAGGCTAAGGCATGACAACGCAAGGCTACGCAATGCACGGAAAGCAAGCAAAGAGTAACGGAAGATAAGGAAGGCAAGGGAAAGCAAGGAAAGGCAAGTGTAACGGAAGGAACCGCACGGCAAGGGAAAACAAGGCTAAGGCACGACAACGCACGCTAGGCAATGCACGGCAAGGCAAGGAAAGGGTAACGCATGGGAAAGCACAGTCAGGCGAGGCAAGGCTAAGGCATGACAACGCAAGGCTACGCAATGCACGGAAAGCAAGCAAAGAGTAACGGAACGCAAGGAAGGCAAGGGAATGCAACGGAAGGCAAAGGTAACGGAAGGAATTGCACGCAAGGGCTAACAAGGCTAAGGCACGACAACGCAGGGCTAGGCAATGCACGGCAAGGCAAGGAAAGGGTAACGCAAGGGAAGGCACGGTCAGGTGAGGCAAGGATAAGGCACGACAACACAAGGCTAGGCAATGCCCGGAAGGCAAGCAAAGAGTAACGGAAGGTAAGGAAGGCAAGGGAAAGCCAGGCAAGGCAAGTGTAACAAAAGCCACGGCACCGCAAGGGGGAAACAAGGCTAAGGCACGACAACGCACGGCTAGGCAATGCACGGCAAGGCAAGGAAAGAGTAACGCAAGGAAAGGCACGGTGAGGCTAGGGAAGGCTAATGCACGAAAACGCAAAGCTAGGCAATGCACGACAATGCAAGGAAAGCTTAAAGCAAAGGAAGGCACAGTCAGGCGAGATAAGGCTAAGGCACGACAACGCAAGGCTAGGCAATGCAGGGAAGGCAAGGAAAGAGTAACGGAAGTAAGCAAGTCAAGGAAAAGCAAGGAAAGGCAAGGGTAACGTAAGGAACGGCACGGCAAGGGGAAACAAGTCTAAGGCACGACAACGCACGCTAGGCAATGCACTGCAAGGCAAGTAAAGGGTATCGCATGGGAAAGCACGTTCCGGCGAGGCAAGGCTAAGGCACGACAACGCAAGGCTAGGCAATGCACGGAAGGCAAGCAAAGAGTAACGGAGGGTAAGGAAGGAAAGGGAAAGCAAGGAAAGGCAAGTGTAACGGAAGGAACCGCACGGCAAGGGGAAACAAGGCTAAGGCAGGACAACGCACGCTAGGCAATGCACGGCAAGGCAAGGAAAGGGTAACGCATGGGAAAGCACGGTCAGGCGAGGCAAGGGTAAGGCATGACAACGCAAGGCTACGCAATGCACGGGAAGCAAGCAAAGAGTAACGGAACGCAAGGAAGGCAAGGGAATGCAACGGAAGGCAAGGGTAACGGAAGGAACTGCACGGCAAGGGGTAACAAGGCTAAGGCACGACAACGCAGGGCTAGGCAATGCACCGCAAGGCAAGGAAAGGGTAACGCAAGGGAAGGCACGGTCAGGTGAGGCAAGGCTAAGGCATGAGAACGCAAGGCTAGGCAATGTACGGAAAGTAAGCAAAGAGTAACGGAACGCAAGGAAGGCAAGGGAAAGCAAGGGAAGGCAAGGGTAACGGAAGGAACGGCAGGGCAAGGGGTAACAAGGCTAAGGCACGACAACTCAGGGCTAGACAATGCACCGCAAGGCAAGGAAAGGGTAACGCAAGGAAAGGCACGGTCAGGTGAGGCAAGGCTAATGCACGAAAACGCAAGGCTAGGCAGTGCACGGCAAGGCAAGGAAAGAGTAACGGAAGGAAAGGAAGGCAAGGTAAAGCCAGGCAAGGCAAGTGTAACAAAAGGCACGGCACGGCAAGGGGAAACAAGGCTAAGGCACGACAACGCACGGCTAGGCAATGCAAGGGAAGGCAAGGAAAGGGTAACGCAAGGCAAGGCACGGTGAGCTTAGGCAAGGCTAATGCACGAAAACGCAAGGCTAGGCAATGCACGACAATGCAAGGAAAGCTTAAAGCAAAGGAAGGCACGGTCAGGCAAGATAAGGCTAAGGCACGACAACGCAAGGCTAGGCAATGCACGGAAGGCAAGCAAAGAGTAACGGAAGGTAAGCAAGGCAAGGAAAAGCAAGGAAAGGCAAAGGTAACGTAAGGAACGGCACGGCAAGGGGAAACAAGTCTAAGGCACGACAACGCACGCTAGGCAATGCACGGCAAGGCAAGTAAAGGGTAACGCATGGGAAAGCACGTTCCGGCGAGCCAAGGCTAAGGCACGACAACGCAAGGCTAGGCAATGCACGGAAGGCAAGCAAAGAGTAACGGAAGGTAAGGAATGCAAGGGAAAGCAAGGAAAGGGCAAGTGTAACGGAAGGAACCGCACGGCAAGGGGAAACAAGGCTATGGCACGACAACGCACGCTAGGCAATGCACGGCAAGGCAAGGAAAGGGTATCGCATGGGAAAGCACGGTCAGGCGAGGCAAGGCTAAGGCATGACAACGCAAGGCTAGGCAATGCACGGAAAGCAAGCAAAGAGTAACGGAACGCAAGGAAGGCAAGGGAAAGCAAGGGAAGGCAAGCGTAACGGAAGGAAAGGCACGGCAAGGGGTAACAAGGCTAAGGCACGACAACGCAGGGCTAGGCAATGCACGGCAAGGCAAGGAAAGCTTAAAGCAAAGGAAGGCACGGTCAGGCGAGATAAGGCTAAGGCACGACAACGCAAGGCTAGGCAATGGACGGAAGGCAAGCAAAGAGTAACGGAAGGTAAGGAAGGCAAGGGAAAGTAAGGAAACGAAAGTGTAACGGAAGGAACCGCACGGCAAGGGGAAACAAGGCTAAGGCACGACAACGCACGCTAGGCAATGCACGGCAAGGCAAGGAAAGGGTAACGCATGGGAAAGCACGGTCAGGCGAGGGAAGGCAAAGGCATGACATCGCAAGGCTAGGCAATGCACGGAAAGCAAGCAAAGAGTAACGGAACGCAAGGAAGGCAAGGGAAAGCATCGGAAGGCAAGGGTAACGGAAGGAATTGCACGGCAAGGGGTAACAAGGCTAAGGCACGACAACGCAGGGCTAGGCAATGCACGGCAAGGCAAGGAAAGGGTAACGCAAGGGAAGGCACGGTCAGGTGAGGCAAGGATAAGGCACGACAACGCAAGGATAGGCAATGCCCGGAAGGCAAGCAAAGAGTAACGGAAGCTAAGGAAGGCAAGGGAAAGCCAGGCAAGGCAAGTGTAACAAAAGGCACGGCACCGGAAGGGGAAACAAGGCTAAGGCAAGACAACGCACGGCTAGGCAATGCACGGGAAGGCAAGGAAAGGGTAACGCAAGGCAAGGCACGGTGAGGCTAGGCAAGGCTAATGCACGAAAACGCAAGGCTAGGCAATGCACGACAATGCAAGGAAAGCTTAAAGCAAAGGAAGGCATGGTCAGGCGAGATAAGGCTAAGGCACGACAACGCAAGGCTAGGCAATGGAGGGAAGGCAAGCAAAGAGTAACGGAAGGTAAGGAAGGCAAGGGAAAGCAAGGAAAGGCAAGTGTAACGGAAGGAACGGCACGGCAAGGGGAAACAAGGCTAAGGCACGAGAACGCACGCTAGGCAATGCACGGCAAGGCAAGGAAAGGGTAACGCAGGGAAAGCACGGTCAGGCGGGTCAAGGCTAAGGTATGACAACGGAAGGCTAGGCAATGCACGGAAAGGAAGCAAAGACAAACGGAACGCAAGGAAGGCAAGGGAAAGCAAGGGAAGGCAAGGGTAACGGAAGGAACGGCAGGGCAAGGGGTAACAACGCTAAGGAACGACAACGCAGGGCTAGGCAATGCACCGCAAGGCAAGGAAAGGGTAACGCAAGGGAAGGCACGGTCATGTGAGGCAAGGCTAATGCACGACAACGCAAGGCTAGGCAGTGCACGGCAAGGCAAGGGAAGAGTAACGGAAGGAAAGGAAGGCAAGGCAAAGCCAGGCAAGGCTAGTGTAACAAAAGGCACGGCACGGCAAGGGGAAACAAGTCTAAGGCATGACAACGCACGCTAGGCAATGCACGGCAAGGCAAGGAAAGGGTAACGCATGGGAAAGCACGGTCAGGCGAGGCAAGGCTAAGGCACGACAACGCAAAGCTAGGCAATGAACGGAAGGGAAGCAAAGACTAACGGAAGGCTTCGAAGGCAAGGGAAAGCAAGGCAAGGCAAGGGTAACGGAAAGAACGGCACGGCAAGGGGAAACAAGGCTAAGGCACGACAACGCACGCTAGGCAATGCACGGCAAGGCAAAGAAAGGGTAACGCATGGGAAAGCACGGTCAGGCGAGGCAAGGCTAAGGCATGACAACGCAAGGCTAGGCAATGCACGAAAAGCAAGCAAAGAGTAACGGAACGCAAGGAAGGCAAGGGAAAGCAAGGGAAGGCAAGCGTAACGGAAGGAAAGGCACGGCAAGGGGTAACAAGGCTAAGGCACGACAACGCCGGGCTAGGCAATGCACGGCAAGGAAGGAAAGCTTAAAGCAAAGGAAGGCACGGCCAGGCGAGATAAGGCTAAGGTACGACAACGCAAGGCTAGGCAATGGACGGAAGGCAAGCAAAGAGTAACGGAAGGTAAGGAAGGCAAGGGAAAGCAAGGAAACGAAAGTGTAACGGAAGGAACCGAACGGCAAGGGGAAACAAGGCTAAGGCACGACACCGCACGCTAGGCAATGCACGGCAAGGCAAGGAAAGGGTAACGCATGGGAAAGCACGGTCAGGCGAGGCAAGGCTAAGGCATGACAACGCAAGGCTAGGCAATGCACGGAAAGCAAGCAAAGAGTAACGGAAGGTAAGCAAGGCAAGGAAAAGCAAGGAAAGGCAAGTGTAACGGAAGGAACCGCACGGCAAGGGGAAACAAGGCTATGGCACGACAACGCACGCTAGGCAATGCACGGCAAGGCAAGGAAAGGGTAACGCATGGGAAAGCACGGTCAGGCGAGGCAAGGCTAAGGCATGACAACGCAAGGCTAGGCAATGCACGGAAAGCAAGCAAAGAGTAACGGAACGCAAGGAAGGCAAGGGAAAGCAAGGGAAGGCAAGGGTAACGGAAGGAAAGGCACGGCAAGGGGTAACAAGGCTAAGGCACGACAACGCAAGGCTAGGCAATGCAGGGAAGGCAAGCAAAGAGTAAAGGAATGTAAGCAAGGCAAGGAAAAGCAAGGAAAGGCAAGGGTAACGGAAGGAACAGCACGGCAAGGGGAAACAAGTCTAAGGCATGACAACGCACGCTAGGCAATGCACGGCAAGGCAAGGAAAGGGTAACGCATGCGAAAGCACGGTCAGGCGAGGCAAGGCTAAGGCACGACAACGCAAGGCTAGGCAATGCACGACAATGCAAGGAAAGCTTAAAGTAAAGGAAGGCACGGTCAGGCGAGATAAGGCTAAGGCACGACAACATAAGGCTAGGCAATGCAGGGAAGGCAAGCAAAGAGTAACGGAAGGTAAGCAAGGCAAGGAAAAGCAAGGAAAGGCAAGGGTAACGTAAGGAACGGCACGGCAAGGGGAAACAAGTCTAAGGCACGACAAAGCACGCTAGGCAATGCACGGCAAGGCAAGTAAAGGGTAACGCATGGGAAAGCACGTTCCGGCGAGGCAAGGCTAAGGCACGACAACGCAAGGCTAGGCAATGCACGGAAGGCAAGCAAAGAGTAACGGAAGGTAAGGAAGGCAAGGGAAAGCAAGGAAAGGCAAGTGTAACGGAAGGAACCGCACGGCAAGGGGAAACAAGGCTAAGGCACGACAAAGCACGCTAGGCAATGCACGGCAAGGCAAGGAAAGGGTAACGCATGGGACAGCACGGTCAGTCGAGGCAAGGCTAAGGCATGACAACGCAAGGCTAGGCAATGCACGGAAAGCAAGCAAAGAGTAACGGAACGCAAGGAAGGCAAGGGAAAGCAAGGGAAGGCAAGCGTAACGGAAGGAACGGCACGGCAAGGGGTAACAAGGCTAAGGCACGACAACGCAGGGCTAGGCAATGCACGGCAAGGCAAGGAAAGCTTAAAGCAAAGGAAGTCACGGTCAGGCGAGATAAGGCTAAGGCACGACAAGGCAAGGCTAGGCAATGGAGGGAAGGCAAGCAAAGAGTAACGGAAGGTAAGGAAGGCAAGGGAAAGCAAGGAAAGGAAAGTGTAACGGAAGGAACCGCACGGCAAGAGGAAACAAGGCTAAGGCACGACAACGCACGCTAGGCAATGTACGGCAAGGCAAGGAAAGGGTAACGCATGGGAAAGCACGGTCAGGCGAGGCAAGGCTAAGGCATGACAACGCAAGGCTACGCAATGCACGGAAAGGAAGCAAAGAGTAACGGAACGCAAGGAAGGCAAGGGAATGAAACGGAAGGCAAGGGTAACGGAAGGAATTGCACGCAAGGGCTAACAAGGCTAAGGCACGACAACGCAGGGCTAGGCAATGCACCGCAAGGCAAGGAAAGGGTAACGCAAGGGAAGGCACGGTCAGGTGAGGCAAGGATAAGGCACGACAACACAAGGCTAGGCAATGCCCGGAAGGCAAGCAAAGAGTAACGGAAGGTAAGGAAGGCAAGGGAAAGCCAGGCAAGGCAAGTGTAACAAAAGCCACGGCACCGCAAGGGGAAACAAGGCTAAGACACGACAACGCACGGCTAGGCAATGCACGGCAAGGCAAGGAAAGAGTAACGCAAGGAAAGGCACGGTGAGGCTAGGGAAGGCTAATGCACGAAAACGCAAAGCTAGGCAATGCACGACAATGCAAGGAAAGCTTAAAGCAAAGGAAGGCACGGTCAGGCGAGATAAGGCTAAGGCACGACAACGCAAGGCTAGGCAATGCAGGGAAGGCAAGGAAAGAGTAACGGAAGGTAAGCAAGTCAAGGAAAAGCAAGGAAAGGCAAGGGTAACGTAAGGAACGGCACGGCAAGGGGAAACAAGTCTAAGGCACGACAACGCACGCTAGGCAATGCACTGCAAGGCAAGTAAAGGGTATCGCATGGGAAAGCACGTTCTGGCGAGGCAAGGCTAAGGCACGACAACGCAAGGCTAGGCAATGCACGGAAAGCAAGCTAAGAGTAACGGAACGCAAGGAAGGCAAGGGAAAGCAAGGAAAGGCAAGTGTAACGGAAGGAACCGCACTGCAAGGGGAAACAAGGCTAAGGCACGACAAAGCACGCTAGGCAATGCACGGCAAGGCAAGGAAAGGGTAACGCATGGGACAGCACGGTCAGGCGAGGCAAGGCTAATGCATGACAACGCAAGGCTAGGCAATGCACGGAAAGCAAGCAAAGAGTAACGGAACGCAAGGAAGGCAAGGGAAAGCAAGGGAAGTCAAGCGTAAGGGAAGGAAAGGCACGGCAAGGGGTAACAAGGCTAAGGCACGACAACGCAGGGCTAGGCAATGCACGGCAAGGCAAGGAAAGCTTAAAGCAAAGGAAGGCCCGGTCAGGCGAGATAAGGCTAAGGCACGACAACGCAAGGCTAGGCAATGGACGGAAGGCAAGCAAAGAGTAACGGAAGGTAAGGAAGGCAAGGGAAAGCAAGGAAAGGAAAGTGTAACGGAAGGAACCGCACGGCAAGAGGAAACAAGGCTAAGGCACGACAACGCACGCTAGGCAATGCACGGCAAGGGAAAGAGTAACGCATGGGAAAGCACGGTCAGGCGAGGCAAGGCTAAGGCATGACAACGCAAGGCTAGGCAATGCACGATAATGCAAGGAAAGCTTAAAGTAAAGGAAGGCACGGTCAGGCGAGATAAGGCTAAGGCACGACAACGCAAGGCTGGACAATGCAGGGAAGGCAAGCAAAGAGTAACGGAAGGTAAGCAAGGCAAGGAAAAGCAAGGAAAGGCAAGGGTAACGGAAGGAACGGCAGGGCAAGGGGTAACAAGGCTAAGGCACGACAACGCAAGGCTAGGCAATGCACCGCAAGGCAAGGAAAGGGTAACGCAAGGAAAGGCACGGTCAGGTGAGGCAAGGCTAATGCACGAAAACGCAAGGCTAGGCAGTGCACGGCAAGGCAAGGAAAGAGTAACGGAAGGAAAGGAAGGCAAGGTAAAGCCAGGCAAGGCAAGTGTAACAAAAGGCACGGCACGGCAAGGGGAAACAAGGCTAAGGCACGACAACGCACGGCTAGGCAATGCAAGGGAAGGCAAGGAAAGGGTAACGCAAGGCAAGGCACGGTGAGCTTAGGCAAGGCTAATGCACGAAAACGCAAGGCTAGGCAATGCACGACAATGCAAGGAAAGCTTAAAGCAAAGGAAGGCACGGTCAGGCAAGATAAGGCTAAGGCACGACAACGCAAGGCTAGGCAATGCAGGGAAGGCAAGCAAAGAGTAACGGAAGGTAAGCAAGGCAAGGAAAAGCAAGGAAAGGCAAAGGTAACGTAAGGAACGGCACGGCAAGGGGAAACAAGTCTAAGGCACGACAACGCACGCTAGGCAATGCACGGCAAGGCAAAGAAAGGGTAACGCATGGGAGGGAAAGCACGTTCCGGCGAGCCAAGGCTAAGGCACGACAACGCAAGGCTAGGCAATGCACAGAAGGCAAGCAAAGAGTAACGGAAGGTAAGGAACGCATGGGAAAGCAAGGAAAGGCAAGTGTAACGGAAGGAACCGCACGGCAAGGGGAAACAAGGCTATGGCACGACAACGCACGCTAGGCAATGCACGGCAAGGCAAGGAAAGGGTAACGCATGGGAAAGCACGGTCAGGCGAGGCAAGGCTAAGGCATGACAACGCAAGGCTAGGCAATGCACGGAAAGCAAGCAAAGAGTAACGGAACGCAAGGAAGGCAAGGGAAAGCAAGGGAAGGCAAGCGTAACGGAAGGAAAGGCTCGGCAAGGGGTAACAAGGCTAAGGCACGACAACGCAGGGCTAGGCAATGCACGGCAAGGCAAGGAAAGCTTAAAGCAAAGGAAGGCACGGTCAGGCGAGATAAGGCTAAGGCACGACAACGCAAGGCTAGGCAATGGACGGAAGGCAAGCAAAGAGTAACGGAAGGTAAGGAAGGCAAGGGAAAGTAAGGAAACGAAAGTGTAACGGAAGGAACCGCACGGCAAGGGGAAACAAGGCTAAGGCACGACAACGCACGCTAGGCAATGCACGGCAAGGCAAGGAAAGGGTAACGCATGGGAAAGCACAGTCAGGCGAGGGAAGGCTAAGGCATGACATCGCAAGGCTAGGCAATGCACGGAAAGCAAGCAAAGAGTAACGGAACGCAAGGAAGGCAAGGGAAAGCATCGGAAGGCAAGGGTAACGGAAGGAATTGCACGGCAAGGGGTAACAAGGCTAAGGCACGACAACGCAGGGCTAGGCAATGCACGGCAAGGCAAGGAAAGGGTAACGCAAGGGAAGGCACGGTCAGGTGAGGCAAGGATAAGGCACGACAACGCAGGGCTAGGCAATGCACCGCAATGCAAGGAAAGGGTAACGCAAGGGAAGGCACGGTGAGGCTAGGCAAGGCTAATGCACGAAAACGTAAGGCTAGGCAATGCACGACAATGCAAGGAAAGCTTAAAGCAAAGGAAGGCATGGTCAGGCGAGATAAGGCTAAGGCACGACAACGCAAGGCTAGGCAATGGAGGGAAGGCAAGCAAAGAGTAACGGAAGGTAAGGAAGGCAAGGGAAAGCAAGGAAAGGCAAGTGTAACGGAAGGAACGGCACGGCAAGGGGAAACAAGGCTAAGGCACGAGAACGCACGCTAGGCAATGCACGGCAAGGCAAGGAAAGGGTAACGCAGGGAAAGCACGGTCAGGCGGGTCAAGGCTAAGGTATGACAACGGAAGGCTAGGCAATGCACGGAAAGCAAGCAAAGACAAACGGAACGCAAGGAAGGCAAGGGAAAGCAAGGGAAGGCAAGGGTAACGGAAGGAACGGCAGGGCAAGGGGTAACAACGCTAAGGAACGACAACGCAGGGCTAGGCAATGCACCGCAAGGCAAGGAAAGGGTAACGCAAGGGAAGGCACGGTCATGTGAGGCAAGGCTAATGCACGACAACGCAAGGCTAGGCAGTGCACGGCAAGGCAAGGGAAGAGTAACGGAAGGAAAGGAAGGCAAGGCAAAGCCAGGCAAGGCAAGTGTAACAAAAGACACGGCACGGCAAGGATAAACAAGGCTAAGGCACGACAACGCACGGCTAGGCAATGCACGGCAATGCAAGGAAAGGGTAACGCAAGGCAAGGCACGGTCAGGCGAGGTAAGGCTAAGGCACGACAACGCAAAGCTAGGCAATGAACGGAAGGGAAGCAAAGACTAACGGAAGGCTTCGAAGGCAAGGGAAAGCAAGGCAAGGCAAGGGTAACGGAAAGAACGGCACGGCAAGGGGAAACAAGGCTAAGGCACGACAACGCACGCTAGGCAATGCACGGCAAGGCAAAGAAAGGGTAACGCATGGGAAAGCACGGTCAGGCGAGGCAAGGCTAAGGCATGACAACGCAAGGCTAGGCAATGCACGAAAAGCAAGCAAAGAGTAACGGAACGCAAGGAAGGCAAGGGAAAGCAACGGAAGGCAAGGGTAACGGAAGGAATTGCACGGCAAGGGGTAACAAGGCTAAGGCACGACAACGCAGGGCTAGGCAATGCACGGCAAGGCAAGGAAAGGGTAACGCAAGGGAAGGCACGGTCAGGTGAGGCAAGGATAAGGCACGATAACGCAAGGCTAGGCAATGCCCGGAAGGCATTGAAAGAGTATCGGAAGGTAAGGAAGGCAAGGGAAAGCCAGGCAAGGCAAGTGTAACAAAAGGCACGGCACCGCAAGGGGAAACAAGGCTAAGGCACGACAACGCACGGCTAGGCAATGCACGGCAAGGCAAGGAAAGGGTAACGCAAGGAAAGGCACGGTCAGGCTAGGCAAGGCTAATGCACGAAAACGCAAAGCTAGGCAATGCACGACAATGCAAGGAAAGCTTAAAGCAAAGGAAGGCACGGTCAGGCGAGATAAGGCTAAGGCACGACAACGCAAGGCTAGGCAATGCAGGGAAGGCAAGCAAAGAGTAACGGAAGGTAAGCAAGGCAAGGAAAAGCAAGGAAAGGCAAGGGTAACGTAAGGAACGGCACGGCAAGGGGTAACATGTCTAAGGCACGACAACGCACGCTAGGCAATGCACTGCATGGCAAGTAAAGGGTAACGCATGGGAAACCACGTTCCGGCGAGGCAAGGCTAAGGCACGACAACGCAAGGCTAGGCAATGCACGGAAAGCAAGCAAAGAGTAACGGAAAGCAAGGAAGGCAAGGGAAAGCAAGGGAAGGCAAGCGTAAAGGAAGGAAAGGCACGGCAAGGGGTAACAAGGCTAAGGCACGACAACGCAGGGCTAGGCAATGCACCGCAAGGCAAGGAAAGGGTAACGCAAGGGAAGGCACGGTCAGGTGAGGCAAGGCTAATGCACGACAACGCAAGGCTAGGCAGTGCACGGGAAGGCAAGTAAAGAGTAACGGAAGGAAAGGAAGGCAAGGCAAAGCCAGGCAAGGCAAGTGTAACAAAAGGCACGGCACGGCAAGGGGAAACAAGGCTAAGGCACGACAACGCACGTCTAGGCAATGCAAGGGAAGGCAAGGAAAGGGTAACGCAAGGCAAGGCACGGTGAGCTTAGGCAAGGCTAATGCACGAAAACGCAAGGCTTGGCAATGCACGACAATGCAAGGAAAGCTTAAAGCAAAGGAAGGCACGGTCAGGCGAGATAAGGCTAAGGCACGACAACGCAAGGCTAGGCATTGCAGGGAAGGAAAGCAAAGAGTAACGGAAGGTAAGCAAGGCAAGGAAAAGCAAGGAAAGGCAAGTGTAACGGAAGGACCCGCACGGCAAGGGGAAACAAGGCTATGGCACGACAACGCACGCTAGGCAATGCACGGCAAGGCAAGGAAAGGGTAACGCATGGGAAAGCACGGTCAGGCGAGGCAAGGCTAAGGCATGACAACGCAAGGCTAGGCAATGCACGGAAAGCAAGCAAAGAGTAACGGAACGCAAGGAAGGCAAGGGAAAGCAAGGGAAGGCAAGCGTAACGGAAGGAAAGGCACGGCAAGGGGTAACAAGGCTAAGGCACGACAACGCAAGGCTAGGCAATGCAGGGAAGGCAAGCAAAGAGTAAAGGAATGTAAGCAAGGCAAGGAAAAGCAAGGAAAGGCAAGGGTAACGGAAGGAACAGCACGGCAAGGGGAAACAAGTCTAAGGCATGACAACGCACGCTAGGCAATGCACGGCAAGGCAAGGAAAGGGTAACGCATGCGAAAGCACGGTCAGGCGAGGCAAGGCTAAGGCACGACAACGCAAGGCTAGGCAATGCACGACAATGCAAGGAAAGCTTAAAGTAAAGGAAGGCACGGTCAGGCGAGATAAGGCTAAGGCACGACAACATAAGGCTAGGCAATGCAGGGAAGGCAAGCAAAGAGTAACGGAAGGTAAGCAAGGCAAGGAAAAGCAAGGAAAGGCAAGGGTAACGTAAGGAACGGCACGGCAAGGGGAAACAAGTCTAAGGCACGACAAAGCACGCTAGGCAATGCACGGCAAGGCAAGTAAAGGGTAACGCATGGGAAAGCACGTTCCGGCGAGGCAAGGCTAAGGCACGACAACGCAAGGCTAGGCAATGCACGGAAGGCAAGCAAAGAGTAACGGAAGGTAAGGAAGGCAAGGGAAAGCAAGGAAAGGCAAGTGTAACGGAAGGAACCGCACGGCAAGGGGAAACAAGGCTAAGGCACGACAAAGCACGCTAGGCAATGCACGGCAAGGCAAGGAAAGGGTAACGCATGGGACAGCACGGTCAGTCGAGGCAAGGCTAAGGCATGACAACGCAAGGCTAGGCAATGCACGGAAAGCAAGCAAAGAGTAACGGAACGCAAGGAAGGCAAGGGAAAGCAAGGGAAGGCAAGCGTAACGGAAGGAACGGCACGGCAAGGGGTAACAAGGCTAAGGCACGACAACGCAGGGCTAGGCAATGCACGGCAAGGCAAGGAAAGCTTAAAGCAAAGGAAGTCACGGTCAGGCGAGATAAGGCTAAGGCACGACAACGCAAGGCTAGGCAATGGACGGAAGGCAAGCAAAGAGTAACGGAAGGTAAGGAAGGCAAGGGAAAGCAAGGAAAGGAAAGTGTAACGGAAGGAACCGCACGGCAAGAGGAAACAAGGCTAAGGCACGACAACGCACGCTAGGCAATGTACGGCAAGGCAAGGAAAGGGTAACGCATGGGAAAGCACGGTCAGGCGAGGCAAGGCTAAGGCATGACAACGCAAGGCTACGCAATGCACGGAAAGCAAGCAAAGAGTAACGGAACGCAAGGAAGGCAAGGGAATGCAACGGAAGGCAAGGGTAACGGAAGGAATTGCACGCAAGGGGTAACAAGGCTAAGGCACGACAACGCAGGGCTAGGCAATGCACGGCAAGGCAAGGAAAGGGTAACGCAAGGGAAGGCACGGTCAGGTGAGGCAAGGATAAGGCACGACAACACAAGGCTCGGCAATGCCCGGAAGGCAAGCAAAGAGTAACGGAAGGTAAGGAAGGCAAGGGAAAGCCAGGCAAGGCAAGTGTAACAAAAGCCACGGCACCGCAAGGGGAAACAAGGCTAAGGCACGACAACGCACGGCTAGGCAATGCACGGCAAGGCAAGGAAAGAGTAACGCAAGGAAAGGCACGGTGAGGCTAGGGAAGGCTAATGCACGAAAACGCAAAGCTAGGCAATGCACGACAATGCAAGGAAAGCTTAAAGCAAAGGAAGGCACGGTCAGGCGAGATAAGGCTAAGGCACGACAACGCAAGGCTAGGCAATGGAGGGAAGGCAAGCAAAGAGTAACGGAACGCAAGGAAGGCAAGGGAAAGCAAGGGAAGGCAAGCGTAACGGAAGGAACTGCACGGCAAGGGGTAACAAGGCTAAGGCACGACAACGCACGGCTAGGCAATGCACGGCAAGGCAAGGAAAGAGTAACGCAAGGAAAGGCACGGTGAGGCTAGGGAAGGCTAATGCACGAAAACGCAAAACTAGGCAATGCACGACAATGCAAGGAAAGCTTAAAGCAAAGGAAGGCACGGTCAGGCGAGATAAGGCTAAGGCACGACAACGCAAGGCTAGGCAATGGACGGAAGGCAAGCAAAGAGTAACGGAAGGTAAGGAAGGCAAGGGAAAGTAAGGAAACGAAAGTGTAACGGAAGGAACCGCACGGCAAGGGGAAACAAGGCTAAGGCACGACAACGCACGCTAGGCAATGCACGGCAAGGCAAGGAAAGGGTAACGCATGGGAAAGCACAGTCAGGCGAGGGAAGGCTAAGGCATGACATCGCAAGGCTAGGCAATGCACGGAAAGCAAGCAAAGAGTAACGGAACGCAAGGAAGGCAAGGGAAAGCATCGGAAGGCAAGGGTAACGGAAGGAATTGCACGGCAAGGGGTAACAAGGCTAAGGCACGACAACGCAGGGCTAGGCAATGCACGGCAAGGCAAGGAAAGGGTAACGCAAGGGAAGGCACGGTCAGGTGAAGCAAGGATAAGGCACGACAACGCAGGGCTAGGCAATGCACCGCAATGCAAGGAAGGGTAACGCAAGGCAAGGCACGGTGAGGCTAGGCAAGGCTAATGCACGAAAACGTAAGGCTAGGCAATGCACGACAATGCAAGGAAAGCTTAAAGCAAAGGAAGGCATGGTCAGGCGAGATAAGGCTAAGGCACGACAACGCAAGGCTAGGCAATGGAGGGAAGGCAAGCAAAGAGTAACGGAAGGTAAGGAAGGCAAGGGAAAGCAAGGAAAGGCAAGTGTAACGGAAGGAACGGCACGGCAAGGGGAAACAAGGCTAAGGCACGAGAACGCACGCTAGGCAATGCACGGCAAGGCAAGGAAAGGGTAACGCAGGGAAAGCACGGTCAGGCGGGTCAAGGCTAAGGTATGACAACGGAAGGCTAGGCAATGCACGGAAAGCAAGCAAAGACAAACGGAACGCAAGGAAGGCAAGGGAAAGCAAGGGAAGGCAAGGGTAACGGAAGGAACGGCAGGGCAAGGGGTAACAACGCTAAGGAACGACAACGCAGGGCTAGGCAATGCACCGCAAGGCAAGGAAAGGGTAACGCAAGGGAAGGCACGGTCATGTGAGGCAAGGCTAATGCACGACAACGCAAGGCTAGGCAGTGCACGGCAAGGCAAGGGAAGAGTAACGGAAGGAAAGGAAGGCAAGGCAAAGCCAGGCAAGGCAAGTGTAACAAAAGACACGGCACGGCAAGGATAAACAAGGCTAAGGCACGACAACGCACGGCTAGGCAATGCACGGCAATGCAAGGAAAGGGTAACGCAAGGCAAGGCACGGTCAGGCGAGGTAAGGCTAAGGCACGACAACGCAAAGCTAGGCAATGAACGGAAGGGAAGCAAAGACTAACGGAAGGCTTCGAAGGCAAGGGAAAGCAAGGCAAGGCAAGGGTAACGGAAAGAACGGCACGGCAAGGGGAAACAAGGCTAAGGCACGACAACGCACGCTAGGCAATGCACGGCAAGGCAAAGAAAGGGTAACGCATGGGAAAGCACGGTCAGGCGAGGCAAGGCTAAGGCATGACAACGCAAGGCTAGGCAATGCACGAAAAGCAAGCAAAGAGTAACGGAACGCAAGGAAGGCAAGGGAAAGCAACGGAAGGCAAGGGTAACGGAAGGAATTGCACGGCAAGGGGTAACAAGGCTAAGGCACGACAACGCAGGGCTAGGCAATGCACGGCAAGGCAAGGAAAGGGTAACGCAAGGGAAGGCACGGTCAGGTGAGGCAAGGATAAGGCACGATAACGCAAGGCTAGGCAATGCCCGGAAGGCATTGAAAGAGTATCGGAAGGTAAGGAAGGCAAGGGAAAGCCAGGCAAGGCAAGTGTAACAAAAGGCACGGCACCGCAAGGGGAAACAAGGCTAAGGCACGACAACGCACGGCTAGGCAATGCACGGCAAGGCAAGGAAAGGGTAACGCAAGGAAAGGCACGGTCAGGCTAGGCAAGGCTAATGCACGAAAACGCAAAGCTAGGCAATGCACGACAATGCAAGGAAAGCTTAAAGCAAAGGAAGGCACGGTCAGGCGAGATAAGGCTAAGGCACGACAACGCAAGGCTAGGCAATGCAGGGAAGGCAAGCAAAGAGTAACGGAAGGTAAGCAAGGCAAGGAAAAGCAAGGAAAGGCAAGGGTAACGTAAGGAACGGCACGGCAAGGGGTAACATGTCTAAGGCACGACAACGCACGCTAGGCAATGCACTGCATGGCAAGTAAAGGGTAACGCATGGGAAACCACGTTCCGGCGAGGCAAGGCTAAGGCACGACAACGCAAGGCTAGGCAATGCACGGAAAGCAAGCAAAGAGTAACGGAAAGCAAGGAAGGCAAGGGAAAGCAAGGGAAGGCAAGCGTAAAGGAAGGAAAGGCACGGCAAGGGGTAACAAGGCTAAGGCACGACAACGCAGGGCTAGGCAATGCACCGCAAGGCAAGGAAAGGGTAACGCAAGGGAAGGCACGGTCAGGTGAGGCAAGGCTAATGCACGACAACGCAAGGCTAGGCAGTGCACGGGAAGGCAAGTAAAGAGTAACGGAAGGAAAGGAAGGCAAGGCAAAGCCAGGCAAGGCAAGTGTAACAAAAGGCACGGCACGGCAAGGGGAAACAAGGCTAAGGCACGACAACGCACGTCTAGGCAATGCAAGGGAAGGCAAGGAAAGGGTAACGCAAGGCAAGGCACGGTGAGCTTAGGCAAGGCTAATGCACGAAAACGCAAGGCTTGGCAATGCACGACAATTCAAGGAAAGCTTAAAGCAAAGGAAGGCACGGTCAGGCGAGATAAGGCTAAGGCACGACAACGCAAGGCTAGGCATTGCAGGGAAGGAAAGCAAAGAGTAACGGAAGGTAAGCAAGGCAAGGAAAAGCAAGGAAAGGCAAGTGTAACGGAAGGACCCGCACGGCAAGGGGAAACAAGGCTATGGCACGACAACGCACGCTAGGCAATGCACGGCAAGGCAAGGAAAGGGTAACGCATGGGAAAGCACGGTCAGGCGAGGCAAGGCTAAGGCATGACAACGCAAGGCTAGGCAATGCACGGAAAGCAAGCAAAGAGTAACGGAACGCAAGGAAGGCAAGGGAAAGCAAGGGAAGGCAAGCGTAACGGAAGGAAAGGCACGGCAAGGGGTAACAAGGCTAAGGCACGACAACGCAAGGCTAGGCAATGCAGGGAAGGCAAGCAAAGAGTAAAGGAATGTAAGCAAGGCAAGGAAAAGCAAGGAAAGGCAAGGGTAACGGAAGGAACAGCACGGCAAGGGGAAACAAGTCTAAGGCATGACAACGCACGCTAGGCAATGCACGGCAAGGCAAGGAAAGGGTAACGCATGCGAAAGCACGGTCAGGCGAGGCAAGGCTAAGGCACGACAACGCAAGGCTAGGCAATGCACGACAATGCAAGGAAAGCTTAAAGTAAAGGAAGGCACGGTCAGGCGAGATAAGGCTAAGGCACGACAACATAAGGCTAGGCAATGCAGGGAAGGCAAGCAAAGAGTAACGGAAGGTAAGCAAGGCAAGGAAAAGCAAGGAAAGGCAAGGGTAACGTAAGGAACGGCACGGCAAGGGGAAACAAGTCTAAGGCACGACAAAGCACGCTAGGCAATGCACGGCAAGGCAAGTAAAGGGTAACGCATGGGAAAGCACGTTCCGGCGAGGCAAGGCTAAGGCACGACAACGCAAGGCTAGGCAATGCACGGAAGGCAAGCAAAGAGTAACGGAAGGTAAGGAAGGCAAGGGAAAGCAAGGAAAGGCAAGTGTAACGGAAGGAACCGCACGGCAAGGGGAAACAAGGCTAAGGCACGACAAAGCACGCTAGGCAATGCACGGCAAGGCAAGGAAAGGGTAACGCATGGGACAGCACGGTCAGTCGAGGCAAGGCTAAGGCATGACAACGCAAGGCTAGGCAATGCACGGAAAGCAAGCAAAGAGTAACGGAACGCAAGGAAGGCAAGGGAAAGCAAGGGAAGGCAAGCGTAACGGAAGGAACGGCACGGCAAGGGGTAACAAGGCTAAGGCACGACAACGCAGGGCTAGGCAATGCACGGCAAGGCAAGGAAAGCTTAAAGCAAAGGAAGTCACGGTCAGGCGAGATAAGGCTAAGGCACGACAACGCAAGGCTAGGCAATGGACGGAAGGCAAGCAAAGAGTAACGGAAGGTAAGGAAGGCAAGGGAAAGCAAGGAAAGGAAAGTGTAACGGAAGGAACCGCACGGCAAGAGGAAACAAGGCTAAGGCACGACAACGCACGCTAGGCAATGTACGGCAAGGCAAGGAAAGGGTAACGCATGGGAAAGCACGGTCAGGCGAGGCAAGGCTAAGGCATGACAACGCAAGGCTACGCAATGCACGGAAAGCAAGCAAAGAGTAACGGAACGCAAGGAAGGCAAGGGAATGCAACGGAAGGCAAGGGTAACGGAAGGAATTGCACGCAAGGGGTAACAAGGCTAAGGCACGACAACGCAGGGCTAGGCAATGCACGGCAAGGCAAGGAAAGGGTAACGCAAGGGAAGGCACGGTCAGGTGAGGCAAGGATAAGGCACGACAACACAAGGCTCGGCAATGCCCGGAAGGCAAGCAAAGAGTAACGGAAGGTAAGGAAGGCAAGGGAAAGCCAGGCAAGGCAAGTGTAACAAAAGCCACGGCACCGCAAGGGGAAACAAGGCTAAGGCACGACAACGCACGGCTAGGCAATGCACGGCAAGGCAAGGAAAGAGTAACGCAAGGAAAGGCACGGTGAGGCTAGGGAAGGCTAATGCACGAAAACGCAAAGCTAGGCAATGCACGACAATGCAAGGAAAGCTTAAAGCAAAGGAAGGCACGGTCAGGCGAGATAAGGCTAAGGCACGACAACGCAAGGCTAGGCAATGGAGGGAAGGCAAGCAAAGAGTAACGGAACGCAAGGAAGGCAAGGGAAAGCAAGGGAAGGCAAGCGTAACGGAAGGAACTGCACGGCAAGGGGTAACAAGGCTAAGGCACGACAACGCACGGCTAGGCAATGCACGGCAAGGCAAGGAAAGAGTAACGCAAGGAAAGGCACGGTGAGGCTAGGGAAGGCTAATGCACGAAAACGCAAAACTAGGCAATGCACGACAATGCAAGGAAAGCTTAAAGCAAAGGAAGGCACGGTCAGGCGAGATAAGGCTAAGGCACGACAACGCAAGGCTAGGCAATGGACGGAAGGCAAGCAAAGAGTAACGGAAGGTAAGGTAAGGCTAAGGCACGACAACGCAAGGCTAGGCAATGGACGGAAGGCAAGCAAAGAGTAACGGAAGGTAAGGAAGGCAAGGGAAAGTAAGGAAACGAAAGTGTAACGGAAGGAACCGCACGGCAAGGGGAAACAAGGCTAAGGCACGACAACGCACGCTAGGCAATGCACGGCAAGGCAAGGAAAGGGTAACGCATGGGAAAGCACAGTCAGGCGAGGGAAGGCTAAGGCATGACATCGCAAGGCTAGGCAATGCACGGAAAGCAAGCAAAGAGTAACGGAACGCAAGGAAGGCAAGGGAAAGCATCGGAAGGCAAGGGTAACGGAAGGAATTGCACGGCAAGGGGTAACAAGGCTAAGGCACGACAACGCAGGGCTAGGCAATGCACGGCAAGGCAAGGAAAGGGTAACGCAAGGGAAGGCACGGTCAGGTGAGGCAAGGATAAGGCACGACAACGCAGGGCTAGGCAATGCACGGCAAGGCAAGGAAAGGGTAACGCAAGGCAAGGCACGGTGAGGCTAGGCAAGGCTAAGGCACGAAAACGTAAGGCTAGGCAATGCACGACAATGCAAGGAAAGCTTAAAGTAAAGGAAGGCACGGTCAGGCAAGATAAGGCTAAGGCACGACAACGCAAGGTTAGGCAATGCAGGGAAGGCAAGCAAAGAGTAACGGAAGGTAAGCAAGGCAAGGAAAAGCAAGGAAAGGCAAAGGTAACGTAAGGAACGGCACGGCAAGGGGAAACAAGTCTAAGGCACGACAACGCACGCTAGGCAATGCACGGCAAGGCAAGTAAAGGGTAACGCATGGGAAAGCACGTTCCGGCGAGGCAAGGCTAAGGCACGACAACGCAAGGCTAGGCAATGCACGGAAGGCAAGCAAAGAGTAACGGAAGGTAAGGAAGGCAAGGGAAAGCAGGGAAAGGCAAGTGTAACGGAAGGAACCGCACGGCAAGGGGAAACAAGGCTAAGGCACGACAAAGCACGCTAGGCAATGCACGGCAAGGCAAGGAAAGGGTAACGCATGGGACAGCACGGTCAGGCGAGGCAAGGCTAAGGCATGACAACGCAAGGCTAGGCAATGCACGGAAAGCAAGCAAAGAGTAACGGAACGCAAGGAAGGCAAGGGAAAGCAAGGGAAGGCAAGCGTAACGGAAGGAACGGCACGGCAAGGGGTAACAAGGCTAAGGCACGACAACGCAGGGCTAGGCAATGGACGGAAGGCAAGCAAAGAGTAACGGAAGGTAAGGAAGGCAAGGGAAAGCAAGGCAAGGCAAGGGTAACGGAAGGAACCGCACGGCAAGAGGAAACAAGTCTAAGGCACGACAACGCACGCTAGGCAATGTACGGCAAGGCAAGGAAAGGGTAACGCATGGGAAAGCACGGTCAGGCGAGGCAAGGCTAAGGCATGACAACGCAAGGCTACGCAATGCACGGGAAGCAAGCAAAGAGTAACGGAACGCAAGGAAGGCAAGGGAATGCAACGGAAGGCAAGGGTAACGGAAGGAACTGCACGGCAAGGGGTAACAAGGCTAAGGCACGACAACGCAGGGCTAGGCAATGCACCGCAAGGCAAGGAAAGGGTAACGCAAGGGAAGGCACGGTCAGGTGAGGCAAGGCTAAGGCATGAGAACGCAAGGCTAGGCAATGTACGGAAAGTAAGCAAAGAGTAACGGAACGCAAGGAAGGCAAGGGAAAGCAAGGGAAGGCAAGGGTAACGGAAGGAACGGCAGGGCAAGGGGTAACAAGGCTAAGGCACGACAACGCAGGGCTAGACAATGCACCGCAAGGCAAGGAAAGGGTAACGCAAGGAAAGGCACGGTCAGGTGAGGCAAGGCTAATGCACGAAAACGCAAGGCTAGGCAGTGCACGGCAAGGCAAGGAAAGAGTAACGGAAGGAAAGGAAGGCAAGGTAAAGCCAGGCAAGGCAAGTGTAACAAAAGGCACGGCACGGCAAGGGGAAACAAGGCTAAGGCACGACAACGCACGGCTAGGCAATGCAAGGGAAGGCAAGGAAAGGGTAACGCAAGGCAAGGCACGGTGAGCTTAGGCAAGGCTAATGCACGAAAACGCAAGGCTAGGCAATGCACGACAATGCAAGGAAAGCTTAAAGCAAAGGAAGGCACGGTCAGGCAAGATAAGGCTAAGGCACGACAACGCAAGGCTAGGCAATGCAGGGAAGGCAAGCAAAGAGTAACGGAAGGTAAGCAAGGCAAGGAAAAGCAAGGAAAGGCAAAGGTAACGTAAGGAACGGCACGGCAAGGGGAAACAAGTCTAAGGCACGACAACGCACGCTAGGCAATGCACGGCAAGGCAAGTAAAGGGTAACGCATGGGAAAGCACGTTCCGGCGAGCCAAGGCTAAGGCACGACAACGCAAGGCTAGGCAATGCACGGAAGGCAAGCAAAGAGTAACGGAAGGTAAGGAATGCAAGGGAAAGCAAGGAAAGGCAAGTGTAACGGAAGGAACCGCACGGCAAGGGGAAACAAGGCTATGGCACGACAACGCACGCTAGGCAATGCACGGCAAGGCAAGGAAAGGGTAACGCATGGGAAAGCACGGTCAGGCGAGGCAAGGCTAAGGCATGACAACGCAAGGCTAGGCAATGCACGGAAAGCAAGCAAAGAGTAACGGAACGCAAGGAAGGCAAGGGAAAGCAAGGGAAGGCAAGCGTAACGGAAGGAAAGGCACGGCAAGGGGTAACAAGGCTAAGGCACGACAACGCAGGGCTAGGCAATGCACGGCAAGGCAAGGAAAGCTTAAAGCAAAGGAAGTCACGGTCAGGCGAGATAAGGCTAAGGCACGACAACGCAAGGCTAGGCAATGGACGGAAGGCAAGCAAAGAGTAACGGAAGGTAAGGAAGGCAAGGGAAAGCAAGGAAAGGAAAGTGTAACGGAAGGAACCGCACGGCAAGAGGAAACAAGGCTAAGGCACGACAACGCACGCTAGGCAATGTACGGCAAGGCAAGGAAAGGGTAACGCATGGGAAAGCACGGTCAGGCGAGGCAAGGCTAAGGCATGACAACGCAAGGCTACGCAATGCACGGAAAGCAAGCAAAGAGTAACGGAACGCAAGGAAGGCAAGGGAATGCAACGGAAGGCAAGGGTAACGGAAGGAATTGCACGCAAGGGGTAACAAGGCTAAGGCACGACAACGCAGGGCTAGGCAATGCACGGCAAGGCAAGGAAAGAGTAACGCAAGGAAAGGCACGGTGAGGCTAGGGAAGGCTAATGCACGAAAACGCAAAACTAGGCAATGCACGACAATGCAAGGAAAGCTTAAAGCAAAGGAAGGCACGGTCAGGCGAGATAAGGCTAAGGCACGACAACGCAAGGCTAGGCAATGGAGGGAAGGCAAGCAAAGAGTAACGGAACGCAAGGAAGGCAAGGGAAAGCAAGGGAAGGCAAGCGTAACGGAAGGAACTGCACGGCAAGGGGTAACAAGGCTAAGGCACGACAACGCAGGGCTAGGCAATGCACGGCAAGGCAAGGAAAGCTTAAAGCAAAGGAAGACACGGTCAGGCGAGATAAGGCCAAGGTACGAGAACGCAAGGCTAGGCAATGAACGGAAGGCAAGCAAAGAGTAACGGAAGGTAAGGAAGGCAAGGGAAAGCAAGGAAACGAAAGTGTAACGGAAGGAATTGCACGGCAAGGGGTAACAAGGCTAAGGCACGACAACGCAGGGCTAGGCAATGCACAGCAAGGCAAGGAAAGGGTAACGCAAGGGAAGGCACGGTCAGGTGAGGCAAGGATAAGGCACGACAACGCAAGGGTAGGCAATGCCCGGAAGGCAAGCAAAGAGTAACGGAAGGTAAGGAAGGCAAGGGAAAGCCAGGCAAGGCAAGTGTAACAAAAGGCACGGCACGGCAAGGGGAAACAAGGCTAAGGCACGACAACGCACGGCTAGGCAATGCAAGGGAAGGCAAGGAAAGGGTAACGCAAGGCAAGCACGGTGAGCTTAGGCAAGTCTAATGCACGAAAACGCAAGGCTTGGCAATGCACGACAATGCAAGGAAAGCTTAAAGCAAAGGAAGGCACGGTCAGGCGAGATAAGGCTAAGGCACGACAACGCAAGGCTAGGCATTGCAGGGAAGGCAAGCAAAGAGTAACGGAAGGTAAGCAAGGCAAGGAAAAGCAAGGAAAGGCAAGTGTAACGGAAGGAACCGCACGGCAAGGGGAAACAAGGGTATGGCACGACAACGCACGCTAGGCAATGCACGGCAAGGCAAGGAAAGGGTAACGCATGGGAAAGCACGGTCAGGCGAGGCAAGGCTAAGGCATGACAACGCAAGGCTAGGCAATGCACGGAAAGCAAGCAAAGAGTAACGGAACGCAAGGAAGGCAAGGGAAAGCAAGGGAAGGCAAGCGTAACGGAAGGAAAGGCACGGCAAGGGGTAACAAGGCTAAGGCACGACAACGCAAGGCTAGGCAATGCAGGGAAGGCAAGCAAAGAGTAAAGGAATGTAAGCAAGGCAAGGAAAAGCAAGGAAAGGCAAGGGTAACGGAAGGAACGGCACGGCAAGGGGAAAC
Organism: Macrotis lagotis; assembly: GCF_037893015.1. NCBI lineage: Eukaryota > Metazoa > Chordata > Mammalia > Peramelemorphia > Peramelidae > Macrotis > Macrotis lagotis. The sequence goes on from NW_027421920.1 coordinate 185,499, forward strand.
AAGTCTAAGGCATGACAACGCACGCTAGGCAATGCACGGCAAGGCAAGGAAAGGGTAACGCATGCGAAAGCACGGTCAAGCGAGGCAAGGCTAAGGCACGACAACGCAAGGCTAGGCAATGCACGACAATGCAAGGAAAGCTTAAAGTAAAGGAAGGCACGGTCAGGCGAGATAAGGCTAAGGCACGACAACGCAAGGTTAGGCAATGCAGGGAAGGCAAGCAAAGAGTAACGGAAGGTAAGCAAGGCAAGGAAAAGCAAGGAAAGGCAACGGTAACGTAAGGAACGGCACGGCAAGGGGAAACAAGTCTAAGGCACGACAACGCACGCTAGGCAATGCACGGCAAGGCAAGTAAAGGGTAACGCATGGGAAAGCACGTTCCGGCGAGGCAAGGCTAAGGCACGACAACGCAAGGCTAGGCAATGCACGGAAGGCAAGCAAAGAGTAACGGAAGGTAAGGAAGGCAAGGGAAAGCAGGGAAAGGCAAGTGTAACGGAAGGAACCGCACGGCAAGGGGAAACAAGGCTAAGGCACGACAAAGCACGCTAGGCAATGCACGGCAAGGCAAGGAAAGGGTAACGCATGGGACAGCACGGTCAGGCGAGGCAAGGCTAAGGCATGACAACGCAAGGCTAGGCAATGCACGGAAAGCAAGCAAAGAGTAACGGAACGCAAGGAAGGCAAGGGAAAGCAAGGGAAGGCAAGCGTAACGGAAGGAACGGCACGGCAAGGGGTAACAAGTCTAAGGCACGACAACGCAGGGCTAGGCAATGCACGGCAAGGCAAGGAAAGCTTAAAGCAAAGGAAGGCACGGTCAGGCGAGATAAGGCTAAGGCACGACAACGCAAGGCTAGGCAATGGACGGAAGGCAAGCAAAGAGTAACGGAAGGTAAGGAAGGCAAGGGAAAGCAAGACAAGGCAAGGGTAACGGAAGGAACCGCACGGCAAGAGGAAACAAGTCTAAGGCACGACAACGCACGCTAGGCAATGTACGGCAAGGCAAGGAAAGGGTAACGCATGGGAAAGCACGGTCAGGCGAGGCAAGGCTAAGGCATGACAACGCAAGGCTACGCAATGCACGGGAAGCAAGCAAAGAGTAACGGAACGCAAGGAAGGCAAGGGAATGCAACGGAAGGCAAGGGTAACGGAAGGAACTGCACGGCAAGGGGTAACAAGTCTAAGGCATGACAACGCACGCTAGGCAATGCACGGCAAGGCAAGGAAAGGGTAACGCATGCGAAAGCACGGTCAAGCGAGGCAAGGCTAAGGCACGACAACGCAAGGCTAGGCAATGCACGGAAAGCAAGCAAAGAGTAACGGAACGCAAGGAAGGCAAGGGAAAGCAAGGGAAGGCAAGCGTAACGGAAGGAAAGGCACGGCAAGGGGTAACAAGGCTAAGGCACGACAACGCAAGGCTAGGCAATGCAGGGAAGGCAAGCAAAGAGTAAAGGAATGTAAGCAAGGCAAGGAAAAGCAAGGAAAGGCAAGGGTAACGGAAGGAACGGCACGGCAAGGGGAAACAAGTCTAAGGCATGACAACGCACGCTAGGCAATGCACGGCAAGGCAAGGAAAGGGTAACGCATGCGAAAGCACGGTCAAGCGAGGCAAGGCTAAGGCACGACAACGCAAGGCTAGGCAATGCACGACAATGCAAGGAAAGCTTAAAGTAAAGGAAGGCACGGTCAGGCGAGATAAGGCTAAGGCACGACAACGCAAGGTTAGGCAATGCAGGGAAGGCAAGCAAAGAGTAACGGAAGGTAAGCAAGGCAAGGAAAAGCAAGGAAAGGCAACGGTAACGTAAGGAACGGCACGGCAAGGGGAAACAAGTCTAAGGCACGACAACGCACGCTAGGCAATGCACGGCAAGGCAAGTAAAGGGTAACGCATGGGAAAGCACGTTCCGGCGAGGCAAGGCTAAGGCACGACAACGCAAGGCTAGGCAATGCACGGAAGGCAAGCAAAGAGTAACGGAAGGTAAGGAAGGCAAGGGAAAGCAGGGAAAGGCAAGTGTAACGGAAGGAACCGCACGGCAAGGGGAAACAAGGCTAAGGCACGACAAAGCACGCTAGGCAATGCACGGCAAGGCAAGGAAAGGGTAACGCATGGGACAGCACGGTCAGGCGAGGCAAGGCTAAGGCATGACAACGCAAGGCTAGGCAATGCACGGAAAGCAAGCAAAGAGTAACGGAACGCAAGGAAGGCAAGGGAAAGCAAGGGAAGGCAAGCGTAACGGAAGGAACGGCACGGCAAGGGGTAACAAGTCTAAGGCACGACAACGCAGGGCTAGGCAATGCACGGCAAGGCAAGGAAAGCTTAAAGCAAAGGAAGGCACGGTCAGGCGAGATAAGGCTAAGGCACGACAACGCAAGGCTAGGCAATGGACGGAAGGCAAGCAAAGAGTAACGGAAGGTAAGGAAGGCAAGGGAAAGCAAGGCAAGGCAAGGGTAACGGAAGGAACCGCACGGCAAGAGGAAACAAGTCTAAGGCACGACAACGCACGCTAGGCAATGTACGGCAAGGCAAGGAAAGGGTAACGCATGGGAAAGCACGGTCAGGCGAGGCAAGGCTAAGGCATGACAACGCAAGGCTACGCAATGCACGGGAAGCAAGCAAAGAGTAACGGAACGCAAGGAAGGCAAGGGAATGCAACGGAAGGCAAGGGTAACGGAAGGAACTGCACGGCAAGGGGTAACAAGGCTAAGGCACGACAACGCAGGGCTAGGCAATGCACCGCAAGGCAAGGAAAGGGTAACGCAAGGAAAGGCACGGTCAGGTGAGGCAAGGCTAATGCACGACAACGCAAGGCTAGGCAGTGCACGGCAAGGCAAGGAAAGAGTAACGGAAGGAAAGGAAGGCAAGGTAAAGCCAGGCAAGGCAAGTGTAACAAAAGGCACGGCACGGCAAGGGGAAACAAGGCTAAGGCACGACAACGCACGGCTAGGCAATGCAAGGGAAGGCAAGGAAAGGGTAACGCAAGGCAAGGCACGGTGAGCTTAGGCAAGGCTAATGCACGAAAACGCAAGGCTAGGCAATGCACGACAATGCAAGGAAAGCTTAAAGCAAAGGAAGGCACGGTCAGGCAAGATAAGGCTAAGGCACGACAACGCAAGGCTAGGCAATGCAGGGAAGGCAAGCAAAGAGTAACGGAAGGTAAGCAAGGCAAGGAAAAGCAAGGAAAGGCAAAGGTAACGTAAAGAACGGCACGGCAAGGGGAAACAAGTCTAAGGCACGACAACGCACGCTAGGCAATGCACGGCAAGGCAAGTAAAGGGTAACGCATGGGAAAGCACCTTCCGGCGAGCCAAGGCTAAGGCACGACAACGCAAGGCTAGGCAATGCACGGAAGGCAAGCAAAGAGTAACGGAAGGTAAGGAATGCAAGGGAAAGCAAGGAAAGGCAAGTGTAACGGAAGGAACCGCACGGCAAGGGGAAACAAGGCTATGGCACGACAACGCACGCTAGGCAATGCACGGCAAGGCAAGGAAAGGGTAACGCATGGGAAAGCACGGTCAGGCGAGGCAAGGCTAAGGCATGACAACGCAAGGGTAGGCAATGCACGGAAAGCAAGCAAAGAGTAACGGAACGCAAGGAAGGCAAGGGAAAGCAAGGGAAGGCAAGCGTAACGGAAGGAAAGGCACGGCAAGGGGTAACAAGGCTAAGGCACGACAACGCAGGGCTAGGCAATGCACGGCAAGGCAAGGAAAGCTTAAAGCAAAGGAAGTCACGGTCAGGCGAGATAAGGCTAAGGCACGACAACGCAAGGCTAGGCAATGGACGGAAGGCAAGCAAAGAGTAACGGAAGGTAAGGAAGGCAAGGGAAAGCAAGGAAAGGAAAGTGTAACGGAAGGAACCGCACGGCAAGAGGAAACAAGGCTAAGGCACGACAACGCACGCTAGGCAATGTACGGCAAGGCAAGGAAAGGGTAACGCATGGGAAAGCACGGTCAGGCGAGGCAAGGCTAAGGCATGACAACGCAAGGCTACGCAATGCACGGAAAGCAAGCAAAGAGTAACGGAACGCAAGGAAGGCAAGGGAATGCAACGGAAGGCAAGGGTAACGGAAGGAATTGCACGCAAGGGGTAACAAGGCTAAGGCACGACAACGCAGGGCTAGGCAATGCACGGCAAGGCAAGGAAAGAGTAACGCAAGGAAAGGCACGGTGAGGCTAGGGAAGGCTAATGCACGAAAACGCAAAACTAGGCAATGCACGACAATGCAAGGAAAGCTTAAAGCAAAGGAAGGCACGGTCAGGCGAGATAAGGCTAAGGCACGACAACGCAAGGCTAGGCAATGGAGGGAAGGCAAGCAAAGAGTAACGGAACGCAAGGAAGGCAAGGGAAAGCAAGGGAAGGCAAGCGTAACGGAAGGAACTGCACGGCAAGGGGTAACAAGGCTAAGGCACGACAACGCAGGGCTAGGCAATGCACGGCAAGGCAAGGAAAGCTTAAAGCAAAGGAAGGCACGGTCAGGCGAGATAAGGCCAAGGTACGAGAACGCAAGGCTAGGCAATGAACGGAAGGCAAGCAAAGAGTAACGGAAGGTAAGGAAGGCAAGGGAAAGCAAGGAAACGAAAGTGTAACGGAAGGAATTGCACGGCAAGGGGTAACAAGGCTAAGGCACGACAACGCAGGGCTAGGCAATGCACAGCAAGGCAAGGAAAGGGTAACGCAAGGGAAGGCACGGTCAGGTGAGGCAAGGATAAGGCACGACAACGCAAGGGTAGGCAATGCCCGGAAGGCAAGCAAAGAGTAACGGAAGGTAAGGAAGGCAAGGGAAAGCCAGGCAAGGCAAGTGTAACAAAAGGCACGGCACGGCAAGGGGAAACAAGGCTAAGGCACGACAACGCACGGCTAGGCAATGCAAGGGAAGGCAAGGAAAGGGTAACGCAAGGCAAGCACGGTGAGCTTAGGCAAGTCTAATGCACGAAAACGCAAGGCTTGGCAATGCACGACAATGCAAGGAAAGCTTAAAGCAAAGGAAGGCACGGTCAGGCGAGATAAGGCTAAGGCACGACAACGCAAGGCTAGGCATTGCAGGGAAGGCAAGCAAAGAGTAACGGAAGGTAAGCAAGGCAAGGAAAAGCAAGGAAAGGCAAGTGTAACGGAAGGAACCGCACGGCAAGGGGAAACAAGGGTATGGCACGACAACGCACGCTAGGCAATGCACGGCAAGGCAAGGAAAGGGTAACGCATGGGAAAGCACGGTCAGGCGAGGCAAGGCTAAGGCATGACAACGCAAGGCTAGGCAATGCACGGAAAGCAAGCAAAGAGTAACGGAACGCAAGGAAGGCAAGGGAAAGCAAGGGAAGGCAAGCGTAACGGAAGGAAAGGCACGGCAAGGGGTAACAAGGCTAAGGCACGACAACGCAAGGCTAGGCAATGCAGGGAAGGCAAGCAAAGAGTAAAGGAATGTAAGCAAGGCAAGGAAAAAGCAAGGAAAGGCAAGGGTAACGGAAGGAACGGCACGGCAAGGGGAAACAAGTCTAAGGCATGACAACGCACGCTAGGCAATGCACGGCAAGGCAAGGAAAGGGTAACGCATGCGAAAGCACGGTCAAGCGAGGCAAGGCTAAGGCACGACAACGCAAGGCTAGGCAATGCACGACAATGCAAGGAAAGCTTAAAGTAAAGGAAGGCACGGTCAGGCGAGATAAGGCTAAGGCACGACAACGCAAGGTTAGGCAATGCAGGGAAGGCAAGCAAAGAGTAACGGAAGGTAAGCAAGGCAAGGAAAAGCAAGGAAAGGCAACGGTAACGTAAGGAACGGCACGGCAAGGGGAAACAAGTCTAAGGCACGACAACGCACGCTAGGCAATGCACTGCAAGGCAAGTAAAGGGAAACGCATGGGAAAGCACGTTCCGGCGAGGCAAGGCTAAGGCACGACAACGCAAGGCTAGGCAATGCACGGAAGGCAAGCAAAGAGTAACGGAAGGTAAGGAAGGCAAGGGAAAGCAGGGAAAGGCAAGTGTAACGGAAGGAACCGCACGGCAAGGGGAAACAAGGCTAAGGCACGACAAAGCACGCTAGGCAATGCACGGCAAGGCAAGGAAAGGGTAACGCATGGGACAGCACGGTCAGGCGAGGCAAGGCTAAGGCATGACAACGCAAGGCTAGGCAATGCACGGAAAGCAAGCAAAGAGTAACGGAACGCAAGGAAGGCAAGGGAAAGCAAGGGAAGGCAAGCGTAACGGAAGGAACGGCACGGCAAGGGGTAACAAGTCTAAGGCACGACAACGCACGCTAGGCAGTGCACTGCAAAGCAAGGAAAGCTTAAAGCAAAGGAAGGCACGGTCAGGCGAGATAAGGCTAAGGCACGACAACGCAAGGCTAGGCAATGGACGGAAGGCAAGCAAAGAGTAACGGAAGGTAAGGAAGGCAAGGGAAAGCAAGGCAAGGCAAGGGTAACGGAAGGAACCGCACGGCAAGAGGAAACAAGTCTAAGGCACGACAACGCACGCTAGGCAATGTACGGCAAGGCAAGGAAAGGGTAACGCATGGGAAAGCACGGTCAGGCGAGGCAAGGCTAAGGCATGACAACGCAAGGCTACGCAATGCACGGGAAGCAAGCAAAGAGTAACGGAACGCAAGGAAGGCAAGGGAATGCAACGGAAGGCAAGGGTAACGGAAGGAACTGCACGGCAAGGGGTAACAAGGCTAAGGCACGACAACGCAGGGCTAGGCAATGCACCGCAAGGCAAGGAAAGGGTAACGCAAGGAAAGGCACGGTCAGGTGAGGCAAGGCTAATGCACGACAACGCAAGGCTAGGCAGTGCACGGCAAGGCAAGGAAAGAGTAACGGAAGGAAAGGAAGGCAAGGTAAAGCCAGGCAAGGCAAGTGTAACAAAAGGCACGGCACGGCAAGGGGAAACAAGGCTAAGGCACGACAACGCACGGCTAGGCAATGCAAGGGAAGGCAAGGAAAGGGTAACGCAAGGCAAGGCACGGTGAGCTTAGGCAAGGCTAATGCACGAAAACGCAAGGCTAGGCAATGCACGACAATGCAAGGAAAGCTTAAAGCAAAGGAAGGCACGGTCAGGCAAGATAAGGCTAAGGCACGACAACGCAAGGCTAGGCAATGCAGGGAAGGCAAGCAAAGAGTAACGGAAGGTAAGCAAGGCAAGGAAAAGCAAGGAAAGGCAAAGGTAACGTAAAGAACGGCACGGCAAGGGGAAACAAGTCTAAGGCACGACAACGCACGCTAGGCAATGCACGGCAAGGCAAGTAAAGGGTAACGCATGGGAAAGCACCTTCCGGCGAGCCAAGGCTAAGGCACGACAACGCAAGGCTAGGCAATGCACGGAAGGCAAGCAAAGAGTAACGGAAGGTAAGGAATGCAAGGGAAAGCAAGGAAAGGCAAGTGTAACGGAAGGAACCGCACGGCAAGGGGAAACAAGGCTATGGCACGACAACGCACGCTAGGCAATGCACGGCAAGGCAAGGAAAGGGTAACGCATGGGAAAGCACGGTCAGGCGAGGCAAGGCTAAGGCATGACAACGCAAGGGTAGGCAATGCACGGAAAGCAAGCAAAGAGTAACGGAACGCAAGGAAGGCAAGGGAAAGCAAGGGAAGGCAAGCGTAACGGAAGGAACGGCACGGCAAGGGGTAACAAGGCTAAGGCACGACAACGCAGGGCTAGGCAATGCACGGCAAGGCAAGGAAAGCTTAAAGCAAAGGAAGGCACGGTCAGGCGAGATAAGGATAAGGCACGACAACGCAAGGCTAGGCAATGGACGGAAGGCAAGCAAAGAGTAACGGAAGGTAAGGAAGGCAAGGGAAAGTAAGGAAACGAAAGTGTAACGGAAGGAACCGCACGGCAAGGGGAAACAAGGCTAAGGCACGACAACGCACGCTAGGCAATGCACGGCAAGGCAAGGAAAGGGTAACGCATGGGAAAGCACGGTCAGGCGAGGCAAGGCTAAGGCATGACATCGCAAGGCTAGGCAATGCACGGAAAGCAAGCAAAGAGTAACGGAACGCAAGGAAGGCAAGGGAAAGCATCGGAAGGCAAGGGTAACGGAAGGAATTGCACGGCAAGGGGTAACAAGGCTAAGGCCCGACAACGCAGGTCTAGGCAATGCACGGCAAGGCAATGAAAGGGTAACGCAAGGGAAGGCACGGTCAGGTGAGGCAAGGATAAGGCACGACAACGCAAGGATAGGCAATGCCCGGAAGGCAAGCAAAGAGTAACGGAAGGTAAGGAAGGCAAGGGAAAGCCAGGCAAGGCAAGTGTAACGAAAGGCACGGCACTGGAAGGGGAAACAAGGCTAAGGCAAGACAACGCACGGCTAGGCAATGCACGGGAAGGCAAGGAAAGGGTAACGCAAGGCAAGGCACGGTGAGGCTAGGCAAGGCTAATGCACGAAAACGCAAGGCTAGGCAATGCACGACAATGCAAGGAAAGCTTAAAGCAAATGAAGGCATGGTCAGGCGAGATAAGGATAAGGCACGACAACGCAAGGCTAGGCAATGGAGGGAAGGCAAGCAAAGAGTAACGGAAGGTAAGGAAGGCAAGGGAAAGCAAGGAAAGGCAAGTGTAACGGAAGGAACGGCACGGCAAAGGGAAACAAGGCTAAGGCACGAGAACGCACGCTAGGCAATGCACGGCAAGGCAAGGAAAGGGTAACGCAGGGAAAGCACGGTCAGGCGGGTCAATGCTAAGGTATGACAACGGAAGGCTAGGCAATGCACGGAAAGCAAGCAAAGACAAACGGAACGCAAGGAAGGCAAGGGAAAGCAAGGGAAGGCAAGGGTAACGGAAGGAACGGCAGGGCAAGGGGTAACAACGCTAAGGAACGACAACGCAGGGCTAGGCAATGCACCGCAAGGCAAGGAAAGGGTAACGCAAGGGAAGGCACGGTCATGTGAGGCAAGGCTAATGCACGACAACGCAAGGCTAGGCAGTGCACGGCAAGGCAAGGGAAGAGTAACGGAAGGAAAGGAAGGCAAGGCAAAGCCAGGCAAGGCAAGTGTAACAAAAGACACGGCACGGCAAGGATAAACAAGGCTAAGGCACGACAACGCACGGCTAGGCAATGCACGGCAAGGCAAGGAAAGGGTAACGCAAGGAAAGGCACGGTCAGGCTAGGCAAGGCTAATGCACGAAAACGCAAAGCTAGGCAATGCACGACAATGCAAGGAAAGCTTAAAGCAAAGGAAGGCACGGTCAGGCGAGATAAGGCTAAGGCATGACAACGCAAGGCTAGGCAATGCAGGGAAGGCAAGCAAAGAGTAACGGAAGGTAAGCAAGGCAAGGAAAAGCAAGGAAAGGCAAGGGTAACGTAAGGAACGGCACGGCAAGGGGTAACAAGTCTAAGGCACGACAACGCACGCTAGGCAATGCACTGCATGGCAAGTAAAGGGTAACGCATGGGAAACCACGTTCCGGGGAGGCAAGGCTAAGGCACGACAACGCAAGGCTAGGCAATGGACGGAAGGCAAGCAAAGAGTAACGGAAGGTAACGAAGGCAAGGGAAAGCAAGGAAACGAAAGTGTAACGGAAGGAACCGCACGGCAAGGGGAAACAAGGCTATGGCACGACAACGCACGCTAGGCAATGCACGGCAAGGCAAGGAAAGGGTAACGCATGGGAAAGCACGGTCAGGCGAGGCAAGGCTAAGGCATGACAACGCAAGGCTAGGCAATGCACGGAAAGCAAGCAAAGAGTAACGGAACGCAAGGAAGGCAAGGGAAAGCAAGGGAAGGCAAGCGTAACGGAAGGAATTGCACGGCAAGGGGTAACAAGGCTAAAGGCACGACAACGCAGGGCTAGGCAATGCACCGCAAGGAAAGGAAAGGGTAACGCAAGGGAAGGCACGGTCAGGTGAGGCAAGGCTAATGCACGACAACGCAAGGCTAGGCAGTGCACGGCAAGGCAAGGAAAGAGTAACGGAAGGAAAGGAAGGCAAGGCAAAGCCAGGGAAGGCAAGTTTAACAAAAGACACGGCACGGCAAGGATAAACAAGGCTAAGGCACGACAACGCACGGCTAGGCAATGCACGGCAATGCAAGGAAAGGGTAACGCAAGGCAAGGCACGGTCAGGCGAGGTAAGGCTAAGGCACGACAACGCAAAGCTAGGCAATGAACGGAAGGGAAGCAAAGACTAACGGAAGGCTTCGAAGGCAAGGGAAAGCAAGGCAAGGCAAGGGTAACGGAAGGAACGGCACGGCAAGGGGAAACAAGGCTAAGGCACGACAACGCACGCTAGGCAATGCACGGCAAGGCAAAGAAAGGGTAACGCATGGGAAAGCACGGTCATGCGAGGCAAGCCTAAGGCATGACAACGCAAGGCTAGGCAATGCACGGAAAGCAAGCAAAGAGTAACGGAACGCAAGGAAGGCAAGGGAATGCAACGGAAGGCAAGGGTAACGGAAGGAACTGCACGGCAAGGGGTAACAAGGCTAAGGCACGACAACGCAGGGCTAGGCAATGCACCGCAAGGCAAGGAAAGGGTAACGCAAGGGAAGGCACGGTCAGGTGAGGCAAGGCTAAGGCATGAGAACGCAAGGCTAGGCAATGTACGGAAAGTAAGCAAAGAGTAACGGAACGCAAGGAAGGCAAGGGAAAGCAAGGGAAGGCAAGGGTAACCGAAGGAACGGCAGGGCAAGGGGTAACAAGGCTAAGGCACGACAACGCAGGGCTAGACAATGCACCGCAAGGCAAGGAAAGGGTAACGCAAGGAAAGGCACGGTCAGGTGAGGCAAGGCTAATGCACGACAACGCAAGGCTAGGCAGTGCACGGCAAGGCAAGGAAAGAGTAACGGAAGGAAAGGAAGGCAAGGTAAAGCCAGGCAAGGCAAGTGTAACAAAAGGCACGGCACGGCAAGGGGAAACAAGGCTAAGGCACGACAACGCACGGCTAGGCAATGCAAGGGAAGGCAAGGAAAGGGTAACGCAAGGCAAGGCACGGTGAGCTTAGGCAAGGCTAATGCACGAAAACGCAAGGCTAGGCAATGCACGACAATGCAAGGAAAGCTTAAAGCAAAGGAAGGCACGGTCAGGCAAGATAAGGCTAAGGCACGACAACGCAAGGCTAGGCAATTCAGGGAAGGCAAGCAAAGAGTAACGGAAGGTAAGCAAGGCAAGGAAAAGCAAGGAAAGGCAAAGGTAACGTAAGGAACGGCACGGCAAGGGGAAACAAGTCTAAGGCACGACAACGCACGCTAGGCAATGCACGGCAAGGCAAGTAAAGGGTAACGCATGGGAAAGCACGTTCCGGCGAGCCAAGGCTAAGGCACGACAACGAAATGCTAGGCAATGCACGGAAGGCAAGCAAAGAGTAACGGAAGGTAAGGAAGGCAAGGGAAAGCAAGGAAAGGCAAGTGTAACGGAAGGAACGGCACGGCAAGGGGAAACAAGGCTAAGGCACGACAACGCACGCTAGGCAATGCACGGCAAGGCAAAGAAAGGGTAACGCATGGGAAAGCACGGTCATGCGAGGCAAGCCTAAGGCATGACAACGCAAGGCTAGGCAATGCACGGAAAGCAAGCAAAGAGTAACGGAACGCAAGGAAGGCAAGGGAATGCAACGGAAGGCAAGGGTAACGGAAGGAACTGCACGGCAAGGGGTAACAAGGCTAAGGCACGACAACGCAGGGCTAGGCAATGCACCGCAAGGCAAGGAAAGGGTAACGCAAGGGAAGGCACGGTCAGGTGAGGCAAGGCTAAGGCATGAGAACGCAAGGCTAGGCAATGTACGGAAAGCAAGCAAAGAGTAACGGAACGCAAGGAAGGCAAGGGAAAGCAAGGGAAGGCAAGGGTAACGGAAGGAACGGCAGGGCAAGGGGTAACAAGGCTAAGGCACGACAACGCAGGGCTAGGCAATGCACCGCAAGGCAAGGAAAGGGTAACGCAAGGAAAGGCACGGTCAGGTGAGGCAAGGCTAATGCACGACAACGCAAGGCTAGGCAGTGCACGGCAAGGCAAGAAAGAGTAACGGAAGGAAAGGAAGGCAAGGTAAAGCCAGGCAAGGCAAGTGTAACAAAAGGCACGGCACGGCAAGGGGAAACAAGGCTAAGGCACGACAACGCACGGCTAGGCAATGCAAGGGAAGGCAAGGAAAGGGTAACGCAAGGCAAGGCACGGTGAGCTTAGGCAAGGCTAATGCACGAAAACGCAAGGCTAGGCAATGCACGACAATGCAAGGAAAGCTTAAAGCAAAGGAAGGCACGGTCAGGCAAGATAAGGCTAAGGCACGACAACGCAAGGCTAGGCAATGCAGGGAAGGCAAGCAAAGAGTAACGGAAGGTAAGCAAGGCAAGGAAAAGCAAGGAAAGGCAAGGGTAACGTAAGGAACGGCACGGCAAGGGGAAACAAGTCTAAGGCACGACAACGCACGCTAGGCAATGCACGGCAAGGCAAGTAAAGGGTAACGCATGGGAAAGCACGTTCCGGCGAGCCAAGGCTAAGGCACGACAACGCAAGGCTAGGCAATGCACGGAAGGCAAGGAAAGCTTAAAGCAAAGGAAGGCACGGTCAGGCGAGATAAGGTTAAGGCACGACAACGCAAGGCTAGGCAATGCAGGGAAGGCAAGCAAAGAGTAACGGAAGGTAAGCAAGGCAAGGGAAAGCCAGGCAAGGCAAGTGTAACAAAAGGCACGGCACGGCAAGGGGAAACAAGGCTAAGGCACGACAACGCACGGCTAGGCAATGAAGGGAAGGCAAGGAAAGGGTAACGCATGGGAAAGCACGGTCAGGCGAGGCAAGGCTAAGGCATGACAACGCAAGGCTAGGCAATGCACGGAAAGCAAGCAAAGAGTAACGGAACGCAAGGAAGGCAAGGGAAAGCAAGGGAAGGCAAGCGTAACGGAAGGAACGGCACGGCAAGGGGTAACAAGGCTAAGGCACGACAACGCAGGGCTAGGCAATGCACGGCAAGGCAAGGAAAGCTTAAAGCAAAGGAAGGCACGGTCAGGCGAGATAAGGCTAAGGCACGACAACGCAAGGCTAGGCAATGGACGGAAGGCAAGCAAAGAGTAACGGAAGGTAAGGAAGGCAAGGGAAAGTAAGGAAACGAAAGTGTAACGGAAGGAACCGCACGGCAAGGGGAAACAAGGCTAAGGCACGACAACGCACGCTAGGCAATGCACGGCAAGGCAAGGAAAGGGTAACGCATGGGAAAGCACGGTCAGGCGAGGCAAGGCTAAGGCATGACATCGCAAGGCTAGGCAATGCACGGAAAGCAAGCAAAGAGTAACGGAACGCAAGGAAGGCAAGGGAAAGCATCGGAAGGCAAGGGTAACGGAAGGAATTGCACGGCAAGGGGTAACAAGGCTAAGGCACGACAACGCAGGGCTAGGCAATGCACGGCAAGGCAAGGAAAGGGTAACGCAAGGGAAGGCACGGTCAGGTGAGGCATGGATAAGGCACGACAACGCAAGGATAGGCAATGCCCGGAAGGCAAGCAAAGAGTAACGGAAGGTAAGGAAGGCAAGGGAAAGCCAGGCAAGGCAAGTGTAACAAAAGGCACGGCACTGGAAGGGGAAACAAGGCTAAGGCAAGACAACGCACGGCTAGGCAATGCACGGGAAGGCAAGGAAAGGGTAACGCAAGGCAAGGCACGGTGAGGCTAGGCAAGGCTAATGCACGAAAACGCAAGGCTAGGCAATGCACGACAATGCAAGGAAAGCTTAAAGCAAATGAAGGCATGGTCAGGCGAGATAAGGCTAAGGCACGACAACGCAAGGCTAGGCAATGGAGGGAAGGCAAGCAAAGCGTAACGGAAGGTAAGGAAGGCAAGGGAAAGCAAGGAAAGGCAAGTGTAACGGAAGGAACGGCACGGCAAGGGGAAACAAGGCTAAGGCACGAGAACGCACGCTAGGCAATGCACGGCAAGGCAAGGAAAGGGTAACGCAGGGAAAGCACGGTCAGGCGGGTCAAGGCTAAGGTATGACAACGGAAGGCTAGGCAATGCACGGAAAGCAAGCAAAGACAAACGGAACGCAAGGAAGGCAAGGGAAAGCAAGGGAAGGCAAGGGTAACGGAAGGAACGGCAGGGCAAGGGGTAACAACGCTAAGGAACGACAACGCAGGGCTAGGCAATGCACCGCAAGGCAAGGAAAGGGTAACGCAAGGGAAGGCACGGTCATGTGAGGCAAGGCTAATGCACGACAACGCAAGGCTAGGCAGTGCACGGCAAGGCAAGGGAAGAGTAACGGAAGGAAAGGAAGGCAAGGCAAAGCCAGGCAAGGCAAGTGTAACAAAAGACACGGCACGGCAAGGATAAACAAGGCTAAGGCACGACAACGCACGGCTAGGCAATGCACGGCAATGCAAGGAAAGGGTAACGCAAGGCAAGGCACGGTCAGGCGAGGTAAGGCTAAGGCACGACAACGCAAAGCTAGGCAATGAACGGAAGGGAAGCAAAGACTAACGGAAGGCTTCGAAGGCAAGGGAAAGCAAGGCAAGGCAAGGGTAACGGAAAGAACGGCACGGCAAGGGGAAACAAGGCTAAGGCACGACAACGCACGCTAGGCAATGCACGGCAAGGCAAAGAAAGGGTAACGCATGGGAAAGCACGGTCAGGCGAGGCAAGGCTAAGGCATGACAATGCAAGGCTAGGCAATGCACGAAAAGCAAGCAAAGAGTAACGGAACGCAAGGAAGGCAAGGGAAAGCAAGGGAAGGCAAGCGTAACGGAAGGAAAGGCACGGCAAGGGGTAACAAGGCTAAGGCACGACAACGCAGGACTAGGCAATGCACGGCAAGGCAAGGAAAGCTTAAAGCAAAGGAAGGCACGGCCAGGCGAGATAAGGCTAAGGTACGACAACGCAAGGCTAGGCAATGGACGAAAGGCAAGCAAAGAGTAACGGAAGGTAAGGAAGGCAAGGGAAAGCACGGAAACGAAAGTGTAACGGAAGGAACCGCACGGCAAGGGGAAACAAGGCTAAGGCACGACAACGCACGCTAGGCAATGCACGGCAAGGCAAGGAAAGGGTAACGCATGGGAAAGCACGGTCAGGCGAGGCAAGGATAAGGCATGACAACGCAAGGCTAGGCAATGCACGGAAAGCAAGCAAAGAGTAACGGAACGCAAGGAAGGCAAGGGAAAGCAACGGAAGGCAAGGGTAACGGAAGGAATTGCACGGCAAGGGGTAACAAGGCTAAGGCACGACAACGCAGGGCTAGGCAATGCACGGCAAGGCAAGGAAAGGGTAAAGCAAGGGAAGGCACGGTCAGGTGAGGCAAGGATAAGGCACGACAACGCAAGGCTAGGCAATGCAGGGAAGGCAAGCAAAGAGTAACGGAAGGTAAGCAAGGCAAGGAAAAGCAAGGAAAGGCAAGGGTAACGTAAGGAACGGCACGGCAAGGGGTAACAAGGCTAAGGCACGACAACGCAGGGCTAGGCAATGCACTGCATGGCAAGTAAAGGGTAAGCAAGGGAAGGCACGGTCCGGTGAGGCAAGGATAAGGCACGACAACGCAAGGATAGGCAATGGACGGAAGGCAAGCAAAGAGTAACGGAAGGTAAGGAAGGCAAGGGAAAGCCAGGCAAGGCAAGTGTAACAAAAGGCACGGCACCGGAAGGGGAAACAAGGCTAAGGCAAGACAACGCACGGCTAGGCAATGCACGGGAAGGCAAGGAAAGGGTAACGCAAGGCAAGGCACGGTGAGGCTAGGCAAGGCTAATGCACGAAAACGCAAGGCTAGGCAATGCACGACAATGCAAGGAAAGCTTAAAGCAAAGGAAGGCATGGTCAGGCGAGATAAGGCTAAGGCACGACAACGCAAGGCTAGGCAATGGAGGGAAGGCAAGCAAAGAGTAACGGAAGGTAAGGAAGGCAAGGGAAAGCAAGGAAAGGCAAGTGTAACGGAAGGAACGGCACGGCAAGGGGAAACAAGGCTAAGGCACGAGAACGCACGCTAGGCAATGCACGGCAAGGCAAGGAAAGGGTAACGCAGGGAAAGCACGGTCAGGCGGGTCAAGGCTAAGGTATGACAACGGAAGGCTAGGCAATGCACGGAAAGCAAGCAAAGACAAACGGAACGCAAGGAAGGCAAGGGAAAGCAAGGGAAGGCAAGGGTAACGGAATGAACGGCAGGGCAAGGGGTAACAACGCTAAGGAACGACAACGCAGGGCTAGGCAATGCACCACAAGGCAAGGAAAGGGTAACGCAAGGGAAGGCACGGTCATGTGAGGCAAGGCTAATGCACGACAACGCAAGGCTAGGCAGTGCACGGCAAGGCAAGGGAAGAGTAACGGAAGGAAAGGAAGGCAAGGCAAAGCCAGGCAAGGCAAGTGTAACAAAAGACACGGCACGGCAAGGATAAACAAGGCTAAGGCACGACAACGCACGGCTAGGCAATGCACGGCAATGCAAGGAAAGGGTAACGCAAGGCAAGGCACGGTCAGGCGAGGTAAGGCTAAGGCACGACAACGCAAAGCTAGGCAATGAACGGAAGGGAAGCAAAGACTAACGGAAGGCTTCGAAGGCAAGGGAAAGCAAGGCAAGGCAAGGGTAACGGAAATAACGGCACGGCAAGGGGAAACAAGGCTAAGGCACGACAACGCACGCTAGGCAATGCACGGCAAGGCAAAGAAAGGGTAACGCATGGGAAAGCACGGTCAGGCGAGGCAAGGCTAATGCACGACAACGCAAGGCTGGGCAGTGCACGGCAAGGCAAGTAAAGAGTAACGGAAAGAAAGGAAGGCAAGGCAAAGCCAGGCAAGGCAAGTGTAACAAAAGGCACGGCACGGCAAGGGGAAACAAGGCTAATGCACGACAACGCAAGGCTAGGCAGTGCACGGCAAGGCAAGTAAAGAGTAACGGAAGGAAAGGAAGGCAAGGCAAAGCCAGACAATGGCAAGTGTAACAAAAGGCACGGCACGGCAAGGGGAAACAAGGCTAAGGCACGACAACGCACGTCTAGGCAATGCAAGGGAAGGCAAGGAAAGGGTAACGCAAGGCAAGGCACGGTGAGCTTAGGCAAGGCTAATGCACGAAAACGCAAGGCTTGGCAATGCACGACAATGCAAGGAAAGCTTAAAGCAAAGGAAGGCACGGTCAGGCGAGATAAGGCTAAGGCACGACAACGCAAGGCTAGGCATTGCAGGGAAGGCAAGCAAAGAGTAACGGAAGGTAAGCAAGGCAAGGAAAAGCAAGGAAAGGCAAGTGTAACGGAAGGAACCGCACGGCAAGGGGAAACAAGGTTATGGCACGACAACGCACGCTAGGCAATGCACGGCAAGGCAAGGAAAGGGTAACGCATGGGAAAGCACGGTCAGGCGAGGCAAGGCTAAGGCATGACAACGCAAGGCTAGGCAATGCACGGAAAGCAAGCAAAGAGTAACGGAACGCAAGGAAGGCAAGGGAAAGCAAGGGAAGGCAAGCGTAACGGAAGGAAAGGCACGGCAAGGGGTAACAAGGCTAAGGCACGACATCGCAAGGCTAGGCAATGCAGGGAAGGCAAGCAAAGAGTAAAGGAATGTAAGCAAGGCAAGGAAAAGCAAGGAAAGGCAAGGGTAACGGAAGGAACAGCACGGCAAGGGGAAACAAGTCTAAGGCATGACAACGCACGTTGGCAATGCACGGCAAGGCAAGGAAAGGGTAACGCATGCGAAAGCACGGTCAGGCGAGGCAAGGCTAAGGCACGACAACGCAAGGCTAGGCAATGCACGACAATGCAAGGAAAGCTTAAAGTAAAGGAAGGCACGGTCAGGCGAGATAAGGCTAAGGCACGACAACATAAGGCTAGGCAATGCAGGGAAGTCAAGCAAAGAGTAACGGAAGGTAAGCAAGGCAAGGAAAAGCAAGGAAAGGCAAGGGTAACGTAAGGAACGGCACGGCAAGGGGAAACAAGTCTAAGGCACGACAACGCACGCTAGGCAATGCACGGCAAGGCAAGTAAAGGGTAACGCATGGGAAAGCACGTTACGGCGAGGCAAGGCTAAGGCACGACAACGCAAGGCTTAGGCAATGCACGGAAGGCAAGCAAAGAGTAACGGAAGGTAAGGAAGGCAAGGGAAAGCAAGGAAAGGCAAGTGTAACGGAAGGAACCGCACGGCAAGGGGAAACAAGGCTAAGGCACGACAAAGCACGCTAGGCAATGCACGGCAAGGCAAGGAAAGGGTAACGCATGGGACAGCACGGTCAGGCGAGGCAAGGCTAAGGCATGACAACGCAAGGCTAGGCAATGCACGGAAAGCAAGCAAAGAGTAACGGAACGCAAGGAAGGCAAGGGAAAGCAAGGGAAGGCAAGCGTAACGGAAGGAACGGCACGGCAAGGGGTAACAAGGCTAAGGCACGACAACGCAGGGCTAGGCAATGCACGGCAAGGCAAGGAAAGCTTAAAGCAAAGGAAGTCACGGTCAGGCGAGATAAGGCTAAGGCACGACAACGCAAGGCTAGGCAATGGACGGAAGGCAAGCAAAGAGTAACGGAAGGTAAGGAAGGCAAGGGAAAGCAAGGAAAGGAAAGTGTAACGGAAGGAACCGCACGGCAAGAGGAAACAAGGCTAAGGCACGACAACGCACGCTAGGCAATGTACGGCAAGGCAAGGAAAGGGTAACGCATGGGAAAGCACGGTCAGGCGAGGCAAGGCTAAGGCATGACAACGCAAGGCTACGCAATGCACGGAAAGCAAGCAAAGAGTAACGGAACGCAAGGAAGGCAAGGGAATGCAACGGAAGGCAAGGGTAACGGAAGGAACTGCACGGCAAGGGGTAACAAGGCTAAGGCACGACAACGCAGGGCTAGGCAATGCACCGCAAGGCAAGGAAAGGGTAACGCAAGGGAAGGCACGGTCAGGTGAGCAAGGCTAAGGCATGAGAACGCAAGGCTAGGCAATGTACGGAAAGCAAGCAAAGAGTAACGGAACGCAAGGAAGGCAAGGGAAAGCACAAGGGAAGGCAAGGGTAACGGAAGGAACGGCAGGGCAAGGGGTAACAAGGCTAAGGAACGACAACGCACGCTAGGCAATGCACGGCAAGGCAAGGAAAGGGTAACGCAAGGGAAAGCACGTTACGGCGAGGCAAGGCTAATGCACGACAACGCAAGGCTTAGGCAATGCACGGAAGGCAAGCAAAGAGTAACGGAAGGTAAGGAAGGCAAGGGAAAGCAAGGAAAGGCAAGTGTAACGGAAGGAACCGCACGGCAAGGGGAAACAAGGCTAAGGCACGACAAAGCACGCTAGGCAATGCACGGCAAGGCAAGGAAAGGGTAACGCATGGGACAGCACGGTCAGGCGAGGCAAGGCTAAGGCATGACAACGCAAGGCTAGGCAATGCACGGAAAGCAAGCAAAGAGTAACGGAACGCAAGGAAGGCAAGGGAAAGCAAGGGAAGGCAAGCGTAACGGAAGGAACGGCACGGCAAGGGGTAACAAGGCTAAGGCACGACAACGCAGGGCTAGGCAATGCACGGCAAGGCAAGGAAAGCTTAAAGCAAAGGAAGTCACGGTCAGGCGAGATAAGGCTAAGGCACGACAACGCAAGGCTAGGCAATGGACGGAAGGCAAGCAAAGAGTAACGGAAGGTAAGGAAGGCAAGGGAAAGCAAGGAAAGGAAAGTGTAACGGAAGGAACCGCACGGCAAGAGGAAACAAGTCTAAGGCACGACAACGCACGCTAGGCAATGTACGGCAAGGCAAGGAAAGGGTAACGCATGGGAAAGCACGGTCAGGCGAGGCAAGGCTAAGGCATGACAACGCAAGGCTACGCAATGCACGGAAAGCAAGCAAAGAGTAACGGAACGCAAGGAAGGCAAGGGAATGCAACGGAAGGCAAGGGTAACGGAAGGAACTGCACGGCAAGGGGTAACAAGGCTAAGGCACGACAACGCAGGGCTAGGCAATGCACCGCAAGGCAAGGAAAGGGTAACGCAAGGGAAGGCACGGTCAGGTGAGCAAGGCTAAGGCATGAGAACGCAAGGCTAGGCAATGTACGGAAAGCAAGCAAAGAGTAACGGAACGCAAGGAAGGCAAGGGAAAGCAAGGGAAGGCAAGGGTAACGGAAGGAACGGCAGGGCAAGGGGTAACAAGGATAAGGAACGACAACGCAGGGCTAGGCAATGCACCGCAAGGCAAGGAAAGGGTAACGCAAGGGAAGGCACGGTCAGGTGAGGCAAGGCTAATGCACGACAACGCAAGGCTAGGCAGTGCACGGCAAGGCAAGGAAAGTGTAACCGAAGGAAAGGAAGGCAAGGCAAAGCCAGGCAAGGCAAGTGTAACAAAAGGAACGGCAGGGCAAGGGGTAACAAGGCTAAGGCACGACAACGCAGGGCTAGGCAATGCACGGCAAGGCAAGGAAAGGGTAACGCAAGGGAAGGCACGGTCAGGTGAGGCAAGGATAAGGCACGACAACACAAGGCTAGGCAATGCCCGGAAGGCAAGCAAAGAGTAACGGAAGGTAAGGAAGGCAAGGGAAAGCCAGGCAAGGCAAGTATAACAAAAGCCACGGCACCGCAAGGGGAAACAAGGTTAAGGCACGACAACGCACGGCTAGGCAATGCACGGCAAGGCAAGGAAAGAGTAACGCAAGGAAAGGCACGGTGAGGCTAGGGAAGGCTAATGCACGAAAACGCAAAGCTAGGCAATGCACGACAATGCAAGGAAAGCTTAAAGCAAAGGAAGGCACGGTCAGGCGAGATAAGGCTAAGGCACGACAACGCAAGGCTAGGCAATGCAGGGAAGGCAAGGAAAGAGTAACGGAAGGTAAGCAAGTCAAGGAAAAGCAAGGAAAGGCAAGGGTAACGTAAGGAACGGCACGGCAAGGGGAAACAAGTCTAAGGCACGACAACGCACGCTAGGCAATGCACTGCAAGGCAAGTAAAGGGTAACGCATGGGAAAGCACGTTCCGGCGAGGCAAGGCTAAGGCACGACAACGCAAGGCTAGGCAATGCACGTAACGCAAGCAAAGAGTACGGGAGGTAAGGAAGGCAAGGGAAAGCAAGGAAAGGCAAGTGTAACGGAAGGAACCGCACGGCAAGGGGAAACAAGGCTAAGGCAGGACAACGCACGCTAGGCAATGCACGGCAAGGCAAGGAAAGGGTAACGCATGGGAAAGCACGGTCAGGCGAGGCAAGGCTAAGGCATGACAACGCAAGGCTAGGCAATGCACGGCAAGGCAAGGAAAGCTTAAAGCAAAGGAAGGCACGGTCAAGCGAGATAAGGCTAAGGTACGAGAACACAAGGCTAGGCAATGGACGGAAGGCAAGCAAAGAGTAACGGAAGGTAAGGAAGGCAAGGGAAAGCAAGGAAAGGCAAGTGTAACGGAAGGAACGGCACGGCAAGGGGAAACAAGGCTAAGGCACGACAACGCACGCTAGGCAATGCACGGCAAGGCAAAGAAAGGGTAACGCATGGGAAAGCACGGTCATGCGAGGAAAGCCTAAGGCATGACAACGCAAGGCTAGGCAATGCACGGAAAGCAAGCAAAGAGTAACGGAACGCAAGGAAGGCAAGGGAATGCAACGGAAGGCAAGGGTAACGGAAGGAACTGCACGGCAAGGGGTAACAAGGCTAAGGCACGACAACGCAGGGCTAGGCAATGCACCGCAAGGCAAGGAAAGGGTAACGCAAGGGAAGGCACGGTCAGGTGAGGCAAGGCTAAGGCATGAGAACGCAAGGCTAGGCAATGTACGGAAAGTAAGCAAAGAGTAACGGAACGCAAGGAAGGCAAGGGAAAGCAAGGGAAGGCAAGGGTAACGGAAGGAACGGCAGGGCAAGGGGTAACAAGGCTAAGGCACGAAAACGCAGGGCTAGACAATGCACCGCAAGGCAAGGAAAGGGTAACGCAAGGAAAGGCACGGTCAGGTGAGGCAAGGCTAATGCACGACAACGCAAGGCTAGGCAGTGCACGGCAAGGCAAGGAAAGAGTAACGGAAGGAAAGGAAGGCAAGGTAAAGCCAGGCAAGGCAAGTGTAACAAAAGGCACGGCACGGCAAGGGGAAACAAGGCTAAGGCACGACAACGCACGGCTAGGCAATGCAAGGGAAGGCAAGGAAAGGGTAACGCAAGGCAAGGCACGGTGAGCTTAGGCAAGGCTAATGCACGAAAACGCAAGGCTAGGCAATGCACGACAATGCAAGGAAAGCTTAAAGCAAAGGAAGGCACGGTCAGGCAAGATAAGGCTAAGGCACGACAACGCAAGGCTAGGCAATGCAGGGAAGGCAAGCAAAGAGTAACGGAAGGTAAGCAAGGCAAGGAAAAGCAAGGAAAGGCAAAGGTAACGTAAGGAACGGCACGGCAAGGGGAAACAAGTCTAAGGCACGACAACGCACGTTAGGCAATGCACGGCAAGGCAAGTAAAGGGTAACGCATGGGAAAGCACGTTCCGGCGAGCCAAGGCTAAGGCACGACAACGCAAGGCTAGGCAATGCACGGAAGGCAAGCAAAGAGTAACGGAAGGTAAGGAATGCAAGGGAAAGCAAGGAAAGGCAAGTGTAACGGAAGGAACCGCACGGCAAGGGGAAACAAGGCTATGGCACGACAACGCACGCTAGGCAATGCACGGCAAGGCAAGGAAAGGGTAACGCATGGGAAAGCACGGTCAGGCGAGGCAAGGCTAAGGCATGACAACGCAAGGCTAGGCAATGCACGGAAAGCAAGCAAAGAGTAACGGAACGCAAGGAAGGGAAGGGAAAGCAAGGGAAGGCAAGTGTAACGGAAGGAAAGGCACGGCAAGGGGTAACAAGGCTAAGGCACGACAACGCAGCGCTAGGCAATGCACGGCAAGGCAAGGAAAGCTTAAAGCAAAGGAAGGCACGGTCAGGCGAGATAAGGCTAAGGCACGACAACGCAAGGCTAGGCAATGGACGGAAGGCAAGCAAAGAGTAACGGAAGGTAAGGAAGGCAAGGGAAAGTAAGGAAACGAAAGTGTAACGGAAGGAACCGCACGGCAAGGGGAAACAAGGCTAAGGCACGACAACGCACGCTAGGCAATGCACGGCAAGGCAAGGAAAGGGTAACGCATGGGAAAGCACGGTCAGGCGAGGCAAGGCTAAGGCATGACATCGCAAGGCTAGGCAATGCATGGAAAGCAAGCAAAGAGTAACGGAACGCACGGAAGGCAAGGGAAAGCATCGGAAGGCAAGGGTAACGGAAGGAATTGCACGGCAAGGGGTAACAAGGCTAAGGCACGACAACGCAGGGCTAGGCAATGCACGGCAAGGCAAGGAAAGGGTAACGCAAGGGAAGGAACGGTCAGGTGAGGCAAGGATAAGGCACGACAACGCAAGGATAGGCAATGCCCGGAAGGCAAGCAAAGAGTAACGGAAGGTAAGGAAGGCAAGGGAAAGCCAGGCAAGGCAAGTGTAACAAAAGGCACGGCACCGGAAGGGGAAACAAGGCTAAGGCAAGACAACGCACGGCTAGGCAATGCACGGGAAGGCAAGGAAAGGGTAACGCAAGGCAAGGCACGGTGAGGCTAGGCAAGGCTAATGCACGAAAACGCAAGGCTAGGCAATGCACGACAATGCAAGGAAAGCTTAAAGCAAAGGAAGGCATGGTCAGGCGAGATAAGGCTAAGGCACGACAACGCAAGGCTAGGCAGTGGAGGGAAGGCAAGCAAAGAGTAACGGAAGGTAAGGAAGGCAAGGGAAAGCAAGGAAAGGCAAGTGTAACGGAAGGAACGGCACGGCAAGGGGAAACAAGGCTAAGGCACGAGAACGCACGCTAGGCAATGCACGGCAAGGCAAGGAAAGGGTAACGCAGGGAAAGCACGGTCAGGCGGGTCAAGGCTAAGGTATGACAACGGAAGGCTAGGCAATGCACGGAAAGCAAGCAAAGACAAACGGAACGCAAGGAAGGCAAGGGAAATCAAGGGAAGGCAAGGGTAACGGAAGGAACGGCAGGGCAAGGGGTAACAACGCTAAGGAACGACAACGCAGGGCTAGGCAATGCACCGCAAGGCAAGGAAAGGGTAACGCAAGGGAAGGCACGGTCATGTGAGGCAAGGCTAATGCACGACAACGCAAGGCTAGGCAGTGCACGGCAAGGCAAGGGAAGAGTAACGGAAGGAAAGGAAGGCAAGGCAAAGCCAGGCAAGGCAAGTGTAACAAAAGACACGGCACGGCAAGGATAAACAAGGCTAAGGCACGACAACGCACGGCTAGGCAATGCACGGCAATGCAAGGAAAGGGTAACGCAAGGCAAGGCACGGTCAGGCGAGGTAAGGCTAAGGCACGACAACGCAAAGCTAGGCAATGAACGGAAGGGAAGCAAAGACTAACGGAAGGCTTCGAAGGCAAGGGAAAGCAAGGCAAGGCAAGGGTAACGGAAAGAACGGCACGGCAAGGGGAAACAAGGCTAAGGCACGACAACGCACGCTAGGCAATGCACGGCAAGGCAAAGAAAGGGTAACGCATGGGAAAGCACGGTCAGGCGAGGCAAGGCTAATGCACGACAACGCAAGGCTAGGCAGTGCACGGCAAGGCAAGTAAAGAGTAACGGAAGGAAAGGAAGGCAAGGCAAAGCCAGGCAAGGCAAGTGTAACAAAAGGCACGGCACGGCAAGGGGAAACAAGGCTAATGCACGACAACGCTAGGCTAGGCAGTGCACGGCAAGGCCAGTAAAGAGTAACGGAAGGAAAGGAAGGCAAGGCAAAGCCAGACAAGGCAAGTGTAACAAAAGGCACGGCACGGCAAGGGGAAACAAGGCTAAGGCACGACAACGCACGTCTAGGCAACGCAAGGGAAGGCAAGGAAAGGGTAACGCAAGGCAAGGCACGGTGAGCTTAGGCAAGGCTAATGCACGAAAACGCAAGGCTTGGCAATGCACGACAATGCAAGGAAAGCTTAAAGCAAAGGAAGGCACGGTCAGGCGAGATAAGGCTAAGGCACGACAACGCAAGGGTAGGCATTGCAGGGAAGGCAAGCAAAGAGTAACGGAAGGTAAGCAAGGCAAGGAAAAGCAAGGAAAGGCAAGTGTAACGGAAGGAACCGCACGGCAAGGGGAAACAAGGTTATGGCACGACATCGCACGCTAGGCAATGCACGGCAAGGCAAGGAAAGGGTAACGCATGGGAAAGCACGGTCAGGCGAGGCAAGGCTAAGGCATGACAACGGAAGGCTAGGCAATGCACGGAAAGCAAGCAAAGAGTAACGGAACGCAAGGAAGGCAAGGGAAAGCAAGGGAAGGCAAGCGTAACGGAAGGAAAGGCACGGCAAGGGGTAACAAGGCTAAGGCACGACAACGCAAGGCTAGGCAATGCAGGGAAGGCAAGCAAAGAGTAAAGGAATGTAAGCAAGGCAAGGAAAAGCAAGGAAAGGCAAGGGTAACGGAAGGAACAGCACGGCAAGGGGAAACAAGTCTAAGGCATGACAACGCACGCTAGGCAATGCACGGCAAGGCAAGGAAAGGGTAACGCATGCGAAAGCACGGTCAGGCGAGGCAAGGCTAAGGCACGACAACGCAAGGCTAGGCAATGCACGACAATGCAAGGAAAGCTTAAAGTAAAGGAAGTCACGGTCAGGCGAGATAAGGCTAAGGCACGACAACATAAGGTTAGGCAATGCAGGGAAGGCAAGCAAAGAGTAACGGAAGGTAAGCAAGGCAAGGAAAAGCAAGGAAAGGCAAGGGTAACGTAAGGAACGGCACGGCAAGGGGAAACAAGTCTAAGGCACGACAACGCACGCTAGGCAATGCACGGCAAGGCAAGTAAAGGGTAACGCATGGGAAAGCACGTTCCGGCGAGCCAAGGCTAAGGCACGACAACGCAAGGCTAGGCAATGCACGGAAGGCAAGCAAAGAGTAACGGAAGGTAAGGAAGGCAAGGGAAAGCAAGGAAAGGCAAGTGTAACGGAAGGAACCGCACGGCAAGGGGAAACAAGGCTAAGGCACGACAAAGCACGCTAGGCAATGCACGGCAAGGCAAGGAAAGGGTAACGCATGGGACAGCACGGTCAGGCGAGGCAAGGCTAAGGCATGACAACGCAAGGCTAGGCAATGCACGGAAAGCAAGCAAAGAGTAACGGAACGCAAGGAAGGCAAGGGAAAGCAAGGGAAGGCAAGCGTAACGGAAGGAACGGCACGGCAAGGGGTAACAAGGCTAAGGCACGACAACGCAGGGCTAGGCAATGCACGGCAAGGCAAGGAAAGCTTAAAGCAAAGGAAGTCACGGTCAGGCGAGATAAGGCTAAGGCACGACAACGCAAGGCTAGGCAATGGACGGAAGGCAAGCAAAGAGTAACGGAAGGTAAGGAAGGCAAGGGAAAGCAAGGAAAGGAAAGTGTAACGGAAGGAACCGCACGGCAAGAGGAAACAAGGCTAAGGCACGACAACGCACGCTAGGCAATGTACGGCAAGGCAAGGAAAGGGTAACGCATGGGAAAGCACGGTCAGGCGAGGCAAGGCTAAGGCATGACAACGCAAGGCTACGCAATGCACGGAAAGCAAGCAAAGAGTAACGGAACGCAAGGAAGGCAAGGGAATGCAACGAAAGGCAAGGGTAACGGAAGGAATTGCACGCAAGGGGTAACAAGGCTAAGGCACGACAACGCAGGGCTAGGCAATGCACGGCAAGGCAAGGAAAGGGTAACGCAAGGGAAGGCACGGTCAGGTGAGGCAAGGATAAGGCACGACAACACAAGGCTCGGCAATGCCCGGAAGGCAAGCAAAGAGTAACGGAAGGTAAGGAAGGCAAGGGAAAGCCAGGCAAGGCAAGTGTAACAAAAGCCACGGCACCGCAAGGGGAAACAAGGCTAAGGCACGACAACGCACGGCTAGGCAATGCACGGCAAGGCAAGGAAAGAGTAACGCAAGGAAAGGCACGGTGAGGCTAGGGAAGGCTAATGCACGAAAACGCAAAGCTAGGCAATGCACGACAATGCAAGGAAAGCTTAAAGCAAAGGAAGGCACGGTCAGGCGAGATAAGGCTAAGGCACGACAACGCAAGGCTAGGCAATGGAGGGAAGGCAAGCAAAGAGTAACGGAAGGTAAGCAAGTCAAGGAAAAGCAAGGAAAGAAAAGGGTAACGTAAGGAACGGCACGGCAAGGGGAAACAAGTCTAAGGCACGACAACGCACGCTAGGCAATGCACTGCAAGGCAAGTAAAGGGTAACGCATGGGAAAGCACGTTCCGGCGAGGCAAGGCTAAGGCACGACAGCGCAAGGCTAGGCAATGCCCGGAAGGCAAGCAAAGAGTAACGGAAGGTAAGGAAGGCAAGGGAAAGCAAGGAAAGGCAAGTGTAACGGAAGGAACCGCACGGCAAGGGGAAACAAGGCTAAGGCAGGACAACGCACGCTAGGCAATGCACGGCAAGGCAAGGAAAGGGTAACGCATGGGACAGCACGGTCAGGCGAGGCAAGGCTAAGGCATGACAACGCAAGGCTAGGCAATGCACGGAAAGCAAGCAAAGAGTAACGGAACGCAAGGAAGGCAAGGGAAAGCAACGGAAGGCAAGCGTAACGGAAGGAACGGCACGGCAAGGGGTAACAAGGCTAAGGCACGACAACGCAGGGCTAGGCAATGCACGGCAAGGCAAGGAAAGCTTAAAGCAAAGGAAGGCACGGTCAGGCGAGATAAGGCTAAGGTACGAGAACGCAAGGCTAGGCAATGAACGGAAGGCAAGCAAAGAGTAACGGAAGGTAAGGAAGGCAAGGGAAAGCAAGGAAACGAAAGTGTAACGGAAGGAACCGCACGGCAAGGGGAAACAAGGCTAAGGCACGACAACGCACGCTAGGCAATGCACGGCAAGGCAAGGAAAGGGTAACGCATGGGAAAGCACGGTCAGGCGAGGCAAGGCTAAGGCATGACAACGCAAGGCTAGGCAATGCACGGAAAGCAAGCAAAGAGTAACGGAACGCAAGGAAGGCAAGGGAAAGCAACGGAAGGCAAGGGTAACGGAAGGAATTGCACGGCAAGGGGTAACAAGGCTAAGGCACGACAACGCAGGGCTAGGCAATGCACGGCAAGGCAAGGAAAGGGTAACGCAAGGGAAGGCACGGTCAGGTGAGGCAAGGATAAGGCACGACAACGCAAGGGTAGGCAATGCCCGGAAGGCAAGCAAAGAGTAACGGAAGGTAAGGAAGGCAAGGGAAAGCCAGGCAAGGCAAGTGTAACAAAAGGCACGGCACGGCAAGGGGAAACAAGGCTAAGGCACGACAACGCACGGCTAGGCAATGCAAGGGAAGGCAAGGAAAGGGTAACGCAAGGCAAGGCACGGTGAGCTTAGGCAAGGCTAATGCACGAAAACGCAAGGCTTGGCAATGCACGACAATGCAAGGAAAGCTTAAAGCAAAGGAAGGCACGGTCAGGCGAGATAAGGCTAAGGCACGACAACGCAAGGCTAGGCATTGCAGGGAAGGCAAGCAAAGAGTAACGGAAGGTAAGCAAGGCAAGGAAAAGCAAGGAAAGGCAAGTGTAACGGAAGGAACCGCACGGCAAGGGGAAACAAGGCTATGGCACGACAACGCACGCTAGGCAATGCACGGCAAGGCAAGGAAAGGGTAACGCATGGGAAAGCACGGTCAGGCGATGCAAGGCTAAGGCATGACAACGCAAGGCTAGGCAATGCACGGAAAGCAAGCAAAGAGTAACGGAACGCAAGGAAGGCAAGGGAAAGCAAGGGAAGGCAAGCGTAACGGAAGGAAAGGCACGGCAAGGGGTAACAAGGCTAAGGCACGACAACGCAAGGCTAGGCAATGTAGGGAAGGCAAGCAAAGAGTAAAGGAATGTAAGCAAGGCAAGGAAAAGCAAGGAAAGGCAAGGGTAACGGAAGGAACGGCACGGCAAGGGGAAACAAGTCTAAGGCATGACAACGCACGCTAGGCAATGCACGGCAAAGCAAGGAAAGGGTAACGCATGCGAAAGCACGGTCAAGCGAGGCAAGGCTAAGGCACGACAACGCAAGGCTAGGCAATGCACGACAATGCAAGGAAAGCTTAAAGTAAAGGAAGGCACGGTCAGGCGAGATAAGGCTAAGGCACGACAACGCAAGGCTAGGCAATGCAGGGAAGGCAAGCAAAGAGTAACGGAAGGTAAGCAAGGCAAGGAAAAGCAAGGAAAGGCAACGGTAACGTAAGGAACGGCACGGCAAGGGGAAACAAGTCTAAGGCACGACAACGCACGCTAGGCAATGCACGGCAAGGCAAGTAAAGGGTAACGCATGGGAAAGCACGTTCCGGCGAGGCAAGGCTAAGGCACGACAACGCAAGGCTAGGCAATGCACGGAAGGCAAGCAAAGAGTAACGGAAAGTAAGGAAGGCAAGGGAAAGCAAGGAAAGGCAAGTGTAACGGAAGGAACCGCACGGCAAGGGGAAACAAGTCTAAGGCACGACAACGCACGCTAGGCAATGCACGGCAAGGCAAGTAAAGGGTAACGCATGGGAAAGCACGTTCCGGCGAGGCAAGGCTAAGGCACGACAACGCAAGGCTAGGCAATGCACGGAAGGCAAGCAAAGAGTAACGGAAAGTAAGGAAGGCAAGGGAAAGCAAGGAAAGGCAAGTGTAACGGAAGGAACCGCACGGCAAGGGGAAACAAGGCTAAGGCACGACAAAGCACGCTAGGCAATGCACGGCAAGGCAAGGAAAGGGTAACGCATGGGACAGCACGGTCAGGCGAGGCAAGGCTAAGGCATGACAACGCAAGGCTAGGCAATGCACGGAAAGCAAGCAAAGAGTAACGGAACGCAAGGAAGGCAAGGGAAAGCAAGGGCAGGCAAGCGTAACGGAAGGAACGGCACGGCAAGGGGTAACAAGGCTAAGGCACGACAACGCAGGGCTAGGCAATGCACGGCAAGGCAAGGAAAGCTTAAAGCAAAGGAAGGCACGGTCAGGCGAGATAAGGCTAAGGCACGACAACGCAAGGCTAGGCAATGGACGGAAGGCAAGCAAAGAGTAACGGAAGGTAAGGAAGGCAAGGCAAAGCCAGGCAAGGCAAGTGTAACAAAAGGCACGGCACGGCAAGGGGAAACAAGGCTAAGGCACGACAACGCACGGCTAGGCAATGAAGGGAAGGCAAGGAAAGGGTAACTCAAGGCAAGGCACGGTGATGCTAGGCAAGGCTAATGCACGAAAACGCAAGGCTAGGCAATGCACGACAATGCAAGGAAAGCTTAAAGCAAAGGAAGGCACGGTCAGGGGAGATAAGGCTAAGGCACGACAACGCAAGGCTAGGCAATGCAGGGAAGGCAAGCAAAGAGTAAAGGAATGTAAGCAAGGCAAGGAAAAGCAAGGAAAGGCAAGGGTAACGGAAGGAACGGCACGGCAAGGGGAAACAAGTCTAAGGGATGACAACGCACGCTAGGCAATGCACGGCAAGGCAAGGAAAGGGTAACGCATGGGAAAGCACGTTCCGGCGAGGCAAGGCTAAGGCACGACAACGCAAGGCTAGGCAATGCACGGAAGGCAAGCAAAGAGTAACGGAAAGTAAAGAAGGCAAGGGAAAGCAAGTAAAGGCAAGCGTAACGGAAGGAACGACACGGCAAGGTGTAACAAGGCTAAGGCACGACAACGCAGCGCTAGGTAATGCACGGCAAGGCAAGGAAAGCTTAAAGCAAAGGAAGGCACGGTCAGGCGAGATAAGGCTAAGGCACGACAACGCAAGGCTAGGCAATGGACGGAAGGCAAGCAAAGAGTAACGGAAGGTAAGGAAGGCAAGGGAAAGCAAGGAAAGGAAAGTGTAACGGAAGGAACCGCACGGCAAGAGGAAACAAGGCTAAGGCACGACAACGCACGCTAGGCAATGTACGGCAAGGCAAGGAAAGGGTAACGCATGGGAAAGCACGGTCAGGCGAGGCAAGGCTAAGGCATGACAACGCAAGGCTACGCAATGCACGGAAAGCAAGCAAAGAGTAACGGAACGCAAGGAAGGCAAGGGAATGCAACGAAAGGCAAGGGTAACGGAAGGAATTGCACGCAAGGGGTAACAAGGCTAAGGCACGACAACGCAGGGCTAGGCAATGCACGGCAAGGCAAGGAAAGGGTAACGCAAGGGAAGGCACGGTCAGGTGAGGCAAGGATAAGGCACGACAACACAAGGCTCGGCAATGCCCGGAAGGCAAGCAAAGAGTAACGGAAGGTAAGGAAGGCAAGGGAAAGCCAGGCAAGGCAAGTGTAACAAAAGCCACGGCACCGCAAGGGGAAACAAGGCTAAGGCACGACAACGCACGGCTAGGCAATGCACGGCAAGGCAAGGAAAGAGTAACGCAAGGAAAGGCACGGTGAGGCTAGGGAAGGCTAATGCACGAAAACGCAAAGCTAGGCAATGCACGACAATGCAAGGAAAGCTTAAAGCAAAGGAAGGCACGGTCAGGCGAGATAAGGCTAAGGCACGACAACGCAAGGCTAGGCAATGGAGGGAAGGCAAGCAAAGAGTAACGGAAGGTAAGCAAGTCAAGGAAAAGCAAGGAAAGAAAAGGGTAACGTAAGGAACGGCACGGCAAGGGGAAACAAGTCTAAGGCACGACAACGCACGCTAGGCAATGCACTGCAAGGCAAGTAAAGGGTAACGCATGGGAAAGCACGTTCCGGCGAGGCAAGGCTAAGGCACGACAGCGCAAGGCTAGGCAATGCCCGGAAGGCAAGCAAAGAGTAACGGAAGGTAAGGAAGGCAAGGGAAAGCAAGGAAAGGCAAGTGTAACGGAAGGAACCGCACGGCAAGGGGAAACAAGGCTAAGGCAGGACAACGCACGCTAGGCAATGCACGGCAAGGCAAGGAAAGGGTAACGCATGGGACAGCACGGTCAGGCGAGGCAAGGCTAAGGCATGACAACGCAAGGCTAGGCAATGCACGGAAAGCAAGCAAAGAGTAACCGAACGCAAGGAAGGCAAGGGAAAGCAACGGAAGGCAAGCGTAACGGAAGGAACGGCACGGCAAGGGGTAACAAGGCTAAGGCACGACAACGCAGGGCTAGGCAATGCACGGCAAGGCAAGGAAAGCTTAAAGCAAAGGAAGGCACGGTCAGGCGAGATAAGGCTAAGGTACGAGAACGCAAGGCTAGGCAATGAACGGAAGGCAAGCAAAGAGTAACGGAAGGTAAGGAAGGCAAGGGAAAGCAAGGAAACGAAAGTGTAACGGAAGGAACCGCACGGCAAGGGGAAACAAGGCTAAGGCACGACAACGCACGCTAGGCAATGCACGGCAAGGCAAGGAAAGGGTAACGCATGGGAAAGCACGGTCAGGCGAGGCAAGGCTAAGGCATGACAACGCAAGGCTAGGCAATGCACGGAAAGCAAGCAAAGAGTAACGGAACGCAAGGAAGGCAAGGGAAAGCAACGGAAGGCAAGGGTAACGGAAGGAATTGCACGGCAAGGGGTAACAAGGCTAAGGCACGACAACGCAGGGCTAGGCAATGCACGGCAAGGCAAGGAAAGGGTAACGCAAGGGAAGGCACGGTCAGGTGAGGCAAGGATAAGGCACGACAACGCAAGGGTAGGCAATGCCCGGAAGGCAAGCAAAGAGTAACGGAAGGTAAGGAAGGCAAGGGAAAGCCAGGCAAGGCAAGTGTAACAAAAGGCACGGCACGGCAAGGGGAAACAAGGCTAAGGCACGACAACGCACGGCTAGGCAATGCAAGGGAAGGCAAGGAAAGGGTAACGCAAGGCAAGGCACGGTGAGCTTAGGCAAGGCTAATGCACGAAAACGCAAGGCTTGGCAATGCACGACAATGCAAGGAAAGCTTAAAGCAAAGGAAGGCACGGTCAGGCGAGATAAGGCTAAGGCACGACAACGCAAGGCTAGGCATTGCAGGGAAGGCAAGCAAAGAGTAACGGAAGGTAAGCAAGGCAAGGAAAAGCAAGGAAAGGCAAGTGTAACGGAAGGAACCGCACGGCAAGGGGAAACAAGGCTATGGCACGACAACGCACGCTAGGCAATGCACGGCAAGGCAAGGAAAGGGTAACGCATGGGAAAGCACGGTCAGGCGATGCAAGGCTAAGGCATGACAACGCAAGGCTAGGCAATGCACGGAAAGCAAGCAAAGAGTAACGGAACGCAAGGAAGGCAAGGGAAAGCAAGGGAAGGCAAGCGTAACGGAAGGAAAGGCACGGCAAGGGGTAACAAGGCTAAGGCACGACAACGCAAGGCTAGGCAATGTAGGGAAGGCAAGCAAAGAGTAAAGGAATGTAAGCAAGGCAAGGAAAAGCAAGGAAAGGCAAGGGTAACGGAAGGAACGGCACGGCAAGGGGAAACAAGTCTAAGGCATGACAACGCACGCTAGGCAATGCACGGCAAAGCAAGGAAAGGGTAACGCATGCGAAAGCACGGTCAAGCGAGGCAAGGCTAAGGCACGACAACGCAAGGCTAGGCAATGCACGACAATGCAAGGAAAGCTTAAAGTAAAGGAAGGCACGGTCAGGCGAGATAAGGCTAAGGCACGACAACGCAAGGCTAATCAATGCAGGGAAGGCAAGCAAAGAGTAACGGAAGGTAAGCAAGGCAAGGAAAAGCAAGGAAAGGCAACGGTAACGTAAGGAACGGCACGGCAAGGGGAAACAAGTCTAAGGCACGACAACGCACGCTAGGCAATGCACGGCAAGGCAAGTAAAGGGTAACGCATGGGAAAGCACGTTCCGGCGAGGCAAGGCTAAGGCACGACAACGCAAGGCTAGGCAATGCAACGGAAGGCAAGCAAAGAGTAACGGAAGGTAAGGAAGGCAAGGGAAAGCAAGGAAAGGCAAGTGTAACGGAAGGAACCGCACGGCAATGGGAAACAAGGCTAAGGCACGACAAAGCACGCTAGGCAATGCACGGCAAGGCAAGGAAAGGGTAACGCATGGGACAGCACGGTCAGGCGAGGCAAGGCTAAGGCATGACAACGCAAGGCTAGGCAATGCACGGAAAGCAAGCAAAGAGTAACGGAAGGCAAGGAAGGCAAGGGAAAGCAAGGAAAGGCAAGTGTAACGGAAGGAACCGCACTGCAAGGGGAAACAAGGCTAAGGCACGACAAAGCACGCTAGGCAATGCACGGCAAGGCAAGGAAAGGATAACGCATGGGACAGCACGGTCAGGCGAGGCAAGGCTAAGGCATGACAACGCAAGGCTAGGCAATGCACGGAAAGCAAGCAAAGAGTAACGGAACGCAAGGAAGGCAAGGGAAAGCAAGGGAAGGCAAGCGTAACGGAAGGAACGGCACGGCAAGGGGTAACAAGGCTAAGGCACGACAACGCAGGGCTAGGCAATGCACGGCAAGGCAAGGAAAGCTTAAAGCAAAGGAAGGCACGGTCAGGCGAGATAAGGCTAAGGCACGACAACGCAAGGCTAGGCAATGGACGGAAGGCAAGCAAAGAGTAACGGAAGGTAAGGAAGGCAAGGCAAAGCCAGGCAAGGCAAGTGTAACAAAAGGCACGGCACGGCAAGGGGAAACAAGGCTAAGGCACGACAACGCACGGCTAGGCAATGAAGGGAAGGCAAGGAAAGGGTAACTCAAGGCAAGGCACGGTGAGGCTAGGCAAGGCTAATGCACGAAAACGCAAGGCTAGGCAATGCACGACAATGCAAGGAAAGCTTAAAGCAAAGGAAGGCACGGTCAGGGGAGATAAGGCTAAGGCACGACAACGCAAGGCTAGGCAATGCAGGGAAGGCAAGCAAAGAGTAAAGGAATGTAAGCAAGGCAAGGAAAAGCAAGGAAAGGCAAGGGTAACGGAAGGAACGGCACGGCAAGGGGAAACAAGTCTAAGGGATGACAACGCACGCTAGGCAATGCACGGCAAGGCAAGGAAAGGGTAACGCATGCGAAAGCACGGTCAGGCGAGGCAAGGCTAAGGCACGACAACGCAAGGCTAGGCAATGCACGACAATGCAAGGAAAGCTTAAAGTAAAGGAAGGCACGGTCAGGCGAGATAAGGCTAAGGCACGACAACGCAAGGGTAGGCAATGCAGGGAAGGCAAGCAAAGAGTAACGGAAGGTAAGCAAGGGAAGGAAAAGCAAGGAAAGGCAAGGGTAACGTAAGGAACGGCACGGCAAGGGGAAACAAGTCTAAGGCACGACAACGCACGCTAGGCAATGCACGGCAAGGCAAGTAAAGGGTAACGCATGGGAAAGCACGTTCCGGCGAGGCAAGGCTAAGGCACGACAACGCAAGCCTAGGCAATGCACGGAAGGCAAGCAAAGAGTAACGGAAAGTAAAGAAGGCAAGGGAAAGCAAGTAAAGGCAAGCGTAACGGAAGGAACGACACGGCAAGGTGTAACAAGGCTAAGGCACGACAACGCAGCGCTAGGTAATGCACGGCAAGGCAAGGAAAGCTTAAAGCAAAGGAAGGCACGGTCAGGCGAGATAAGGCTAAGGCACGACAACGCAAGGCTAGGCAATGGACGGAAGGCAAGCAAAGAGTAACGGAAGGTAAGGAAGGCAAGGGAAAGCAAGGAAAGGAAAGTGTAACGGAAGGAACCGCACGGCAAGAGGAAACAAGTCTAAGGCACGACAACGCACGCTAGGCAATGTACGGCAAGGCAAGGAAAGGGTAACGCATGGGAAAGCACGGTCAGGCGAGGCAAGGCTAAGGCACGACAACGCAAGGCTAGGCAATGCACGTAAGGCAAGCAAAGAGTAACGGAAGATAAGGAAGGCAAGGGAAAGCAAGGAAAGGCAAGTGTAACGGAAGGAACCGCACGGCAAGGGAAAACAAGGCTAAGGCACGACAACGCACGCTAGGCAATGCACGGCAGGGCAAGAAAAGGGTAACGCATGGGAAAGCACAGTCAGGCGAGGCAAGGCTAAGGCATGACAACGCAAGGCTACGCAATGCACGGAAAGCAAGCAAAGAGTAACGGAACGCAAGGAAGGCAAGGGAATGCAACGGAAGGCAAGGGTAACGGAAGGAATTGCACGCAAGGGCTAACAAGGCTAAGGCACGACAACGCAGGGCTAGGCAATGCACCGCAAGGCAAGGAAAGGGTAACGCAAGGGAAGGCACGGTCAGGTGAGGCAAGGATAAGGCACGACAACACAAGGCTAGGCAATGCCCGGAAGGCAAGCAAAGAGTAACGGAAGGTAAGGAAGGCAAGGGAAAGCCAGGCAAGGCAAGTGTAACAAAAGCCACGGCACCGCAAGGGGAAACAAGGCTAAGGCACGACAACGCACGGCTAGGCAATGCACGGCAAGGCAAGGAAAGAGTAACGCAAGGAAAGGCACGGTGAGGCTAGGGAAGGCTAATGCACGAAAACGCAAAGCTAGGCAATGCACGACAATGCAAGGAAAGCTTAAAGCAAAGGAAGGCACGGTCAGGCGAGATAAGGCTAAGGCACGACAACGCAAGGCTAGGCAATGCAGGGAAGGCAAGGAAAGAGTAACGGAAGGTAAGCAAGTCAAGGAAAAGCAAGGAAAGGCAAGGGTAACGTAAGGAACGGCACGGCAAGGGGAAACAAGTCTAAGGCACGACAACGCACGCTAGGCAATGCACTGCAAGGCAAGTAAAGGGTATCGCATGGGAAAGCACGTTCTGGCGAGGCAAGGCTAAGGCACGACAACGCAAGGCTAGGCAATGCACGGAAGGCAAGCAAAGAGTAACGGAGGGTAAGGAAGGAAAGGGAAAGCAAGGAAAGGCAAGTGTAACGGAAGGAACCGCACGGCAAGGGGAAACAAGGCTAAGGCAGGACAACGCACGCTAGGCAATGCACGGCAAGGCAAGGAAAGCTTAAAGCAAAGGAAGGCCAGGTCAGGCGAGATAAGGCTAAGGCACGACAACGCAAGGCTAGGCAATGGACGGAAGGCAAGCAAAGAGTAACGGAAGGAAAGGAAGGCAAGGTAAAGCCAGGCAAGGCAAGTGTAACAAAAGGCACGGCACGGCAAGTGGAAACAAGGCTAAGGCACGACAACGCACGGCTAGGCAATGCAAGGGAAGGCAAGGAAAGGGTAACGCAAGGCAAGGCACGGTGAGCTTAGGCAAGGCTAATGCACGAAAACGCAAGGCTAGGCAATGCACGACAATGCAAGGAAAGCTTAAAGCAAAGGAAGGCACGGTCAGGCAAGATAAGGCTAAGGCACGACAACGCAAGGCTAGGCAATGCAGGGAAGGCAAGCAAAGAGTAACGGAAGGTAAGCAAGGCAAGGAAAAGCAAGGAAAGGCAAAGGTAACGTAAGGAACGGCACGGCAAGGGGAAACAAGTCTAAGGCACGACAACGCACGCTAGGCAATGCACGGCAAGGCAAGTAAAGGGTAACGCATGGGAAAGCACGTTCCGGCGAGGCAAGGCTAAGGCACGACAACGCAAGGCTAGGCAATGCACGGAAGGCAAGCAAAGAGTAACGGAAGGTAAGGAATGCAAGGGAAAGCAAGGAAAGGCAAGTGTAACGGAAGGAACCGCACGGCAAGGGGAAACAAGGCTATGGCACGACAACGCACGCTAGGCAATGCACGGCAAGGCAAGGAAAGGGTAACGCAGGGAAAGCACGGTCAGGCGGGTCAAGGCTAAGGTATGACAACGGAAGGCTAGGCAATGCACGGAAAGCAAGCAAAGACAAACGGAACGCAAGGAAGGCAAGGGAAAGCAAGGGAAGGCAAGGGTAACGGAAGGAACGGCAGGGCAAGGGGTAACAACGCTAAGGAACGACAACGCAGGGCTAGGCAATGCACCGCAAGGCAAGGAAAGGGTAACGCAAGGGAAGGCACGGTCATGTGAGGCAAGGCTAATGCACGACAACGCAAGGCTAGGCAGTGCACGGCAAGGCAAGGGAAGAGTAACGGAAGGAAAGGAAGGCAAGGCAAAGCCAGGCAAGGCAAGTGTAACAAAAGACACGGCACGGCAACGATAAACAAGGCTAAGGCACGACAACGCACGGCTAGGCAATGCACGGCAATGCAAGGAAAGGGTAACGCAAGGCAAGGCACGGTCAGGCGAGGTAAGGCTAAGGCACGACAACGCAAAGCTAGGCAATGAACGGAAGGGAAGCAAAGACTAACGGAAGGCTTCGAAGGCAAGGGAAAGCAAGGCAAGGCAAGGGTAACGGAAGGAACGGCACGGCAAGGGGAAACAAGGCTAAGGCACGACAACGCACGCTAGGCAATGCACGGCAAGGCAAAGAAAGGGTAACGCATGGGAAAGCACGGTCAGGCGAGGCAAGGCTAAGGCATGACAACGCAAGGCTAGGCAATGCACGAAAAGCAAGCAAAGAGTAACGGAACGCAAGGAAGGCAAGGGAAAGCAACGGAAGGCAAGGGTAACGGAAGGAATTGCACGGCAAGGGGTAACAAGGCTAAGGCACGACAACGCAGGGCTAGGCAATGCACGGCAAGGCAAGGAAAGGGTAACGCAAGGGAAGGCACGGTCAGGTGAGGCAAGGATAAGGCACGACAACACAAGGCTCGGCAATGCCCGGAAGGCAAGCAAAGAGTAACGGAAGGTAAGGAAGGCAAGGGAAAGCCAGGCAAGGCAAGTGTAACAAAAGCCACGGCACCGCAAGGGGAAACAAGGCTAAGGCACGACAACGCACGGCTAGGCAATGCACGGCAAGGCAAGGAAAGAGTAACGCAAGGAAAGGCACGGTGAGGCTAGGGAAGGCTAATGCACGAAAACGCAAAGCTAGGCAATGCACGACAATGCAAGGAAAGCTTAAAGCAAAGGAAGGCACGGTCAGGCGAGATAAGGCTAAGGCACGACAACGCAAGGCTAGGCAATGGAGGGAAGGCAAGCAAAGAGTAACGGAAGGTAAGCAATCAAGGAAAAGCAAGGAAAGAAAAGGGTAACGTAAGGAACGGCACGGCAAGGGGAAACAAGTCTAAGTCACGACAACGCACGCTAGGCAATGCACTGCAAGGCAAGTAAAGGGTAACGCATGGGAAAGCACGTTCCGGCGAGGCAAGGCTAAGGCACGACAGCGCAAGGCTAGGCAATGCCCGGAAGGCAAGCAAAGAGTAACGGAAGGTAAGGAAGGCAAGGGAAAGCAAGGAAAGGCAAGTGTAACGGAAGGAACCGCACGGCAAGGGGAAACAAGGCTAAGGCAGGACAACGCACGCTAGGCAATGCACGGCAAGGCAAGGAAAGGGTAACGCATGGGACAGCACGGTCAGGCGAGGCAAGGCTAAGGCATGACAACGCAAGGCTAGGCAATGCACGGAAAGCAAGCAAAGAGTAACCGAACGCAAGGAAGGCAAGGGAAAGCAACGGAAGGCAAGCGTAACGGAAGGAACGGCACGGCAAGGGGTAACAAGGCTAATGCACGACAACGCAGGGCTAGGCAATGCACGGCAAGGCAAGGAAAGCTTAAAGCAAAGGAAGGCACGGTCAGGTGAGGCAAGGATAAGGCACGACAACGCAAGGGTAGGCTATGCCCGGAAGGCAAGCAAAGAGTAACGGAAGGTAAGGAAGGCAAGGGAAAGCCAGGCAAGGCAAGTGTAACAAAAGGCACGGCACGGCAAGGGGAAACAAGGCTAAGGCACGACAAAGCACGGCTAGGCAATGCAAGGGAAGGCAAGGAAAGGGTAACGCAAGGCAAGGCACGGTGAGCTTAGGCAAGGCTAATGCACGAAAACGCAAGGCTTGGCAATGCACGACAATGCAAGGAAAGCTTAAAGCAAAGGAAGGCACGGTCAGGCGAGATAAGGCTAAGGCACGACAACGCAAGGCTAGGCATTGCAGGGAAGGCAAGCAAAGAGTAACGGAAGGTAAGCAAGGCAAGGAAAAGCA
Organism: Macrotis lagotis; assembly: GCF_037893015.1. Classification (NCBI taxonomy): domain Eukaryota; kingdom Metazoa; phylum Chordata; class Mammalia; order Peramelemorphia; family Peramelidae; genus Macrotis; species Macrotis lagotis. Next base: position 225,000 of record NW_027421920.1, read on the forward strand.
AGGAAAGGCAAGTGTAACGGAAGGAACCGCACGGCAAGGGGAAACAAGGCTATGGCACGACAACGCACGCTAGGCAATGCACGGCAAGGCAAGGAAAGGGTAACGCATGGGAAAGCACGGTCAGGCGATGCAAGGCTAAGGCATGACAACGCAAGGCTAGGCAATGCACGGAAAGCAAGCAAAGAGTAACGGAACGCAAGGAAGGCAAGGGAAAGCAAGGGAAGGCAAGCGTAACGGAAGCAAAGGCACGGCAAGGGGTAACAAGGCTAAGGCACGACAACGCAAGGCTAGGCAATGTAGGGAAGGCAAGCAAAGAGTAAAGGAATGTAAGCAAGGCAAGGAAAAGCAAGGAAAGGCAAGGGTAACGGAAGGAACGGCACGGCAAGGGGAAACAAGTCTAAGGCATGACAACGCACGCTAGGCAATGCACGGCAAAGCAAGGAAAGGGTAACGCATGCGAAAGCACGGTCAAGCGAGGCAAGGCTAAGGCACGACAACGCAAGGCTAGGCAATGCACGACAATGCAAGGAAAGCTTAAAGTAAAGGAAGGCACGGTCAGGCGAGATAAGGCTAAGGCACGACAACGCAAGGCTAGGCAATGCAGGGAAGGCAAGCAAAGAGTAACGGAAGGTAAGCAAGGCAAGGAAAAGCAAGGAAAGGCAACGGTAACGTAAGGAACGGCACGGCAAGGGGAAACAAGTCTAAGGCACGACAACGCACGCTAGGCAATGCACGGCAAGGCAAGTAAAGGGTAACGCATGGGAAAGCACGTTCCGGCGAGGCAAGGCTAAGGCACGACAACGCAAGGCTAGGCAATGCACGGAAGGCAAGCAAAGAGTAACGGAAAGTAAGGAAGGCAAGGGAAAGCAAGGAAAGGCAAGTGTAACGGAAGGAACCGCACGGCAAGGGGAAACAAGGCTAAGGCACGACAAAGCACGCTAGGCAATGCACGGCAAGGCAAGGAAAGGGTAACGCATGGGACAGCACGGTCAGGCGAGGCAAGGCTAAGGCATGACAACGCAAGGCTAGGCAATGCACGGAAAGCAAGCAAAGAGTAACGGAAGGCAAGGAAGGCAAGGCAAAGCCAGGCAAGGCAAGTGTAACAAAAGGCACGGCACGGCAAGGGGAAACAAGGCTAAGGCACGACAACGCACGGCTAGGCAATGAAGGGAAGGCAAGGAAAGGGTAACTCAAGGCAAGGCACGGTGAGGCTAGGCAAGGCTAATGCACGAAAACGCAAGGCTAGGCAATGCACGACAATGCAAGGAAAGCTTAAAGCAAAGGAAGGCACGGTCAGGGGAGATAAGGCTAAGGCACGACAACGCAAGGCTAGGCAATGCAGGGAAGGCAAGCAAAGAGTAAAGGAATGTAAGCAAGGCAAGGAAAAGCAAGGAAAGGCAAGGGTAACGGAAGGAACGGCACGGCAAGGGGAAACAAGTCTAAGGGATGACAACGCACGCTAGGCAATGCACGGCAAGGCAAGGAAAGGGTAACGCATGCGAAAGCACGGTCAGGCGAGGCAAGGCTAAGGCACGACAACGCAAGGCTAGGCAATGCACGACAATGCAAGGAAAGCTTAAAGTAAAGGAAGGCACGGTCAGGCGAGATAAGGCTAAGGCACGACAACGCAAGGGTAGGCAATGCAGGGAAGGCAAGCAAAGAGTAACGGAAGGTAAGCAAGGGAAGGAAAAGCAAGGAAAGGCAAGGGTAACGTAAGGAACGGCACGGCAAGGGGAAACAAGTCTAAGGCACGACAACGCACGCTAGGCAATGCACGGCAAGGCAAGTAAAGGGTAACGCATGGGAAAGCACGTTCCGGCGAGGCAAGGCTAAGGCACGACAACGCAAGCCTAGGCAATGCACGGAAGGCAAGCAAAGAGTAACGGAAAGTAAAGAAGGCAAGGGAAAGCAAGTAAAGGCAAGCGTAACGGAAGGAACGACACGGCAAGGTGTAACAAGGCTAAGGCACGACAACGCAGCGCTAGGTAATGCACGGCAAGGCAAGGAAAGCTTAAAGCAAAGGAAGGCACGGTCAGGCGAGATAAGGCTAAGGCACGACAACGCAAGGCTAGGCAATGGACGGAAGGCAAGCAAAGAGTAACGGAAGGTAAGGAAGGCAAGGGAAAGCAAGGAAAGGAAAGTGTAACGGAAGGAACCGCACGGCAAGAGGAAACAAGTCTAAGGCACGACAACGCACGCTAGGCAATGTACGGCAAGGCAAGGAAAGGGTAACGCATGGGAAAGCACGGTCAGGCGAGGCAAGGCTAAGGCACGACAACGCAAGGCTAGGCAATGCACGTAAGGCAAGCAAAGAGTAACGGAAGATAAGGAAGGCAAGGGAAAGCAAGGAAAGGCAAGTGTAACGGAAGGAACCGCACGGCAAGGGAAAACAAGGCTAAGGCACGACAACGCACGCTAGGCAATGCACGGCAGGGCAAGAAAAGGGTAACGCATGGGAAAGCACAGTCAGGCGAGGCAAGGCTAAGGCATGACAACGCAAGGCTACGCAATGCACGGAAAGCAAGCAAAGAGTAACGGAACGCAAGGAAGGCAAGGGAATGCAACGGAAGGCAAGGGTAACGGAAGGAATTGCACGCAAGGGCTAACAAGGCTAAGGCACGACAACGCAGGGCTAGGCAATGCACCGCAAGGCAAGGAAAGGGTAACGCAAGGGAAGGCACGGTCAGGTGAGGCAAGGATAAGGCACGACAACACAAGGCTAGGCAATGCCCGGAAGGCAAGCAAAGAGTAACGGAAGGTAAGGAAGGCAAGGGAAAGCCAGGCAAGGCAAGTGTAACAAAAGGCACGGCACGGCAAGTGGAAACAAGGCTAAGGCACGACAACGCACGGCTAGGCAATGCAAGGGAAGGCAAGGAAAGGGTAACGCAAGGCAAGGCACGGTGAGCTTAGGCAAGGCTAATGCACGAAAACGCAAGGCTAGGCAATGCACGACAATGCAAGGAAAGCTTAAAGCAAAGGAAGGCACGGTCAGGCAAGATAAGGCTAAGGCACGACAACGCAAGGCTAGGCAATGCAGGGAAGGCAAGCAAAGAGTAACGGAAGGTAAGCAAGGCAAGGAAAAGCAAGGAAAGGCAAAGGTAACGTAAGGAACGGCACGGCAAGGGGAAACAAGTCTAAGGCACGACAACGCACGCTAGGCAATGCACGGCAAGGCAAGTAAAGGGTAACGCATGGGAAAGCACGTTCCGGCGAGCCAAGGCTAAGGCACGACAACGCAAGGCTAGGCAATGCACGGAAGGCAAGCAAAGAGTAACGGAAGGTAAGGAATGCAAGGGAAAGCAAGGAAAGGCAAGTGTAACGGAAGGAACCGCACGGCAAGGGGAAACAAGGCTATGGCACGACAACGCACGCTAGGCAATGCACGGCAAGGCAAGGAAAGGGTAACGCATGGGAAAGCACGGTCAGGCGAGGCAAGGCTAAGGCATGACAACGCAAGGCTAGGCAATGCACGGAAGGCAAGCAAAGAGTAACGGAACGCAAGGAAGGCAAGGGAAAGCAAGGGAAGGCAAGCGTAACGGAAGGAAAGGCACGGCAAGGGGTAACAAGGCTAAGGCACGACAACGCAGGTCTAGGCAATGCACGGCAAGGCAAGGAAAGCTTAAAGCAAAGGAAGGCACGGTCAGGCGAGATAAGGCTAAGGCACGACAACGCAAGGCTAGGCAATGGACGGAAGGCAAGCAAAGAGTAACGGAAGGTAAGGAAGGCAAGGGAAAGCAAGGAAAGGCAAGTGTAACGGAAGGAACGGCACGGCAAGGGGAAACAAGGCTAAGGCACGAGAACGCACGCTAGGCAATGCACGGCAAGGCAAGGAAAGGGTAACGCAGGGAAAGCACGGTCAGGCGGGTCAAGGCTAAGGTATGACAACGGAAGGCTAGGCAATGCACGGAAAGCAAGCAAAGACAAACGGAACGCAAGGAAGGCAAGGGAAAGCAAGGGAAGGCAAGGGTAACGGAAGGAACGGCAGGGCAAGGGGTAACAACGCTAAGGAACGACAACGCAGGGCTAGGCAATGCACCGTAAGGCAAGGAAAGGGTAACGCAAGGGAAGGCACGGTCATGTGAGGCAAGGCTAATGCACGACAACGCAAGGCTAGGCAGTGCACGGCAAGGCAAGGGAAGAGTAACGGAAGGAAAGGAAGGCAAGGCAAAGCCAGGCAAGGCAAGTGTAACAAAAGACACGGCACGGCAACGATAAACAAGGCTAAGGCACGACAACGCACGGCTAGGCAATGCACGGCAATGCAAGGAAAGGGTAACGCAAGGCAAGGCACGGTCAGGCGAGGTAAGGCTAAGGCACGACAACGCAAAGCTAGGCAATGAACGGAAGGGAAGCAAAGACTAACGGAAGGCTTCGAAGGCAAGGGAAAGCAAGGCAAGGCAAGGGTAACGGAAAGAACGGCACGGCAAGGGGAAACAAGGCTAAGGCACGACAACGCACGCTAGGCAATGCACGGCAAGGCAAAGAAAGGGTAACGCATGGGAAAGCACGGTCAGGCGAGGCAAGGCTAAGGCATGACAACGCAAGGCTAGGCAATGCACGAAAAGCAAGCAAAGAGTAACGGAACGCAAGGAAGGCAAGGGAAAGCAACGGAAGGCAAGGGTAACGGAAGGAATTGCACGGCAAGGGGTAACAAGGCTAAGGCACGACAACGCAGGGCTAGGCAATGCACGGCAAGGCAAGGAAAGGGTAACGCAAGGGAAGGCACGGTCAGGTGAGGCAAGGATAAGGCACGATAACGCAAGGCTAGGCAATGCCCGGAAGGCATTGAAAGAGTATCGGAAGGTAAGGAAGGCAAGGGAAAGCCAGGCAAGGCAAGTGTAACAAAAGGCACGGCACCGCAAGGGGAAACAAGGCTAAGGCACGACAACGCACGGCTAGGCAATGCACGGCAAGGCAAGGAAAGCTTAAAGCAAAGGAAGGCACGGTCAGGCGAGATAAGGCTAAGGCACGACAACGCAAGACTAGGCAATGCAGGGAAGGCAAGCAAAGAGTAACGGAAGGTAAGCAAGGCAAGGAAAAGCAAGGAAAGGCAAGGGTAACGTAAGGAACGGCACGGCAAGGGGTAACATGTCTAAGGCACGACAACGCACGCTAGGCAATGCACTGCATGGCAAGTAAAGGGTAACGCATGGGAAACCACGTTCCGGCGAGGCAAGGCTAAGGCACGACAACGCAAGGCTAGGCAATGCACGGAAAGCAAGCAAAGAGTAACGGAAAGCAAGGAAGGCAAGGGAAAGCAAGGGAAGGCAAGCGTAAAGGAAGGAAAGGCACGGCAAGGGGTAACAAGGCTAAGGCACGACAACGCAGGGCTAGGCAATGCACCGCAAGGCAAGGAAAGGGTAACGCAAGGGAAGGCACGGTCAGGTGAGGCAAGGCTAATGCACGACAACGCAAGGCTAGGCAGTGCACGGGAAGGCAAGTAAAGAGTAACGGAAGGAAAGGAAGGCAAGGCAAAGCCAGGCAAGGCAAGTGTAACAAAAGGCACGGCACGGCAAGGGGAAACAAGGCTAAGGCACGACAACGCACGTCTAGGCAATGCAAGGGAAGGCAAGGAAAGGGTAACGCAAGGCAAGGCACGGTGAGCTTAGGCAAGGCTAATGCACGAAAACGCAAGGCTTGGCAATGCACGACAATGCAAGGAAAGCTTAAAGCAAAGGAAGGCACGGTCAGGCGAGATAAGGCTAAGGCACGACAACGCAAGGCTAGGCATTGCAGGGAAGGCAAGCAAAGAGTAACGGAAGGTAAGCAAGGCAAGGAAAAGCAAGGAAAGGCAAGTGTAACGGAAGGAACCGCACGGCAAGGGGAAACAAGGTTATGGCACGACAACGCACGCTAGGCAATGCACGGCAAGGCAAGGAAAGGGTAACGCATGGGAAAGCACGGTCAGGCGAGGCAAGGCTAAGGCATGACAACGCAAGGCTAGGCAATGCACGGAAAGCAAGCAAAGAGTAACGGAACGCAAGGAAGGCAAGGGAAAGCAAGGGAAGGCAAGCGTAACGGAAGGAAAGGCACGGCAAGGGGTAACAAGGCTAAGGCACCACAACGCAAGGCTAGGCAATGCAGGGAAGGCAAGCAAAGAGTAAAGGAATGTAAGCAAGGCAAGGAAAAGCAAGGAAAGGCAAGGGTAACGGAAGGAACAGCACGGCAAGGGGAAACAAGTCTAAGGCACGACAACGCACGCTAGGCAATGCACGGCAAGGCAAGGAAAGGGTAACGCATGCGAAAGCACGGTCAGGCGAGGCAAGGCTAAGGCACGACAACGCAAGGCTAGGCAATGCACGACAATGCAAGGAAAGCTTAAAGTAAAGGAAGGCACGGTCAGGCGAGATAAGGCTAAGGCACGACAACATAAGGCTAGGCAATGCAGGGAAGGCAAGCAAAGAGTAACGGAAGGTAAGCAAGGCAAGGAAAAGCAAGGAAAGGCAAGGGTAACGTAAGGAACGGCACGGCAAGGGGAAACAAGTCTAAGGCACGACAACGCACGCTAGGCAATGCACGGCAAGGCAAGTAAAGGGTAACGCATGGGAAAGCACGTTCCGGCGAGGCAAGGCTAAGGCACGACAACGCAAGGCTAGGCAATGCACGGAAGGCAAGCAAAGAGTAACGGAAGGTAAGGAAGGCAAGGGAAAGCAAGGAAAGGCAAGTGTAACGGAAGGAACCGCACGGCAAGGGGAAACAAGGCTAAGGCACGACAAAGCACGCTAGGCAATGCACGGCAAGGCAAGGAAAGGGTAACGCATGGGACAGCACGGTCAGGCGAGGCAAGGCTAAGGCATGACAACGCAAGGCTAGGCAATGCACGGAAAGCAAGCAAAGAGTAACGGAACGCAAGGAAGGCAAGGGAAAGCAAGGGAAGGCAAGCGTAACGGAAGGAAAGGCACGGCAAGGGGTAACAAGGCTAAGGCACGACAACGCAGGGCTAGGCAATGCACGGCAAGGCAAGGAAAGCTTAAAGCAAAGGAAGGCACGGTCAGGCGAGATAAGGCTAAGGCACGACAACGCAAGGCTAGGCAATGGACGGAAGGCAAGCAAAGAGTAACGGAAGGTAAGGAAGGCAAGGGAAAGCAAGGAAAGGAAAGTGTAACGGAAGGAACCGCACGGCAATAGGAAACAAGGCTAAGGCACGACAACGCACGCTAGGCAATGCACGGCAAGGCAAGGAAAGGGTAACGCATGGGAAAGCACGGTCAGGCGAGGCAAGGCTAAGGCATGACAACGCAAGGCTACGCAATGCACGGAAAGCAAGCAAAGAGTAACGGAACGCAAGGAAGGCAAGGGAATGCAACGGAAGGCAAGGGTAACGGAAGGAATTGCACGCAAGGGCTAACAAGGCTAAGGCACGACAACGCAGGGCTAGGCAATGCACCGCAAGGCAAGGAAAGGGTAACGCAAGGGAAGGCACGGTCAGGTGAGGCAAGGATAAGGCACGACAACACAAGGCTAGGCAATGCCCGGAAGGCAAGCAAAGAGTAACGGAAGGTAAGGAAGGCAAGGGAAAGCCAGGCAAGGCAAGTGTAACAAAAGCCACGGCACCGCAAGTGGAAACAAGGCTAAGGCACGACAACGCACGGCTAGGCAATGCACGGCAAGGCAAGGAAAGAGTAACGCAAGGAAAGGCACGGTGAGGCTAGGGAAGGCTAATGCACGAAAACGCAAAGCTAGGCAATGCACGACAATGCAAGGAAAGCTTAAAGCAAAGGAAGGCACGGTCAGGCGAGATAAGGCTAAGGCACGACAACGCAAGGCTAGGCAATGCAGGGAAGGCAAGGAAAGAGTAACGGAAGGTAAGCAAGTCAAGGAAAAGCAAGGAAAGGCAAGGGTAACGTAAGGAACGGCACGGCAAGGGGAAACAAGTCTAAGGCACGACAACGCACGCTAGGCAATGCACTGCAAGGCAAGTAAAGGGTATCGCATGGGAAAGCACGTTCTGGCGAGGCAAGGCTAAGGCACGACAACGCAAGGCTAGGCAATGCACGGAAAGCAAGCTAAGAGTAACGGAACGCAAGGAAGGCAAGGGAAAGCAAGGAAAGGCAAGTGTAACGGAAGGAACCGCACTGCAAGGGGAAACAAGGCTAAGGCACGACAAAGCACGCTAGGCAATGCACGGCAAGGCAAGGAAAGGGTAACGCATGGGACAGCACGGTCAGGCGAGGCAAGGCTAATGCATGACAACGCAAGGCTAGGCAATGCACGGAAAGCAAGCAAAGAGTAACGGAACGCAAGGAAGGCAAGGGAAAGCAAGGGAAGTCAAGCGTAAGGGAAGGAAAGGCACGGCAAGGGGTAACAAGGCTAAGGCACGACAACGCAGGGCTAGGCAATGCACGGCAAGGCAAAGAAAGCTTAAAGCAAAGGAAGGCCCGGTCAGGCGAGATGAGGCTAAGGCACGACAACGCAAGGCTAGGCAATGGACGGAAGGCAAGCAAAGAGTAACGGAAGGTAAGGAAGGCAAGGGAAAGCAAGGAAAGGAAAGTGTAACGGAAGGAACCGCACGGCAAGAGGAAACAAGGCTAAGGCACGACAACGCACGCTAGGCAATGCACGGCAAGGGAAAGAGTAACGCATGGGAAAGCACGGTCAGGCGAGGCAAGGCTAAGGCATGACAACGCAAGGCTAGGCAATGCACGATAATGCAAGGAAAGCTTAAAGTAAAGGAAGGCACGGTCAGGCGAGATAAGGCTAAGGCACGACAACGCAAGGCTGGACAATGCAGGGAAGGCAAGCAAAGAGTAACGGAAGGTAAGCAAGGCAAGGAAAAGCAAGGAAAGGCAAGTGTAACGGAAGGAACCGCACGGCAAGGGGAAACAAGGCTATGGCACGACAACGCACGCTAGGCAATGCACGGCAAGGCAAGGAAAGGGTAACGCATGGGAAAGCACGGTCAGGCGAGGCAAGGCTAAGGCATGACAACGCAAGGCTAGGCAATGCACGGAAAGCAAGCAAAGAGTAACGGAACGCAAGGAAGGCAAGGAAAAGCAAGGGAAGTCAAGCGTAAGGGAAGGAAAGGCACGGCAAGGGGTAACAAGGCTAAGGCACGACAACGCAGGGCTAGGCAATGCACGGCAAGGCAAGGAAAGCTTAAAGCAAAGGAAGGCCCGGTCAGGCGAGATAAGGCTAAGGCACGACAACGCAAGGCTAGGCAATGGACGGAAGGCAAGCAAAGAGTAACGGAAGGTAAGGAAGGCAAGGGAAAGCAAGGAAAGGAAAGTGTAACGGAAGGAACCGCACGGCAAGAGGAAACAAGGCTAAGGCACGACAACGCACGCTAGGCAATGCACGGCAAGGCAAGTAAAGGGTAACGCATGGGAAAGCACGTTCCGGCGAGCCAAGGCTAAGGCACGACAACGCAAGGCTAGGCAATGCACGGAAGGCAAGCAAAGAGTAACGGAAGGTAAGGAATGCAAGGGAAAGCAAGGAAAGGCAAGTGTAACGGAAGGAACCGCACGGCAAGGGGAAACAAGGCTATGGCACGACAACGCACGCTAGGCAATGCACGGCAAGGCAAGGAAAGGGTAACGCATGGGAAAGCACGGTCAGGCGAGGCAAGGCTAAGGCATGACAACGCAAGGCTAGGCAATGCACGGAAAGCAAGCAAAGAGTAACGGAACGCAAGGAAGGCAAGGGAAAGCAAGGGAAGGCAAGCGTAACGGAAGGAAAGGCACGGCAAGGGGTAACAAGGCTAAGGCACGACAACGCAGGGCTAGGCAATGCACGGCAAGGCAAGGAAAGCTTAAAGCAAAGGAAGGCACGGTCAGGTGAGGCAAGGATAAGGCACGACAACGCAGGGCTAGGCAATGCACGGCAAGGCAAGGAAAGGGTAACGCAAGGCAAGGCACGGTGAGGCTAGGCAAGGCTAATGCACGAAAACGTAAGGCTAGGCAATGCACGACAATGCAAGGAAAGCTTAAAGCAAAGGAAGGCATGGTCAGGCGAGATAAGGCTAAGGCACGACAACGCAAGGCTAGGCAATGGAGGGAAGGCAAGCAAAGAGTAACGGAAGGTAAGGAAGGCAAGGGAAAGCAAGGAAAGGCAAGTGTAACGGAAGGAACGGCACGGCAAGGGGAAACAAGGCTAAGGCACGAGAACGCACGCTAGGCAATGCACGGCAAGGCAAGGAAAGGGTAACGCAGGGAAAGCACGGTCAGGCGGGTCAAGGCTAAGGTATGACAACGGAAGGCTAGGCAATGCACGGAAAGCAAGCAAAGACAAACGGAACGCAAGGAAGGCAAGGGAAAGCAAGGGAAGGCAAGGGTAACGGAAGGAACGGCAGGGCAAGGGGTAACAATGCTAAGGAACGACAACGCAGGGCTAGGCAATGCACCGCAAGGCAAGGAAAGGGTAACGCAAGGGAAGGCACGGTCATGTGAGGCAAGGCTAATGCACGACAACGCAAGGCTAGGCAGTGCACGGCAAGGCAAGGGAAGAGTAACGGAAGGAAAGGAAGGCAAGGCAAAGCCAGGCAAGGCAAGTGTAACAAAAGACACGGCACGGCAAGGATAAACAAGGCTAAGGCACGACAACGCACGGCTAGGCAATGCACGGCAATGCAAGGAAAGGGTAACGCAAGGCAAGGCACGGTCAGGCGAGGTAAGGCTAAGGCACGACAACGCAAAGCTAGGCAATGAACGGAAGGGAAGCAAAGACTAACGGAAGGCTTCGAAGGCAAGGGAAAGCAAGGCAAGGCAAGGGTAACGGAAAGAACGGCACGGCAAGGGGAAACAAGGCTAAGGCACGACAACGCACGCTAGGCAATGCACGGCAAGGCAAAGAAAGGGTAACGCATGGGAAAGCACGGTCAGGCGAGGCAAAGCTAAGGCATGACAACGCAAGGCTAGGCAATGCACGAAAAGCAAGCAAAGAGTAACGGAACGCAAGGAAGGCAAGGGAAAGCAACGGAAGGCAAGGGTAACGGAAGGAATTGCACGGCAAGGGGTAACAAGGCTAAGGCACGACAACGCAGGGCTAGGCAATGCACGGCAAGGCAAGGAAAGGGTAACGCAAGGGAAGGCACGGTCAGGTGAGGCAAGGATAAGGCACGATAACGCAAGGCTAGGCAATGCCCGGAAGGCATTGAAAGAGTATCGGAAGGTAAGGAAGGCAAGGGAAAGCCAGGCAAGGCAAGTGTAACAAAAGGCACGGCACCGCAAGGGGAAACAAGGCTAAGGCACGACAACGCACGGCTAGGCAATGCACGGCAAGGCAAGGAAAGGGTAACGCAAGGAAAGGCACGGTCAGGCTAGGCAAGGCTAATGCACGAAAACGCAAAGCTAGGCAATGCACGACAATGCAAGGAAAGCTTAAAGCAAAGGAAGGCACGGTCAGGCGAGATAAGGCTAAGGCACGACAACGCAAGGCTAGGCAATGCAGGGAAGGCAAGCAAAGAGTAACGGAAGGTAAGCAAGGCAAGGAAAAGCAAGGAAAGGCAAGGGTAACGTAAGGAACGGCACGGCAAGGGGTAACATGTCTAAGGCACGACAACGCACGCTAGGCAATGCACTGCATGGCAAGTAAAGGGTAACGCATGGGAAACCACGTTCCGGCGAGGCAAGGCTAAGGCACGACAACGCAAGGCTAGGCAATGCACGGAAAGCAAGCAAAGAGTAACGGAAAGCAAGGAAGGCAAGGGAAAGCAAGGGAAGGCAAGCGTAAAGGAAGGAAAGGCACGGCAAGGGGTAACAAGGCTAAGGCACGACAACGCAGGGCTAGGCAATGCACCGCAAGGCAAGGAAAGGGTAACGCAAGGGAAGGCACGGTCAGGTGAGGCAAGGCTAATGCACGACAACGCAAGGCTAGGCAGTGCACGGGAAGGCAAGTAAAGAGTAACGGAAGGAAAGGAAGGCAAGGCAAAGCCAGGCAAGGCAAGTGTAACAAAAGGCACGGCACGGCAAGGGGAAACAAGGCTAAGGCACGACAACGCACGTCTAGGCAATGCAAGGGAAGGCAAGGAAAGGGTAACGCAAGGCAAGGCACGGTGAGCTTAGGCAAGGCTAATGCACGAAAACGCAAGGCTTGGCAATGCACGACAATGCAAGGAAAGCTTAAAGCAAAGGAAGGCACGGTCAGGCGAGATAAGGCTAAGGCACGACAACGCAAGGCTAGGCATTGCAGGGAAGGAAAGCAAAGAGTAACGGAAGGTAAGCAAGGCAAGGAAAAGCAAGGAAAGGCAAGTGTAACGGAAGGACCCGCACGGCAAGGGGAAACAAGGTTATGGCACGACAACGCACGCTAGGCAATGCACGGCAAGGCAAGGAAAGGGTAACGCATGCGAAAGCACGGTCAGGCGAGGCAAGGCTAAGGCATGACAACGCAAGGCTAGGCAATGCACGGAAAGCAAGCAAAGAGTAACGGAACGCATGGAAGGCAAGGGAAAGCAAGGGAAGGCAAGCGTAACGGAAGGAAAGGCACGGCAAGGGGTAACAAGGCTAAGGCACGACAACGCAAGGCTAGGCAATGCAGGGAAGGCAAGCAAAGAGTAAAGGAATGTAAGCAAGGCAAGGAAAAGCAAGGAAAGGCAAGGGTAACGGAAGGAACAGCACGGCAAGGGGAAACAAGTCTAAGGCATGACAACGCACGCTAGGCAATGCACGGCAAGGCAAGGAAAGGGTAACGCATGCGAAAGCACGGTCAGGCGAGGCAAGGCTAAGGCACGACAACGCAAGGCTAGGCAATGCACGACAATGCAAGGAAAGCTTAAAGTAAAGGAAGGCACGGTCAGGCGAGATAAGGCTAAGGCACGACAACATAAGGCTAGGCAATGCAGGGAAGGCAAGCAAAGAGTAACGGAAGGTAAGCAAGGCAAGGAAAAGCAAGGAAAGGCAAGGGTAACGTAAGGAACGGCACGGCAAGGGGAAACAAGTCTAAGGCACGACAAAGCACGCTAGGCAATGCACGGCAAGGAAAGTAAAGGGTAACGCATGGGAAAGCACGTTCCGGCGAGGCAAGGCTAAGGCACGACAACGCAAGGCTAGGCAATGCACGGAAGGCAAGCAAAGAGTAACGGAAGGTAAGGAAGGCAAGGGAAAGCAAGGAAAGGCAAGTGTAACGGAAGGAACCGCAAGGCAAGGGGAAACAAGGCTAAGGCACGACAAAGCACGCTAGGCAATGCACGGCAAGGCAAGGAAAGGGTAACGCATGGGACAGCACGGTCAGTCGAGGCAAGGCTAAGGCATGACAACGCAAGGCTAGGCAATGCACGGAAAGCAAGCAAAGAGTAACGGAACGCAAGGAAGGCAAGGGAAAGCAAGGGAAGGCAAGCGTAACGGAAGGAACGGCACGTCAAGGGGTAACAAGGCTAAGGCACGACAACGCAGGGCTAGGCAATGCACGGCAAGGCAAGGAAAGCTTAAAGCAAAGGAAGTCACGGTCAGGCGAGATAAGGCTAAGGCACGACAACGCAAGGCTAGGCAATGGACGGAAGGCAAGCAAAGAGTAACGGAAGGTAAGGAAGGCAAGGGAAAGCAAGGAAAGGAAAGTGTAACGGAAGGAACCGCACGGCAAGAGGAAACAAGGCTAAGGCACGACAACGCACGCTAGGCAATGTACGGCAAGGCAAGGAAAGGGTAACGCATGGGAAAGCACGGTCAGGCGAGGCAAGGCTAAGGCATGACAACGCAAGGCTACGCAATGCACGGAAAGCAAGCAAAGAGTAACGGAACGCAAGGAAGGCAAGGGAATGCAACGGAAGGCAAGGGTAACGGAAGGAATTGCACGCAAGGGGTAACAAGGCTAAGGCACGACAACGCAGGGCTAGGCAATGCACGGCAAGGCAAGGAAAGGGTAACGCAAGGGAAGGCACGGTCAGGTGAGGCAAGGATAAGGCACGACAACACAAGGCTCGGCAATGCCCGGAAGGCAAGCAAAGAGTAACGGAAGGTAAGGAAGGCAAGGGAAAGCCAGGCAAGGCAAGTGTAACAAAAGCCACGGCACCGCAAGGGGAAACAAGGCTAAGGCACGACAACGCACGGCTAGGCAATGCACGGCAAGGCAAGGAAAGAGTAACGCAAGGAAAGGCACGGTGAGGCTAGGGAAGGCTAATGCACGAAAACGCAAAGCTAGGCAATGCACGACAATGCAAGGAAAGCTTAAAGCAAAGGAAGGCACGGTCAGGCGAGATAAGGCTAAGGCACGACAACGCAAGGCTAGGCAATGGAGGGAAGGCAAGCAAAGAGTAACGGAACGCAAGGAAGGCAAGGGAAAGCAAGGGAAGGCAAGCGTAACGGAAGGAACTGCACGGCAAGGGGTAACAAGGCTAAGGCACGACAACGCAGGGCTAGGCAATGCACGGCAAGGCAAGGAAAGCTTAAAGCAAAGGAAGGCACGGTCAGGCGAGATAAGGCCAAGGTACGAGAACGCAAGGCTAGGCAATGAACGGAAGGCAAGCAAAGAGTAACGGAAGGTAAGGAAGGCAAGGGAAAGCAAGGAAACGAAAGTGTAACGGAAGGAATTGCACGGCAAGGGGTAACAAGGCTAAGGCACGACAACGCAGGGCTAGGCAATGCACAGCAAGGCAAGGAAAGGGTAACGCAAGGGAAGGCACGGTCAGGTGAGGCAAGGATAAGGCACGACAACGCAAGTGTAGGCAATGCCGGAAGGCAAGCAAAGAGTAACGGAAGGTAAGGAAGGCAAGGGAAAGCCAGGCAAGGCAAGTGTAACAAAAGGCACGGCACGGCAAGGGGAAACAAGGCTAAGGCACGACAACGCACGGCTAGGCAATGCAAGGGAAGGCAAGGAAAGGGTAACGCAAGGCAAGGCACGGTGAGCTTAGGCAAGGCAAGGAAACGAAAGTGTAACGGAAGGAATTGCACGGCAAGGGGTAACAAGGCTAAGGCACGACAACGCAGGGCTAGGCAATGCACAGCAAGGCAAGGAAAGGGTAACGCATGCGAAAGCACGGTCAAGCGAGGCAAGGCTAAGGCACGACAACGCAAGGCTAGACAATGCAGGGAAGGCAAGCAAAGAGTAAAGGAATGTAAGCAAGGCAAGGAAAAGCAAGGAAAGGCAAGGGTAACGGAAGGAACGGCACGGCAAGGGGAAACAAGTCTAAGGCATGACAACGCACGCTAGGCAATGCACGGCAAGGCAAGGAAAGGGTAACGCATGCGAAAGCACGGTCAAGCGAGGCAAGGCTAAGGCACGACAACGCAAGGCTAGGCAATGCACGACAATGCAAGGAAAGCTTAAAGTAAAGGAAGGCACGGTCAGGCGAGATAAGGCTAAGGCACGACAACGCAAGGTTAGGCAATGCAGGGAAGGCAAGCAAAGAGTAACGGAAGGTAAGCAAGGCAAGGAAAAGCAAGGAAAGGCAACGGTAACGTAAGGAACGGCACGGCAAGGGGAAACAAGTCTAAGGCACGACAACGCACGCTAGGCAATGCACGGCAAGGCAAGTAAAGGGTAACGCATGGGAAAGCACGTTCCGGCGAGGCAAGGCTAAGGCACGACAACGCAAGGCTAGGCAATGCACGGAAGGCAAGCAAAGAGTAACGGAAGGTAAGGAAGGCAAGGGAAAGCAGGGAAAGGCAAGTGTAACGGAAGGAACCGCACGGCAAGGGGAAACAAGGCTAAGGCACGACAAAGCACGCTAGGCAATGCACGGCAAGGCAAGGAAAGGGTAACGCATGGGACAGCACGGTCAGGCGAGGCAAGGCTAAGGCATGACAACGCAAGGCTAGGCAATGCACGGAAAGCAAGCAAAGAGTAACGGAACGCAAGGAAGGCAAGGGAAAGCAAGGGAAGGCAAGCGTAACGGAAGGAACGGCACGGCAAGGGGTAACAAGGCTAAGGCACGACAACGCAGGGCTAGGCAATGCACGGCAAGGCAAGGAAAGCTTAAAGCAAAGGAAGGCACGGTCAGGCGAGATAAGGCTAAGGCACGACAACGCAAGGCTAGGCAATGGACGGAAGGCAAGCAAAGTGTAACGGAAGGTAAGGAAGGCAAGGGAAAGCAAGGCAAGGCAAGGGTAACGGAAGGAACCGCACGGCAAGAGGAAACAAGTCTAAGGCACGACAACGCACGCTAGGCAATGTACGGCAAGGCAAGGAAAGGGTAACGCATGGGAAAGCACGGTCAGGCGAGGCAAGGCTAAGGCATGACAACGCAAGGCTACGCAATGCACGGGAAGCAAGCAAAGAGTAACGGAAGGCAAGGAAGGCAAGGGAAAGCAAGGAAAGGAAAGTGTAACGGAAGGAACCGCACGGCAAGAGGAAACAAGGCTAAGGCACGACAACGCACGCTAGGCAATGCACGGCAAGGGAAAGAGTAACGCATGGGAAAGCACGGTCAGGCGAGGCAAGGCTAAGGCATGACAACGCAAGGCTAGGCAATGCACGATAATGCAAGGAAAGCTTAAAGTAAAGGAAGGCACGGTCAGGCGAGATAAGGCTAAGGCACGACAACGCAAGGCTGGACAATGCAGGGAAGGCAAGCAAAGAGTAACGGAAGGTAAGCAAGGCAAGGAAAAGCAAGGAAAGGCAAGTGTAACGGAAGGAACCGCACGGCAAGGGGAAACAAGGCTATGGCACGACAACGCACGCTAGGCAATGCACGGCAAGGCAAGGAAAGGGTAACGCATGGGAAAGCACGGTCAGGCGAGGCAAGGCTAAGGCATGACAACGCAAGGCTAGGCAATGCACGGAAAGCAAGCAAAGAGTAACGGAACGCAAGGAAGGCAAGGGAAAGCAAGGGAAGGCAAGGCGTAAGGGAAGGAAAGGCACGGCAAGGGGTAACAAGGCTAAGGCACGACAACGCAGGGCTAGGCAATGCACGGCAAGGCAAGGAAAGCTTAAAGCAAAGGAAGGCCCGGTCAGGCGAGATAAGGCTAAGGCACGACAACGCAAGGCTAGGCAATGGACGGAAGGCAAGCAAAGAGTAACGGAAGGTAAGGAAGGCAAGGGAAAGCAAGGAAAGGAAAGTGTAACGGAAGGAACCGCACGGCAAGAGGAAACAAGGCTAAGGCACGACAACGCACGCTAGGCAATGCACGGCAAGGCAAGTAAAGGGTAACGCATGGGAAAGCACGTTCCGGCGAGCCAAGGCTAAGGCACGACAACGCAAGGCTAGGCAATGCACGGAAGGCAAGCAAAGAGTAACGGAAGGTAAGGAATGCAAGGGAAAGCAAGGAAAGGCAAGTGTAACGGAAGGAACCGCACGGCAAGGGGAAACAAGGCTATGGCACGACAACGCACGCTAGGCAATGCACGGCAAGGCAAGGAAAGGGTAACGCATGGGAAAGCACGGTCAGGCGAGGCAAGGCTAAGGCATGACAACGCAAGGCTAGGCAATGCACGGAAAGCAAGCAAAGAGTAACGGAACGCAAGGAAGGCAAGGGAAAGCAAGGGAAGGCAAGCGTAACGGAAGGAAAGGCACGGCAAGGGGTAACAAGGCTAAGGCACGACAACGCAGGGCTAGGCAATGCACGGCAAGGCAAGGAAAGCTTAAAGCAAAGGAAGGCACGGTCAGGTGAGGCAAGGATAAGGCACGACAACGCAGGGCTAGGCAATGCACGGCAAGGCAAGGAAAGGGTAACGCAAGGCAAGGCACGGTGAGGCTAGGCAAGGCTAATGCACGAAAACGTAAGGCTAGGCAATGCACGACAATGCAAGGAAAGCTTAAAGCAAAGGAAGGCATGGTCAGGCGAGATAAGGCTAAGGCACGACAACGCAAGGCTAGGCAATGGAGGGAAGGCAAGCAAAGAGTAACGGAAGGTAAGGAAGGCAAGGGAAAGCAAGGAAAGGCAAGTGTAACGGAAGGAACGGCACGGCAAGGGGAAACAAGGCTAAGGCACGAGAACGCACGCTAGGCAATGCACGGCAAGGCAAGGAAAGGGTAACGCAGGGAAAGCACGGTCAGGCGGGTCAAGGCTAAGGTATGACAACGGAAGGCTAGGCAATGCACGGAAAGCAAGCAAAGACAAACGGAACGCAAGGAAGGCAAGGGAAAGCAAGGGAAGGCAAGGGTAACGGAAGGAACGGCAGGGCAAGGGGTAACAATGCTAAGGAACGACAACGCAGGGCTAGGCAATGCACCGCAAGGCAAGGAAAGGGTAACGCAAGGGAAGGCACGGTCATGTGAGGCAAGGCTAATGCACGACAACGCAAGGCTAGGCAGTGCACGGCAAGGCAAGGGAAGAGTAACGGAAGGAAAGGAAGGCAAGGCAAAGCCAGGCAAGGCAAGTGTAACAAAAGACACGGCACGGCAAGGATAAACAAGGCTAAGGCACGACAACGCACGGCTAGGCAATGCACGGCAATGCAAGGAAAGGGTAACGCAAGGCAAGGCACGGTCAGGCGAGGTAAGGCTAAGGCACGACAACGCAAAGCTAGGCAATGAACGGAAGGGAAGCAAAGACTAACGGAAGGCTTCGAAGGCAAGGGAAAGCAAGGCAAGGCAAGGGTAACGGAAAGAACGGCACGGCAAGGGGAAACAAGGCTAAGGCACGACAACGCACGCTAGGCAATGCACGGCAAGGCAAAGAAAGGGTAACGCATGGGAAAGCACGGTCAGGCGAGGCAAAGCTAAGGCATGACAACGCAAGGCTAGGCAATGCACGAAAAGCAAGCAAAGAGTAACGGAACGCAAGGAAGGCAAGGGAAAGCAACGGAAGGCAAGGGTAACGGAAGGAATTGCACGGCAAGGGGTAACAAGGCTAAGGCACGACAACGCAGGGCTAGGCAATGCACGGCAAGGCAAGGAAAGGGTAACGCAAGGGAAGGCACGGTCAGGTGAGGCAAGGATAAGGCACGATAACGCAAGGCTAGGCAATGCCCGGAAGGCATTGAAAGAGTATCGGAAGGTAAGGAAGGCAAGGGAAAGCCAGGCAAGGCAAGTGTAACAAAAGGCACGGCACCGCAAGGGGAAACAAGGCTAAGGCACGACAACGCACGGCTAGGCAATGCACGGCAAGGCAAGGAAAGGGTAACGCAAGGAAAGGCACGGTCAGGCTAGGCAAGGCTAATGCACGAAAACGCAAAGCTAGGCAATGCACGACAATGCAAGGAAAGCTTAAAGCAAAGGAAGGCACGGTCAGGCGAGATAAGGCTAAGGCACGACAACGCAAGGCTAGGCAATGCAGGGAAGGCAAGCAAAGAGTAACGGAAGGTAAGCAAGGCAAGGAAAAGCAAGGAAAGGCAAGGGTAACGTAAGGAACGGCACGGCAAGGGGTAACATGTCTAAGGCACGACAACGCACGCTAGGCAATGCACTGCATGGCAAGTAAAGGGTAACGCATGGGAAACCACGTTCCGGCGAGGCAAGGCTAAGGCACGACAACGCAAGGCTAGGCAATGCACGGAAAGCAAGCAAAGAGTAACGGAAAGCAAGGAAGGCAAGGGAAAGCAAGGGAAGGCAAGCGTAAAGGAAGGAAAGGCACGGCAAGGGGTAACAAGGCTAAGGCACGACAACGCAGGGCTAGGCAATGCACCGCAAGGCAAGGAAAGGGTAACGCAAGGGAAGGCACGGTCAGGTGAGGCAAGGCTAATGCACGACAACGCAAGGCTAGGCAGTGCACGGGAAGGCAAGTAAAGAGTAACGGAAGGAAAGGAAGGCAAGGCAAAGCCAGGCAAGGCAAGTGTAACAAAAGGCACGGCACGGCAAGGGGAAACAAGGCTAAGGCACGACAACGCACGTCTAGGCAATGCAAGGGAAGGCAAGGAAAGGGTAACGCAAGGCAAGGCACGGTGAGCTTAGGCAAGGCTAATGCACGAAAACGCAAGGCTTGGCAATGCACGACAATGCAAGGAAAGCTTAAAGCAAAGGAAGGCACGGTCAGGCGAGATAAGGCTAAGGCACGACAACGCAAGGCTAGGCATTGCAGGGAAGGAAAGCAAAGAGTAACGGAAGGTAAGCAAGGCAAGGAAAAGCAAGGAAAGGCAAGTGTAACGGAAGGACCCGCACGGCAAGGGGAAACAAGGTTATGGCACGACAACGCACGCTAGGCAATGCACGGCAAGGCAAGGAAAGGGTAACGCATGCGAAAGCACGGTCAGGCGAGGCAAGGCTAAGGCATGACAACGCAAGGCTAGGCAATGCACGGAAAGCAAGCAAAGAGTAACGGAACGCATGGAAGGCAAGGGAAAGCAAGGGAAGGCAAGCGTAACGGAAGGAAAGGCACGGCAAGGGGTAACAAGGCTAAGGCACGACAACGCAAGGCTAGGCAATGCAGGGAAGGCAAGCAAAGAGTAAAGGAATGTAAGCAAGGCAAGGAAAAGCAAGGAAAGGCAAGGGTAACGGAAGGAACAGCACGGCAAGGGGAAACAAGTCTAAGGCATGACAACGCACGCTAGGCAATGCACGGCAAGGCAAGGAAAGGGTAACGCATGCGAAAGCACGGTCAGGCGAGGCAAGGCTAAGGCACGACAACGCAAGGCTAGGCAATGCACGACAATGCAAGGAAAGCTTAAAGTAAAGGAAGGCACGGTCAGGCGAGATAAGGCTAAGGCACGACAACATAAGGCTAGGCAATGCAGGGAAGGCAAGCAAAGAGTAACGGAAGGTAAGCAAGGCAAGGAAAAGCAAGGAAAGGCAAGGGTAACGTAAGGAACGGCACGGCAAGGGGAAACAAGTCTAAGGCACGACAAAGCACGCTAGGCAATGCACGGCAAGGAAAGTAAAGGGTAACGCATGGGAAAGCACGTTCCGGCGAGGCAAGGCTAAGGCACGACAACGCAAGGCTAGGCAATGCACGGAAGGCAAGCAAAGAGTAACGGAAGGTAAGGAAGGCAAGGGAAAGCAAGGAAAGGCAAGTGTAACGGAAGGAACCGCAAGGCAAGGGGAAACAAGGCTAAGGCACGACAAAGCACGCTAGGCAATGCACGGCAAGGCAAGGAAAGGGTAACGCATGGGACAGCACGGTCAGTCGAGGCAAGGCTAAGGCATGACAACGCAAGGCTAGGCAATGCACGGAAAGCAAGCAAAGAGTAACGGAACGCAAGGAAGGCAAGGGAAAGCAAGGGAAGGCAAGCGTAACGGAAGGAACGGCACGTCAAGGGGTAACAAGGCTAAGGCACGACAACGCAGGGCTAGGCAATGCACGGCAAGGCAAGGAAAGCTTAAAGCAAAGGAAGTCACGGTCAGGCGAGATAAGGCTAAGGCACGACAACGCAAGGCTAGGCAATGGACGGAAGGCAAGCAAAGAGTAACGGAAGGTAAGGAAGGCAAGGGAAAGCAAGGAAAGGAAAGTGTAACGGAAGGAACCGCACGGCAAGAGGAAACAAGGCTAAGGCACGACAACGCACGCTAGGCAATGTACGGCAAGGCAAGGAAAGGGTAACGCATGGGAAAGCACGGTCAGGCGAGGCAAGGCTAAGGCATGACAACGCAAGGCTACGCAATGCACGGAAAGCAAGCAAAGAGTAACGGAACGCAAGGAAGGCAAGGGAATGCAACGGAAGGCAAGGGTAACGGAAGGAATTGCACGCAAGGGGTAACAAGGCTAAGGCACGACAACGCAGGGCTAGGCAATGCACGGCAAGGCAAGGAAAGGGTAACGCAAGGGAAGGCACGGTCAGGTGAGGCAAGGATAAGGCACGACAACACAAGGCTCGGCAATGCCCGGAAGGCAAGCAAAGAGTAACGGAAGGTAAGGAAGGCAAGGGAAAGCCAGGCAAGGCAAGTGTAACAAAAGCCACGGCACCGCAAGGGGAAACAAGGCTAAGGCACGACAACGCACGGCTAGGCAATGCACGGCAAGGCAAGGAAAGAGTAACGCAAGGAAAGGCACGGTGAGGCTAGGGAAGGCTAATGCACGAAAACGCAAAGCTAGGCAATGCACGACAATGCAAGGAAAGCTTAAAGCAAAGGAAGGCACGGTCAGGCGAGATAAGGCTAAGGCACGACAACGCAAGGCTAGGCAATGGAGGGAAGGCAAGCAAAGAGTAACGGAACGCAAGGAAGGCAAGGGAAAGCAAGGGAAGGCAAGCGTAACGGAAGGAACTGCACGGCAAGGGGTAACAAGGCTAAGGCACGACAACGCAGGGCTAGGCAATGCACGGCAAGGCAAGGAAAGCTTAAAGCAAAGGAAGGCACGGTCAGGCGAGATAAGGCCAAGGTACGAGAACGCAAGGCTAGGCAATGAACGGAAGGCAAGCAAAGAGTAACGGAAGGTAAGGAAGGCAAGGGAAAGCAAGGAAACGAAAGTGTAACGGAAGGAATTGCACGGCAAGGGGTAACAAGGCTAAGGCACGACAACGCAGGGCTAGGCAATGCACAGCAAGGCAAGGAAAGGGTAACGCATGCGAAAGCACGGTCAAGCGAGGCAAGGCTAAGGCACGACAACGCAAGGCTAGACAATGCAGGGAAGGCAAGCAAAGAGTAAAGGAATGTAAGCAAGGCAAGGAAAAGCAAGGAAAGGCAAGGGTAACGGAAGGAACGGCACGGCAAGGGGAAACAAGTCTAAGGCATGACAACGCACGCTAGGCAATGCACGGCAAGGCAAGGAAAGGGTAACGCATGCGAAAGCACGGTCAAGCGAGGCAAGGCTAAGGCACGACAACGCAAGGCTAGGCAATGCACGACAATGCAAGGAAAGCTTAAAGTAAAGGAAGGCACGGTCAGGCGAGATAAGGCTAAGGCACGACAACGCAAGGTTAGGCAATGCAGGGAAGGCAAGCAAAGAGTAACGGAAGGTAAGCAAGGCAAGGAAAAGCAAGGAAAGGCAACGGTAACGTAAGGAACGGCACGGCAAGGGGAAACAAGTCTAAGGCACGACAACGCACGCTAGGCAATGCACGGCAAGGCAAGTAAAGGGTAACGCATGGGAAAGCACGTTCCGGCGAGGCAAGGCTAAGGCACGACAACGCAAGGCTAGGCAATGCACGGAAGGCAAGCAAAGAGTAACGGAAGGTAAGGAAGGCAAGGGAAAGCAGGGAAAGGCAAGTGTAACGGAAGGAACCGCACGGCAAGGGGAAACAAGGCTAAGGCACGACAAAGCACGCTAGGCAATGCACGGCAAGGCAAGGAAAGGGTAACGCATGGGACAGCACGGTCAGGCGAGGCAAGGCTAAGGCATGACAACGCAAGGCTAGGCAATGCACGGAAAGCAAGCAAAGAGTAACGGAACGCAAGGAAGGCAAGGGAAAGCAAGGGAAGGCAAGCGTAACGGAAGGAACGGCACGGCAAGGGGTAACAAGGCTAAGGCACGACAACGCAGGGCTAGGCAATGCACGGCAAGGCAAGGAAAGCTTAAAGCAAAGGAAGGCACGGTCAGGCGAGATAAGGCTAAGGCACGACAACGCAAGGCTAGGCAATGGACGGAAGGCAAGCAAAGTGTAACGGAAGGTAAGGAAGGCAAGGGAAAGCAAGGCAAGGCAAGGGTAACGGAAGGAACCGCACGGCAAGAGGAAACAAGTCTAAGGCACGACAACGCACGCTAGGCAATGTACGGCAAGGCAAGGAAAGGGTAACGCATGGGAAAGCACGGTCAGGCGAGGCAAGGCTAAGGCATGACAACGCAAGGCTACGCAATGCACGGGAAGCAAGCAAAGAGTAACGGAACGCAAGGAAGGCAAGGGAATGCAACGGAAGGCAAGGGTAACGGAAGGAACTGCACGGCAAGGGGTAACAAGGCTAAGGCACGACAACGCAGGGCTAGGCAATGCACCGCAAGGCAAGGAAAGGGTAACGCAAGGGAAGGCACGGTCAGGTGAGGCAAGGCTAAGGCATGAGAACGCAAGGCTAGGCAATGTACGGAAAGTAAGCAAAGAGTAACGGAACGCAAGGAAGGCAAGGGAAAGCAAGGGAAGGCAAGGGTAACGGAAGGAACGGCAGGGCAAGGGGTAACAAGGCTAAGGCACGACAACGCAGGGCTAGACAATGCACCGCAAGGCAAGGAAAGGGTAACGCAAGGAAAGGCACGGTCAGGTGAGGCAAGGCTAATGCACGAAAACGCAAGGCTAGGCAGTGCACGGCAAGGCAAGGAAAGAGTAACGGAAGGAAAGGAAGGCAAGGTAAAGCCAGGCAAGGCAAGTGTAACAAAAGGCACGGCACGGCAAGGGGAAACAAGGCTAAGGCACGACAACGCACGGCTAGGCAATGCAAGGGAAGGCAAGGAAAGGGTAACGCAAGGCAAGGCACGGTGAGCTTAGGCAAGGCTAATGCACGAAAACGCAAGGCTAGGCAATGCACGACAATGCAAGGAAAGCTTAAAGAAAAGGAAGGCACGGTCAGGCAAGATAAGGCTAAGGCACGACAACGCAAGGCTAGGCAATGCAGGGAAGGCAAGCAAAGAGTAACGGAAGGTAAGCAAGGCAAGGAAAAGCAAGGAAAGGCAAAGGTAACGTAAGGAACGGCACGGCAAGGGGAAACAAGTCTAAGGCACGACAACGCACGCTAGGCAATGCACGGCAAGGCAAGTAAAGGGTAACGCATGGGAAAGCACGTTCCGGCGAGCCAAGGCTAAGGCACGACAACGCAAGGCTAGGCAATGCACGGAAGGCAAGCAAAGAGTAACGGAAGGTAAGGAATGCAAGGGAAAGCAAGGAAAGGCAAGTGTGACGGAAGGAACCGCACGGCAAGGGGAAACAAGGCTATGGCACGACAACGCACGCTAGGCAATGCACGGCAAGGCAAGGAAAGGGTAACGCATGGGAAAGCACGGTCAGGCGAGGCAAGGCTAAGGCATGACAACGCAAGGCTAGGCAATGCACGGAAAGCAAGCAAAGAGTAACGGAACGCAAGGAAGGCAAGGGAAAGCAAGGGAAGGCAAGCGTAACGGAAGGAAAGGCACGGCAAGGGGTAACAAGGCTAAGGCACGACAACGCAGGTCTAGGCAATGCACGGCAAGGCAATGAAAGGGTAACGCAAGGGAAGGCACGGTCAGGTGAGGCAAGGATAAGGCACGACAACGCAAGGATAGGCAATGCCCGGAAGGCAAGCAAAGAGTAACGGAAGGTAAGGAAGGCAAGGGAAAGCCAGGCAAGGCAAGTGTAACGAAAGGCACGGCACTGGAAGGGGAAACAAGGCTAAGGCAAGACAACGCACGGCTAGGCAATGCACGGGAAGGCAAGGAAAGGGTAACGCAAGGCAAGGCACGGTGAGGCTAGGCAAGGCTAATGCACGAAAACGCAAGGCTAGGCAATGCACGACAATGCAAGGAAAGCTTAAAGCAAATGAAGGCATGGTCAGGCGAGATAAGGCTAAGGCACGACAACGCAAGGCTAGGCAATGGAGGGAAGGCAAGCAAAGAGTAACGGAAGGTAAGGAAGGCAAGGGAAAGCAAGGAAAGGCAAGTGTAACGGAAGGAACGGCACGGCAAGGGGAAACAAGGCTAAGGCACGAGAACGCACGCTAGGCAATGCACGGCAAGGCAAGGAAAGGGTAACGCAGGGAAAGCACGGTCAGGCGGGTCAATGCTAAGGTATGACAACGGAAGGCTAGGCAATGCACGGAAAGCAAGCAAAGACAAACGGAACGCAAGGAAGGCAAGGGAAAGCAAGGGAAGGCAAGGGTAACGGAAGGAACGGCAGGGCAAGGGGTAACAAGGCTAAGGCACGACAACGCAGGGCTAGGCAATGCACCGCAAGGCAAGGAAAGGGTAACGCAAGGGAAGGCACGGTCATGTGAGGCAAGGCTAATGCACGACAACGCAAGGCTAGGCAGTGCACGGCAAGGCAAGGGAAGAGTAACGGAAGGAAAGGAAGGCAAGGCAAAGCCAGGCAAGGCAAGTGTAACAAAAGACACGGCACGGCAAGGATAAACAAGGCTAAGGCACGACAACGCACGGCTAGGCAATGCACGGCAAGGCAAGGAAAGGGTAACGCAAGGAAAGGCACGGTCAGGCTAGGCAAGGCTAATGCACGAAAACGCAAAGCTAGGCAATGCACGACAATGCAAGGAAAGCTTAAAGCAAAGGAAGGCACGGTCAGGCGAGATAAGGCTAAGGCACGACAACGCAAGGCTAGGCAATGCAGGGAAGGCAAGCAAAGAGTAACGGAAGGTAAGCAAGGCAAGGAAAAGCAAGGAAAGGCAAGGGTAACGTAAGGAACGGCACGGCAAGGATAAACAAGGCTAAGGCACGACAACGCACGGCTAGGCAATGCACGGCAAGGCAAGGAAAGGGTAACGCAAGGCAAGGCACGGTCAGGCGAGGTAAGGCTAAGGCACGACAACGCAAAGCTAGGCAATGAACGGAAGGGAAGCAAAGACTAACGGAAGGCTTCGAAGGCAAGGGAAAGCAAGGCAAGGCAAGGGTAACGGAAGGAACGGCACGGCAAGGGGAAACAAGGCTAAGGCACGACAACGCACGCTAGGCAATGCACGGCAAGGCAAAGAAAGGGTAACGCATGGGAAAGCACGGTCATGCGAGCCAAGCCTAAGGCATGACAACGCAAGGCTAGGCAATGCACGGAAGGCAAGCAAAGAGTAACGGAACGCAAGGAAGGCAAGGGAATGCAACGGAAGGCAAGGGTAACGGAAGGAACTGCACGGCAAGGGGTAACAAGGCTAAGGCACGACAACGCAGGGCTAGGCAATGCACCGCAAGGCAAGGAAAGGGTAACGCAAGGGAAGGCACGGTCAGGTGAGGCAAGGCTAAGGCATGAGAACGCAAGGCTAGGCAATGTACGGAAAGTAAGCAAAGAGTAACGGAACGCAAGGAAGGCAAGGGAAAGCAAGGGAAGGCAAGGGTAACGGAAGGAACGGCAGGGCAAGGGGTAACAAGGCTAAGGCACGACAACGCAGGGCTAGACAATGCACCGCAAGGCAAGGAAAGGGTAACGCAAGGAAAGGCACGGTCAGGTGAGGCAAGGCTAATGCACGACAACGCAAGGCTAGGCAGTGCACGGCAAGGCAAGGAAAGAGTAACGGAAGGAAAGGAAGGCAAGGTAAAGCCAGGCAAGGCAAGTGTAACAAAAGGCACGGCACGGCAAGGGGAAACAAGGCTAAGGCACGACAACGCACGGCTAGGCAATGCAAGGGAAGGCAAGGAAAGGGTAACGCAAGGCAAGGCACGGTGAGCTTAGGCAAGGCTAATGCACGAAAACGCAAGGCTAGGCAATGCACGACAATGCAAGGAAAGCTTAAAGCAAAGGAAGGCACGGTCAGGCAAGATAAGGCTAAGGCACGACAACGCAAGGCTAGGCAATGCAGGGAAGGCAAGCAAAGAGTAACGGAAGGTAAGCAAGGCAAGGAAAAGCAAGGAAAGGCAAAGGTAACGTAAGGAACGGCACGGCAAGGGGAAACAAGTCTAAGGCACGACAACGCACGCTAGGCAATGCACGGCAAGGCAAGTAAAGGGTAACGCATGGGAAAGCACGTTCCGGCGAGCCAAGGCTAAGGCACGACAACGCAAGGCTAGGCAATGCACGGAAGGCAAGCAAAGAGTAACGGAAGGTAAGGAATGCAAGGGAAAGCAAGGAAAGGCAAGTGTAACGGAAGGAACCGCACGGCAAGGGGAAACAAGGCTATGGCACGACAACGCACGCTAGGCAATGCACGGCAAGGCAAGGAAAGGGTAACGCATGGGAAAGCACGGTCAGGCGAGGCAAGGCTAAGGCATGACAACGCAAGGCTAGGCAATGCACGGAAAGCAAGCAAAGAGTAACGGAACGCAAGGAAGGCAAGGGAAAGCAAGGGAAGGCAAGCGTAACGGAAGGAAAGGCACGGCAAGGGGTAACAAGGCTAAGGCACGACAACGCAGGGCTAGGCAATGCACGGCAAGGCAAGGAAAGCTTAAAGCAAAGGAAGGCACGGTCAGGCGAGATAAGGCTAAGGCACGACAACGCAAGGCTAGGCAATGGACGGAAGGCAAGCAAAGAGTAACGGAAGGTAAGGAAGGCAAGGGAAAGTAAGGAAACGAAAGTGTAACGGAAGGAACCGCACGGCAAGGGGAAACAAGGCTAAGGCACGACAACGCACGCTAGGCAATGCACGGCAAGGCAAGGAAAGGGTAACGCATGGGAAAGCACGGTCAGGCGAGGCAAGGCTAAGGCATGACATCGCAAGGCTAGGCAATGCACGGAAAGCAAGCAAAGAGTAACGGAACGCAAGGAAGGCAAGGGAAAGCATCGGAAGGCAAGGGTAACGGAAGGAATTGCACGGCAAGGGGTAACAAGGCTAAGGCACGACAACGCAGGGCTAGGCAATGCACGGCAAGGCAAGGAAAGGGTAACGCAAGGGAAGGCACGGTCAGGTGAGGCATGGATAAGGCACGACAACGCAAGGATAGGCAATGCCCGGAAGGCAAGCAAAGAGTAACGGAAGGTAAGGAAGGCAAGGGAAAGCCAGGCAAGGCAAGTGTAACAAAAGGCACGGCACTGGAAGGGGAAACAAGGCTAAGGCAAGACAACGCACGGCTAGGCAATGCACGGGAAGGCAAGGAAAGGGTAACGCAAGGCAAGGCACGGTGAGGCTAGGCAAGGCTAATGCACGAAAACGCAAGGCTAGGCAATGCACGACAATGCAAGGAAAGCTTAAAGCAAATGAAGGCATGGTCAGGCGAGATAAGGCTAAGGCACGACAACTCAAGGCTAGGCAATGGAGGGAAGGCAAGCAAAGAGTAACGGAAGGTAAGGAAGGCAAGGGAAAGCAAGGAAAGGCAAGTGTAACGGAAGGAACGGCACGGCAAGGGGAAACAAGGCTAAGGCACGAGAACGCACGCTAGGCAATGCACGGCAAGGCAAGGAAAGGGTAACGCAGGGAAAGCACGGTCAGGCGGGTCAAGGCTAAGGTATGACAACGGAAGGCTAGGCAATGCACGGAAAGCAAGCAAAGACAAACGGAACGCAAGGAAGGCAAGGGAAAGCAAGGGAAGGCAAGGGTAACGGAAGGAACGGCACGGCAAGGGGTAACAAGGCTAAGGCACGACAACGCAGGGCTAGGCAATGCACCGCAAGGCAAGGAAAGGGTAACGCAAGGGAAGGCACGGTCATGTGAGGCAAGGCTAATGCACGACAACGCAAGGCTAGGCAGTGCACGGCAAGGCAAGGGAAGAGTAACGGAAGGAAAGGAAGGCAAGGCAAAGCCAGGCAAGGCCAGTGTAACAAAAGACACGGCACGGCAAGGATAAACAAGGCTAAGGCACGACAACGCACGGCTAGGCAATGCACGGCAATGCAAGGAAAGGGTAACGCAAGGCAAGGCACGGTCAGGCGAGGTAAGGCTAAGGCACGACAACGCAAAGCTAGGCAATGAACGGAAGGGAAGCAAAGACTAACGGAAGGCTTCGAAGGCAAGGGAAAGCAAGGCAAGGCAAGGGTAACGGAAAGAACGGCACGGCAAGGGGAAACAAGGCTAAGGCACGACAACGCACGCTAGGCAATGCACGGCAAGGCAAGGAAAGGGTAACGCATGGGAAAGCACGGTCAGGCGAGGCAAGGATAAGGCATGACAACGCAAGGCTAGGCAATGCACGGAAAGCAAGCAAAGAGTAACGGAACGCAAGGAAGGCAAGGGAAAGCAACGGAAGGCAAGGGTAACGGAAGGAATTGCACGGCAAGGGGTAACAAGGCTAAGGCACGACAACGCAGGGCTAGGCAATGCACGGCAAGGCAAGGAAAGGGTAACGCAAGGGAAGGCACGGTCAGGTGAGGCAAGGATAAGGCACGACAACGCAAGGCTAGGCAATGCCCGGAAGGCATTGAAAGAGTAACGGAAGGTAAGGAAGGCAAGGGAAAGCCAGGCAAGGGAAGTGTAACAAAAGGCAGGGCACCGCAAGGGGAAACAAGGCTAAGGCACGACAACGCACGGCTAGGCAATGCACGGCAAGGCAAGGAAAGGGTAACGCAAGGAAAGGCACGGTCAGGCTAGGCAAGGCTAATGCACGAAAACGCAAAGCTAGGCAATGCACGACAATGCAAGGAAAGCTTAAAGCAAAGGAAGGCACGGTCAGGCGAGATAAGGCTAAGGCACGACAACGCAAGGCTAGGCAATGCAGGGAAGGCAAGCAAAGAGGAACGGAAGGTAAGCAAGGCAAGGAAAAGCAAGGAAAGGCAAGGGTAACGTAAGGAACGGCACGGCAAGGGGTAACAAGTCTAAGGCACGACAACGCACGCTAGGCAATGCACTGCATGGCAAGTAAAGGGTAACGCATGGGAAACCACGTTCCGGCGAGGCAAGGCTAAGGCACGACAACGCAAGGCTAGGCAATGGACGGAAGGCAAGCAAAGAGTAACGGAAGGTAAGGAAGGCAAGGGAAAGTAAGGAAACGAAAGTGTAACGGAAGGAACCGCACGGCAAGGGGAAACAAGGCTAAGGCACGACAACGCACGCTAGGCAATGCACGGCAAGGCAAGGAAAGGGTAACGCATGGGAAAGCACGGTCAGGCGAGGCAAGGCTAAGGCATGACATCGCAAGGCTAGGCAATGCACGGAAAGCAAGCAAAGAGTAACGGAACGCAAGGAAGGCAAGGGAAAGCATCGGAAGGCAAGGGTAACGGAAGGAATTGCACGGCAAGGGGTAACAAGGCTAAGGCACGACAACGCAGGGCTAGGCAATGCACGGCAAGGCAAGGAAAGGGTAACGCAAGGGAAGGCACGGTCAGGTGAGGCAAGGATAAGGCACGACAACGCAAGGATAGGCAATGCCCGGAAGGCAAGCAAAGAGTAACGGAAGGTAAGGAAGGCAAGGGAAAGCCAGGCAAGGCAAGTGTAACAAAAGGCACGGCACTGGAAGGGGAAACAAGGCTAAGGCAAGACAACGCACGGCTAGGCAATGCACGGGAAGGCAAGGAAAGGGTAACGCAAGGCAAGGCACGGTGAGGCTAGGCAAGGCTAATGCACGAAAACGCAAGGCTAGGCAATGCACGACAATGCAAGGAAAGCTTAAAGCAAATGAAGGCATGGTCAGGCGAGATAAGGCTAAGGCACGACAACGCAAGGCTAGGCAATGGAGGGAAGGCAAGCAAAGAGTAACGGAAGGTAAGGAAGGCAAGGGAAAGCAAGGAAAGGCAAGTGTAACGGAAGGAACGGCACGGCAAGGGGAAACAAGGCTAAGGCACGAGAACGCACGCTAGGCAATGCACGGCAAGGCAAGGAAAGTGTAACGCAGGGAAAGCACGGTCAGGCGGGTCAATGCTAAGGTATGACAACGGAAGGCTAGGCAATGCAGGGAAAGCAAGCAAAGAAAAACGGAACGCAAGGAAGGCAAGGGAAAGCAAGGGAAGGCAAGGGTAACGGAAGGAACGGCAGGGCAAGGGGTAACAACGCTAAGGAACGACAACGCAGGGCTAGGCAATGCACCGCAAGGCAAGGAAAGGGTAACGCAAGGGAAGGCACGGTCATGTGAGGCAAGGCTAATGCACGACAACGCAAGGCTAGGCAGTGCACGGCAAGGCAAGGGAAGAGTAACGGAAGGAAAGGAAGGCAAGGCAAAGCCAGGCAAGGCAAGTGTAACAAAAGACACGGCACGGCAAGGATAAACAAGGCTAAGGCACGACAACGCACGGCTAGGCAATGCACGGCAAGGCAAGGAAAGGGTAACGCAAGGAAAGGCACGGTCAGGCTAGGCAAGGCTAATGCACGAAAACGCAAAGCTAGGCAATGCACGACAATGCAAGGAAAGCGTAAAGCAAAGGAAGGCACGGTCAGGCGAGATAAGGCTAAGGCACGACAACGCAAGGCTAGGCAATGCAGGGAAGGCAAGCAAAGAGTAACGGAAGGTAAGCAAGGCAAGGAAAAGCAAGGAAAGGCAAGGGTAACGTAAGGAACGGCACGGCAAGGGGTAACAAGTCTAAGGCACGACAACGCACGCTAGGCAATGCACTGCATGGCAAGTAAAGGGTAACGCATGGGAAACCACGTTCCGGCGAGGCAAGGCTAAGGCACGACAACGCAAGGCTAGGCAATGGACGGAAGGCAAGCAAAGAGTAACGGAAGGTAACGAAGGCAAGGGAAAGCAAGGAAACGAAAGTGTAACGGAAGGAACCGCACGGCAAGGGGAAACAAGGCTATGGCACGACAACGCACGCTAGGCAATGCACGGCAAGGCAAGGAAAGGGTAACGCATGGGAAAGCACGGTCAGGCGAGGCAAGGCTAAGGCATGACAACGCAAGGCTAGGCAATGCACGGAAAGCAAGCAAAGAGTAACGGAACGCAAGGAAGGCAAGGGAAAGCAAGGGAAGGCAAGCGTAACGGAAGGAATTGCACGGCAAGGGGTAACAAGGCTAAAGGCACGACAACGCAGGGCTAGGCAATGCACCGCAAGGCAAGGAAAGGGTAACGCAAGGGAAGGCACGGTCAGGTGAGGCAAGGCTAATGCACGACAACGAAAGGCTAGGCAGTGCACGGCAAGGCAAGGAAAGAGTAACGGAAGGAAAGGAAGGCAAGGCAAAGCCAGGGAAGGCAAGTTTAACAAAAGACACGGCACGGCAAGGATAAACAAGGCTAAGGCACGACAACGCACGGCTAGGCAATGCACGGCAATGCAAGGAAAGGGTAACGCAAGGCAAGGCACGGTCAGGCGAGGTAAGGCTAAGGCACGAAAACGCAAAGCTAGGCAATGAACGGAAGGGAAGCAAAGAGTAACGGAAGGCTTCGAAGGCAAGGGAAAGCAAGGCAAGGCAAGGGTAACGGAAGGAACGGCACGGCAAGGGGAAACAAGGCTAAGGCACGACAACGCACGCTAGGCAATGCACGGCAAGGCAAAGAAAGGGTAACGCATGGGAAAGCACGGTCATGCGAGGCAAGCCTAAGGCATGACAACGCAAGGCTAGGCAATACACGGAAAGCAAGCAAAGAGTAACGGAACGCAAGGAAGGCAAGGGAATGCAACGGAAGGCAAGGGTAACGGAAGGAACTGCACGGCAAGGGGTAACAAGGCTAAGGCACGACAACGCAGGGCTAGGCAATGCACCGCAAGGCAAGGAAAGGGTAACGCAAGGGAAGGCACGGTCAGGTGAGGCAAGGCTAAGGCATGAGAACGCAAGGCTAGGCAATGTACGGAAAGTAAGCAAAGAGTAACGGAACGCAAGGAAGGCAAGGGAAAGCAAGGGAAGGCAAGGGTAACGGAAGGAACGGCAGGGCAAGGGGTAACAAGGCTAAGGCACGACAACGCAGGGCTAGACAATGCACCGCAAGGCAAGGAAAGGGTAACGCAAGGAAAGGCACGGTCAGGTGAGGCAAGGCTAATGCACGACAACGCAAGGCTAGGCAGTGCACGGCAAGGCAAGGAAAGAGTAACGGAAGGAAAGGAAGGCAAGGTAAAGCCAGGCAAGGCAAGTGTAACAAAAGGCACGGCACGGCAAGGGGAAACAAGGCTAAGGCACGACAACGCACGGCTAGGCAATGCAAGGGAAGGCAAGGAAAGGGTAACGCAAGGCAAGGCACGGTGAGCTTAGGCAAGGCTAATGCACGAAAACGCAAGGCTAGGCAATGCACGACAATGCAAGGAAAGCTTAAAGCAAAGGAAGGCACGGTCAGGCAAGATAAGGCTAAGGCACGACAACGCAAGGCTAGGCAATGCAGGGAAGGCAAGCAAAGAGTAACGGAAGGTAAGCAAGGCAAGGAAAAGCAAGGAAAGGCAAAGGTAACGTAAGGAACGGCACGGCAAGGGGAAACAAGTCTAAGGCACGACAACGCACGCTAGGCAATGCACGGCAAGGCAAGTAAAGGGTAACGCATGGGAAAGCACGTTCCGGCGAGCCAAGGCTAAGGCACGACAACGCAAGGCTAGGCAATGCACGGAAGGCAAGCAAAGAGTAACGGAAGGTAAGGAATGCAAGGGAAAGCAAGGAAAGGCAAGTGTAACGGAAGGAACCGCACGGCAAGGGGAAACAAGGCTATGGCACGACAACGCACGCTAGGCAATGCACGGCAAGGCAAGGAAAGGGTAACGCATGGGAAAGCACGGTCAGGCGAGGCAAGGCTAAGGCATGACAACGCAAGGCTAGGCAATGCACGGAAAGCAAGCAAAGAGTAACGGAACGCAAGGAAGGCAAGGGAAAGCAAGGGAAGGCAAGCGTAACGGAAGGAAAGGCACGGCAAGGGGTAACAAGGCTAAGGCACGACAACGCAGGGCTAGGCAATGCACGGCAAGGCAAGGAAAGCTTAAAGCAAAGGAAGGCACGGTCAGGCGAGATAAGGCTAAGGCACGACAACGCAAGGCTAGGCAATGGACGGAAGGCAAGCAAAGAGTAACGGAAGGTAAGGAAGGCAAGGGAAAGTAAGGAAACGAAAGTGTAACGGAAGGAACCGCACGGCAAGGGGAAACAAGGCTAAGGCACGACAACGCACGCTAGGCAATGCACGGCAAGGCAAGGAAAGGGTAACGCATGGGAAAGCACGGTCAGGCGAGGCAAGGCTAAGGCATGACATCGCAAGGCTAGGCAATGCACGGAAAGCAAGCAAAGAGTAACGGAACGCAAGGAAGGCAAGGGAAAGCATCGGAAGGCAAGGGTAACGGAAGGAATTGCACGGCAAGGGGTAACAAGGCTAAGGCACGACAACGCAGGGCTAGGCAATGCACGGCAAGGCAAGGAAAGGGTAACGCAAGGGAAGGCACGGTCAGGTGAGGCATGGATAAGGCACGACAACGCAAGGATAGGCAATGCCCGGAAGGCAAGCAAAGAGTAACGGAAGGTAAGGAAGGCAAGGGAAAGCCAGGCAAGGCAAGTGTAACAAAAGGCACGGCACTGGAAGGGGAAACAAGGCTAAGGCAAGACAACGCACGGCTAGGCAATGCACGGGAAGGCAAGGAAAGGGTAACGCAAGGCAAGGCACGGTGAGGCTAGGCAAGGCTAATGCACGAAAACGCAAGGCTAGGCAATGCACGACAATGCAAGGAAAGCTTAAAGCAAATGAAGGCATGGTCAGGCGAGATAAGGCTAAGGCACGACAACGCAAGGCTAGGCAATGGAGGGAAGGCAAGCAAAGAGTAACGGAAGGTAAGGAAGGCAAGGGAAAGCAAGGAAAGGCAAGTGTAACGGAAGGAACGGCACGGCAAGGGGAAACAAGGCTAAGGCACGAGAACGCACGCTAGGCAATGCACGGCAAGGCAAGGAAAGGGTAACGCAGGGAAAGCACGGTCAGGGGGGTCAAGGCTAAGGTATGACAACGGAAGGCTAGGCAATGCACGGAAAGCAAGCAAAGACAAACGGAACGCAAGGAAGGCAAGGGAAAGCAAGGGAAGGCAAGGGTAACGGAAGGAACGGCAGGGCAAGGGGTAACAACGCTAAGGAACGACAACGCAGGGCTAGGCAATGCACCGCAAGGCAAGGAAAGGGTAACGCAAGGGAAGGCACGGTCATGTGAGGCAAGGCTAATGCACGACAACGCAAGGCTAGGCAGTGCACGGCAAGGCAAGGGAAGAGTAACGGAAGGAAAGGAAGGCAAGGCAAAGCCAGGCAAGGCAAGTGTAACAAAAGACACGGCACGGCAAGGATAAACAAGGCTAAGGCACGACAACGCACGCTAGGCAATGCACGGCAAGGCAAAGAAAGGGTAACGCATGGGAAAGCACGGTCAGGCGAGGCAAGGCTAAGGCATGACAACGCAAGGCTAGGCAATGCACGAAAAGCAAGCAAAGAGTAACGGAACGCAAGGAAGGCAAGGGAAAGCAAGGGAAGGCAAGCGTAACGGAAGGAAAGGCACGGCAAGGGGTAACAAGGCTAAGGCACGACAACGCAGGACTAGGCAATGCACGGCAAGGCAAGGAAAGCTTAAAGCAAAGGAAGGCACGGCCAGGCGAGATAAGGCTAAGGTACGACAACGCAAGGCTAGGCAATGGACGGAAGGCAAGCAAAGAGTAACGGAAGGTAAGGAAGGCAAGGGAAAGCAAGGAAACGAAAGTGTAACGGAAGGAACCGCACGGCAAGGGGAAACAAGGCTAAGGCACGACAACGCACGCTAGGCAATGCACGGCAAGGCAAGGAAAGGGTAACGCATGGGAAAGCACGGTCAGGCGAGGCAAGGATAAGGCATGACAACGCAAGGCTAGGCAATGCACGGAAAGCAAGCAAAGAGTAACGGAACGCAAGGAAGGCAAGGGAAAGCAACGGAAGGCAAGGGTAACGGAAGGAATTGCACGGCAAGGGGTAACAAGGCTAAGGCACGACAATGCAGGGCTAGGCAATGCACGGCAAGGCAAGGAAAGGGTAACGCAAGGGAAGGCACGGTCAGGTGAGGCAAGGATAAGGCACGACATCGCAAGGCTAGGCAATGCCCGGAAGGCATTGAAAGAGTAACGGAAGGTAAGGAAGGCAAGGGAAAGCCAGGCAAGGCAAGTGTAACAAAAGGCACGGCACCGCAAGGGGAAACAAGGCTAAGGCAAGACAACGCACGGCTAGGCAATACACGGCAAGGCAAGGAAAGGGTAACGCAAGGAAAGGCACGGTCAGGCTAGGCAAGGCTAATGCACGAAAACGCAAAGCTAGGCAATGCACGACAATGCAAGGAAAGCTTAAAGCAAAGGAAGGCACGGTCAGGCGAGATA
This sequence comes from Macrotis lagotis, assembly GCF_037893015.1. Classification (NCBI taxonomy): domain Eukaryota; kingdom Metazoa; phylum Chordata; class Mammalia; order Peramelemorphia; family Peramelidae; genus Macrotis; species Macrotis lagotis. The sequence goes on from NW_027421920.1 coordinate 261,375, forward strand.
AGGCTAAGGCACGACAACGCAAGGCTAGGCAATGCAGGGAAGGCAAGCAAAGAGTAACGGAAGGTAAGCAAGGCAAGGAAAAGCAAGGAAAGGCAAGGGTAACGTAAGGAACGGCACGGCAAGGGGTAACAAGTCTAAGGCACGACAACGCACGCTAGGCAATGCACTGCATGGCAAGTAAAGGGTAACGCATGGGAAACCACGTTCCGGCGAGGCAAGGCTAAGGCACGACAACGCAAGGCTAGGCAATGGACGGAAGGCAAGCAAAGAGTAACGGAAGGTAACGAAGGCAAGGGAAAGCAAGGAAACGAAAGTGTAACGGAAGGAACCGCACGGCAAGGGGAAACAAGGCTATGGCACGACAACGCACGCTAGGCAATGCACGGCAAGGCAAGGAAAGGGTAACGCATGGGAAAGCACGGTCAGGCGAGGCAAGGCTAAGGCATGACAACGCAAGGCTAGGCAATGCACGGAAAGCAAGCAAAGAGTAACGGAACGCAAGGAAGGCAAGGGAAAGCAAGGGAAGGCAAGCGTAACGGAAGGAATTGCACGGCAAGGGGTAACAAGGCTAAAGGCACGACAACGCAGGGCTAGGCAATGCACCGCAAGGCAAGGAAAGGGTAACGCAAGGGAAGGCACGGTCAGGTGAGGCAAGGCTAATGCACGACAACGCAAGGCTAGGCAGTGCACGGCAAGGCAAGGAAAGAGTAACGGAAGGAAAGGAAGGCAAGGCAAAGCCAGGGAAGGCAAGTTTAACAAAAGACACGGCACGGCAAGGATAAACAAGGCTAAGGCACGACAACGCACGGCTAGGCAATGCACGGCAATGCAAGGAAAGGGTAACGCAAGGCAAGGCACGGTCAGGCGAGGTAAGGCTAAGGCACGACAACGCAAAGCTAGGCAATGAACGGAAGGGAAGCAAAGACTAACGGAAGGCTTCGAAGGCAAGGGAAAGCAAGGCAAGGCAAGGGTAACGGAAGGAACGGCACGGCAAGGGGAAACAAGGCTAAGGCACGACAACGCACGCTAGGCAATGCAAGGCAAGGCAAAGAAAGGGTAACGCATGGGAAAGCACGGTCAGGCGAGGCAAGGCTAAGGCATGACAATGCAAGGCTAGGCAATGCACGGAAAGCAAGCAAAGAGTAACGGAAAGCAAGGAAGGCAAGGGAAAGCAAGGGAAGGCAAGCGTAAAGGAAGGAAAGACACGGCAAGGGGTAACAAGGCTAAGGCACGACAACGCAGGGCTAGGCAATGCACCGCAAGGCAAGGAAAGGGTAACGCAAGGGAAGGCACGGTCAGGTGAGGCAAGGCTAATGCACGACAACGCAAGGCTAGGCAGTTCACGGCAAGGCAAGTAAAGAGTAACGGAAGGAAAGGAAGGCAAGGCAAAGCCAGGCAAGGCAAGTGTAACAAAAGGCACGGCACGGCAAGGGGAAACAAGGCTAAGGCACGACAACGCACGTCTAGGCAATGCAAGGGAAGGCAAGGAAAGGGTAACGCAAGGCAAGGCACGGTGAGCTTAGGCAAGGCTAATGCACGAAAACGCAAGGCTTGGCAATGCACGACAATGCAAGGAAAGCTTAAAGCAAAGGAAGGCACGGTCAGGCGAGATAAGGCTAAGGCACGACAACGCAAGGCTAGGCATTGCAGGGAAGGCAAGCAAAGAGTAACGGAAGGTAAGCAAGGCAAGGAAAAGCAAGGAAAGGCAAGTGTAACGGAAGGAACCGCACGGCAAGGGGAAACAAGGTTATGGCACGACAACGCACGCTAGGCAATGCACAGCAAGGCAAGGAAAGGGTAACGCAAGGGAAGGCACGGACAGGTGAGGCAAGGATAAGGCACGACAACGCAAGGGTAGGCAATGCCCGGAAGGCAAGCAAAGAGTAACGGAAGGTAAGGAAGGCAAGGGAAAGCCAGGCAAGGCAAGTGTAACAAAAGGCACGGCACGGCAAGGGGAAACAAGGCTAAGGCACGACAACGCACGGCTAGGCAATGCAAGGGAAGGCAAGGAAAGGGTAACGCAAGGCAAGGCACGGTGAGCTTAGGCAAGGCTAATGCACGAAAACGCAAGGCTTGGCAATGCACGACAATGCAAGGAAAGCTTAAAGTAAAGGAAGGCACGGTCAGGCGAGATAAGGCTAAGGCACGACAACGCAAGGCTAGGCAATGCAGGGAAGGCAAGCAAAGAGTAACGGAAGGTAAGCAAGGCAAGGAAAAGCAAGGAAAGGCAACGGTAACGTAAGGAACGGCACGGCAAGGGGAAACAAGTCTAAGGCACGACAACGCACGCTAGGCAATGCACGGCAAGGCAAGTAAAGGGTAACGCATGGGAAAGCACGTTCCGGCGAGGCAAGGCTAAGGCACGACAACGCAAGGCTAGGCAATGCACGGAAAGCAAGCAAAGAGTAACGGAAGGTAAGGAAGGCAAGGGAAAGCAAGGAAAGGCAAGTGTAACGGAAGGAACCGCACGGCAAGGGGAAACAAGGCTAAGGCACGACAACGCACGCTAGGCAATGCACGGCAAGGCAAGGAAAGGGTAACGCATGGGAAAGCACGGTCAGGCGAGGCAAGGCTAAGGCATGACATCGCAAGGCTAGGCAATGCACGGAAAGCAAGCAAAGAGTAACGGAACGCAAGGAAGGCAAGGGAAAGCATCGGAAGGCAAGGGTAACGGAAGGAATTGCACGGCAAGGGGTAACAAGGCTAAGGCACGACAACGCAGGGCTAGGCAATGCACGGCAAGGCAAGGAAAGGGTAACGCAAGGGAAGGCACGGTCAGGTGAGGCATGGATAAGGCACGACAACGCAAGGATAGGCAATGCCCGGAAGGCAAGCAAAGAGTAACGGAAGGTAAGGAAGGCAAGGGAAAGCCAGGCAAGGCAAGTGTAACAAAAGGCACGGCACTGGAAGGGGAAACAAGGCTAAGGCAAGACAACGCACGGCTAGGCAATGCACGGGAAGGCAAGGAAAGGGTAACGCAAGGCAAGGCACGGTGAGGCTAGGCAAGGCTAATGCACGAAAACGCAAGGCTAGGCAATGCACGACAATGCAAGGAAAGCTTAAAGCAAATGAAGGCATGGTCAGGCGAGATAAGGCTAAGGCACGACAACGCAAGGCTAGGCAATGGAGGGAAGGCAAGCAAAGAGTAACGGAAGGTAAGGAAGGCAAGGGAAAGCAAGGAAAGGCAAGTGTAACGGAAGGAACGGCACGGCAAGGGGAAACAAGGCTAAGGCACGAGAACGCACGCTAGGCAATGCACGGCAAGGCAAGGAAAGGGTAACGCAGGGAAAGCACGGTCAGGGGGGTCAAGGCTAAGGTATGACAACGGAAGGCTAGGCAATGCACGGAAAGCAAGCAAAGACAAACGGAACGCAAGGAAGGCAAGGGAAAGCAAGGGAAGGCAAGGGTAACGGAAGGAACGGCAGGGCAAGGGGTAACAACGCTAAGGAACGACAACGCAGGGCTAGGCAATGCACCGCAAGGCAAGGAAAGGGTAACGCAAGGGAAGGCACGGTCATGTGAGGCAAGGCTAATGCACGACAACGCAAGGCTAGGCAGTGCACGGCAAGGCAAGGGAAGAGTAACGGAAGGAAAGGAAGGCAAGGCAAAGCCAGGCAAGGCAAGTGTAACAAAAGACACGGCACGGCAAGGATAAACAAGGCTAAGGCACGACAACGCACGCTAGGCAATGCACGGCAAGGCAAAGAAAGGGTAACGCATGGGAAAGCACGGTCAGGCGAGGCAAGGCTAAGGCATGACAACGCAAGGCTAGGCAATGCACGAAAAGCAAGCAAAGAGTAACGGAACGCAAGGAAGGCAAGGGAAAGCAAGGGAAGGCAAGCGTAACGGAAGGAAAGGCACGGCAAGGGGTAACAAGGCTAAGGCACGACAACGCAGGACTAGGCAATGCACGGCAAGGCAAGGAAAGCTTAAAGCAAAGGAAGGCACGGCCAGGCGAGATAAGGCTAAGGTACGACAACGCAAGGCTAGGCAATGGACGGAAGGCAAGCAAAGAGTAACGGAAGGTAAGGAAGGCAAGGGAAAGCAAGGAAACGAAAGTGTAACGGAAGGAACCGCACGGCAAGGGGAAACAAGGCTAAGGCACGACAACGCACGCTAGGCAATGCACGGCAAGGCAAGGAAAGGGTAACGCATGGGAAAGCACGGTCAGGCGAGGCAAGGATAAGGCATGACAACGCAAGGCTAGGCAATGCACGGAAAGCAAGCAAAGAGTAACGGAACGCAAGGAAGGCAAGGGAAAGCAACGGAAGGCAAGGGTAACGGAAGGAATTGCACGGCAAGGGGTAACAAGGCTAAGGCACGACAATGCAGGGCTAGGCAATGCACGGCAAGGCAAGGAAAGGGTAACGCAAGGGAAGGCACGGTCAGGTGAGGCAAGGATAAGGCACGACATCGCAAGGCTAGGCAATGCCCGGAAGGCATTGAAAGAGTAACGGAAGGTAAGGAAGGCAAGGGAAAGCCAGGCAAGGCAAGTGTAACAAAAGGCACGGCACCGCAAGGGGAAACAAGGCTAAGGCAAGACAACGCACGGCTAGGCAATACACGGCAAGGCAAGGAAAGGGTAACGCAAGGAAAGGCACGGTCAGGCTAGGCAAGGCTAATGCACGAAAACGCAAAGCTAGGCAATGCACGACAATGCAAGGAAAGCTTAAAGCAAAGGAAGGCACGGTCAGGCGAGATAAGGCTAAGGCACGACAACGCAAGGCTAGGCAATGCAGGGAAGGCAAGCAAAGAGTAACGGAAGGTAAGCAAGGCAAGGAAAAGCAAGGAAAGGCAAGGGTAACGTAAGGAACGGCACGGCAAGGGGTAACAAGTCTAAGGCACGACAACGCACGCTAGGCAATGCACTGCATGGCAAGTAAAGGGTAACGCATGGGAAACCACGTTCCGGCGAGGCAAGGCTAAGGCACGACAACGCAAGGCTAGGCAATGGACGGAAGGCAAGCAAAGAGTAACGGAAGGTAACGAAGGCAAGGGAAAGCAAGGAAACGAAAGTGTAACGGAAGGAACCGCACGGCAAGGGGAAACAAGGCTATGGCACGACAACGCACGCTAGGCAATGCACGGCAAGGCAAGGAAAGGGTAACGCATGGGAAAGCACGGTCAGGCGAGGCAAGGCTAAGGCATGACAACGCAAGGCTAGGCAATGCACGGAAAGCAAGCAAAGAGTAACGGAACGCAAGGAAGGCAAGGGAAAGCAAGGGAAGGCAAGCGTAACGGAAGGAATTGCACGGCAAGGGGTAACAAGGCTAAAGGCACGACAACGCAGGGCTAGGCAATGCACCGCAAGGCAAGGAAAGGGTAACGCAAGGGAAGGCACGGTCAGGTGAGGCAAGGCTAATGCACGACAACGCAAGGCTAGGCAGTGCACGGCAAGGCAAGGAAAGAGTAACGGAAGGAAAGGAAGGCAAGGCAAAGCCAGGGAAGGCAAGTTTAACAAAAGACACGGCACGGCAAGGATAAACAAGGCTAAGGCACGACAACGCACGGCTAGGCAATGCACGGCAATGCAAGGAAAGGGTAACGCAAGGCAAGGCACGGTCAGGCGAGGTAAGGCTAAGGCACGACAACGCAAAGCTAGGCAATGAACGGAAGGGAAGCAAAGACTAACGGAAGGCTTCGAAGGCAAGGGAAAGCAAGGCAAGGCAAGGGTAACGGAAGGAACGGCACGGCAAGGGGAAACAAGGCTAAGGCACGACAACGCACGCTAGGCAATGCAAGGCAAGGCAAAGAAAGGGTAACGCATGGGAAAGCACGGTCAGGCGAGGCAAGGCTAAGGCATGACAATGCAAGGCTAGGCAATGCACGGAAAGCAAGCAAAGAGTAACGGAAAGCAAGGAAGGCAAGGGAAAGCAAGGGAAGGCAAGCGTAAAGGAAGGAAAGACACGGCAAGGGGTAACAAGGCTAAGGCACGACAACGCAGGGCTAGGCAATGCACCGCAAGGCAAGGAAAGGGTAACGCAAGGGAAGGCACGGTCAGGTGAGGCAAGGCTAATGCACGACAACGCAAGGCTAGGCAGTTCACGGCAAGGCAAGTAAAGAGTAACGGAAGGAAAGGAAGGCAAGGCAAAGCCAGGCAAGGCAAGTGTAACAAAAGGCACGGCACGGCAAGGGGAAACAAGGCTAAGGCACGACAACGCACGTCTAGGCAATGCAAGGGAAGGCAAGGAAAGGGTAACGCAAGGCAAGGCACGGTGAGCTTAGGCAAGGCTAATGCACGAAAACGCAAGGCTTGGCAATGCACGACAATGCAAGGAAAGCTTAAAGCAAAGGAAGGCACGGTCAGGCGAGATAAGGCTAAGGCACGACAACGCAAGGCTAGGCATTGCAGGGAAGGCAAGCAAAGAGTAACGGAAGGTAAGCAAGGCAAGGAAAAGCAAGGAAAGGCAAGTGTAACGGAAGGAACCGCACGGCAAGGGGAAACAAGGTTATGGCACGACAACGCACGCTAGGCAATGCACGGCAAGGCAAGGAAAGGGTAACGCATGGGAAAGCACGGACAGGCGAGGCAAGGCTAAGGCACGACAACGCAAGGCTAGGCAATGCACGGAAGGCAAGCAAAGAGTAACGGAAGGTAAGGAAGGCAAGGGAAAGCCAGGCAAGGCAAGTGTAACAAAAGGCACGGCACGGCAAGGGGAAACAAGGCTAAGGCACGACAACGCAGGCTAGGCAATGCAGGGAAGGCAATGCAAGCAAGGAAAGGCAAGGAGGCAAGGGTAACGGAAGGAACAAGGCAAGGCAACGGTGAGCTTAGGCAAGGCTAATGCACGAAAACGCAAGGCTAGGCAATGCACGACAATGCAAGGAAAGCTTAAAGTAAAGGAAGGCACGGTCAGGCGAGATAAGGCTAAGGCACGACAACGCAAGGCTAGGCAATGCAGGGAAGGCAAGCAAAGAGTAACGGAAGGTAAGCAAGGCAAGGAAAAGCAAGGAAAGGCAACGGTAACGGAAGGAACGGCACGGCAAGGGGAAACAAGGCTAAGGCACGACAACGCACGCTAGGCAATGCACGGCAAGGCAAGTAAAGGGTAACGCATGGGAAAGCACGTTCCGGCGAGGCAAGGCTAAGGCACGACAACGCAAGGCTAGGCAATGCACGGCTTAAAGCAAGCAAAGAGTAACGGAAGGTAGGCAAAGGAAGGCAAGGGAAAGCAAGGGAAAGTAAGGCAAGTGTAACGGAAGGAACCGCACGGCAAGGGGAAACAAGGCTAAGGCACGACAACGCACGCTAGGCAATGCACGGCAAGGCAAGGAAAGGGTAACGCATGGGAAAGCACGGTCAGGCGAGGCAAGGCTAAGGCATGACATCGCAAGGCTAGGCAATGCACGGAAAGCAAGCAAAGAGTAACGGAACGCAAGGAAGGCAAGGGAAAGCATCGGAAGGCAAGGGTAACGGAAGGAATTGCACGGCAAGGGGTAACAAGGCTAAGGCACGACAACGCAGGGCTAGGCAATGCACGGCAAGGCAAGGAAAGGGTAACGCAAGGGAAGGCACGGTCAGGTGAGGCATGGATAAGGCACGACAACGCAAGGATAGGCAATGCCCGGAAGGCAAGCAAAGAGTAACGGAAGGTAAGGAAGGCAAGGGAAAGCCAGGCAAGGCAAGTGTAACAAAAGGCACGGCACTGGAAGGGGAAACAAGGCTAAGGCAAGACAACGCACGGCTAGGCAATGCACGGGAAGGCAAGGAAAGGGTAACGCAAGGCAAGGCACGGTGAGGCTAGGCAAGGCTAATGCACGAAAACGCAAGGCTAGGCAATGCACGACAATGCAAGGAAAGCTTAAAGCAAATGAAGGCATGGTCAGGCGAGATAAGGCTAAGGCACGACAACGCAAGGCTAGGCAATGGAGGGAAGGCAAGCAAAGAGTAACGGAAGGTAAGGAAGGCAAGGGAAAGCAAGGAAAGGCAAGTGTAACGGAAGGAACGGCACGGCAAGGGGAAACAAGGCTAAGGCACGAGAACGCACGCTAGGCAATGCACGGCAAGGCAAGGAAAGGGTAACGCAGGGAAAGCACGGTCAGGGGGGTCAAGGCTAAGGTATGACAACGGAAGGCTAGGCAATGCACGGAAAGCAAGCAAAGACAAACGGAACGCAAGGAAGGCAAGGGAAAGCAAGGGAAGGCAAGGGTAACGGAAGGAACGGCAGGGCAAGGGGTAACAACGCTAAGGAACGACAACGCAGGGCTAGGCAATGCACCGCAAGGCAAGGAAAGGGTAACGCAAGGGAAGGCACGGTCATGTGAGGCAAGGCTAATGCACGACAACGCAAGGCTAGGCAGTGCACGGCAAGGCAAGGGAAGAGTAACGGAAGGAAAGGAAGGCAAGGCAAAGCCAGGCAAGGCAAGTGTAACAAAAGACACGGCACGGCAAGGATAAACAAGGCTAAGGCACGACAACGCACGCTAGGCAATGCACGGCAAGGCAAAGAAAGGGTAACGCATGGGAAAGCACGGTCAGGCGAGGCAAGGCTAAGGCATGACAACGCAAGGCTAGGCAATGCACGAAAAGCAAGCAAAGAGTAACGGAACGCAAGGAAGGCAAGGGAAAGCAAGGGAAGGCAAGCGTAACGGAAGGAAAGGCACGGCAAGGGGTAACAAGGCTAAGGCACGACAACGCAGGACTAGGCAATGCACGGCAAGGCAAGGAAAGCTTAAAGCAAAGGAAGGCACGGCCAGGCGAGATAAGGCTAAGGTACGACAACGCAAGGCTAGGCAATGGACGGAAGGCAAGCAAAGAGTAACGGAAGGTAAGGAAGGCAAGGGAAAGCAAGGAAACGAAAGTGTAACGGAAGGAACCGCACGGCAAGGGGAAACAAGGCTAAGGCACGACAACGCACGCTAGGCAATGCACGGCAAGGCAAGGAAAGGGTAACGCATGGGAAAGCACGGTCAGGCGAGGCAAGGATAAGGCATGACAACGCAAGGCTAGGCAATGCACGGAAAGCAAGCAAAGAGTAACGGAACGCAAGGAAGGCAAGGGAAAGCAACGGAAGGCAAGGGTAACGGAAGGAATTGCACGGCAAGGGGTAACAAGGCTAAGGCACGACAATGCAGGGCTAGGCAATGCACGGCAAGGCAAGGAAAGGGTAACGCAAGGGAAGGCACGGTCAGGTGAGGCAAGGATAAGGCACGACAACGCAAGGCTAGGCAATGCCCGGAAGGCATTGAAAGAGTAACGGAAGGTAAGGAAGGCAAGGGAAAGCCAGGCAAGGCAAGTGTAACAAAAGGCACGGCACCGCAAGGGGAAACAAGGCTAAGGCAAGACAACGCACGGCTAGGCAATGCACGGCAAGGCAAGGAAAGGGTAACGCAAGGAAAGGCACGGTCAGGCTAGGCAAGGCTAATGCACGAAAACGCAAAGCTAGGCAATGCACGACAATGCAAGGAAAGCTTAAAGCAAAGGAAGGCACGGTCAGGCGAGATAAGGCTAAGGCACGACAACGCAAGGCAAGGCAATGCAGGGAAGGCAAGCAAAGAGTAACGGAAGGTAAGCAAGGCAAGGAAAAGCAAGGAAAGGCAAGGGTAACGTAAGGAACGGCACGGCAAGGGGTAACAAGTCTAAGGCACGACAACGCACGCTAGGCAATGCACTGCATGGCAAGTAAAGGGTAACGCATGGGAAACCACGTTCCGGCGAGGCAAGGCTAAGGCACGACAACGCAAGGCTAGGCAATGGACGGAAGGCAAGCAAAGAGTAACGGAAGGTAACGAAGGCAAGGGAAAGCAAGGAAACGAAAGTGTAACGGAAGGAACCGCACGGCAAGGGGAAACAAGGCTATGGCACGACAACGCACGCTAGGCAATGCACGGCAAGGCAAGGAAAGGGTAACGCATGGGAAAGCACGGTCAGGCGAGGCAAGGCTAAGGCATGACAACGCAAGGCTAGGCAATGCACGGAAAGCAAGCAAAGAGTAACGGAACGCAAGGAAGGCAAGGGAAAGCAAGGGAAGGCAAGCGTAACGGAAGGAATTGCACGGCAAGGGGTAACAAGGCTAAAGGCACGACAACGCAGGGCTAGGCAATGCACCGCAAGGCAAGGAAAGGGTAACGCAAGGGAAGGCACGGTCAGGTGAGGCAAGGCTAATGCACGACAACGCAAGGCTAGGCAGTGCACGGCAAGGCAAGGAAAGAGTAACGGAAGGAAAGGAAGGCAAGGCAAAGCCAGGGAAGGCAAGTTTAACAAAAGACACGGCACGGCAAGGATAAACAAGGCTAAGGCACGACAACGCACGGCTAGGCAATGCACGGCAATGCAAGGAAAGGGTAACGCAAGGCAAGGCACGGTCAGGCGAGGTAAGGCTAAGGCACGACAACGCAAAGCTAGGCAATGAACGGAAGGGAAGCAAAGACTAACGGAAGGCTTCGAAGGCAAGGGAAAGCAAGGCAAGGCAAGGGTAACGGAAGGAACGGCACGGCAAGGGGAAACAAGGCTAAGGCACGACAACGCACGCTAGGCAATGCAAGGCAAGGCAAAGAAAGGGTAACGCATGGGAAAGCACGGTCAGGCGAGGCAAGGCTAAGGCATGACAATGCAAGGCTAGGCAATGCACGGAAAGCAAGCAAAGAGTAACGGAAAGCAAGGAAGGCAAGGGAAAGCAAGGGAAGGCAAGCGTAAAGGAAGGAAAGGCACGGCAAGGGGTAACAAGGCTAAGGCACGACAACGCAGGGCTAGGCAATGCACCGCAAGGCAAGGAAAGGGTAACGCAAGGGAAGGCACGGTCAGGTGAGGCAAGGCTAATGCACGACAACGCAAGGCTAGGCAGTGCACGGCAAGGCAAGTAAAGAGTAACGGAAGGAAAGGAAGGCAAGGCAAAGCCAGGCAAGGCAAGTGTAACAAAAGGCACGGCACGGCAAGGGGAAACAAGGCTAAGGCACGACAACGCACGTCTAGGCAATGCAAGGGAAGGCAAGGAAAGGGTAACGCAAGGCAAGGCACGGTGAGCTTAGGCAAGGCTAATGCACGAAAACGCAAGGCTTGGCAATGCACGACAATGCAAGGAAAGCTTAAAGCAAAGGAAGGCACGGTCAGGCGAGATAAGGCTAAGGCACGACAACGCAAGGCTAGGCATTGCAGGGAAGGCAAGCAAAGAGTAACGGAAGGTAAGCAAGGCAAGGAAAAGCAAGGAAAGGCAAGTGTAACGGAAGGAACCGCACGGCAAGGGGAAACAAGGTTATGGCACGACAACGCACGCTAGGCAATGCACGGCAAGGCAAGGAAAGGGTAACGCATGGGAAAGCACGGTCAGGCGAGGCAAGGCTAAGGCATGACAACGCAAGGCTAGGCAATGCACGGAAAGCAAGCAAAGAGTAACGGAACGCAAGGAAGGCAAGGGAAAGCAAGGGAAGGCAAGCGTAACGGAAGGAAAGGCACGGCAAGTGGTAACAAGGCTAAGGCACGACAACGCAAGGCTAGGCAATGCAGGGAAGGCAAGCAAAGAGTAAAGGAATGTAAGCAAGGCAAGGAAAAGCAAGGAAAGGCAAGGGTAACGGAAGGAACAGCACGGCAAGGGGAAACAAGTCTAAGGCATGACAACGCACGCTAGGCAATGCACGGCAAGGCAAGGAAAGGGTAACGCATGCGAAAGCACGGTCAGGCGAGGCAAGGCTAAGGCACGACAACTCAAGGCTAGGCAATGCACGACAATGCAAGGAAAGCTAAAAGTAAAGGAAGGCACGGTCAGGCGAGATAAGGCTAAGGCACGACAACATAAGGCTAGGCAATGCAGGGAAGGCAAGCAAAGAGTAACGGAAGGTAAGCAAGGCAAGGAAAAGCAAGGAAAGGCAAGTGTAACGGAAGGAACCGCACGGCAAGGGGAAACAAGGCTAAGGCACGACAAAGCACGCTAGGCAATGCATGGCAAGGCAAGGAAAGGGTAACGCATGGGACAGCACGGTCAGGCGAGGCAAGGCTAAGGCATGACAACGCAAGGCTAGGCAATGCACGGAAAGCAAGCAAAGAGTAACGGAACGCAAGGAAGGCAAGGGAAAGCAAGGGAAGGCAAGCGTAACGGAAGGAACGGCACGGCAAGGGGTAACAAGGCTAAGGCACGACAACGCAGGGCTAGGCAATGCACGGGAAGGCAAGGAAAGCTTAAAGCAAAGGAAGTCACGGTCAGGCGAGATAAGGCTAAGGCACGACAACGCAAGGCTAGGCAATGCACGGCAAGGCAAGGAAAGAGTAACGCAAGGAAAGGCACGGTGAGGCTAGGGAAGGCTAATGCACGAAAACGCAAAGCTAGGCAATGCACGACAATGCAAGGAAAGCTTAAAGCAAAGGAAGGCACGGTCAGGCGAGATAAGGCTAAGGCACGACAACGCAAGGCTAGGCAATGGAGGGAAGGCAAGCAAAGAGTAACGGAAGGTAAGCAAGTCAAGGAAAAGCAAGGAAAGGCAAGGGTAACGTAAGGAACGGCACGGCAAGGGGAAACAAGTCTAAGGCACGACAACGCACGCTAGGCAATGCACTGCAAGGCAAGTAAAGGGTAACGCATGGGAAAGCACGTTCCGGCGAGGCAAGGCTAAGGCACGACAGCGCAAGGCTAGGCAATGCACGGAAAGCAAGCAAAGAGTAACGGAACGCAAGGAAGGCAAGGGAAAGTAGGGGAAGGCAAGCGTAACGGAAGGAACGGCAGGGCAAGGGGTAACAAGGCTAAGGCACGACAACGCAGGGCTAGGCAATGCACGGCAAGGCAAGGAAAGCTTAAAGCAAAGGAAGGCACGGTCAGGCGAGATAAGGCTAAGGTACGAGAACGCAAGGCTAGGCAATGAACGGAAGGCAAGCAAAGAGTAACGGAAGGTAAGGAAGGCAAGGGAAAGCAAGGAAACGAAAGTGTAACGGAAGGAACCGCACGGCAAGGGGAAACAAGGCTAAGGCACGACAACGCACGGCTAGGCAATGCACGGAAAGCAAGCAAAGAGTAACGGAACGCAAGGAAGGCAAGGGAAAGCAACGGAAGGCAAGGGTAACGGAAGGAATTGCACGGCAAGGGGTAACAAGGCTAAGGCACGACAACGCAGGGCTAGGCAATGCACAGCAAGGCAAGGAAAGGGTAACGCAAGGGAAGGCACGGACAGGTGAGGCAAGGATAAGGCACGACAACGCAAGGGTAGGCAATGCCCGGAAGGCAAGCAAAGAGTAACGGAAGGTAAGGAAGGCAAGGGAAAGCCAGGCAAGGCAAGTGTAACAAAAGGCACGGCACGGCAAGGGGAAACAAGGCTAAGGCACGACAACGCACGGCTAGGCAATGCAAGGGAAGGCAAGGAAAGGGTAACGCAAGGCAAGGCACGGTGAGCTTAGGCAAGGCTAATGCACGAAAACGCAAGGCTTGGCAATGCACGACAATGCAAGGAAAGCTTAAAGTAAAGGAAGGCACGGTCAGGCGAGATAAGGCTAAGGCACGACAACGCAAGGCTAGGCAATGCAGGGAAGGCAAGCAAAGAGTAACGGAAGGTAAGCAAGGCAAGGAAAAGCAAGGAAAGGCAACGGTAACGTAAGGAACGGCACGGCAAGGGGAAACAAGTCTAAGGCACGACAACGCACGCTAGGCAATGCACGGCAAGGCAAGTAAAGGGTAACGCATGGGAAAGCACGTTCCGGCGAGGCAAGGCTAAGGCACGACAACGCAAGGCTAGGCAATGCACGGAAAGCAAGCAAAGAGTAACGGAAGGTAAGGAAGGCAAGGGAAAGCAAGGAAAGGCAAGTGTAACGGAAGGAACCGCACGGCAAGGGGAAACAAGGCTAAGGCACGACAAAGCACGCTAGGCAATGCACGGCAAGGCAAGGAAAGGGTAACGCATGGGACAGCACGGTCAGGCGAGGCAAGGCTAAGGCATGACAACGCAAGGCTAGGCAATGCACGGAAAGCAAGCAAAGAGTAACGGAACGCAAGGAAGGCAAGGGAAAGCAGGGGAAGGCAAGCGTAACGGAAGGAACGGCACGGCAAGGGGTAACAAGGCTAAGGCACGACAACGCAGGGCTAGGCAATGCACGGCAAGGCAAGGAAAGCTTAAAGCAAAGGAAGGCACGGTCAGGCGAGATAAGGCTAAGGTACGAGAACGCAAGGCTAGGCAATGAACGGAAGGCAAGCAAAGAGTAACGGAAGGTAAGGAAGGCAAGGGAAAGCAAGGCAAGGCAAGGGTAACGGAAGGAACCGCACGGCAAGAGGAAACAAGTGTAAGGCACGACAACGCACGCTAGGCAATGTACGGCAAGGCAAGGAAAGGGTAACGCATGGGAAAGCACGGTCAGGCGAGGCAAGGCTAAGGCACGACAACGCAAGGCTAGGCAATGCACGGAAAGCAAGCAAAGAGTAACGGAACGCAAGGAAGGCAAGGGAAAGCAAGGGAAGGCAAGCGTAACGGAAGGAATTGCACGGCAAGGGGTAACAAGGCTAAAGGCACGACAACGCAGGGCTAGGCAATGCACCGCAAGGCAAGGAAAGGGTAACGCAAGGGAAGGCACGGTCAGGTGAGGCAAGGCTAATGCACGACAACGCAAGGCTAGGCAGTGCACGGCAAGGCAAGGAAAGAGTAACGGAAGGAAAGGAAGGCAAGGCAAAGCCAGGGAAGGCAAGTTTAACAAAAGACACGGCACGGCAAGGATAAACAAGGCTAAGGCACGACAACGCACGGCTAGGCAATGCACGGCAATGCAAGGAAAGGGTAACGCAAGGCAAGGCACGGTCAGGCGAGGTAAGGCTAAGGAACGACAACGCAAAGCTAGGCAATGAACGGAAGGGAAGCAAAGACTAACGGAAGGCTTCGAAGGCAAGGGAAAGCAAGGCAAGGCAAGGGTAACGGAAGGAACGGCACGGCAAGGGGAAACAAGGCTAAGGCACGACAACGCACGCTAGGCAATGCAAGGCAAGGCAAAGAAAGGGTAACGCATGGGAAAGCACGGTCAGGCGAGGCAAGGCTAAGGCATGACAATGCAAGGCTAGGCAATGCACGGAAAGCAAGCAAAGAGTAACGGAAAGCAAGGAAGGCAAGGGAAAGCAAGGGAAGGCAAGCGTAAAGGAAGGAAAGGCACGGCAAGGGGTAACAAGGCTAAGGCACGACAACGCAGGGCTAGGCAATGCACCGCAAGGCAAGGAAAGGGTAACGCAAGGGAAGGCACGGTCAGGTGAGGCAAGGCTAATGCACGACAACGCAAGGCTAGGCAGTGCACGGCAAGGCAAGTAAAGAGTAACGGAAGGAAAGGAAGGCAAGGCAAAGCCAGGCAAGGCAAGTGTAACAAAAGGCACGGCACGGCAAGGGGAAACAAGGCTAAGGCACGACAACGCACGGCTAGGCAATGCAAGGGAAGGCAAGGAAAGGGTAACGCAAGGCAAGGCACGGTGAGCTTAGGCAAGGCTAATGCACGAAAACGCAAGGCTTGGCAATGCACGACAATGCAAGGAAAGCTTAAAGCAAAGGAAGGCACGGTCAGGCGAGATAAGGCTAAGGCACGACAACGCAAGGCTAGGCATTGCAGGGAAGGCAAGCAAAGAGTAACGGAAGGTAAGCAAGGCAAGGAAAAGCAAGGAAAGGCAAGTGTAACGGAAGGAACCGCACGGCAAGGGGAAACAAGGTTATGGCACGACAACGCACGCTAGGCAATGCACGGCAAGGCAAGGAAAGGGTAACGCATGGGAAAGCACGGTCAGGCGAGGCAAGGCTAAGGCATGACAACGCAAGGCTAGGCAATGCACGGAAAGCAAGCAAAGAGTAACGGAACGCAAGGAAGGCAAGGGAAAGCAAGGGAAGGCAAGCGTAACGGAAGGAAAGGCACGGCAAGTGGTAACAAGGCTAAGGCACGACAACGCAAGGCTAGGCAATGCAGGGAAGGCAAGCAAAGAGTAAAGGAATGTAAGCAAGGCAAGGAAAAGCAAGGAAAGGCAAGGGTAACGGAAGGAACAGCACGGCAAGGGGAAACAAGTCTAAGGCATGACAACGCACGCTAGGCAATGCACGGCAAGGCAAGGAAAGGGTAACGCATGCGAAAGCACGGTCAGGCGAGGCAAGGCTAAGGCACGACAACTCAAGGCTAGGCAATGCACGACAATGCAAGGAAAGCTAAAAGTAAAGGAAGGCACGGTCAGGCGAGATAAGGCTAAGGCACGACAACATAAGGCTAGGCAATGCAGGGAAGGCAAGCAAAGAGTAACGGAAGGTAAGCAAGGCAAGGAAAAGCAAGGAAAGGCAAGTGTAACGGAAGGAACCGCACGGCAAGGGGAAACAAGGCTAAGGCACGACAAAGCACGCTAGGCAATGCATGGCAAGGCAAGGAAAGGGTAACGCATGGGACAGCACGGTCAGGCGAGGCAAGGCTAAGGCATGACAACGCAAGGCTAGGCAATGCACGGAAAGCAAGCAAAGAGTAACGGAACGCAAGGAAGGCAAGGGAAAGCAAGGGAAGGCAAGCGTAACGGAAGGAACGGCACGGCAAGGGGTAACAAGGCTAAGGCACGACAACGCAGGGCTAGGCAATGCACGGGAAGGCAAGGAAAGCTTAAAGCAAAGGAAGTCACGGTCAGGCGAGATAAGGCTAAGGCACGACAACGCAAGGCTAGGCAATGCACGGCAAGGCAAGGAAAGAGTAACGCAAGGAAAGGCACGGTGAGGCTAGGGAAGGCTAATGCACGAAAACGCAAAGCTAGGCAATGCACGACAATGCAAGGAAAGCTTAAAGCAAAGGAAGGCACGGTCAGGCGAGATAAGGCTAAGGCACGACAACGCAAGGCTAGGCAATGGAGGGAAGGCAAGCAAAGAGTAACGGAAGGTAAGCAAGTCAAGGAAAAGCAAGGAAAGGCAAGGGTAACGTAAGGAACGGCACGGCAAGGGGAAACAAGTCTAAGGCACGACAACGCACGCTAGGCAATGCACTGCAAGGCAAGTAAAGGGTAACGCATGGGAAAGCACGTTCCGGCGAGGCAAGGCTAAGGCACGACAGCGCAAGGCTAGGCAATGCACGGAAAGCAAGCAAAGAGTAACGGAACGCAAGGAAGGCAAGGGAAAGCAGGGGAAGGCAAGCGTAACGGAAGGAACGGCAGGGCAAGGGGTAACAAGGCTAAGGCACGACAACGCAGGGCTAGGCAATGCACGGCAAGGCAAGGAAAGCTTAAAGCAAAGGAAGGCACGGTCAGGCGAGATAAGGCTAAGGTACGAGAACGCAAGGCTAGGCAATGAACGGAAGGCAAGCAAAGAGTAAAGGAAGGTAAGGAAGGCAAGGGAAAGCAAGGAAACGAAAGTGTAACGGAAGGAACCGCACGGCAAGGGGAAACAAGGCTAAGGCACGACAACGCAAGGCTAGGCAATGCACGGAAAGCAAGCAAAGAGTAACGGAACGCAAGGAAGGCAAGGGAAAGCAACGGAAGGCAAGGGTAACGGAAGGAATTGCACGGCAAGGGGTAACAAGGCTAAGGCACGACAACGCAGGGCTAGGCAATGCACAGCAAGGCAAGGAAAGGGTAACGCAAGGGAAGGCACGGACAGGTGAGGCAAGGATAAGGCACGACAACGCAAGGGTAGGCAATGCCCGGAAGGCAAGCAAAGAGTAACGGAAGGTAAGGAAGGCAAGGGAAAGCCAGGCAAGGCAAGTGTAACAAAAGGCACGGCACGGCAAGGGGAAACAAGGCTAAGGCACGACAACGCACGGCTAGGCAATGCAAGGGAAGGCAAGGAAAGGGTAACGCAAGGCAAGGCACGGTGAGCTTAGGCAAGGCTAATGCACGAAAACGCAAGGCTTGGCAATGCACGACAATGCAAGGAAAGCTTAAAGTAAAGGAAGGCACGGTCAGGCGAGATAAGGCTAAGGCACGACAACGCAAGGCTAGGCAATGCAGGGAAGGCAAGCAAAGAGTAACGGAAGGTAAGCAAGGCAAGGAAAAGCAAGGAAAGGCAACGGTAACGTAAGGAACGGCACGGCAAGGGGAAACAAGTCTAAGGCACGACAACGCACGCTAGGCAATGCACGGCAAGGCAAGTAAAGGGTAACGCATGGGAAAGCACGTTCCGGCGAGGCAAGGCTAAGGCACGACAACGCAAGGCTAGGCAATGCACGGAAAGCAAGCAAAGAGTAACGGAAGGTAAGGAAGGCAAGGGAAAGCAAGGAAAGGCAAGTGTAACGGAAGGAACCGCACGGCAAGGGGAAACAAGGCTAAGGCACGACAAAGCACGCTAGGCAATGCACGGCAAGGCAAGGAAAGGGTAACGCATGGGACAGCACGGTCAGGCGAGGCAAGGCTAAGGCATGACAACGCAAGGCTAGGCAATGCACGGAAAGCAAGCAAAGAGTAACGGAACGCAAGGAAGGCAAGGGAAAGCAGGGGAAGGCAAGCGTAACGGAAGGAACGGCACGGCAAGGTGTAACAAGGCTAAGGCACGACAACGCAGGGCTAGGCAATGCACGGCAAGGCAAGGAAAGCTTAAAGCAAAGGAAGGCACGGTCAGGCGAGATAAGGCTAAGGTACGAGAACGCAAGGCTAGGCAATGAACGGAAGGCAAGCAAAGAGTAACGGAAGGTAAGGAAGGCAAGGGAAAGCAAGGCAAGGCAAGGGTAACGGAAGGAACCGCACGGCAAGAGGAAACAAGTGTAAGGCACGACAACGCACGCTAGGCAATGTACGGCAAGGCAAGGAAAGGGTAACGCATGGGAAAGCACGGTCAGGCGAGGCAAGGCTAAGGCACGACAACGCAAGGCTAGGCAATGCACGGAAGGCAAGAAAGAGTAACGGAAGATAAGGAAGGCAAGGGAAAGCAAGGAAAGGCAAGTGTAACGGAAGGAACCGCACGGCAAGGGGAAACAAGGCTAAGGCACGACAAAGCACGCTAGGCAATGCACGGCAAGGCAAGGAAAGGGTAACGCATGGGACAGCACGGTCAGGCGAGGCAAGGCTAAGGCATGACAACGCAAGGCTAGGCAATGCACGGAAAGCAAGCAAAGAGTAACGGAACGCAAGGAAGGCAAGGGAAAGCAGGGGAAGGCAAGCGTAACGGAAGGAACGGCACGGCAAGGTGTAACAAGGCTAAGGCACGACAACGCAGGGCTAGGCAATGCACGGCAAGGCAAGGAAAGCTTAAAGCAAAGGAAGGCACGGTCAGGCGAGATAAGGCTAAGGTACGAGAACGCAAGGCTAGGCAATGAACGGAAGGCAAGCAAAGAGTAACGGAAGGTAAGGAAGGCAAGGGAAAGCAAGGCAAGGCAAGGGTAACGGAAGGAACCGCACGGCAAGAGGAAACAAGTGTAAGGCACGACAACGCACGCTAGGCAATGTACGGCAAGGCAAGGAAAGGGTAACGCATGGGAAAGCACGGTCAGGCGAGGCAAGGCTAAGGCACGACAACGCAAGGCTAGGCAATGCACGGAAGGCAAGAAAAGAGTAACGGAAGATAAGGAAGGCAAGGGAAAGCAAGGAAAGGCAAGTGTAACGGAAGGAACCGCACGGCAAGGGAAAACAAGGCTAAGGCACGACAACGCACGCTAGGCAATGCACGGCAGGGCAAGTAAAGGGTAACGCATCGGAAAGCACAGTCAGGCGAGGCAAGGCTAAGGCATGACAACGCACGGCTACGCAATGCACGGAAAGCAAGCAAAGAGTAACGGAACGCAAGGAAGGCAAGGGAATGCAACGGAAGGCAAGGGTAACGGAAGGAATTGCACGCAAGGGCTAACAAGGCTAAGGCACGACAACGCAGGGCTAGGCAATGCACGGCAAGGCAAGGAAAGGGTAACGCAAGGGAAGGCACGGTCAGGTGAGGCAAGGATAAGGCACGACAACGCAAGGCTAGGCAATGCCCGTAAGGCAAGCAAAGAGTAACGGAAGGTAAGGAAGGCAAGGGAAAGCCAGGCAAGGCAAGTGTAACAAAAGCCACGGCACCGCAAGGGGAAACAAGGGTAAGTCACGACAACGCACGGCTAGGCAATGCACGGCAAGGCAAGGAAAGAGTAACGCAAGGAAAGGCACGGTGAGGCTAGGGAAGGCTAATGCACGAAAACGCAAAGCTAGGCAATGCTCGACAATGCAAGGAAAGCTTAAAGCAAAGGAAGGCACGGTCAGGCGAGATAAGGCTAAGGCACGACAACGCAAGGCTAGGCAATGCAGGGAAGGCAAAGAAAGAGTAACGGAAGGTAAGCAAGTCAAGGAAAAGCAAGGAAAGGCAAGGGTAACGTAAGGAACGGCACGGCAAGGGGAAACAAGTCTAAGGCACGACAACGCACGCTAGGCAATGCACTGCAAGGCAAGTAAAGGGTATCGCATGGGAAAGCACGTTCCGGCCAGGCAAGGCTAAGGCACGACAACGCAAGGCTAGGAAATGCACGGAAGGCAAGCAAAGAGTAACGGAAGGTAAGGAAGGCAAGGGAAAGCAAGGAAAGGCAAGTGTAACGGAAGGAACCGCACGGCAAGGGGAAACAAGGCTAAGGCAGGACAACGCACGCTAGGCAATGCACGGCAAGGCAAGGAAAGGGTAACGCATGGGAAAGCACGGTCAGGCGAGGCAAGGCTAAGGCATGACAACGCAAGGCTAGGCAATGCACGGAAAGCAAGCAAAGAGTAACGGAACGCAAGGAAGGCAAGGGAAAGCAAGGGAAGGCAAGCGTAACGGAAGGAACGGCACGGCAAGGTGTAACAAGGCTAAGGCACGACAACGCAGAGCTAGGCAATGCACGGGAAGGCAAGGAAAGCTTAAAGCAAAGGAAGGCACGGTCAGGCGAGATAAGGCTAAGGTACGAGAACGCAAGGCTAGGCAATGGACGGAAGGCAAGCAAAGAGTAACGGAAGGTAAGGAAGGCAAGGGAAAGCAAGGAAACGAAAGTGTAACGGAAGGAACCGCACGGCAAGGGGAAAGAAAGCTAAGGCACGACAACGCACGCTAGGCAATGCACGGCAAGGCAAGGAAAGGGTAACGCATGGGAAAGCACGGTCAGGCGAGGCAAGGCTAAGGCACGACAACGCAAGGCTAGGCAATGCACGGAAGGCAAGCAAAGTGTAACGGAAGGTAAGGAAGGCAAGGGAAAGCAAGGAAAGGCAAGTGTAACGGAAGGAACCGCACGGCAAGGGGAAACAAGGCTAAGGCACGACAAAGCACGCTAGGCAATGCACGGCAAGGCAAGGAAAGGGTAACGCATGGGACAGCACGGTCAGGCGAGGCAAGGCTAAGGCATGACAACGCAAGGCTAGGCAATGCACGGAAAGCCAGCAAAGAGTAACGGAACGCAAGGAAAGCAAGGGAAAGCAAGGGAAGGCAAGCGTAACGGAAGGAACGGCACGGCAAGGGGTAATAAGGCTAAGGCACGACAACGCAGGGCTAGGCAATGCACGGCAAGGCAAGGAAAGCTTAAAGCAAAGGAAGGCACGGTCAGTCGAGATAAGGCTAAGGCACGACAACGCAAGGCTAGGCAATGGACGGAAGGCAAGCAAAGAGTAACGGAAGGTAAGGAAGGCAAGGGAAAGCAAGGAAAGGAAAGTGTAACGGAAGGAACCGCACGGCAAGAGGAAACAAGGCTAAGGCACGACAACGCACGCTAGGCAATGCACGGCAAGGCAAGGAAAGGGTAACGCATGGGTAAGCACGGTCAGGCGAGGCAAGGCTAAGGCATGACAACGCAAGGCTACGCAATGCACGGGAAGCAAGCAAAGAGTAACGGAACGCAAGGAAGGCAAGGGAATGCAACGGAAGGCAAGGGTAACGGAAGGAAATGCACGGCAAGGGGTAAAAAGGCTAAGGCACGACAACGCAGGGCTAGGCAATGCACCGCAAGGCAAGGAAAGGGTAACGCAAGGGAAGGCACGGTCAGGTGAGGCAAGGCTAATGCATGAGAACGCAAGGCTAGGCAATGTACGGAAAGCAAGCACAGAGTAACGGAACGGAAGGAAGGCAAGGGAAAGCAAGGGAAGGCAAGGGTAACGGAAGGAACGGCAGGGCAAGGGGTAACAAGGCTAAGGCACGACAACGCAGGGCTAGGCAATGCACCGCAAGGCAAGGAAAGGGTAACGCAAGGGAAGGCACGGTCAGGTGAGGCAAGGCAAATGCACGACAACGCAAGGCTAGGCAGTGCACGGCAAGGCAAGGAAAGAGTAACGGAAGGAAAGGAAGGCAAGGCAAAGCCAGGCAAGGCAAGTGTAACAAAAGGCACCGCACGGCATGGGGAAACAAGGCTAAGGCACGACAACGCACGGCTAGGCAATGCAAGGGAAGGCAAGGAAAGGGTAACGCAAGGGAAGGCACGGTGAGCTTAGGCAAGGCTAATGCAGGAAAACGCAAGGCTTGGCAATGCACGACAATGCAAGGAAAGCTTAAAGCAAAGGAAGGCACGGTCAGGCGAGATAAGGCTAAGGCACGACAACGCAAGGCTAGGCATTGCAGGGAAGGCAAGCAAAGAGTAACGGAAGGTAAGCAAGGCAAGGAAAAGCAAGGAAAGGCAAGTGTAACGGAAGGAACCGCACGGCAAGGGGAAACAAGGCTAAGGCACTACAACGCTCGCTAGGCAATGCACTGCAAGGCAAGTAAAGGGTATCGCATGGGAAAGCACGTTCCGGCGAGGCAAGGCTAAGGCACGACAACGCAAGGCTAGGAAATGCACGGAAGGCAAGCAAAGAGTAACGGAAGGTAAGGAAGGCAAGGGAAAGCAAGGAAAGGCAAGTGTAACGGAAGGAACCGCACGGCAAGGGGAAACAAGGCTAAGGCAGGACAACGCACGCTAGGCAATGCACGGCAAGGCAAGGAAAGGGTAACGCATGGAAAAGCACGGTCAGGCGAGGCAAGGCTAAGGCATGACAACGCAAGGCTAGGCAATGCACGGAAAGCAAGCAAAGAGTAACGGAACGCAAGGAAGGCAAGGGAAAGCAAGGGAAGGCAAGCGTAACGGAAGGAACGGCTGGGCAAGGTGTAACAAGGCTAAGGCACGACAACGCAGGGCTAGGCAATGCACGGCAAGGCAAGGAAAGCTTAAAGCAAAGGAAGGCACGGTCAGGCGAGATAAGGCTAAGGTACGAGAACGCAAGGCTAGGCAATGGACGGAAGGCAAGCAAAGAGTAACGGAACGTAAGGAAGGCAAGGGAAAGCAAGGAAACGAAAGTGTAACGGAAGGAACCGCACGGCAAGGGGAAACAAGTCTAAGGCACGACAACGCACGCTAGGCAATGCACGGCAAGGCAAGGAAAGGGTAACGCATGGGAAAGCACGGTCAGGCGAGGCAAGGCTAAGGCATGACAACGCAAGGCTAGGCAATGCACGGAAAGCAAGCAAAGAGTAACGGAACGCAAGGAATGCAAGGGAAAGCAACGGAAGGCAAGGGTAACGGAAGGAACGGCAGGGCAAGGGGTAAAGAGGCTAAGGCACGACAACGCAAGGCTAGGCAATACACCGCAAGGCAAGGAAAGGGTAACGCAAGGGAAGGCACGGTCAGGTGAGGCAAGGCTAATGCACGACAAAGCAAGGCTAGGCAGTGCACGGCAAGGCAAGGAAAGAGTAACGGAAGGAAAGGAAGGCAAGGCAAACCCAGGCAAGGCAAGTGTAACAAAAGGCACGGCACGGCAAGGGGAAACAAGTCTAAGGCATGACAACGCACGCTAGGCAATGCACGGCAAGGCAAGGAAAGGGTAACGCATGCGAAAGCACGGTCAGGCGAGGCAAGGCTAAGGCACGACAACGCAAGGCTAGGCAATGTACGACAATGCAAGGAAAGCTTAAAGTAAAGGAAGGCACGGTCAGGCGAGATAAGGCTAAGGCACGACAACGCAAGGCTAGGCAATGCAGGGAAGGCAAGCAAAGAGTAACGGAAGGTAAGCAAGGCAAGGAAAAGCAAAGAAAGGCAAGGGTAACGTAAGGAACGGCACGGCAAGGGGAAACAAGTCTAAGGCACGACAACGCACGCTAGGCAATGCACGGCAAGGAAAGTAAAGGGTAACGCATGGGAAAGCACGTTCCGGCGAGGCAAGGCTTAGGCACGACAACGCAAGGCTAGGCAATGCACGGAAGGCAAGCAAAGTGTAACGGAAGGTAAGGAAGGCAAGGGAAAGCAAGGAAAGGCAAGTGTAACGGAAGGAACCGCACGGCAAGGGGAAACAAGGCTAAGGCACGACAAAGCACGCTAGGCAATGCACGGCAAGGCAAGGAAAGGGTAACGCATGGGACAGCACGGTCAGGCGAGGCAAGGCTAAGGCATGACAACGCAAGGCTAGGCAATGCACGGAAAGCAAGCAAAGAGTAACGGAACGCAAGGAAAGCAAGCGAAAGCAAGGGAAGGCAAGCGTAACGGAAGGAACGGCACGGCAAGGGGTAATAAGGCTAAGGCACGACAACGCAGGGCTAGGCAATGCACGGCAAGGCAAGGAAAGCTTAAAGCAAAGGAAGGCACGGTCAGTCGAGATAAGGCTAAGGCACGACAACGCAAGGCTAGGCAATGGACGGAAGGCAAGCAAAGAGTAACGGAAAGTAAGGAAGGCAAGGGAAAGCAAGGAAAGGAAAGTGTAACGGAAGGGACCGCACGGCAAGAGGAAACAAGGCTAAGGCACGACAACGCACGCTAGGCAATGCACGGCAAGGCAAGGAAAGGGTAACGCATGGGAAAGCACGGTCAGGCGAGGCAAGGCTAAGGCATGACAACGCAAGGCTACGCAATGCACGGGAAGCAAGCAAAGAGTAACGGAACGCAAGGAAGGCAAGGGAATGCAACGGAAGGCAAGGGTAACGGAAGGAACTGCACGGCAAGGGGTAAAAAGGCTAAGGCACGACAACGCAGGGCTAGGCAATGCACCGCAAGGCAAGGAAAGGGTAACGCAAGGGAAGGCACGGTCAGGTGAGGCAAGGCTAATGCATGAGAACGCAAGGCTAGGCAATGTACGGAAAGCAAGCAAAGAGTAACGGAACGCAAGGAAGGCAAGGGAAAGCAAGGGAAGGCAACGGTAACGGAAGGAACGGCAGGGCAAGGGGTAACAAGGCTAAGGCACGACAACGCAGGGCTAGGCAATGCACCGCAAGGCAAGGAAAGGGTAACGCAAGGGAAGGCACGGTCAGGTGAGGCAAGGATAAGGCACGACAACGCAAGGCTAGGCAATGCCCGGAAGGCATTGAAAGAGTAACGGAAGGTAAGGAAGGCAAAGGAAAGCCAGGCAAGGCAAGTGTAACAAAAGGCACGGCACCGCAAGGGGAAACAAGGCTAAGGCACGATAACGCACGGCTAGGCAATGCACGGCAAGGCAAGGAAAGGGTAACGCAAGGAAAGGCACGGTCAGGCTAGGCAAGGCTAATGCACGAAAACGCAAAGCTAGGCAATGCACGACAATGCAAGGAAAGCTTAAAGCAAAGGAAGGCACGGTCAGGCGAGATAAGGCTAAGGCACGACAACGCAAGGCTAGGCATTGCAGGGAAGGCAAGCAAAGAGTAACGGAAGGTAAGCAAGGCAAGGAAAAGCAAGGAAAGGCAAGTGTAACGGAAGGAACCGCACGGCAAGGGGAAACAAGGTTATGGCACGACAACGCACGCTAGGCAATGCACGGCAAGGCAAGGAAAGGGTAACGCATGGGAAAGCACGGTCAGGCGAAGCAAGGCTAAGGCATGACAACGCAAGGCTAGGCAATGCACGGAAAGCAAGCAAAGAGTAACGGAACGCAAGGAAGGCAAGGGAAAGCAAGGGAAGGCAAGCGTAACGGAAGGAAAGGCACGGCAAGTGGTAACAAGGCTAAGGCACGACAACGCAAGGCTAGGCAATGCAGGGAAGGCAAGCAAAGAGTAAAGGAATGTAAGCAAGGCAAGGAAAAGCAAGGAAAGGCAAGGGTAACGGAAGGAACAGCACGGCAAGGGGAAACAAGTCTAAGGCATGACAACGCACGCTAGGCAATGCACGGCAAGGCAAGGAAAGGGTAACGCATGCGAAAGCACGGTCAGGCGAGGCAAGGCTAAGGCACGACAACGCAAGGCTAGGCAATGCACGACAATGCAAGGAAAGCTTAAAGTAAAGGAAGGCACGGTCAGGCGAGATAAGGCTAAGGCACGACAACATAAGGCTAGGCAATGCAGGGAAGGCAAGCAAACAGTAACGGAAGGTAAGCAAGGAAAGGAAAAGCAAGGAAAGGGAAGGGTAACGTAAGGAACGGCACGGCAAGGGGAAACAAGTCTAAGGCACGACAACGCACGCTAGGCAATGCACGGCAAGGCAAGTAAAGGGTAACGCATGGGAAAGCACGTTCCGGCGAGGCAAGGCTAAGGCACGACAACGCAAGGCTAGGCAATGCACGGAAGGCAAGCAAAGAGTAACGGAAGGTAAGGAAGGCAAGGGAAAGCAAGGAAAGGCAAGTGTAACGGAAGGAACCGCACGGCAAGGGGAAACAAGGCTAAGGCACGACAAAGCACGCTAGGCAATGCACGGCAAGGCAAGGAAAGGGTAACGCATGGGACAGCACGGTCAGGCGGGGCAAGGCTAAGGCATGACAACGCAAGGCTAGGCAATGCACGGAAAGCAAGCAAAGAGTAACGGAACGCAAGGAAGGCAAGGGAAAGCAAGGGAAGGCAAGCGTAACGGAAGGAACGGCACGGCAAGGGGTAACAAGGCTAAGGCACGACAACGCAGGGCTAGGCAATGCACGGGAAGGCAAGGAAAGCTTAAAGCAAAGGAAGTCACGGTCAGGCGAGATAAGGCTAAGGCACGACAACGCAAGGCTAGGCAATGGACGGAAGGCAAGCAAAGAGTAACGGAAGGTAAGGAAGGCAAGGGAAAGCAAGGAAAGGAAAGTGTAACGGAAGGAACCGCACGGCAAGAGGAAACAAGGCTAAGGCACGACAACGCACGCTAGGCAATGTACGGCAAGGCAAGGAAAGGGTAACGCATGGGAAAGCACGGTCAGGCGAGGCAAGGCTAAGGCATGACAACGCAAGGCTACGCAATGCACGGAAAGCAAGCAAAGAGTAACGGAACGCAAGGAAGGCAAGGGAATGCAACGGAAGGCAAGGGTAACGGAAGGAATTGCACGCAAGGGGTAACAAGGCTAAGGCACGACAACGCAGGGCTAGGCAATGCACGGCAAGGCAAGGAAAGGGTAACGCAAGGGAAGGCACGGTCAGGTGAGGCAAGGATAAGGCACGACAACACAAGGCTCGGCAATGCCCGGAAGGCAAGCAAAGAGTAACGGAAGGTAAGGAAGGCAAGGGAAAGCCAGGTAAGGCAAGTGTAACAAAAGCCAAGGCACCGCAAGGGGAAACAAGGCTAAGGCACGACAACGCACGGCTAGGCAATGCACGGCAAGACAAGGAAAGAGTAACGCAAGGAAAGGCACGGTGAGGCTAGGGAAGGCTAATGCACGAAAACGCAAAGCTAGGCAATGCACGACAATGCAAGGAAAGCTTAAAGCAAAGGAAGGCACGGTCAGGCGAGATAAGGCTAAGGCACGACAACGCAAGGCTAGGCAATGGAGGGAAGGCAAGCAAAGAGTAACGGAAGGTAAGCAAGTCAAGGAAAAGCAAGGAAAGGCAAGTGTAACGGAAGGAACCGCACGGCAAGGGGAAACAAGGTTATGGCACGACAACGCACGCTAGGCAATGCACGGCAAGGCAAGGAAAGGGTAACGCATGGGAAAGCACGGTCAGGCGAAGCAAGGCTAAGGCATGACAACGCAAGGCTAGGCAATGCACGGAAAGCAAGCAAAGAGTAACGGAACGCAAGGAAGGCAAGGGAAAGCAAGGGAAGGCAAGCGTAACGGAAGGAAAGGCACGGCAAGTGGTAACAAGGCTAAGGCACGACAACGCAAGGCTAGGCAATGCAGGGAAGGCAAGCAAAGAGTAAAGGAATGTAAGCAAGGCAAGGAAAAGCAAGGAAAGGCAAGGGTAACGGAAGGAACAGCACGGCAAGGGGAAACAAGTCTAAGGCATGACAACGCACGCTAGGCAATGCACGGCAAGGCAAGGAAAGGGTAACGCATGCGAAAGCACGGTCAGGCGAGGCAAGGCTAAGGCACGACAACGCAAGGCTAGGCAATGCACGACAATGCAAGGAAAGCTTAAAGCAAAGGAAGGCACGGTCAGGCGAGATAAGGCTAAGGCACGACAACGCAAGGCTAGGCAATGGACGGAAGGCAAGCAAAGAGTAACAAAGAGTAACGGAATAAGGAAGGCAAAGGAAAGCAAGGAAAGGCAAGTGTAACGGAAGGAACCGCACGGCAAGGGAAAACAAGGCTAAGGCACGACAACGCACGCTAGGCAATGCACGGCAGGGCAAGAAAAGGGTAACGCATGGGAAAGCACAGTCAGGCGAGGCAAGGCTAAGGCATGACAACGCAAGGCTACGCAATGCACGGAAAGCAAGCAAAGAGTAACGGAACGCAAGGAAGGCAAGGGATTGCAACGGAAGGCAAGGGTAACGGAAGGAATTGCACGCAAGGGCTAACAAGGCTAAGGCACGACAACGCAGGGCTAGGCAATGCACGGCAAGGCAAGGAAAGGGTAACGCAAGGGAAGGCACGGTCAGGTGAGGCAAGGATAAGGCACGACAACGCAAGGCTAGGCAATGCCCGTAAGGCAAGCAAAGAGTAACGGAAGGTAAGGAAGGCAAGGGAAAGCCAGGCAAGGCAAGTGTAACAAAAAACACGGCACCGCAAGGGGAAACAAGGGTAAGGCACGACAACGCACGGCTAGGCAATGCACGGCAAGGCAAGGAAAGAGTAACGCAAGGAAAGGCACGGTGAGGCTAGGGAAGGCTAATGCACGAAAACGCAAAGCTAGGCAATGCTCGACAATGCAAGGAAAGCTTAAAGCAAAGGAAGGCACGGTCAGGCGAGATAAGGCTAAGGCACGACAACGCAAGGCTAGGCAATGCAGGGAAGGCAAGGAAAGAGTAACGGAAGGTAAGCAAGTCAAGGAAAAGCAAGGAAAGGCAAGGGTAACGTAAGGAACGGCACGGCAAGGGGAAACAAGTCTAAGGCACGACAACGCACGCTAGGCAATGCACTGCAAGGCAAGTAAAGGGTAACGCATGGGAAAGCACGTTCCGGCGAGGCAAGGCTAAGGCACGACAGCGCAAGGCTAGGCAATGCCCGGAAGGCAAGCAAAGAGTAACGGAAGGTAAGGAAGGCAAGGGAAAGCAAGGAAAGGCAAGTGTAACGGAAGGAACCGCACGGCAAGGGGAAACAAGGCTAAGGCAGGACAACGCACGCTAGGCAATGCACGGCAAGGCAAGGAAAGGGTAACGCATGGGACAGCACGGTCAGGCGAGGCAAGGCTAAGGCATGACAACGCAAGGCTAGGCAATGCACGGAAAGCAAGCAAAGAGTAACGGAACGCAAGGAAGGCAAGGGAAAGCAAGGGAAGGCAAGCGTAACGGAAGGAACGGCACGGCAAGGGGTAACAAGGCTAAGGCACGACAACGCAGGGCTAGGCAATGCACGGCAAGGCAAGGAAAGCTTAAAGCAAAGGAAGGCACGGTCAGGCGAGATAAGGCTAAGGTACGAGAACGCAAGGCTAGGCAATGAACGGAAGGCAAGCAAAGAGTAACGGAAGGTAAGGAAGGCAAGGGAAAGCAAGGAAACGAAAGTGTAACGGAAGGAACCGCACGGCAAGGGGAAACAAGGCTAAGGCACGACAACGCACGCTAGGCAATGCACGGCAAGGCAAGGAAAGGGTAACGCATGGGAAAGCACGGTCAGGCGAGGCAAGGCTAAGGCATGACAACGCAAGGCTAGGCAATGCACGGAAAGCAAGCAAAGAGTAACGGAACGCAAGGAAGGCAAGGGAAAGCAACGGAAGGCAAGGGTAACGGAAGGAATTGCACGGCAAGGGGTAACAAGGCTAAGGCACGACAACGCAGGGCTAGGCAATGCACAGCAAGGCAAGGAAAGGGTAACGCAAGGGAAGGCACGGACAGGTGAGGCAAGGATAAGGCACGACAACGCAAGGGTAGGCAATGCCCGGAAGGCAAGCAAAGAGTAACGGAAGGTAAGGAAGGCAAGGGAAAGCCAGGCAAGGCAAGTGTAACAAAAGGCACGGCACGGCAAGGGGAAACAAGGCTAAGGCACGACAACGCACGGCTAGGCAATGCAAGGGAAGGCAAGGAAAGGGTAACGCAAGGCAAGGCACGGTGAGCTTAGGCAAGGCTAATGCACGAAAACGCAAGGCTTGGCAATGCACGACAATGCAAGGAAAGCTTAAAGTAAAGGAAGGCACGGTCAGGCGAGATAAGGCTAAGGCACGACAACGCAAGGCTAGGCAATGCAGGGAAGGCAAGCAAAGAGTAACGGAAGGTAAGCAAGGCAAGGAAAAGCAAGGAAAGGCAACGGTAACGTAAGGAACGGCACGGCAAGGGGAAACAATTCTAAGGCACGACAACGCACGCTAGGCAATGCACGGCAAGGCAAGTAAAGGGTAACGCATGGGAAAGCACGTTCCGGCGAGGCAAGGCTAAGGCACGACAACGCAAGGCTAGGCAATGCACGGAAAGCAAGCAAAGAGTAACGGAAGGTAAGGAAGGCAAGGGAAAGCAAGGAAAGGCAAGTGTAACGGAAGGAACCGCACGGCAAGGGGAAACAAGGCTAAGGCACGACAAAGCACGCTAGGCAATGCACGGCAAGGCAAGGAAAGGGTAACGCATGGGACAGCACGGTCAGGCGAGGCAAGGCTAAGGCATGACAACGCAAGGCTAGGCAATGCACGGAAAGCAAGCAAAGAGTAACGGAACGCAAGGAAGGCAAGGGAAAGCAAGGGAAGGCAAGCGTAACGGAAGGAACGGCACGGCAAGGGGTAACAAGGCTAAGGCACGACAACGCAGGGCTAGGCAATGCACGGCAAGGCAAGGAAAGCTTAAAGCAAAGGAAGGCACGGTCAGGCGAGATAAGGCTAAGGCACGACAACGCAAGGCTAGGCAATGGACGGAAGGCAAGCAAAGAGTAACGGAAGGTAAGGAAGGCAAGGGAAAGCAAGGCAAGGCAAGGGTAACGGAAGGAACCGCACGGCAAGAGGAAACAAGTCTAAGGCACGACAACGCACGCTAGGCAATGTACGGCAAGGCAAGGAAAGGGTAACGCATGGGAAAGCACGGTCAGGCGAGGCAAGGCTAAGGCACGACAACGCAAGGCTAGGCAATGCACGGAAGGCAAGCAAAGAGTAACGGAAGATAAGGAAGGCAAAGGAAAGCAAGGAAAGGCAAGTGTAACGGAAGGAACCGCACGGCAAGGGAAAACAAGGCTAAGGCACGACAACGCACGCTAGGCAATGCACGGCAGGGCAAGAAAAGGGTAACGCATGGGAAAGCACAGTCAGGCGAGGCAAGGCTAAGGCATGACAACGCAAGGCTACGCAATGCACGGAAAGCAAGCAAAGAGTAACGGAACGCAAGGAAGGCAAGGGAATGCAACGGAAGGCAAGGGTAACGGAAGGAATTGCACGCAAGGGCTAACAAGGCTAAGGCACGACAACGCAGGGCTAGGCAATGCACGGCAAGGCAAGGAAAGGGTAACGCAAGGGAAGGCACGGTCAGGTGAGGCAAGGATAAGGCACGACAACGCAAGGCTAGGCAATGCCCGTAAGGCAAGCAAAGAGTAACGGAAGGTAAGGAAGGCAAGGGAAAGCCAGGCAAGGCAAGTGTAACAAAAGCCACGGCACCGCAAGGGGAAACAAGGGTAAGGCACGACAACGCACGGCTAGGCAATGCACGGCAAGGCAAGGAAAGAGTAACGCAAGGAAAGGCACGGTGAGGCTAGGGAAGGCTAATGCACGAAAACGCAAAGCTAGGCAATGCTCGACAATGCAAGGAAAGCTTAAAGCAAAGGAAGGCACGGTCAGGCGAGATAAGGCTATGGCAGGACAACGCAAGGCTAGGCATTGCAGGGAAGGCAAGCAAAGAGTAACGGAAGGTAAGCAAGGCAAGGAAAAGCAAGGAAAGGCAAGTGTAACGGAAGGAACCGCACGGCAAGGGGAAACAAGGTTATGGCACGACAACGCACGCTAGGCAATGCACGGCAAGGCAAGGAAAGGGTAACGCATGGGAAAGCACGGTCAGGCGAAGCAAGGCTAAGGCATGACAACGCAAGGCTAGGCAATGCACGGAAAGCAAGCAAAGAGTAACGGAACGCAAGGAAGGCAAGGGAAAGCAAGGGAAGGCAAGCGTAACGGAAGGAAAGGCACGGCAAGTGGTAACAAGGCTAAGGCACGACAACGCAAGGCTAGGCAATGCAGGGAAGGCAAGCAAAGAGTAAAGGAATGTAAGCAAGGCAAGGAAAAGCAAGGAAAGGCAAGGGTAACGGAAGGAACAGCACGGCAAGGGGAAACAAGTCTAAGGCATGACAACGCACGCTAGGCAATGCACGGCAAGGCAAGGAAAGGGTAACGCATGCGAAAGCACGGTCAGGCGAGGCAAGGCTAAGGCACGACAACGCAAGGCTAGGCAATGCACGACAATGCAAGGAAAGCTTAAAGTAAAGGAAGGCACGGTCAGGCGAGATAAGGCTAAGGCACGACAACATAAGGCTAGGCAATGCAGGGAAGGCAAGCAAAGAGTAACGGAAGGTAAGCAAGGCAAGGAAAAGCAAGGAAAGGCAAGGGTAACGTAAGGAACGGCACGGCAAGGGGAAACAAGTCTAAGGCACGACAACGCACGCTAGGCAATGCACGGCAAGGCAAGTAAAGGGTAACGCATGGGAAAGCACGTTCCGGCGAGGCAAGGCTAAGGCACGACAACGCAAGGCTAGGCAATGCACGGAAGGCAAGCAAAGAGTAACGGAAGGTAAGGAAGGCAAGGGAAAGCAAGGAAAGGCAAGTGTAACGGAAGGAACCGCACGGCAAGGGGAAACAAGGCTAAGGCACGACAAAGCACGCTAGGCAATGCACGGCAAGGCAAGGAAAGGGTAACGCATGGGACAGCACGGTCAGGCGGGGCAAGGCTAAGGCATGACAACGCAAGGCTAGGCAATGCACGGAAAGCAAGCAAAGAGTAACGGAACGCAAGGAAGGCAAGGGAAAGCAAGGGAAGGCAAGCGTAACGGAAGGAACGGCACGGCAAGGGGTAACAAGGCTAAGGCACGACAACGCAGGGCTAGGCAATGCACGGCAAGGCAAGGAAAGCTTAAAGCAAAGGAAGGCACGGTCAGGCGAGATAAGGCTAAGGCACGACAACGCAAGGCTAGGCAATGGACGGAAGGCAAGCAAAGAGTAACGGAAGGTAAGGAAGGCAAGGGAAAGCAAGGAAAGGAAAGTGTAACGGAAGGAACCGCACGGCAAGGGGAAACAAGGCTAAGGCACGACAACGCACGCTAGGCAATGTACGGCAAGGCAAGGAAAGGGTAACGCATGGGAAAGCACGGTCAGGCGAGGCAAGGCTAAGGCATGACAACGCAAGGCTACGCAATGCACGGAAAGCAAGCAAAGAGTAACGGAACGCAAGGAAGGCAAGGGAATGCAACGGAAGGCAAGGGTAACGGAAGGAATTGCACGCAAGGGGTAACAAGGCTAAGGCACGACAACGCAGGGCTAGGCAATGCACGGCAAGGCAAGGAAAGGGTAACGCAAGGGAAGGCACGGTCAGGTGAGGCAAGGATAAGGCACGACAACGCAAGGCTAGGCAATGCCCGGAAGGCAAGCAAAGAGTAACGGAAGGTAAGGAAGGCAAGGGAAAGCCAGGCAAGGCAAGTGTAACAAAAGGCACGGCACGGCAAGGGGAAACAAGGCTAAGGCACGACAACGCACGGCTAGGCAATGCAAGGGAAGACAAGGAAAGGGTAACGCAAGGCAAGGCACGGTGAGCTTAGGCAAGGCTAATGCACGAAAACGCAAGGCTTGGCAATGCACGACAATGCAAGGAAAGCTTAAAGTAAAGGAAGGCACGGTCAGGCGAGATAAGGCTAAGGCACGACAACGCAAGGCTAGGCAATGCAGGGAAGGCAAGCAAAGAGTAACGGAAGGTAAGCAAGGCAAGGAAAAGCAAGGAAAGGCAACGTGTAACGTAAGGAACGGCACGGCAAGGGGAAACAATTCTAAGGCACGACAACGCACGCTAGGCAATGCACGGCAAGGCAAGTAAAGGGTAACGCATGGGAAAGCACGTTCCGGCGAGGCAAGGCTAAGGCACGACAACGCAAGGCTAGGCAATGCACGGAAAGCAAGCAAAGAGTAACGGAAGGTAAGGAAGGCAAGGGAAAGCAAGGAAAGGCAAGTGTAACGGAAGGAACCGCACGGCAAGGGGAAACAAGGCTAAGGCAGGACAAGCACGCTAGGCAATGCACGGCAAGGCAAGGAAAGGGTAACGCATGGGACAGCACGGTCAGGCGAGGCAAGGCTAAGGCATGACAACGCAAGGCTAGGCAATGCACGGAAGGCAAGCAAAGAGTAACGGAACGCAAGGAAGGCAAGGGAAAGCAAGGGAAGGCAAGGGTAACGGAAGGAACGGCACGGCAAGGGGAAACAAGGCTAAGGCACGACAACGCAGGGCTAGGCAATGCACGGCAAGGCAAGGAAAGGGTAACGCAAGGAAAGCACGGTCAGGCGAGATAAGGCTAAGGCACGACAACGCAAGGCTAGGCAATGGACGGAAGGCACGTAACGGAAGGTAAGGAAGGCAAGGGAAAGCAAGGAAGGCAAGGGTAACGGAAGGAACCGCACGGCAAAGGAAACAAGTCTAAGGCACGCAACGCACGCTAGCAAAGGCAAGGCAAGGAAAGGGTAACGCAGGCGGTCAGGCGAGGCAAGGCTAAGGCACGACAACGCAAGGCTAGGCAATGCACGGAAGGCAAGCAAAGAGTAACGGAAGATAAGGAAGGCAAAGGAAAGCAAGGAAAGGCAAGTGTAACGGAAGGAACCGCACGGCAAGGGAAAACAAGGCTAAGGCACGACAACGCACGCTAGGCAATGCACGGCAGGGCAAGAAAAGGGTAACGCATGGGAAAGCACAGTCAGGCGAGGCAAGGCTAAGGCATGACAACGCAAGGCTACGCAATGCACGGAAAGCAAGCAAAGAGTAACGGAACGCAAGGAAGGCAAGGGAATGCAACGGAAGGCAAGGGTAACGGAAGGAATTGCACGCAAGGGCTAACAAGGCTAAGGCACGACAACGCAGGGCTAGGCAATGCACGGCAAGGCAAGGAAAGGGTAACGCAAGGGAAGGCACGGTCAGGTGAGGCAAGGATAAGGCACGACAACGCAAGGCTAGGCAATGCCCGTAAGGCAAGCAAAGAGTAACGGAAGGTAAGGAAGGCAAGGGAAAGCCAGGCAAGGCAAGTGTAACAAAATCCACGGCACCGCAAGGGGAAACAAGGGTAAGGCACGACAACGCACGGCTAGGCAATGCACGGCAAGGCAAGGAAAGAGTAACGCAAGGAAAGGCACGGTGAGGCTAGGGAAGGCTAATGCACGAAAACGCAAAGCTAGGCAATGCTCGACAATGCAAGGAAAGCTTAAAGCAAAGGAAGGCACGGTCAGGCGAGATAAGGCTAAGGCACGACAACGCAAGGCTAGGCAATGCAGGGAAGGCAAGGAAAGAGTAACGGAAGGTAAGCAAGTCAAGGAAAAGCAAGGAAAGGCAAGGGTAACGTAAGGAACGGCACGGCAAGGGGAAACAAGTCTAAGGCACGACAACGCACGCTAGGCAATGCACTGCAAGGCAAGTAAAGGGTAACGCATGGGAAAGCACGTTCCGGCGAGGCAAGGCTAAGGCACGACAGCGCAAGGCTAGGCAATGCCCGGAAGGCAAGCAAAGAGTAACGGAAGGTAAGGAAGGCAAGGGAAAGCAAGGAAAGGCAAGTGTAACGGAAGGAACCGCACGGCAAGGGGAAACAAGGCTAAGGCAGGACAACGCACGCTAGGCAATGCACGGCAAGGCAAGGAAAGGGTAACGCATGGGACAGCACGGTCAGGCGAGGCAAGGCTAAGGCATGACAACGCAAGGCTAGGCAATGCACGGAAAGCAAGCAAAGAGTAACGGAACGCAAGGAAGGCAAGGGAAAGCAAGGGAAGGCAAGCGTAACGGAAGGAACGGCACGGCAAGGGGTAACAAGGCTAAGGCACGACAACGCAGGGCTAGGCAATGCACGGCAAGGCAAGGAAAGCTTAAAGCAAAGGAAGGCACGGTCAGGCGAGATAAGGCTAAGGTACGAGAACGCAAGGCTAGGCAATGAACGGAAGGCAAGCAAAGAGTAACGGAAGGTAAGGAAGGCAAGGGAAAGCAAGGAAACGAAAGTGTAACGGAAGGAACCGCACGGCAAGGGGAAACAAGGCTAAGGCACGACAACGCACGCTAGGCAATGCACGGCAAGGCAAGGAAAGGGTAACGCATGGGAAAGCACGGTCAGGCGAGGCAAGGCTAAGGCATGACAACGCAAGGCTAGGCAATGCACGGAAAGCAAGCAAAGAGTAACGGAACGCAAGGAAGGCAAGGGAAAGCAACGGAAGGCAAGGGTAACGGAAGGAATTGCACGGCAAGGGGTAACAAGGCTAAGGCACGACAACGCAGGGCTAGGCAATGCACAGCAAGGCAAGGAAAGGGTAACGCAAGGGAAGGCACGGACAGGTGAGGCAAGGATAAGGCACGACAACGCAAGGGTAGGCAATGCCCGGAAGGCAAGCAAAGAGTAACGGAAGGTAAGGAAGGCAAGGGAAAGCCAGGCAAGGCAAGTGTAACAAAAGGCACGGCACGGCAAGGGGAAACAAGGCTAAGGCACGACAACGCACGGCTAGGCAATGCAAGGGAAGGCAAGGAAAGGGTAACGCAAGGCAAGGCACGGTGAGCTTAGGCAAGGCTAATGCACGAAAACGCAAGGCTTGGCAATGCACGACAATGCAAGGAAAGCTTAAAGTAAAGGAAGGCACGGTCAGGCGAGATAAGGCTAAGGCACGACAACGCAAGGCTAGGCAATGCAGGGAAGGCAAGCAAAGAGTAACGGAAGGTAAGCAAGGCAAGGAAAAGCAAGGAAAGGCAACGGTAACGTAAGGAACGGCACGGCAAGGGGAAACAATTCTAAGGCACGACAACGCACGCTAGGCAATGCACGGCAAGGCAAGTAAAGGGTAACGCATGGGAAAGCACGTTCCGGCGAGGCAAGGCTAAGGCACGACAACGCAAGGCTAGGCAATGCACGGAAAGCAAGCAAAGAGTAACGGAAGGTAAGGAAGGCAAGGGAAAGCAAGGAAAGGCAAGTGTAACGGAAGGAACCGCACGGCAAGGGGAAACAAGGCTAAGGCACGACAAAGCACGCTAGGCAATGCACGGCAAGGCAAGGAAAGGGTAACGCATGGGACAGCACGGTCAGGCGAGGCAAGGCTAAGGCATGACAACGCAAGGCTAGGCAATGCACGGAAAGCAAGCAAAGAGTAACGGAACGCAAGGAAGGCAAGGGAAAGCAAGGGAAGGCAAGCGTAACGGAAGGAACGGCACGGCAAGGGGTAACAAGGCTAAGGCACGACAACGCAGGGCTAGGCAATGCACGGCAAGGCAAGGAAAGCTTAAAGCAAAGGAAGGCACGGTCAGGCGAGATAAGGCTAAGGCACGACAACGCAAGGCTAGGCAATGGACGGAAGGCAAGCAAAGAGTAACGGAAGGTAAGGAAGGCAAGGGAAAGCAAGGCAAGGCAAGGGTAACGGAAGGAACCGCACGGCAAGAGGAAACAAGTCTAAGGCACGACAACGCACGCTAGGCAATGTACGGCAAGGCAAGGAAAGGGTAACGCATGGGAAAGCACGGTCAGGCGAGGCAAGGCTAAGGCACGACAACGCAAGGCTAGGCAATGCACGGAAGGCAAGCAAAGAGTAACGGAAGATAAGGAAGGCAAAGGAAAGCAAGGAAAGGCAAGTGTAACGGAAGGAACCGCACGGCAAGGGAAAACAAGGCTAAGGCACGACAACGCACGCTAGGCAATGCACGGCAGGGCAAGAAAAGGGTAACGCATGGGAAAGCACAGTCAGGCGAGGCAAGGCTAAGGCATGACAACGCAAGGCTACGCAATGCACGGAAAGCAAGCAAAGAGTAACGGAACGCAAGGAAGGCAAGGGAATGCAACGGAAGGCAAGGGTAACGGAAGGAATTGCACGCAAGGGCTAACAAGGCTAAGGCACGACAACGCAGGGCTAGGCAATGCACGGCAAGGCAAGGAAAGGGTAACGCAAGGGAAGGCACGGTCAGGTGAGGCAAGGATAAGGCACGACAACGCAAGGCTAGGCAATGCCCGTAAGGCAAGCAAAGAGTAACGGAAGGTAAGGAAGGCAAGGGAAAGCCAGGCAAGGCAAGTGTAACAAAAGCCACGGCACCGCAAGGGGAAACAAGGGTAAGGCACGACAACGCACGGCTAGGCAATGCACGGCAAGGCAAGGAAAGAGTAACGCAAGGAAAGGCACGGTGAGGCTAGGGAAGGCTAATGCACGAAAAC
This sequence comes from Macrotis lagotis, assembly GCF_037893015.1. NCBI lineage: Eukaryota > Metazoa > Chordata > Mammalia > Peramelemorphia > Peramelidae > Macrotis > Macrotis lagotis. The sequence goes on from NW_027421920.1 coordinate 299,705, forward strand.
GCAAAGCTAGGCAATGCTCGACAATGCAAGGAAAGCTTAAAGCAAAGGAAGGCACGGTCAGGCGAGATAAGGCTAAGGCACGACAACGCAAGGCTAGGCAATGCAGGGAAGGCAAGGAAAGAGTAACGGAAGGTAAGCAAGTCAAGGAAAAGCAAGGAAAGGCAAGGGTAACGTAAGGAACGGCACGGCAAGGGGAAACAAGTCTAAGGCACGACAACGCACGCTAGGCAATGCACTGCAAGGCAAGTAAAGGGTATCGCATGGGAAAGCACGTTCCGGCGAGGCAAGGCTAAGGCACGACAACGCAAGGCTAGGAAATGCACGGAAGGCAAGCAAAGAGTAACGGAAGGTAAGGAAGGCAAGGGAAAGCAAGGAAAGGCAAGTGTAACGGAAGGAACCGCACGGCAAGGGGAAACAAGGCTAAGGCAGGACAACGCACGCTAGGCAATGCACGGCAAGGCAAGGAAAGGGTAACGCAAGGGAAGGCACGGTCAGGTGAGGCAAGGCTAATGCACGACAACGCAAGGCTAGGCAGTGCACGGCAAGGCAAGGAAAGAGTAACGGAAGGAAAGGAAGGCAAGGCAAACCCAGGCAAGGCAAGTGTAACAAAAGGCACGGCACGGCAAGGGTAAACAAGTCTAAGGCATGACAACGCACGCTAGGCAATGCACGGCAAGGCAAGGAAAGGGTAACGCATGCGAAAGCACGGTCAGGCGAGGCAAGGCTAAGGCACGACAACGCAAGGCTAGGCAATGCACGACAATGCAAGGAAAGCTTAAAGTAAAGGAAGGCACGGTCAGGCGAGATAAGGCTAAGGCACGACAACGCAAGGCTAGGCAATGCAGGGAAGGCAAGCAAAGAGTAACGGAAGGTAAGCAAGGCAAGGAAAAGCAAAGAAAGGCAAGGGTAACGTAAGGAACGGCACGGCAAGGGGAAACAAGTCTAAGGCACGACAACGCACGCTAGGCAATGCACGGCAAGGCAAGTAAAGGGTAACGCATGGGAAAGCACGTTCCGGCGAGGCAAGGCTAAGGCACGACAACGCAAGGCTAGGCAATGCACGGAAGGCAAGCAAAGTGTAACGGAAGGTAAGGAAGGCAAGGGAAAGCAAGGAAAGGCAAGTGTAACGGAAGGAACCGCACGGCAAGGGGAAACAAGGCTAAGGCACGACAAAGCACGCTAGGCAATGCACGGCAAGGCAAGGAAAGGGTAACGCATGGGACAGCACGGTCAGGCGAGGCAAGGCTAAGGCATGACAACGCAAGGCTAGGCAATGCACGGAAAGCAAGCAAAGAGTAACGGAACGCAAGGAAAGCAAGGGAAAGCAAGGGAAGGCAAGCGTAACGGAAGGAACGGCACGGCAAGGGGTAATAAGGCTAAGGCACGACAACGCAGGGCTAGGCAATGCACGGCAAGGCAAGGAAAGCTTAAAGCAAAGGAAGGCACGGTCAGTCGAGATAAGGCTAAGGCACGACAACGCAAGGCTAGGCAATGGACGGAAGGCAAGCAAAGAGTAACGGAAGGTAAGGAAGGCAAGGGAAAGCAAGGAAAGGAAAGTGTAACGGAAGGAACCGCACGGCAAGAGGAAACAAGGCTAAGGCACGACAACGCACGCTAGGCAATGCACGGCAAGGCAAGGAAAGGGTAACGCATGGGAAAGCACGGTCAGGCGAGGCAAGGCTAAGGCATGACAACGCAAGGCTACGCAATGCACGGGAAGCAAGCAAAGAGTAACGGAACGCAAGGAAGGCAAGGGAATGCAACGGAAGGCAAGGGTAACGGAAGGAAATGCACGGCAAGGGGTAAAAAGGCTAAGGCACGACAACGCAGGGCTAGGCAATGCACCGCAAGGCAAGGAAAGGGTAACGCAAGGGAAGGCACGGTCAGGTGAGGCAAGGCTAATGCATGAGAACGCAAGGCTAGGCAATGTACGGAAAGTAAGCAAAGAGTAACGGAACGCAAGGAAGGCAAGGGAAATCAAGGGAAGGCAAGGGTAACGGAAGGAACGGCAGGGCAAGGGGTAACAAGGCTAAGGTACGACAACGGAGGGCTAGGCAATGCACCGCAAGGCAAGGAAAGGGTAACGCAACTGAAGGCACGGTCAGGTGAGGCAAGGCTAATGCACGACAACGCAAGGCTAGGCAGTGCACGGCAAGGCAAGGAAAGAGTAACGGAAGGAAAGGAAGGCAAGGCAAAGCCAGGCAAGGCAAGTGTAACAAAAGGCAAGGCACGGCATGGGGAAACAAGGCTAAGGCACGACAACGCACGACTAGGCAATGCAAGGGAAGGCAAGGAAAGGGTAACGCAAGGGAAGGCACGGTGAGCTTAGGCAAGGCTAATGCAGGAAAACGCAAGGCTTGGCAATGCACGACAATGCAAGGAAAGCTTAAAGCAAAGGAAGGCACGGTCAGGCGAGATAAGGCTAAGGCACGACAATGCAAGGCTAGGCATTGCAGGGAAGGCAAGCAAAGAGTAACGGAAGGTAAGCAAGGCAAGGAAAAGCAAGGAAAGGCAAGTGTAACGGAAGGAACCGCACGGCAAGGGGAAACAAGGCTAAGGCACGACAACACTCGCTAGGCAATGCACTGCAAGGCAAGTAAAGGGTATCGCATGGGAAAGCACGTTCCGGCGAGGCAAGGCTAAGGCACGACAACGCAAGGCTAGGAAATGCACGGAAGGCAAGCAAAGAGTAACGGAAGGTAAGGAAGGCAAGGGAAAGCAAGGAAAGGCAAGTGTAACGGAAGGAACCGCACGGCAAGGGGAAACAAGGCTAAGGCAGGACAACGCACGCTAGGCAATGCACGGCAAGGCAAGGAAAGGGTAACGCATGGGAAAGCACGGTCAGGCGAGGCAAGGCTAAGGCATGACAACGCAAGGCTAGGCAATGCACGGAAAGCAAGCAAAGAGTAACGGAACGCAAGGAAGGCAAGGGAAAGCAAGGGAAGGCAAGCGTAACGGAAGGAACGGCACGGCAAGGTGTAACAAGACTAAGGCACGACAACGCAGGGCTAGGCAATGAACGGCAAGGCAAGGAAAGCTTAAAGCAAAGGAAGGCACGGTCAGGCGAGATAAGGCTAAGGTATGAGAACGCAAGGCTAGGCAATGGACGGAAGGCAAGCAAAGAGTAACGGAAGGTAAGGAAGGCAAGGTAAAGCAAGGAAACGAAAGTGTAACGGAAGGAACCGCACGGCAAGGGGAAACAAAGCTAAGGCACGACAACGCACGCTAGGCAATGCACGGCAAGGCAAGGAAAGGGTAACGCATGGGAAAGCACGGTCAGGCGAGGCAAGGCTAAGGCATGACAACGCAAGGCTAGGCAATGCACGGAAAGCAAGCAAAGAGTAACGGAACGCAAGGAAGGCAAGGGAAAGCAACGGAAGGCAAGGGTAACGGAAGGAACGGCAGGGCAAGGGGTAAAGAGGCTAAGGCACGACAACGCAAGGCTAGGCAATACACCGCAAGGCAAGGAAAGGGTAACGCAAGGGAAGGCACGGTTAGGTGAGGCAAGGCTAATGCACGACAACGCAAGGCTAGGCAGTGCACGGCAAGGCAAGGAAAGAGTAACGGAAGGAAAGGAAGGCAAGGCAAACCCAGGCAAGGCAAGTGTAACAAAAGGCACGGCACGGCAAGGGGAAACAAGTCTAAGGCACGACAACGCACGCTAGGCAATGCACGGCAAGGCAAGGAAAGGGTAACGCATGCGAAAGCACGGTCAGGCGAGGCAAGGCTAAGGCACGACAACGCAAGGCTAGGCAATGCACGACAATGCAAGGAAAGCTTAAAGTAAAGGAAGGCACGGTCAGGCGAGATAAGGCAAAGGCACGACAACGCAAGGCTAGGCAATGCAGGGAAGGCAAGCAAAGAGTAACGGAAGGTAAGCAAGGCAAGGAAAAGCAAAGAAAGGCAAGGGTAACGTAAGGAACGGCACGGCAAGGGGAAACAAGTCTAAGGCACGACAACGCACGCTAGGCAATGCACGGCAAGGCAAGTAAAGGGTAACGCATGGGAAAGCACGTTCCGGCGAGGCAAGGCTAAGGCACGACAACGCAAGGCTAGGCAATGCACGGAAGGCAAGCAAAGTGTAACGGAAGGTAAGGAAGGCAAGGGAAAGCAAGGAAAGGCAAGTGTAACGGAAGGAACCGCACGGCAAGGGGAAACAAGGCTAAGGCACGACAAAGCACGCTAGGCAATGCACGGCAAGGCAAGGAAAGGGTAACGCATGGGACAGCACGGTCAGGCGAGGCAAGGCTAAGGCATGACAACGCAAGGCTAGGCAATGCACGGAAAGCAAGCAAAGAGTAACGGAACGCAAGGAAAGCAAGGGAAAGCAAGGGAAGGCAAGCGTAACGGAAGGAACGGCACGGCAAGGGGTAATAAGGCTAAGGCACGACAACGCAGGGCTAGGCAATGCACGGCAAGGCAAGGAAAGCTTAAAGCAAAGGAAGGCACGGTCAGTCGAGATAAGGCTAAGGCACGACAACGCAAGGCTAGGCAATGGACGGAAGGCAAGCAAAGAGTAACGGAAAGTAAGGAAGGCAAGGGAAAGCAAGGAAAGGAAAGTGTAACGGAAGGAACCGCACGGCAAGAGGAAACAAGGCTAAGGCACGACAACGCACGCTAGGCAATGCACGGCAAGGCAAGGAAAGGGTAACGCATGGGAAAGCACGGTCAGGCGAGGCAAGGCTAAGGCATGACAACGCAAGGCTACGCAATGCACGGGAAGCAAGCAAAGAGTAACGGAACGCAAGGAAGGCAAGGGAATGCAACGGAAGGCAAGGGTAACGGAAGGAACTGCACGGCAAGGGGTAAAAAGGCTAAGGCACGACAACGCAGGGCTAGGCAATGCACCGCAAGGCAAGGAAAGGGTAACGCAAGGGAAGGCACGGTCAGGCTAGGCAAGGCTAATGCACGAAAACGCAAAGCTAGGCAATGCACGACAATGCAAGGAAAGCTTAAAGCAAAGGAAGGCACGGTCAGGCGAGATAAGGCTAAGGCACGACAACGCAAGGCTAGGCATTGCAGGGAAGGCAAGCAAAGAGTAACGGAAGGTAAGCAAGGCAAGGAAAAGCAAGGAAAGGCAAGTGTAACGGAAGGAACCGCACGGCAAGGGGAAACAAGGTTATGGCACGACAACGCACGCCAGGCAATGCACGGCAAGGCAAGGAAAGGGTAACGCATGGGAAAGCACGGTCAGGCGAGGCAAGGCTAAGGCATGACAACGCAAGGCTAGGCAATGCACGGAAAGCAAGCAAAGAGTAACGGAACGCAAGGAAGGCAAGGGAAAGCAAGGGAAGGCAAGCGTAACGGAAGGAAAGGCACGGCAAGGGGTAACAAGGCTAAGGCACGACAACGCAAGGCTAGGCAATGCAGGGAAGGCAAGCAAAGAGTAAAAGGAATGTAAGCAAGGCAAGGAAAAGCAAGGAAAGGCAAGGGTAACGGAAGGAACAGCACGGCAAGGGGAAACAAGTCTAAGGCATGACAACGCACGCTAGGCAATGCACGGCAAGGCAAGGAAAGGGTAACGCATGCGAAAGCACGGTCAGGCGAGGCAAGGCTAAGGCACGACAACGCAAGGCTAGGCAATGCACGACAATGCAAGGAAAGCTTAAAGTAAAGGAAGGCACGGTCAGGCGAGATAAGGCTAAGGCACGACAACATAAGGCTAGGCAATGCAGGGAAGGCAAGCAAAGAGTAACGGAAGGTAAGCAAGGCAAGGAAAAGCAAGGAAAGGCAAGGGTAACGTAAGGAACGGCACGGCAAGGGGAAACAAGTCTAAGGCACGACAACGCACGCTAGGCAATGCACGGCAAGGCAAGTAAAGGGTAACGCATGGGAAAGCACGTTCCGGCGAGGCAAGGCTAAGGCACGACAACGCAAGGCTAGGCAATGCACGGAAGGCAAGCAAAGAGTAACGGAAGGTAAGGAAGGCAAGGGAAAGCAAGGAAAGCCAAGTGTAACGGAAGGAACCGCACGGCAAGGGGAAACAAGGCTAAGGCACGACAAAGCACGCTAGGCAATGCACGGCAAGGCAAGGAAAGGGTAACGCATGGGACAGCACGGTCAGGCGAGGCAAGGCTAAGGCATGACAACGCAAGGCTAGGCAATGCACGGAAAGCAAGCAAAGAGTAACGGAACGCAAGGAAGGCAAGGGAAAGCAAGGGAAGGCAAGCGTAACGGAAGGAACGGCACGGCAAGGGGTAACAAGGCTAAGGCACGACAACGCAGGGCTAGGCAATGCACGGCAAGGCAAGGAAAGCTTAAAGCAAAGGAAGTCACGGTCAGGCGAGATAAGGCTAAGGCACGACAACGCAAGGCTAGGCAATGGACGAAAGGCAAGCAAAGAGTAACGGAAGGTAAGGAAGGCAAGGGAAAGCAAGGAAAGGAAAGTGTAACGGAAGGAACCGCACGGCAAGAGGAAACAAGGCTAAGGCACGACAACGCACGCTAGGCAATGTACGGCAAGGCAAGGAAAGGGTAACGCATGGGAAAGCACGGTCAGGCGAGACAAGGCTAAGGCATGACAACGCAAGGCTACGCAATGCACGGAAAGCAAGCAAAGAGTAACGGAACGCAAGGAAGGCAAGGGAATGCAACGGAAGGCAAGGGTAACGGAAGGAATTGCACGCAAGGGGTAACAAGGCTAAGGCACGACAACGCAGGGCTAGGCAATGCACGGCAAGGCAAGGAAAGGGTAACGCATGGGAAAGCACGGTCAGGTGAGGCAAGGATAAGGCACGACAACACAAGGCTCGGCAATGCCCGGAAGGCAACCAAAGAGTAACGGAAGGTAAGGAAGGCAAGGGAAAGCCAGGCAAGGCAAGTGTAACAAAAGCCACGGCACCGCAAGGGGAAACAAGGCTAAGGCACGACAACGCACGGCTAGGCAATGCACGGCAAGGCAAGGAAAGAGTAACGCAAGGAAAGGCACGGTGAGGCTAGGGAAGGCTAATGCACGAAAACGCAAAGCTAGGTAATGCACGACAATGCAAGGAAAGCTTAAAGCAAAGGAAGGCACGGTCAGGCGAGATAAGGCTAAGGCACGACAAGGCAAGGCTAGGCAATGGAGGGAAGGCAAGCAAAGAGTAACGGAAGGTAAGCAAGTCAAGGAAAAGCAAGGAAAGGCAAGGGTAACGTAAGGAACGGCACGGCAAGGGGAAACAAGTCTAAGGCACGACAACGCACGCTAGGCAATGCACTGCAAGGCAAGTAAAGGGTAACGCATGGGAAAGCACGTTCCGGCGAGGCAAGGCTAAGGCACGACAGCGCAAGGCTAGGCAATGCCCGGAAGGCAAGCAAAGAGTAACGGAAGGTAAGGAAGGCAAGGGAAAGCAAGGAAAGGCAAGTGTAACGGAAGGAACCGCACGGCAAGGGGAAACAAGGCTAAGGCAGGACAACGCACGCTAGGCAATGCACGGCAAGGCAAGGAAAGGGTAACGCATGGGACAGCACGGTCAGGCGAGGCAAGGCTAAGGCATGACAACGCAAGGCTAGGCAATGCACGGAAAGCAAGCAAAGAGTAACGGAACGCAAGGAAGGCAAGGGAAAGCAAGGGAAGGCAAGCGTAACGGAAGGAACGGCACGGCAAGGGGTAACAAGGCTAAGGCACGACAACGCAGGGCTAGGCAATGCACGGCAAGGCAAGGAAAGCTTAAAGCAAAGGAAGGCACGGTCAGGCGAGATAAGGCTAAGGTACGAGAACGCAAGGCTAGGCAATGAACGGAAGGCAAGCAAAGAGTAACGGAAGGTAAGGAAGGCAAGGGAAAGCAAGGAAACGAAAGTGTAACGGAAGGAACCGCACGGCAAGGGGAAACAAGGCTAAGGCACGACAACGCACGCTAGGCAATGCACGGCAAGGCAAGGAAAGGGTAACGCATGGGAAAGCACGGTCAGGCGAGGGAAGGCTAAGGCATGACAACGCAAGGCTAGGCAATGCACGGAAAGCAAGCAAAGAGTAACGGAACGCAAGGAAGGCAAGGGAAAGCAACGGAAGGCAAGGGTAACGGAAGGAATTGCACGGCAAGGGGCAACAAGGCTAAGGCACGACAACGCAGGGCTAGGCAATGCACAGCAAGGCAAGGAAAGGGTAACGCAAGGGAAGGCACGGTCAGGTGAGGCAAGGATAAGGCACGACAACGCAAGGGTAGGCAATGCCCGGAAGGCAAGCAAAGAGTAACGGAAGGTAAGGAAGGCAAGGGAAAGCCAGGCAAGGCAAGTGTAACAAAAGGCACGGCACGGCAAGGGGAAACAAGGCTAAGGCACGACAACGCACGGCTAGGCAATGCAAGGGAAGGCAAGGAAAGGGTAACGCATGCGAAAGCACGGTCAAGCGAGGCAAGGCTAAGGCACGACAACGCACGGCTAGGCAATGCACGGCAAGGCAAGGAAAGGGTAACGCAAGGCAAGGCACGGTCAGCCGAGGCAAGGCTAAGGAACGACAACGCAAGGCTAGACAATGCACGGAAGGCAAGCAAAGAGTAACGGAAGGCAAGGAAAGCAAGGCAAAGCCAGGCAACGCAAGCAAGCCTATGGCAAGGTGAAAAAAGGCTAAAGAACGACAACGCAAGGCTACGCAATGCACGGAAGGCAAGCAAAGAGTAACGGAAGGCAAGGAAGGCAAGGCAAGGAAGGCAAGGTAAGAGTAACAAAAGGCACGGCACGGCAAGGGGAAACAAGGCTAAGGCACGACAACGCAGGACTAGGCAATGCACGGCAAGGCAAGGAAAGGGTAACGCAAGGCAAGGCACTGTCAGGCGAGGGAAGGCTAATGCACGACAACGCAAGGCTAGGCAGTGCACGGCTAGGCAGGGAAAGAGTAACGGAAGGAAAGGAAGGCAAGGCAAAGGAAGGCAAGGTAAGTGTAACAAAAGGCACGGCACGGCAAGGGGAAACAAGGCAAAGGGACGGCAGCGCACGGCTAGGCAATGCACGGCCAGGCAAGGAAATGGTAACGCAAGGCAAGGCACGGTGAGGCAAGGCAAGGCTAATGCACGACAATAAAAGGCTAGGCAATGCACAGAAGGCAAGCAAAGAGTAACGGAAGGCAAGGAATGCAAGGCAAAGCAAGGCAACTCTAGCAAGGCTATGGCAAGGTGAAAAAAGGCTAAGGCACGACAACGAAAGGCTAGGCAATGCACGGAAGGCAAGCAAAGAGTAACGGAAGGCAAGGAAGGCAAGGTAAAGCAAGGCAACGCAAGCAAGGCTATAGCAAGGTGAAACAAGGCTAAGGCACGACAACGCAAGGCTAGGCAATGCACGGCAAGGCAAGGAAAGGGTAACGCAAGGCAAGGCACGGTGAGGCAAGGCAAGGCTAATGCACGACAACGCACGGCTAGGCAATGCACGGCAAGGCAAGGAAAGGCTAACGCAAGGCAAGGCACGGTTAGGCGAGGCAAGGCTAAGGCACGACAACGCAAGGCTAGGCAATGCACGGAAGGCAAGCAATGAGTAACGGAAGGCAAAGAATGCAAGGCAAAGCAAGGCAACGCAAGCAAGGCTATGGCAAGGTGAAAAAAGGCTAAGGCACGACAACGCAAGGCTAGGCAATGCACGGAAGGCATGCAAAGAGTAACGGAAGGCAAGGAAGGCAAGGCAAAGGAAGGCAACGCAAGCAAGGCTATAGCAAGGTGAAACAAGGCTATGGCACGACAATGCACCGCTAGGCAATGCACGGCAAGGCAAGGAAAGGGTAACGCAAGGCAAGGCACGGTGAGGCAAGGCAAGCCTAATGCACGACAACGCACGGCTAGGCAATGCACGGCAAGGCAAGGAAAGGGTAATGCAAGGCAAGGCACGGTCAGGCGAGGCAAGGCTAAGGAATGACAACGCAAGGCTAGACAATGCACGGAAGGCAAGCAAAGAGTAACGGAAGGCAAGGAAAGCAAGGTAAAGCAAGGCAACGCAAGCAAGCCTATGGCAAGGTGAAAAAAGGCTAAAGAACGACAACGCAAGGCTACGCAATGCACGGAAGGCAAGCAAAGTGTAACGGAAGGCAAGGAAAGCAAGGGAAAGCAAGGCAAGGTAAGGGTAAGGGAAGGAACGGCACGGCAAGGGGAAACAAGGCTAAGGCACGACAACGCAGGAATAGGCAATGCACGGCCAGCTAAGGAAAGGGTAACGCAAGGCAAGGCACGGTCAGGCAAGGCAAGGCTAATGCACGACAACGCAAGTCTAGGCAGTGCACGGTAAGGGAAGGCAAGGGTAACAGAAGGAAAGGAAGGCAAGGCAAATCCAGGCAAGGCAAGTGTAACAAAAGGCACGTCACGGCAAGGGGAACAAGGCTAAGGAACGACAACGCACGGCTAGGCAATGCACAGCAAGGCAAGGAAAGGGTAACGCAAGGCAAGGCACGGTGAGGCAAGGCAAGGCTAATGCACGACAACGCACGGCTAGGCAATGCACGGCAAGGCAAGGAAAGGCTAACGCAAGGCAAGGCACGGTCAGGCGAGGCAAGGCTAAGGCACGACAACGCAAGGCTAGGCAATGCACGGAAGGCAAGCAAAGAGTAACGGAAGGCAAAGAATGCAAGGCAAAGCAAGGCAACGCAAGCAAGGCTATGGCAAGGTGAAAAAAGGCTAAGGCACGACAACGCAAGGCTAGGCAATGCACGGAAGGCAAGCAAAGAGTAACGGAAGTCAAGGAAGGCAAGGCAAAGCAAGGCAACGCAAGCAAGGCTATAGCTAGCTGAAACAAGGTTATGGCACGACAACGCACCGCTAGGCAATGCACGGCAAGGCAAGGAAAGGGTAACGCAAGGCAAGGCACGGTGAGGCAAGGCAAGGCTAATGCACGACAACGCACGGCTAGGCAATGCACGGCAAGGCAAGGAAAGGGTAACGCAAGGCAAGGCACGGTCAGGCGAGGCAAGGCTAAGGAACGACAACGCAAGGCTAGACAATGCAGGGAAGGCAAGCAAAGAGTAACGGAAGGCAAGGAAAGCAAGGTAAAGCAAGGAAACGCAAGCAAGCCTATGGCAAGGTGAAAAAAGGCTAATTCACGACAACGCAAGGCTAGGCAGTGCACGGAAGGCAAGCAAAGAGTAACGGAAGGCAAGGAAGGCAAGGCAAAGTAAGGCAAGGCAAGGGTAACGGAAGGAAAGGCACGGCAAGGGGAAACAAGGCTAAGGCACGACAACGCACGGCTAGGCAATGAACGGCAAGGCAAGGAAAGGGTAACGCAAGGCAAGGCACGGTGAGGCAAGGCAAGGCTAATGCACGACAACGCAGGGCTAGGCAGTGCACGGTAAGGCAAGGAAAGAGTAACGGAAGGAAAGGAAGGCAATGCAAATCCAGGCAAGGCAAGTGTAACAAAAGGCACGGCACGGCAAGTGGAAACAAGGCTAAGGCACGACAACGCACGGCTAGGCAATGCACGGCAAGGCAAGGAAAGGGTAACGCAAGGCAAGTCACGGTGAGGCAAGGCAAGGCTAATGCACGACAACGCACGGCTAGGCAATGCACGGCAAGGCAAGGAAAGGGTAACGCAAGGCAAGGCACGGTGAGGCAAGGCAAGGCTAATGCACGACAACGCACGGCTAGGCAATGCACGACAAGGCAAGGAAAGGGTAACGCAAGGCAAGGCACGGTGAGGCAAGGCAAGGCTAATGCACGACAACGCACGGCTAGGCAATGCACGGCAAGGGAAGGAAAGGGTAACGCAAGGGAAGGCACGGTCAGGCGTGGGAAGACGAAGGAACGACAACGCAAGGGTAGGCAATGCACGGAAGGCAAGCAAAGAGTAACGGAAGGCAAGGAAGGCAAGGGAAAGCAAGGCAAGGCAAGGGTAACGGAAGGAACGGCACGGCAAGGGGAAACAAGGCTAAGGCACGACTACGCACGGCTAGGCAATGCACGGCAAGGCAAGGAAAGGGTAACGCAAGGCAAGGCACGGCGAGGCAAGTCAAGGCTGATGCACGACAACGCACGGCTAGGCAATTCACGGCAAGGCAAGGAAAGGGTAACGCAAGTTAAGGCACGGTCAGGCGTGGGAAGGCTAAGGAACGACAACGCAAGGCTAGGCAATGCACGGAAGGCAAGCAAAGAGTAACGGAAGGCAAGGAAGGCAAGGGAAAGCAAGGCAAGGCAAGGGTAACGGAAGGAACGGCACGGCAAGGGGAAACAAGGCTAAGGCACGACTACGCCCGGCTAGGCAATGCACGTCAAGGAAAGGAAAGGGTAACGCAAGGCAAGGCACGGCGAGGCAAGGCAAGGCTGATGCACGACAACGCACGGCTAGGCAATTCACGGCAAGGCAAGGAAAGGGTAACGCAAGGCAAGGCACGGTCAGGCGAGGCAAGGCTAAGGCACGACTACGCAAGGCTAGGCAATGCACGGAAGGCAAGCAAAGAGTAACGGAAGGCAAGGAATGCAAGGGAAAGAAGGGGAAGGCAAGGGTAACGGAAGGAACGGCACGGTAAGGGGAAACAAGGCTAAGGCACGACAACGCAGGGCTAGGCAATGCAGGGCAAGGCAAGGAAAGGGTAACGCAAGGCAAGGCACGGTAAGGCAAGGCAAGGCTAAGGCACGACAACGCAAGGCTAGGCAGTGCACGGCTAGGCAAGGAAATAGTAACGGAAGGCAAGGAAGGCAAGGGAAAGCAAGACAAGGCAAGGGTAACGGAAGGCACGGCACCGCAAGGGGAAACAAGTGTAAGGCACGACAACGAACAGCTAGGGAATCCACGGATAGGGAAGGAAAGGGTAACGCAAGGCAAGGCACGGTGAGGCAAGGCAAGGCTAATGCACGACAACGCACGGCTAGGCAACGCACGGCAAGGCAAGGAAAGAATGACGGAAGGCAAGGAAGGCAAGGCAAAGCAACACAACGCAAGCAAGGCTATGGCAAGGTGAAACAAGGCTAAGGCAGGACAACGAACTGTTAGGCAATGCACGGCAAGGCAAGGAAAGGGTAACGCAAAGCAAGGCACTGTCAGGCGACGCAAGGCTAAGGCACGACAACGCAAGGCTAGGCAATGCACGGAAGGTAAGCAAAAAGTAACGGAAGGCAAGGAAAGCAAGGGAAACCAAGGAAAGGTAAGGGTAACGCAAGGCAAGGCACGGTGAGGTAAGGCAAGGCTGATGCACGACAACGTACGGCTAGGCAATCCAAGGCAAGGCAAGGAAAGGGTAACGCACCGCAAGGCACGGTCAGGCGAGGCAAGGCTAAGGCACGACAACGCAAGGGAAGGCAATGCACGGAAGGCAAGTAAAGAGTAACGGAAGGCAAGGAAGGCAAGGAAGGCAAGGGGAAGGAACGGCACGGCAAGGGGAAACAAGGCCAAGGCACGACAACGCACGGCTAGGCAATGCACGGCAAGGCAAGGAAAGAGTAACGCAAGGCAAGTCACGGTAAGGCAAGGCAAGGCTAATGCACGACAACGCACGGCTAGACAATGCACGGTAAGGGAAGGAAAGGGTAACGCACGGCAAGGCACGGTTAGGCGAGGCAAGGCTAAGACACGAGAACGCAAGGCTAGGCAATGCAGGGAAGGCAAGCAAAGAGTAACGGTAGGCAAGGAATGGAAGGCAAAGCAAGGCAACGCAAGCAAGGCTATGGGAAGGTGAAAAAAGGCTAAGGCACGACCACGCAAGGCTAGGCAATGCACGGAAGGCAAGCAAAGAGTAACGGAAGGCAAGGAAGGCAAGGTAAAACAAGGCAACACAAGCAAGGCTATGGCAAGGTGAAACAAGCCTAAGGCACGACAACGCACGGCTAGGCAGTGAACGGCTAGGCAAGGAAAGGGTAACGCAAGGCAAGGCACGGTCAGGCGAGGCAAGGCTAAGGCACGACAACGCAAGGCTAGGCAATGCACGGAAGGCAAGCAAAGAGAAACGGAAGGCAAGGAATGCAAGGGAAACAAAGGCAAGGCAATGGTAACGGAAGGAACGGCTAGGCAAGGGGAAACAAGGCTAAGGCACGGCAACGCACGGCTAGGCAATGCATGGCCAGGCAAGGAAAGTGTAACGCAAGGCAAGGCACTGTCAGGCGAGGCAAGGCTAAGGCACGACAAAGCAAGGCTAGGCAATGCACGGAAGGTAAGCAAAGAGTAACGGAAGGCAAGGAAAGCAAGGGAAAGCAAGGCAAGGTAAGGGTAACGCCAGGCAAGGCACGGTCAGGCAAGGCAAGGCTAATGCACGACAACGCACGGCTAGGCAGTGCACGGCAAGGCAATGAAAGGGTAACGCAAGGCAAGGCACGGTCAGGCGAGGCAAGGCTAAGGCACGACAACGCAAGGCTAGGCAATGCACGGAAGGCAAGCAAAGAGTAAAGGAAGGCAAGGAAGGCAAGGGAAAGCAAGGCAAGGCAAGGGTAACGGAAGGAACGGCACGGCAAGGGGAAACAAGGCCAAGGCACGACAACGCACTGGTAGGCAATGCACGGCAAGGGAAGGAAAGGGTAACGCACGGCAAGGCACGGTTAGGCGAGGCAAGGCTAAGACACGACGACTCAAGGCTAGGCAATGCACGGAAGGCAAGCAAAGAGTAACGGAAGGCAAGGAATGCAAGGCAAAGCAAGGCAACGCAAGCAAGTATATGGCAAGGTGAAAAAAGGCTAAGGCACGACCAAGCAAGGCTAGGCAATGCACGGAAGGCAAGCAAAGAGTAACGGAAGGCTTTGAAGGCAAGGCAAAGCAAGGCAACGCAAGCAAGGCTATGGCAAGGTGAAACAAGGCTAAGGCACGACAACGCACGGCTAGGCAGTGCACGGCTAGGCAAGGAAAGGGTAACGCCAGGCAAGGCACGGTCAGGCGAGGCAAGGCTAAGGCAGGACAACGCAAGGCTAGGCAAGGAACGGAAGGCAAGCAAAGATTAACTGAAGGCAAGGAAGGCAAGGGAAAGCAAGGGAAGGCAAGGGCAATGGAAGGAACGGCACGGTAAGGGGAAACAAAGCTAAGGCAGGACAATGCAGGGCTAGGCAATGCACGGCAAGGCAAGGAAAGGGTAACGCAAGGCCGGGCACGGTGAGGCAAGACAAGGCAAATGCACGACAACGCACGGCTAGGCAATGCACGGCAAGGCAAAGAAATTGTACCGCAAGGCAAGGCACGGTCAGGCGAGGCAAGGCTAAGGCACGACAACGCAAGGCTAGGCAATGCACGGAAGGCAAGCAAAGAGTAACAGAAGGCAAGGAATGCAACTGAAAGCAGGGGAAGGCAAGGGTAACGAAAGGAACGGCACGGTGAGGGGAAACAAGGCTAACGCACGACAACACAGGGCTACGCAATGCAGGGCAAGGCAAGGAAAGGGTAACGCAAGGCAAGGCACGGTTTGGGGAGGCAAGGCTAATGCACGACAACTCAAGGCTAGGCAGTGCAAGGCTAGGCAAGGAAAGAGTAACGGAAGGCAGGGAAAGCAAGGCCAAGCAAGTCAACGCAAGCAAGGCTATGGCAAGGTGAAAAAAGTCTAAGGCACGACCACGCAAGGCTAGGCAATGCACGGAAGGCAAGCAAAGAGTAACGGAAGGCAAGGAAGGTAAGGGAAAGCAAGGCAACGCAAGCAAGTCTATGGCAAGGTGATACAAGGCTAAGGCACGACAACGCACGTCTAGGCAGTGCACGGCTAGGCAAGGAAAGGGTAACGCAAGGCAAGGCACGGTCAGGCGAGGCAAGGCTAATGCACGACAACGCAAGGCTAGGCAATGAACGGAAGGCAAGCAAAGATTAACTGAAGGCAAGGAAGGCAAGGGAAAGCACGGGAAGGCAAGGGTAACGGAAGGAACGGCACGGTAAGGGGAAAAAAAGCTAAGGCACGACAATGCTGGGCTAGGCAAGGCACGGCAAGGCAAGGAAAGGGTAACGCAAGGCAAGGCACGGTCAGGCGAGGCAAGGGTAATGCACGACAACGCAAGGCTACGCAGTGCACGGCTAGGCAAGGAAAGAGTAACGGAAGGAAAGGAAGGCAAGGCAAAGCAAGGCAAGGCATGTGTAACAAAAGCCACGGCACGGCAAGGGGAAACAAGGCTAAGGCACGACAACGCACGGCTAGGCAATGCACGGCAAGGCAAGGAAAGGCTAACGCAAGCAAGGCACGGTGAGGCAAGGCAAGGCGGATGCACGACAACGCACGTCTAGGCAATTCACGGCAAGGCAAGGAAAGGGTAACGCAAGGCAAGGCACGGTTTGGAAAGGCAAGGCTAATTCACGACAACGCAAGGCTAGGCAGTGCACGGCTAGGTAAGGAAAGAGTAACGGAAGGAAAGGAAGGCAAGGCAAAGCAAGGCAAGGCAAGTGTAACAAAAGGCAAGGCACGGCAAGGGGAAACAAGGCTAAGGAACGGCAACGAACGGCTAGGCAATGCACGGCCAGGTAAGGAAAGGGTAACGGAAGGCAAGGCACGGTCAGGCAAGGCAAGGCTAATGCACGACAACGCATGGCTAGGCAATTCACGGCAAGGCAAGGAAAGGGTAACGGAAACCAAGGAAGTCAAGGGAAAGCAAGGCAAGGCAAGGGTAACAGAAGGAACGGCACGGCAAGGGGAAACAAGGCTAAGGCACGACAACGCACGGCTAGGCAATGCACAGCAAGGCAAGGAAAGGGTAACGCCAGCCAAGGCACGGTCAGGCAAGGCAAGGCTAATGCACGACAAGGCAAGGCTAGGCAGTGCACGGCAAGGCAAGGAAAGAGTAACGGAAGGAAAGGAAGGCAAGGCAAATCTATGCAAGGCAAGTGAAACAAAAGGCACGGCACGGGAAGGGGAAACAAGGCTAAGGCACGACAACGCACGGCTAGGCAATGCACGGCAAGGCAAGGAAAGGGTAACGCAAGGGAAGGCACGGTCAGGCGAGGGAAGGCTAAGGCACGACAACGCAAGGCTAGGCAATGCACGGAAGGCAAGCAAAGAGTAACGGAAGGCAAGGAAGGCAAGGGAAAGCAAGGCAAGGCAAGGGTAACGGAAGGAACGGCACGGCAAGGGGAAACAAGGCTAAGGGACGACAACGCACGGGTAGGCAATGCACGGCAAGGCAAGGAAAGGGTAACGCAAGGCAAGGCACGGTGAGGCAAGGCAAGGCGGATGCACGACAACGCACGTCTAGGCAATTCACGGCAAGGCAAGGAAAGGGTAACGCAAGGCAAGGCACGGTCAGGCGAGGCAAGGCTAAGGCACGACAACGCACGGCTAGACAATGCACGGCAAGGGAAGGAAAGGGTAACGCACGGCAAGGCACGGTTAGGCGAGGCAAGGCTAAGACACGACAACTCAAGGCTAGGCAATGCACGGAAGGCAAGCAAAGAGTAACGGAAGGCAAGGAATGCAAGGCAAAGCAAGGCAACGCAAGCAAGTCTATGGCAAGTTGAAAAAAGGCTAAGACACGACCAAGCAAGGCTAGGCAATGCACGGAAGGCAAGCAAAGAGTAACGGAAGGCTTTGAAGGCAAGGCAAAGCAAGGCAACGCAAGCAAGGCTATGGCAAGGTGAAACAAGGCTAAGGCACTACAACGCACGGCTAGGCAGTCCACGGCAAGGCAAGGAAAGGGGAACGCCAGGCAAGGCACGGTCAGGCGAGGCAAGGCTAAGGCAGGACAACGCAAGGCTAGGCAAGGAACGGAAGGCAAGCAAAGATTAACTGAAGGCAAGGAAGGCAAGGGAAAGCAAGGGAAGGCAAGGGCAACGGAAGGAACGGCACGGTAAGGGGAAACAAAGTTAGGCAGGACAATGCAGGGCTAGGCAATGCACGGCAAGGCAAGGAAAGGGTAACGCAAGGCCAGGCACGGTGAGGCAAGACAAGGCAAATGCACGACAACGCACGGCTAGGCAATGCACGGCAAGGCAAAGAAAGTGTACCGCAAGGGAAGGCACGGTCAGGCGAGGCAAGGCTAAGGCACGACAACGCAAGGCTAGGCAATGCACGGAAGGCAAGCAAAGATTAACAGAAGGCAAGGAATGCAAGGGAAAGCAGGGGAAGGCAAGGGTAACGAAAGGAACGGCACGGTGAGGGGAAACAAGGCTAACGCACGACAACACAGTGCTACGCAATGCAGGGCAAGGCAAGGAAAGGGTAACGCAAGGCAAGGCACGGTTTGGGGAGGCAAGGCTAATGCACGACAACGCAAGGCTAGGCAGTGCAAGGCTAGGCAAGGAAAGAGTAACGGAAGGCAAGGAAAGCAAGGCCAAGCAAGGCAACGCAAGCAAGGCTATGGCAAGGTGAAAAAAGTCTAAGGCACGACCACGCAAGGCTAGGCAATGCACGGAAGGCAAGCAAAGAGTAACGGAAGGCAGGGAAGGTAAGGGAAAGCAAGGCAACGCAAGCAAGGCTATGGCAAGGTGATACAAGGCTAAGGCACGACAACGCACGTCTAGGCAGTGCACGGCTAGGCAAGGAAAGGGTAACGCAAGGCAAGGCACGGTCAGGCGAGGCAAGGCTAATGCACGACAACGCAAGGCTAGGCAATGAACGGAAGGCAAGCAAAGATTAACTGAAGGCAAGGAAGGCAAGGGAAAGCAAGGGAAGGCAAGGGTAATGGAAGAACGGCACGGTAAGGGGAAAAAAAGCTAAGGCACGACAATGCTGGGCTAGGCAAGGCACGGCAAGGCAAGGAAAGGGTAACGCAAGGCAAGGCACGGTCAGGCGAGGCAAGGGTAATGCACGACAACGCAAGGCTACGCAGTGCACGGCTAGGCAAGGAAAGAGTAACGGAAGGAAAGGAAGGCAAGGCAAAGCAAGGCAAGGCATGTGTAACAAAAGCCACGGCACGGCAAGGGGAAACAAGGCTAAGGCACTGCAACGCAAGGCTAAGCAATGCACGGCCAGGCAAGGAAAGGGTAACGCAAGGCAAGGCACGGTAAGGCAAGGCAAGGCTAATGCACGACAACGCACGGCTAGGCAATGTACGGCAAGGCAAGGAAAGGGAAACGGAAACCAAGGAAGGCAAGGGAAAGCAAGGCAAGGCAAGGGTAACGGAAGGAACGGCACGGCAAGGGGAAACAAGGCTAAGGCACGACAACGCACGGCTAGGCAATGCACGGCAAGGCAAGGAAAGGGTAACGCTAGCCAAGGCACGGTTAGGCAAGGCAAGGCTAATGCAAGACAAGGCAAGGCTATGCAGTGCACGGCAAGGCTAGGAAAGAGTAACGGAAGGAAAGGAAGGCAAGGCAAAGCCAGGCCAGGCAAGTGTATCAAATGGCACAGCACGGGAAGGGGAAACAAGGCTAAGGCACGACAACGCACGGATAGGCAATGCACGGCAAGGCAAGGAAAGGGTAACGCAAGGCAAGGCACGGTCAGGCAAGGCAAGGCAAATACACGACAACGCAAGGCTAGGCAATGCACGGCAAGGCAAGGAAAGGGTAACGCAAGGGAAGGCACGGTCAGGCGAGGGAAGGCTAAGGAAGACAACGCAAGGCTAGGCAATGCACGGAATGCAAGCAAAGAGTAACGGAAGGCAAGGAAGGCAAGGGAAAGCAAGGCAAGGCAAGGGTAACGGAAGGAACGGCACGGCAAGGGGAAACAAGGCTAAGGCACGACAACGCACGGCTAGGCAATGCACGGCAAGGCAAGGAAAGGGTAACGCAAGCAAGGCACGGTGAGGCAAGGCAAGGCGGATGCACGACAACGCACGTCTAGGCAATTCACGGCAAGGCAAGGAAAGGGCAACGCAAGGCAAGGCACGGTCAGGCGAGGCAAGCCTAAGGCACGACAACGCAAGGCTAGGCAATGCACGGAAGGCAAGCAAAGAGTAACGGAAGGCAAGGAATGCAAGGGAAAGCAGGGGAAGGCAAGGGTAACGGAAGGAACGGCACGGTAAGGGCAAACAATGCTAAGGCACGACAGCGCAGGGCTAGGCAATGCAGGGCAAGGGAAGGAAAGGGTAACGCAAGGCAATTCACGGTTTGAGGAGGAAAGGCTAATGCACGACAACGCAAGGCTAGGCAGTGCACGGCTAGGCAAGGAAAGAGTAACGGAAGGCAAGGAAGGCAAGGGAAACCAAGGCAAAGCAAGGGTAACGGAAGGAACGGCTCGGCAAGGGGAAACAAGGCTAAGGCACGGCAACGCACGGCTAAGCAATGCACGGCCAGGCAAGGAAAGGGTAACGCAAGGCAAGGAACTGTCAGGCGAGGCAAGGCTAAGGCACGAAAAAGCAAGGCTAGGCAATGCACGGAAGGTAAGCAAAGAGTAACGGAAGGCAAGGAAAGCAAGGGAAAGCCAGGCAAGGTAAGGGTAACGCCAGGGAAGGCACGGTCAGGCAAGGCAAGGCTAATGCACGACAACGCAAGGCTAGGCAGTGCACGGTAAGGCAAGCAAAGAGTAACGGAAGGAAAGGAAGGCAAGGCAAATCTATGCAAGGCAAGTGAAACAAAAGGCACGGCACGGCAAGGGGAAACAAGGCTAAGGCACGACAACGGCTGCGCAATGCACGGCAAGGCAAGGAAAGGGTAACGCCAGGCAAGGCACGGTCAGGCAAGGCAAGGCTAATGCACGACAAGGCAAGGCTAGGCAATGAACGTCAAGGCAAGGAAAGGGTAACGCAAGGCAAGGCACGGTCAGGCGAGGCAAGGCTAAGGCACGACAACGCAAGGCTAGGTAATGCACGGAAGGCAAGCAAAGAGTAACGGAAGGCAAGGAAGGCAAGGGAAAGCAAGGCAAGTCAAGGGTAACGGAAGGAACGGCACGGCAAGGGGAAACAAGGCCAAGGTACGACAACGCACGGCTAGGCAATGCACGGCAAGGCAAGGAAAGGTTAACGCAAGGCAAGGAACGGTAAGGCAAGTAAAGGCTTATGCACGACAACGCACGGCTAGACAATGCACGGCAAGGGAAGGAAAGGGTAACGCAAGGCAAGGCACGGTTAGGCGAGGCAAGGCTAAGACACGACAACGCAAGGCTAGGCAATGCACGGAAGGCAAGCAAAGAGTAACGGTAGGCAAGGAATGGAAGGCAAAGCAAGGCAACGCAAGCAAGGCTATGGCAAGGTGAAAAAAGGCTAAGGCACGACCACGCAAGGCTAGGCAATGCACGGAAGGCAAGCAAAGAGTAACGGAAGGCAAGGAAGGCAAGGTAAAACAAGGCAACACAAGCAAGGCTATGGCAAGGTGAAACAAGCCTAAGGCACGACAACGCACGGCTAGGCAGTGAACGGCTAGGCAAGGAAAGGGTAACGCAAGGCAAGGCACGGTCAGGCGAGGCAAGGCTAAGGCACGACAACGCAAGGCTAGGCAATGAACGGAAGGCAAGCAAAGATTAACTGAAGGCAAGGAAGGCAAGGGAAAGCAAGGGAAGGCAAGGGTAACGGAAGGAACGGCACGGTAAGGGGAAACAAAGCTAAGGCACGACAATGCAGGGCTAGGCAAGGCACGGCAAGGCAAGGAAAGGGTAACGCAAGGCAAGGCACGGTCAGGCGAGGCAAGGGTAATGCACGACAACGCAAGGATACGCAGTGCACGGCTAGGCAAGGAAAGAGTAACGGAAGGAAAGGAAGGCAAGGCAAAGCAAGGCAAGGCATGTATAACAAAAGGCACGGCATGGCAAGGGGAAACAAGGCTAAGGCACGACAACGCACGGCTAGGCAATGCACGGCAAGGCAAGGAAAGGGTAACGCCATGCAAGGCACGGTCAGGCAAGGCAAGGCTAATGCACGACAAGGCAAGGCTAGGCAGTGCACGGCAATGCAAGGAAAGAGTAACGGAAGGAAAGGAAGGCAAGGCAAAGCCAGGCAAGGCAAGTGTATCAAAAGGCACGGCACGGCAAGGGGAAACAAGGCTAAGGCACGACAACGCACTGCTAGGCAATGCACGGCAAGGCAAGGAAAGGGTAACGCAAGGCAAGGCACGGTCAGGGAAGGCAAGGCTAATGCACGACAACGCACGGCTAGGCAATGCACGGCAAGGCAAGGAAAGGGTAACGCCAGGCAAGGCACGGTCAGGCAAGGCAAGGCTAATGCACGACAACGCACGGCTAGGCAATGCACGGCAAGGCAATGAAAGGGTAACGCAAGGCAAGGCAAGGTCAGGCGAGGCAAGGCTAATGCACGACAACGCAAGGCTAGGCAGTGCACGGCTAGTTAAGGAAAGAGTAACGGAAGGCAAGGAAGGCAAGGGAAACCAAGGCAAAGCAAGGGTAACGGAAGGAACGGCTCGGCAAGGGGAAACAAGGCTAAGGCACGGCAACGCACGGCTAGGCAATGCACGGCCAGGCAAGGAAAGGGTAACGCAAGGCAAGAAACTGTCAGGCGAGGCAAGGCTAAGGCACGAAAAAGCAAGGCTAGGCAATGCACGGAAGGTAAGCAAAGAGTAACGGAAGGCAAGGAAAGCAAGGGAAGGCCAGGCAAGGTAAGGGTAACGCCAGGGAAGGCACGGTCAGGCAAGGCAAGGCTAATGCACGACAACGCAAGGCTAGGCAGTGCACGGTAAGGCAAGGAAAGAGTAACGGAAGGAAAGGAAGGCAAGGCAAATCTATGCAAGGCAAGTGAAACAAAAGGCACGGCACGGCAAGGGGAAACAAGGCTAAGGCACGACAACGGCTACGCAATGCACGGCAAGGCAAGGAAAGGGTAACGCCAGGCAAGGCACGGTCAGGCAAGGCAAGGCTAATGCACGACAAGGCAAGGCTAGGCAATGAACGTCAAGGCAAGGAAAGGGTAACGCAAGGCAAGGCACGGTCAGGCGAGGCAAGGCTAAGGCACGACAACGCAAGGCTAGGCAATGCACGGAAGGCAAGCAAAGAGTAACGGAAGGCAAGGAAGGCAAGGGAAAGCAAGGCAAGGCAAGGGTAACGGAAGGAACGGCACGGCAAGGGGAAACAAGGCCAAGGTACGACAACGCACGGCTAGGCAATGCACGGCAAGGCAAGGAAATGGTAACGCAAGGCAAGGCACGGTAAGGCAAGGCAAGGCTTATGCACGACAACGCACGGCTAGACAATGCACGGCAAGGGAAGGAAAGGGTAACGCAAGGCAAGGCACGGTTAGGCGAGGCAAGGCTAAGACACGACAACGCAAGGCTGGGCAATGCACGGAAGGCAAGCAAAGAGTAACGGTAGGCAAGGAATGGAAGGCAAAGCAAGGCAACGCAAGCAAGGCTATGGCATGGTGAAAAAAGGCTAAGGCACGACCACGCAAGGCTAGGCAATGCACGGAAGGCAAGCAAAGAGTAACGGAAGGCAAGGAAGGCAAGGTAAAACAAGGCAACACAAGCAAGGCTATGGCAAGGTGAAACAAGCCTAAGGCACGACAACGCACGGCTAGGCAGTGAACGGCTAGGCAAGGAAAGGGTAACGCAAGGCAAGGCACGGTCAGGCGAGGCAAGGCTAAGGCACGACAACGCAAGGCTACGCAGTGCACGGCTAGGCAAGGAAAGAGTAACGGAAGGAAAGGAAGGCAAGGCAAAGCAAGGCAAGGCATGTATAACAAAAGGCACGGCATGGCAAGGGGAAACAAGGCTAAGGCACGACAACGCACGGCTAGGCAATGCACGGCAAGGCAAGGAAAGGGTAACGCCATGCAAGGCACGGTGAGGCAAGGCAAGGCTAATGCACGACAAGGCAAGGCTAGGCAGTGCACGGCAATGCAAGGAAAGAGTAACGGAAGGAAAGGAAGGCAAGGCAAAGCCAGGCAAGGCAAGTGTATCAAAAGGCACGGCACGGCAAGGGGAAAAAAGGCTAAGGCACGACAACGCACTGCTAGGCAATGCACGGCAAGGCAAGGAAAGGGTAACGCAAGGCAAGGCACGGTCAGGCACGGCAAGGCTAATGCACGACAACGCACGGCTAGGCAATGCACGGCAAGGCAAGGAAAGGGTAACGCCAGGCAAGGCACGGTCAGGCAAGGCAAGGCTAATGCACGACAACGCACGGCTAGGCAATGCACGGCAAGGCAATGAAAGGGTAACGCAAGGCAAGGCACGGTCAGGCGAGGCAAGGCTAAGGCACGACAACGCAAGGCTAGGCAATGCACGGAAGGCAAGCAAAGAGTAACGGAAGGCAAGGAAGGCAAGGGAAAGCAAGGCAAGGCAAGGGTAACGGAAGGAACGGCACGGCAAGGGGAAACAAGGCCAAGGCACGACAACGCACTGCTAGGCAATGCACGGCAAGGCAAGGAAAGGGTAACGCAAGGCAAGGCACGGTAAGGCAAGGCAAGGCTAATGCACGACAACGCACGGCTAGACAATGCACGGCAAGGGAAGGAAAGGGTAACGCACGGCAAGGCACGGTTAGGCGAGGCAAGGCTAAGACACGACAACTCAAGGCTAGGCAATGCACGGAAGGCAAGCAAAGAGTAACGGAAGGCAAGGAATGCAAGGCAAAGCAAGGCAACGCAAGCAAGTCTATGGCAAGGTGAAAACAGGCTAAGGCACGACCAAGCAAGGCTAGGCAATGCACGGAAGGCAAGCAAAGAGTAACGGAAGGCTTTGAAGGCAAGGCAAAGCAAGGCAACGCAAGCAAGGCTATGGCAAGGTGAAACAAGGCTAAGGCACGACAACGCACGGCTAGGCAGTGCACGGCTAGGCAAGGAAAGGGTAACGCCAGGCAAGGCACGGTCAGGCGAGGCAAGGCTAAGGGAGGACAACGCAAGGCTAGGCAAGGAACGGAAGGCAAGCAAAGATTAACTGAAGGCAAGGAAGGCAAGGGAAAGCAAGGGAAGGCAAGTGCAATGGAAGGAACGGCACGGTAAGGGGAAACAAAGCTAAGGCAGGACAGTGCAGGGCTAGGCAATGCACGGCAAGGCAAGGAAAGGGTAACGCAAGGCCAGGCACGGTGAGGCAAGACAAGGCAAATGCACGACAACGCACGGCTAGGCAATGCACGGCAAGGCAAAGAAAGTGTACCGCAAGGCAGCACGGTCAGGCGAGGCAAGGCTAAGGCACGACAACGCAAGGCTAGGCAATGCACGGAAGGCAAGCAAAGAGTAACAGAAGGCAAGGAATGCAAGGGAAAGCAGGGGAAGGCAAGGGTAACGAAAGGAACGGCACGGTGAGGGGAAACAAGGCTAACGCACGACAACACAGGGCTACGCAATGCAGGGCAAGGCAAGGAAAGGGTAACGCAACGCAAGGCACGGTTTGGGGAGGCAAGGCTAATGCACGACAACGCAAGCCTAGGCAGTGCAAGGCTAGGCAAGGAAAGAGTAACGGAAGGCAAGGAAAGCAATGCCAAGCAAGGCAACGCAAGCAAGGCTATGGCAAGGTGAAAAAAGGCTAAGGCACGACCACGAAGGCTAGGCAATGCACGGAAGGCAAGCAAAGAGTAACGGAAGGCAAGGAAGGTAAGGGAAAGCAAGGCAACGCAAGCAAGGCTATGGCAAGGTGATACAAGGCTAAGGCACGACAACGCACGTCTAGGCAGTGCACGGCTAGGCAAGGAAAGGGTAACGCAAGGCAAGGCACGGTCAGGCGAGGCAAGGCTAAGGCACGACAACGCACGGCTAGACAATGCACGGCAAGGGAAGGAAAGGGAAACGCACGGCAAGGCACGGTTAGGCGAGGCAAGGCTAAGACACGACAACTCAAGGCTAGGCAAGCACGGAAGGCAAGCAAAGTGTAACGGAAGGCAAGGAAGGCAAGGAAAAGCAAGGCAACGCAAGCAAGCTATGGCAAGGTGAAACAAGGCTAAGGCACGACAACGCAGGCTAGGCAGTGCACGGCTAGGCAAGGAAAGGGTAACGGCAAGGCAAAGGAAGGCAAGGCAAAGCAAGGCAACGTTAAGCAAGGAAGCAAGGAAAGCAGGGAAGGCAAGGGCAACGGAAGGAACGCACGGTAGGGGGCTAAGGCAGACAAGCAGGCTAGGCAATGCACGGCAAGGCAAGGAAAGGGTAACGCAAGGCAAGGCACGGTCAGGCGAGGCAAGGGTAATGCACGACAACGCAAGGCTACGCAGTGCACGGCTAGGCAAGGAAAGAGTAACGGAAGGAAAGGAAGGCAAGGCAAAGCAAGGCAAGGCATGTGTAACAAAAGGCACCGCACGGCAAGGGGAAACAAGGCTAAGGCACGGCAACGCAAGGCTAAGCAATGCACGGCCAGGCAAGGAAAGGGTAACGCAAGGCAAGGCACGGTAAGGCAAGGCAAGGCTAATGCACGACAACGCACGGCTAGGCAATGCACGGCAAGGCAAGGAAAGGGTAACGGAAACCAAGGAAGGCAAGGGAAAGCAAGGCAAGGCAAGTGTATCAAATGGCACGGCACGGGAAGGGGAAACAAGGCTAAGGCACGACAACGCACGGCTAGGCAATGCACGGCAAGGCAAGGAAAGGGTAACGCAAGCAAGGCACGGTGAGGCAAGCAAGGCGGATTCACGACAACGCTCGTCTAGGCACGGCAAGGCAAGGAAAGGGTAACGCAAGGCAAGGCACGGTCAGGCGAGGCAAGGCTAAGGCACGACAACGCAAGGCTAGGCAATGCACGGAAGGCAAGCAAAGAGTAACGGAAGGCAAGGAATGCAAGGGAAAGCAGGGGAAGGCAAGGGTAACGGAAGGAACGGCACGGTAAGGGGAAACAATGCTAAGGCACGACAACACAGGGCTAGGCAATGCAGGGCAAGGAAAGGAAAGGGTAACGCAAGGCAAGGCACGGTTTGGAAAGGCAAGGCTAATTCACGACAACGCAAGGCTAGGCAGTGCACGGCTAGGTAAGGAAAGAGTATCGGAAGGAAAGGAAGGCAAGGCAAAGCAAGGCAAGGCAAGTGTAACAAAAGGCAAGGCACGGCAAGGTGAACAAGGCTAAGGAACGGCAACGAACGGCTAGGCAATGCACGGCCAGGTAACGAAAGGGTAACGGAAGGCAAGGCACGGTCAGGCAAGGCAAGGCTAATGCACGACAAGGCAAGGCTGGGCAGTGCACGGCAAGGCAAGGAAAGAGTAACGGAAGGAAAGGAAGGCAAGGCAAACCCAGGCAAGGAAAGTGTATCAAACGGCACGGCACGGGAAGGGGAAACAAGGCTAAGGCACGACAACGCACGGCTAGGCAATGCACGGCAAGGCAAGGAAAGGGTATCGCAAGGCAAGGCACGGTCAGGCAAGGCAAGGCAAATGCACGACAACGCACGGCTAGGCAATGCACGGCAAGGCAAGGAAAGGGTAACGCAAGGGAAGGCACGGTCAGTCGAGGGAAGGCTAAGGCACGACAACGCAAGGCTAGGCAATGCACGGAAGGCAAGCAAAGAGTAACGGAAGGCAAGGAAGGCAAGGGAAAGCAAGGCAAGGCAAGGGTAACGGAAGGAACGGCACGGCAAGGGGAAACAAGGCTAAGGGACGACAACGCACGGGTAGGCAATGCACGGCAAGGCAAGGAAAGGGTAACGCAAGGCAAGGCACGGTGAGGCAAGGCAAGGCGGATGCACGACAACGCACGTCTAGGCAATTCACGGCAAGGCAAGGAAAGGGTAACGCAAGGCAAGGCACGGTCAGGCGAGGCAAGGCTAAGGCACGAAAACGCAAGGCTAGGCAATGCACGGAAGGCAAGCAAAGAGTAACGGAAGGCAAGGAATGCAAGGGAAAGCAGGGGAAGGCAAGGGTAAGGGAAGGAACGGTACGGTAAGGGCAAACAATGCTAAGGCACGACAGCGCAGGGCTAGGCAATGCAGGGCAAGGCAAGGAAAGGGTAACGCAAGGCAAGGCACGGTTTGGGGAGGCAAGGCTAATGCACGACAACGCAAGGCTAGGCAGTGCACGGCTAGGCAAGGAAAGAGTAACGGAAGGCCGGGAAGGCAAGGGAAACCAAGGCAAAGCAAGGGTAACGGAAGGAACGGCTCGGCAAGGGGAAACAAGGCTAAGGCACGGCAACGCACGGCTAAGCAATGCACGGCCAGGCAAGGAAAGGGTAACGCAAGGCAAGGCACTGTCAGGCGAGGCAAGGCTAAGGCACGAAAAAGCAAGGCTAGGCAATGCACGGAAGGTAAGCAAAGAGTAACGGAAGGCAAGGAAAGCAAGGGAAAGCCAGGCAAGGTAAGGGTAATGCCAGGCAAGGCACGGTCAGGCAAGGCAAGGCTAATGCACGACAACGCAAGGCTAGGCAGTGCACGGTAAGGCAAGGAAAGAGTAACGGAAGGAAAGGAAGGCAAGGCAAATCTATGCAAGGCAAGTGAAACAAAAGGCACGGCACGGCAAGGGGAAACAAGGCTAAGGCACGACAACGCACGGCTACGCAATGCACGGCAAGGCAAGGAAAGGGTAACGCCAGGCAAGGCACGGTCAGGCAAGGCAAGGCTAATGCACGACAAGGCAAGGGTAGGCAGTGCACGGCAATGCAAGGAAAGAGTAACGGAAGGAAGGAAGGCAAGGCAAAGCCAGGCAAGGCAAGTGTATCAAAAGGCACGGCACGGTAAGGGGAAACAAGGCTAAGGCACGACAACGCACTGCTAGGCAATGCACGGCAAGGCAAGGAAAGGGTAACGCAAGGCAAGGCACGGTGAGGCAAGGCAAGGCTAATGCACGACAACGCACGGCTAGGCAATGCACGTCAAGGCAAGGAAAGGGTACCGCCAGGCAAGGCACGGTCAGGCGAGGCAAGGCTAAGGCACGACAACGCAAGGCTAGGCAATGCACGGAAGGCAAGCAAAGAGTAACGGAAGGCAAGGAAGGCAAGGGAAAGCAAGGCAAGGCAAGGATAACGGAAGGAACGGCACGGCAAGGGGAAACAAGGCCAAGGCACGACAACGCACTGCTAGGCAATGCACGGCAAGGCAAGGAAAGGGTAACGCAAGGCAAGGCACGGTAAGGCAAGGCAAGGCTAATGCACGACAACGCACGGCTAGACAATGCACGGCAAGGGAAGGAAAGGGTAACGCACGGAAAGGCACGGTTAGGCGAGGCAAGGGTAAGACACGACAACACAAGGCTAGGCAATGCACGGAAGGCAAGCAAAGAGTAACGGAAGGCAAGGAATGCAAGGGAAAGCAGGGGAAGGCAAGGGTAACGGAAGGAACGGCACGGTAAGGGGAAACAATGCTAAGGCACGACAGCGCAGGGCTAGGCAATGCAGGGCAAGGGAAGGAAAGGGTAACGCAAGGCAATTCACGGTTTGAGGAGGAAAGGCTAATGCACGACAACGCAAGGCTAGGCAGTGCACGGCTAGGCAAGGAAAGAGTAACGGAAGGCAAGGAAGGCAAGGGAAACCAAGGCAAAGCAAGGGTAACGGAAGGAACGGCTCGGCAAGGGGAAACAAGGCTAAGGCACGGCAACGCACGGCTAAGCAATGCACGGCCAGGCAAGGAAAGGGTAACGCAAGGCAAGGAACTGTCAGGCGAGGCAAGGCTAAGGCACGAAAAAGCAAGGCTAGGCAATGCACGGAAGGCAAGTAAAGAGTAACGGAAGGCAAGGAAGGCAAGGAAGGCAAGGGGAAGGAACGGCACGGCAAGGGGAAACAAGGCCAAGGCACGACAACGCACGGCTAGGCAATGCACGGCAAGGCAAGGAAAGAGTAACGCAAGGCAAGTCACGGTAAGGCAAGGCAAGGCTAATGCACGACAACGCACGGCTAGACAATGCACGGTAAGGGAAGGAAAGGGTAACGCACGGCAAGGCACGGTTAGGCGAGGCAAGGCTAAGACACGAGAACGCAAGGCTAGGCAATGCAGGGAAGGCAAGCAAAGAGTAACGGTAGGCAAGGAATCGAAGGCAAAGCAAGGCAACGCAAGCAAGGCTATGGGAAGGTGAAAAAAGGCTAAGGCACGACCACGCAAGGCTAGGCAATGCACGGAAGGCAAGCAAAGAGTAACGGAAGGCAAGGAAGGCAAGGTAAAACAAGGCAACACAAGCAAGGCTATGGCAAGGTGAAACAAGCCTAAGGCACGACAACGCACGGCTAGGCAGTGAACGGCTAGGCAAGGAAAGGGTAACGCAAGGCAAGGCACGGTCAGGCGAGGCAAGGCTAAGGCACGACAACGCAAGGCTAGGCAATGCACGGAAGGCAAGCAAAGAGTAACGGAAGGCAAGGAATGCAAGGGAAAGCAAAGGCAAGGCAATGGTAACGGAAGGAACGGCTACGGCAAGGGGAAACAAGGCTAAGGCACGGCAACGCACGGCTAGGCAATGCATGGCCAGGCAAGGAAAGTGTAACGCAAGGCAAGGCACTGTCAGGCGAGGCAAGGCTAAGGCACGACAAAGCAAGGCTAGGCAATGCACGGAAGGTAAGCAAAGAGTAACGGAAGGCAAGGAAAGCAAGGGAAAGCAAGGCAAGGTAAGGGTAACGCCAGGCAAGGCACGGTCAGGCAAGGCAAGGCTAATGCACGACAACGCACGGCTAGGCAATGCACGGCAAGGCAATGAAAGGGTAACGCAAGGCAAGGCACGGTCAGGCGAGGCAAGGCTAAGGCACGACAACGCAAGGCTAGGCAATGCACGGAAGGCAAGCAAAGAGTAAAGGAAGGCAAGGAAGGCAAGGGAAAGCAAGGCAAGGCAAGGGTAACGGAAGGAACGGCACGGCAAGGGGAAACAAGGCCAAGGCACGACAACGCACTGGTAGGCAATGCACGGCAAGGGAAGGAAAGGGTAACGCACGGCAAGGCACGGTTAGGCGAGGCAAGGCTAAGACACGACGACTCAAGGCTAGGCAATGCACGGAAGGCAAGCAAAGAGTAACGGAAGGCAAGGAATGCAAGGCAAAGCAAGGCAACGCAAGCAAGTCTATGGCAAGGTGAAAAAAGGCTAAGGCACGACCAAGCAAGGCTAGGCAATGCACGGAAGGCAAGCAAAGAGTAACGGAAGGCTTTGAAGGCAAGGCAAAGCAAGGCAACGCAAGCAAGGCTATGGCAAGGTGAAACAAGGCTAAGGCACGACAACGCACGGCTAGGCAGTGCACGGCTAGGCAAGGAAAGGGTAACGCCAGGCAAGGCACGGTCAGGCGAGGCAAGGCTAAGGCAGGACAACGCAAGGCTAGGCAAGGAACGGAAGGCAAGCAAAGATTAACTGAAGGCAAGTAAGGCAAGGGAAAGCAAGGGAAGGCAAGGGCAATGGAAGGAACGGCACGGTAAGGGGAAACAAAGCTAAGGCAGGACAATGCAGGGCTAGGCAATGCACGGCAAGGCAAGGAAAGGGTAACGCAAGGCCAGGCACGGTGAGGCAAGACAAGGCAAATGCACGACAACGCACGGCTAGGCAATGCACGGCAAGGCAAAGAAATTGTACCGCAAGGCAAGGCACGGTCAGGCGAGGCAAGGCTAAGGCACGACAACGCAAGGCTAGGCAATGCACGGAAGGCAAGCAAAGAGTAACAGAAGGCAAGGAATGCAACTGAAAGCAGGGGAAGGCAAGGGTAACGAAAGGAACGGCACGGTGAGGGGAAACAAGGCTAACGCACGACAACACAGGGCTACGCAATGCAGGGCAAGGCAAGGAAAGGGTAACGCAAGGCAAGGCACGGTTTGGGGAGGCAAGGCTAATGCACGACAACTCAAGGCTAGGCAGTGCAAGGCTAGGCAAGGAAAGAGTAACGGAAGGCAGGGAAAGCAAGGCCAAGCAAGTCAACGCAAGCAAGGCTATGGCAAGGTGAAAAAAGTCTAAGGCACGACCACGCAAGGCTAGGCAATGCACGGAAGGCAAGCAAAGAGTAACGGAAGGCAAGGAAGGTAAGGGAAAGCAAGGCAACGCAAGCAAGTCTATGGCAAGGTGATACAAGGCTAAGGCACGACAACGCACGTCTAGGCAGTGCACGGCTAGGCAAGGAAAGGGTAACGCAAGGCAAGGCACGGTCAGGCGAGGCAAGGCTAATGCACGACAACGCAAGGCTAGGCAATGAACGGAAGGCAAGCAAAGATTAACTGAAGGCAAGGAAGGCAAGGGAAAGCACGGGAAGGCAAGGGTAACGGAAGGAACGGCACGGTAAGGGGAAAAAAAGCTAAGGCACGACAATGCTGGGCTAGGCAAGGCACGGCAAGGCAAGGAAAGGGTAACGCAAGGCAAGGCACGGTCAGGCGAGGCAAGGGTAATGCACGACAAGGCAAGGCTACGCAGTGCACGGCTAGGCAAGGAAAGAGTAACGGAAGGAAAGGAAGGCAAGGCAAAGCAAGGCAAGGCATGTGTAACAAAAGCCACGGCACGGCAAGGGGAAACAAGGCTAAGGCACGACAACGCACGGCTAGGCAATGCACGGCAAGGCAAGGAAAGGCTAACGCAAGCAAGGCACGGTGAGGCAAGGCAAGGCGGATGCACGACAACGCACGTCTAGGCAATTCACGGCAAGGCAAGGAAAGGGTAATGCAAGGCAAGGCACGGTTTGGAAAGGCAAGGCTAATTCACGACAACGCAAGGCTAGGCAGTGCACGGCTAGGTAAGGAAAGAGTAACGGAAGGAAAGGAAGGCAAGGCAAAGCAAGGCAAGGCAAGTGTAACAAAAGGCAAGGCACGGCAAGGGGAAACAAGGCTAAGGAACGGCAACGAACGGCTAGGCAATGCACGGCCAGGTAAGGAAAGGGTAACGGAAGGCAAGGCACGGTCAGGCAAGGCAAGGCTAATGCACGACAACGCATGGCTAGGCAATTCACGGCAAGGCAAGGAAAGGGTAACGGAAACCAAGGAAGTCAAGGGAAAGCAAGGCAAGGCAAGGGTAACAGAAGGAACGGCACGGCAAGGGGAAACAAGGCTAAGGCACGACAACGCACGGCTAGGCAATGCACAGCAAGGCAAGGAAAGGGTAACGCCAGCCAAGGCACGGTCAGGCAAGGCAAGGCTAATGCACGACAAGGCAAGGCTAGGCAGTGCACGGCAAGGCAAGGAAAGAGTAACGGAAGGAAAGGAAGGCAAGGCAAATCTATGCAAGGCAAGTGAAACAAAAGGCACGGCACGGGAAGGGGAAACAAGGCTAAGGCACGACAACGCACGGCTAGGCAATGCACGGCAAGGCAAGGAAAGGGTAACGCAAGGGAAGGCACGGTCAGGCGAGGGAAGGCTAAGGCACGACAACGCAAGGCTAGGCAATGCACGGAAGGCAAGCAAAGAGTAACGGAAGGCAAGGAAGGCAAGGGAAAGCAAGGCAAGGCAAGGGTAACGGAAGGAACGGCACGGCAAGGGGAAACAAGGCTAAGGGACGACAACGCACGGGTAGGCAATGCACGGCAAGGCAAGGAAAGGGTAACGCAAGGCAAGGCACGGTGAGGCAAGGCAAGGCGGATGCACGACAACGCACGTCTAGGCAATTCACGGCAAGGCAAGGAAAGGGTAACGCAAGGCAAGGCACGGTCAGGCGAGGCAAGGCTAAGGCACGACAACGCACGGCTAGACAATGCACGGCAAGGGAAGGAAAGGGTAACGCACGGCAAGGCACGGTTAGGCGAGGCAAGGCTAAGACACGACCAAGCAAGGCTAGGCAATGCACGGAAGGCAAGGAAAGAGTAACGGAAGGCTTTGAAGGCAAGGCAAAGCAAGGCAACGCAAGCAAGGCTATGGCAAGGTCAAACAAGGCTAAGGCACTACAACGCACGGCTAGGCAGTCCACGGCAAGGCAAGGAAAGGGGAACGCCAGGCAAGGCACGGTCAGGCGAGGCAAGGCTAAGGCAGGACAACGCAAGGCTAGGCAAGGAACGGAAGGCAAGCAAAGATTAACTGAAGGCAAGGAAGGCAAGGGAAAGCAAGGGAAGGCAAGGGCAACGGAAGGAACGGCACGGTAAGGGGAAACAAAGTTAGGCAGGACAATGCAGGGCTAGGCAATGCACGGCAAGGCAAGGAAAGGGTAACGCAAGGCCAGGCACGGTGAGGCAAGACAAGGCAAATGCACGACAACGCACGGCTAGGCAATGCACGGCAAGGCAAAGAAAGTGTACCGCAAGGGAAGGCACGGTCAGGCGAGGCAAGGCTAAGGCACGACAACGCAAGGCTAGGCAATGCACGGAAGGCAAGCAAAGAGTAACAGAAGGCAAGGAATGCAAGGGAAAGCAGGGGAAGGCAAGGGTAACGAAAGGAACGGCACGGTGAGGGGAAACAAGGCTAACGCACGACAACACAGTGCTACGCAATGCAGGGCAAGGCAAGGAAAGGGTAACGCAAGGCAAGGCACGGTTTGGGGAGGCAAGGCTAATGCACGACAACGCAAGGCTAGGCAGTGCAAGGCTAGGCAAGGAAAGAGTAACGGAAGGCAAGGAAAGCAAGGCCAAGCAAGGCAACGCAAGCAAGGCTATGGCAAGGTGAAAAAAGTCTAAGGCACGACCACGCAAGGCTAGGCAATGCACGGAAGGCAAGCAAAGAGTAACGGAAGGCAGGGAAGGTAAGGGAAAGCAAGGCAACGCAAGCAAGGCTATGGCAAGGTGATACAAGGCTAAGGCACGACAACGCACGTCTAGGCAGTGCACGGCTAGGCAAGGAAAGGGTAACGCAAGGCAAGGCACGGTCAGGCGAGGCAAGGCTAATGCACGACAACGCAAGGCTAGGCAATGAACGGAAGGCAAGCAAAGATTAACTGAAGGCAAGGAAGGCAAGGGAAAGCAAGGGAAGGCAAGGGTAATGGAAGAACGGCACGGTAAGGGGAAAAAAAGCTAAGGCACGACAATGCTGGGCTAGGCAAGGCACGGCAAGGCAAGGAAAGGGTAACGCAAGGCAAGGCACGGTCAGGCGAGGCAAGGGTAATGCACGACAACGCAAGGCTACGCAGTGCACGGCTAGGCAAGGAAAGAGTAACGGAAGGAAAGGAAGGCAAGGCAAAGCAAGGCAAGGCATGTGTAACAAAAGCCACGGCACGGCAAGGGGAAACAAGGCTAAGGCACTGCAACGCAAGGCTAAGCAATGCACGGCCAGGCAAGGAAAGGGTAACGCAAGGCAAGGCACGGTAAGGCAAGGCAAGGCTAATGCACGACAACGCACGGCTAGGCAATGTACGGCAAGGCAAGGAAAGGGAAACGGAAACCAAGGAAGGCAAGGGAAAGCAAGGCAAGGCAAGGGTAACGGAAGGAACGGCACGGCAAGGGGAAACAAGGCTAAGGCACGACAACGCACGGCTAGGCAATGCACGGCAAGGCAAGGAAAGGGTAACGCTAGCCAAGGCACGGTTAGGCAAGGCAAGGCTAATGCAAGACAAGGCAAGGCTATGCAGTGCACGGCAAGGCTAGGAAAGAGTAACGGAAGGAAAGGAAGGCAAGGCAAAGCCAGGCCAGGCAAGTGTATCAAATGGCACAGCACGGGAAGGGGAAACAAGGCTAAGGCACGACAACGCACGGCTAGGCAATGCACGGCAAGGCAAGGAAAGGGTAACGCAAGGCAAGGCACGGTCAGGCAAGGCAAGGCAAATACACGACAACGCAAGGCTAGGCAAGGCAAGGCAAGGAAATGCACGGTCAGGCAACGCAACAAGGTAGGCTAGGCAAAGATAACGGAAGGCAAGGAAGGCAAGGGAAAGCAAGGCAACAAGGGCAAGGCAAGGGGGCTAAGGCACGACAACGCACGGCTAGGCAAACGGCAAGGCAAGGAAAGGGTAACGGCAAGGCACGGTGAGGCAAGGCAAGGCGGATGCACGACAACGCAGTCTAGGCAATTCACGGCAAGGCAAGGAAAGGGCACGCAAGGCAAGGCACGGCAGGCGAGGCAAGCCTAAGGCACGACAACGCAAGGCTAGGCAATGCACGGAAGGCAAGCAAAGAGTAACGGAAGGCAAGGAATGCAAGGGAAAGCATGGGAAGGCAAGGGTAACGGAAGGAACGGCACGGTAAGGGCAAACAATGCTAAGGCACGACAGCGCAGGGCTAGGCAATGCAGGGCAAGGGAAGGAAAGGGTAACGCAAGGCAATTCACGGTTTGAGGAGGAAAGGCTAATGCACGACAACGCAAGGCTAGGCAGTGCACGGCTAGGCAAGGAAAGAGTAACGGAAGGCAAGGAAGGCAAGGGAAACCAAGGAAAAGCAAGGGTAACGGAAGGAACGGCTCGGCAAGGGGAAACAAGGCTAAGGCACGGCAACGCACGGCTAAGCAATGCACGGCCAGGCAAGGAAAGGGTAACGCAAGGCAAGGAACTGTCAGGCGAGGCAAGGCTAAGGCACGAAAAAGCAAGGCTAGGCAATGCACGGAAGGTAAGCAAAGAGTAACGGAAGGCAAGGAAAGCAAGGGAAAGCCAGGCAAGGTAAGGGTAACGCCAGGGAAGGCACGGTCAGGCAAGGCAAGGCTAATGCACGACAACGCAAGGCTAGGCAGTGCACGGTAAGGCAAGGAAAGAGTAACGGAAGGAAAGGAAGGCAAGGCAAATCTATGCAAGGCAAGTGAAACAAAAGGCACGGCACGGCAAGGGGAAACAAGGCTAAGGCACGACAACGGCTACGCAATGCACGGCAAGGCAAGGAAAGGGTAACGCCAGGCAAGGCACGGTCAGGCAAGGCAAGGCTAATGCACGACAAGGCAAGGCTAGGCAATGAACGTCAAGGCAAGGAAAGGGTAACGCAAGGCAAGGCACGGTCAGGCGAGGCAAGGCTAAGGCACGACAACGCAAGGCTAGGCAATGCACGGAAGGCAAGCAAAGAGTAACGGAAGGCAAGGAAGGCAAGGGAAAGCAAGGCAAGGCAAGGGTAACGGAAGGAACGGCACGGCAAGGGGAAACAAGGCCAAGGTACGACAACGCACGGCTAGGCAATGCACGGCAAGGCAAGGAAAGGTTAACGCAAGGCAAGGAACGGTAAGGCAAGTAAAGGCTTATGCACGACAACGCACGGCTAGACAATGCACGGCAAGGGAAGGAAAGGGTAACGCAAGGCAAGGCACGGTTAGGCGAGGCAAGGCTAAGACACGACAACGCAAGGCTAGGCAATGCACGGAAGGCAAGCAAAGAGTAACGGTAGGCAAGGAATGGAAGGCAAAGCAAGGCAACGCAAGCAAGGCTATGGCAAGGTGAAAAAAGGCTAAGGCACGACCACGCAAGGCTAGGCAATGCACGGAAGGCAAGCAAAGAGTAACGGAAGGCAAGGAAGGCAAGGTAAAACAAGGCAACACAAGCAAGGCTATGGCAAGGTGAAACAAGCCTAAGGCACGACAACGCACGGCTAGGCAGTGAACGGCTAGGCAAGGAAAGGGTAACGCAAGGCAAGGCACGGTCAGGCGAGGCAAGGCTAAGGCACGACAACGCAAGGCTAGGCAATGAACGGAAGGCAAGCAAAGATTAACTGAAGGCAAGGAAGGCAAGGGAAAGCAAGGGAAGGCAAGGGTAACGGAAGGAACGGCACGGTAAGGGGAAACAAAGCTAAGGCACGACAATGCAGGGCTAGGCAAGGCACGGCAAGGCAAGGAAAGGGTAACGCAAGGCAAGGCACGGTCAGGCGAGGCAAGGGTAATGCACGACAACGCAAGGCTACGCAGTGCACGGCTAGGCAAGGAAAGAGTAACGGAAGGAAAGGAAGGCAAGGCAAAGCAAGGCAAGGCATGTATAACAAAAGGCACGGCATGGCAAGGGGAAACAAGGCTAAGGCACGACAACGCACGGCTAGGCAATGCACGGCAAGGCAAGGAAAGGGTAACGCCATGCAAGGCACGGTCAGGCAAGGCAAGGCTAATGCACGACAAGGCAAGGCTAGGCAGTGCACGGCAATGCAAGGAAAGAGTAACGGAAGGAAAGGAAGGCAAGGCAAAGCCAGGCAAGGCAAGTGTATCAAAAGGCACGGCACGGCAAGGGGAAACAAGGCTAAGGCACGACAACGCACTGCTAGGCAATGCACGGCAAGGCAAGGAAAGGGTAACGCAAGGCAAGGCACGGTCAGGGAAGGCAAGGCTAATGCACGACAACGCACGGCTAGGCAATGCACGGCAAGGCAAGGAAAGGGTAACGCCAGGCAAGGCACGGTCAGGCAAGGCAAGGCTAATACACGACAACGCACGGCTAGGCAATGCACGGCAAGGCAATGAAAGGGTAACGCAAGGCAAGGCAAGGTCAGGCGAGGCAAGGCTAATGCACGACAACGCAAGGCTAGGCAGTGCACGGCTAGTTAAGGAAAGAGTAACGGAAGGCAAGGAAGGCAAGGGAAACCAAGGCAAAGCAAGGGTAACGGAAGGAACGGCTCGGCAAGGGGAAACAAGGCTAAGGCACGGCAACGCACGGCTAAGCAATGCACGGCCAGGCAAGGAAAGGGTAACGCAAGGCAAGGAACTGTCAGGCGAGGCAAGGCTAAGGCACGAAAAAGCAAGGCTAGGCAATGCACGGAAGGTAAGCAAAGAGTAACGGAAGGCAAGGAAAGCAAGGGAAGGCCAGGCAAGGTAAGGGTAACGCCAGCGAAGGCACGGTCAGGCAAGGCAAGGCTAATGCACGACAACGCAAGGCTAGGCAGTGCACGGTAAGGCAAGGAAAGAGTAACGGAAGGAAAGGAAGGCAAGGCAAATCTATGCAAGGCAAGTGAAACAAAAGGCACGGCACGGCAAGGGGAAACAAGGCTAAGGCACGACAACGGCTACGCAATGCACGGCAAGACAAGGAAAGGGTAACGCCAGGCAAGGCACGGTCAGGCAAGGCAAGGCTAATGCACGACAAGGCAAGGCTAGGCAATGAACGTCAAGGCAAGGAAAGGGTAACGCAAGGCAAGGCACGGTCAGGCGAGGCAAGGCTAAGGCACGACAACGCAAGGCTAGGCAATGCACGGAAGGCAAGCAAAGAGTAACGGAAGGCAAGGAAGGCAAGGGAAAGCAAGGCAAGGCAAGGGTAACGGAAGGAACGGCACGGCAAGGGGAAACAAGGCCAAGGTACGACAACGCACGGCTAGGCAATGCACGGCAAGGCAAGGAAAGGGTAACGCAAGGCAAGGCACGGTAAGGCAAGGCAAGGCTTATGCACGACAACGCACGGCTAGACAATGCACGGCAAGGGAAGGAAAGGGTAACGCAAGGCAAGGCACGGTTAGGCGAGGCAAGGCTAAGACACGACAACGCAAGGCTGGGCAATGCACGGAAGGCAAGCAAAGAGTAACGGTAGGCAAGGAATGGAAGGCAAAGCAAGGCAACGCAAGCAAGGCTATGGCAAGGTGAAAAAAGGCTAAGGCACGACCAGGCAAGGCTAGGCAATGCACGGAAGGCAAGCAAAGAGTAACGGAAGGCAAGGAAGGCAAGGTAAAACAAGGCAACACAAGCAAAGCTATGGCAAGGTGAAACAAGCCTAAGGCACGACAAAGCACGGCTAGGCAGTGAACGGCTAGGCAAGGACAGGGTAACGCAAGGCAAGGCACGGTCAGGCGAGGCAAGGCTAAGGCACGACATCGCAAGGCTACGCAGTGCACGGCTAGGCAAGGAAAGAGTAACGGAAGGAAAGGAAGGCAAGGCAAAGCAAGGCAAGGCATGTATAACAAAAGGCACGGCATGGCAAGGGGAAACAAGGCTAAGGCACGACAACGCACGGCTAGGCAATGCACGGCAAGGCAAGGAAAGGGTAACGCCATGCAAGGCACGGTGAGGCAAGGCAAGGCTAATGCACGACAAGGCAAGGCTAGGCAGTGCACGGCAATGCAAGGAAAGAGTAACGGAAGGAAAGGAAGGCAAGGCAAAGCCAGGCAAGGCAAGTGTATCAAAAGGCACGGCACGGCAAGGGGAAACAAGGCTAAGGCACGACAACGCACTGCTAGGCAATGCACGGCAAGGCAAGGAAAGGGTAACGCAAGGCAAGGCACGGTCAGGCAAGGCAAGGCTAATGCACGACAACGCACGGCTAGGCAATGCACGGCAAGGCAAGGAAAGGGTAACGCCAGGCAAGGCACGGTGAGGCAAGGCAAGGCTAATGCACGACAACGCACGGCTAGGCAATGCACGGCAAGGCAATGAAAGGGTAACGCAAGGCAAGGCACGGTCAGGCGAGGCAAGGCTAAGGCACGACAACGCAAGTCTAGGCAATGCACGGAAGGCAAGCAAAGAGTAACGGAAGGCAAGGAAGGCAAGGGAAAGCAAGGCAAGGCAAGGGTAACGGAAGGAACGGCACGGCAAGGGGAAACAAGGCCAAGGCACGACAACGCACTGCTAGGCAATGCACGGCAAGGCAAGGAAAGGGTAACGCAAGGCAAGGCACGGTAAGGCAAGGCAAGGCTAATGCACGACAACGCACGGCTAGACAATGCACGGCAAGGGAAGGAAAGGGAAACGCACGGCAAGGCACGGTTAGGCGAGGCAAGGCTAAGACACGACAACGCAAGCCTAGGCAGTGCAAGGCTAGGCAAGGAAAGAGTAACGGAAGGCAAGGAAAGCAATGCCAAGCAAGGCAACGCAAGCAAGGCTATGGCAAGGTGAAAAAAGGCTAAGGCACGACCACGAAGGCTAGGCTATGCACGGAAGGCAAGCAAAGAGTAACGGAAGGCAAGGAAGGTAAGGGAAAGCAAGTCAACGCAAGCAAGGCTATGGCAAGGTGATAAAAGGGTAAGGCACGACAACGCACGTCTAGGCAGTGCACGGCTAGGCAAGGAAAGGGTAACGCAAGGCAAGGCACGGTCAGGCGAGGCAAGGCTAAGGCACGACAACGCACGGCTAGACAATGCACGGCAAGGGAAGGAAAGGGAAACGCACGGCAAGGCACGGTTAGGCGAGGCAAGGCTAAGACACGACAACTCAAGGCTAGGCAATGCACGGAAGGCAAGCAAAGTGTAACGGAAGGCAAGGAATGCAAGGAAAAGCAAGGCAACGCAAGCAAGTCTATGGCAAGGTGAAAAAAGGCTAAGGCACGACCAAGCAAGGCTAGGCAATGCACGGAAGGCAAGCAAAGAGTAACGGAAGGCTTTGAAGGGAAGGCAAAGCAAGGCAACGCAAGCAAGGCTATGGCAAGGTGAAACAAGGCTAAGGCACGACAACGCACGGCTAGGCAGTGCACGGCTAGGCAAGGAAAGGGTAACGCCAGGCCAGGCACGGTCAGGCGAGGCAAGGGTAATGCACGACAACGCAAGGCTACGCAGTGCACGGCTAGGCAAGGAAAGAGTAACGGAAGGAAAGGAAGGCAAGGCAAAGCAAGGCAAGGCATGTGTAACAAAAGGCACCGCACGGCAAGGGGAAACAAGGCTAAGGCACTGCAACGCAAGGCTAAGCAATGCACGGCCAGGCAAGGAAAGGGTAACGCAAGGCAAGGCACGGTAAGGCAAGGCAAGGCTAATGCACGACAACGCACGGCTAGGCAATGCACGGCAAGGCAAGGAAAGGGTAACGGAAACCAAGGAAGGCAAGGGAAAGCAAGGCAAGGCAAGTGTATCAAATGGCACGGCACGGGAAGGGGAAACAAGGCTAAGGCACGACAACGCACGGCTAGGCAATGCACGGCAAGGCAAGGAAAGGGTAACGCAAGCAAGGCACGGTGAGGCGAGGCAAGGCTAAGGCACGACAACGCAAGGCTAGGCAATGCACGGAAGGCAAGCAAAGAGTAACGGAAGGCAAGGAATGCAAGGGAAAGCAGGGGAAGGCAAGGGTAACGGAAGGAACGGCACGGTAAGGGGAAACAATGCTAAGGCACGACAACACAGGGCTAGGCAATGCAGGGCAAGGAAAGGAAAGGGTAACGCAAGGCAAGGCACGGTTTGGAAAGGCAAGGCTAATTCACGACAACGCAAGGCTAGGCAGTGCACGGCTAGGTAAGGAAAGAGTATCGGAAGGAAAGGAAGGCAAGGCAAAGCAAGGCAAGGCAAGTGTAACAAAAGGCAAGGCACGGCAAGGTGAACAAGGCTAAGGAACGGCAACGAACGGCTAGGCAATGCACGGCCAGGTAACGAAAGGGTAACGGAAGGCAAGGCACGGTCAGGCAAGGCAAGGCTAATGCACGACAAGGCAAGGCTAGGCAGTGCACGGCAAAGCAAGGAAAGAGTAACGGAAGGAAAGGAAGGCAAGGCAAACCCAGGCAAGGAAAGTGTATCAAACGGCACGGCACGGGAAGGGGAAACAAGGCTAAGGCACGACAACGCACGGCTAGGCAATGCACGGCAAGGCAAGGAAAGGGTATCGCAAGGCAAGGCACGGTCAGGCAAGGCAAGGCAAATGCACGACAACGCACGGCTAGGCAATGCACGGCAAGGCAAGGAAAGGGTAACGCAAGGGAAGGCACGGTCAGTCGAGGGAAGGCTAAGGCACGACAACGCAAGGCTAGGCAATGCACGGAAGGCAAGCAAAGAGTAACGGAAGGCAAGGAAGGCAAGGGAAAGCAAGGCAAGGCAAGGGTAACGGAAGGAACGGCACGGCAAGGGGAAACAAGGCTAAGGGACGACAACGCACGGGTAGGCAATGCACGGCAAGGCAAGGAAAGGGTAACGCAAGGCAAGGCACGGTGAGGCAAGGCAAGGCGGATGCACGACAACGCACGTCTAGGCAATTCACGGCAAGGCAAGGAAAGGGTAACGCAAGGCAAGGCACGGTCAGGCGAGGCAAGGCTAAGGCACGAAAACGCAAGGCTAGGCAATGCACGGAAGGCAAGCAAAGAGTAACGGAAGGAAAGGAAGGCAAGGCAAATCTATGCAAGGCAAGTGAAACAAAAGGCACGGCACGGCAAGGGGAAACAAGGCTAAGGCACGACAACGGCTACGCAATGCACGGCAAGACAAGGAAAGGGTAACGCCAGGCAAGGCACGGTCAGGCAAGGCAAGGCTAATGCACGACAAGGCAAGGCTAGGCAATGAACGTCAAGGCAAGGAAAGGGTAACGCAAGGCAAGGCACGGTCAGGCGAGGCAAGGCTAAGGCACGACAACGCAAGGCTAGGCAATGCACGGAAGGCAAGCAAAGAGTAACGGAAGGCAAGGAAGGCAAGGGAAAGCAAGGCAAGGCAAGGGTAACGGAAGGAACGGCACGGCAAGGGGAAACAAGGCCAAGGTACGACAACGCACGGCTAGGCAATGCACGGCAAGGCAAGGAAAGGGTAACGCAAGGCAAGGCACGGTAAGGCAAGGCAAGGCTTATGCACGACAACGCACGGCTAGACAATGCACGGCAAGGGAAGGAAAGGGTAACGCAAGGCAAGGCACGGTTAGGCGAGGC
Organism: Macrotis lagotis; assembly: GCF_037893015.1. Lineage (NCBI taxonomy): Eukaryota > Metazoa > Chordata > Mammalia > Peramelemorphia > Peramelidae > Macrotis > Macrotis lagotis. The sequence continues at coordinate 342,490 of NW_027421920.1, forward strand.
AAGGCTAAGACACGACAACGCAAGGCTGGGCAATGCACGGAAGGCAAGCAAAGAGTAACGGTAGGCAAGGAATGGAAGGCAAAGCAAGGCAACGCAAGCAAGGCTATGGCAAGGTGAAAAAAGGCTAAGGCACGACCAGGCAAGGCTAGGCAATGCACGGAAGGCAAGCAAAGAGTAACGGAAGGCAAGGAAGGCAAGGTAAAACAAGGCAACACAAGCAAAGCTATGGCAAGGTGAAACAAGCCTAAGGCACGACAACGCACGGCTAGGCAGTGAACGGCTAGGCAAGGACAGGGTAACGCAAGGCAAGGCACGGTCAGGCGAGGCAAGGCTAAGGCACGACATCGCAAGGCTACGCAGTGCACGGCTAGGCAAGGAAAGAGTAACGGAAGGAAAGGAAGGCAAGGCAAAGCAAGGCAAGGCATGTATAACAAAAGGCACGGCATGGCAAGGGGAAACAAGGCTAAGGCACGACAACGCACGGCTAGGCAATGCACGGCAAGGCAAGGAAAGGGTAACGCCATGCAAGGCACGGTGAGGCAAGGCAAGGCTAATGCACGACAAGGCAAGGCTAGGCAGTGCACGGCAATGCAAGGAAAGAGTAACGGAAGGAAAGGAAGGCAAGGCAAAGCCAGGCAAGGCAAGTGTATCAAAAGGCACGGCACGGCAAGGGGAAACAAGGCTAAGGCACGACAACGCACTGCTAGGCAATGCACGGCAAGGCAAGGAAAGGGTAACGCAAGGCAAGGCACGGTCAGGCAAGGCAAGGCTAATGCACGACAACGCACGGCTAGGCAATGCACGGCAAGGCAAGGAAAGGGTAACGCCAGGCAAGGCACGGTGAGGCAAGGCAAGGCTAATGCACGACAACGCACGGCTAGGCAATGCACGGCAAGGCAATGAAAGGGTAACGCAAGGCAAGGCACGGTCAGGCGAGGCAAGGCTAAGGCACGACAACGCAAGTCTAGGCAATGCACGGAAGGCAAGCAAAGAGTAACGGAAGGCAAGGAAGGCAAGGGAAAGCAAGGCAAGGCAAGGGTAACGGAAGGAACGGCACGGCAAGGGGAAACAAGGCCAAGGCACGACAACGCACTGCTAGGCAATGCACGGCAAGGCAAGGAAAGGGTAACGCAAGGCAAGGCACGGTAAGGCAAGGCAAGGCTAATGCACGACAACGCACGGCTAGACAATGCACGGCAAGGGAAGGAAAGGGAAACGCACGGCAAGGCACGGTTAGGCGAGGCAAGGCTAAGACACGACAACGCAAGCCTAGGCAGTGCAAGGCTAGGCAAGGAAAGAGTAACGGAAGGCAAGGAAAGCAATGCCAAGCAAGGCAACGCAAGCAAGGCTATGGCAAGGTGAAAAAAGGCTAAGGCACGACCACGAAGGCTAGGCTATGCACGGAAGGCAAGCAAAGAGTAACGGAAGGCAAGGAAGGTAAGGGAAAGCAAGGCAACGCAAGCAAGGCTATGGCAAGGTGATAAAAGGGTAAGGCACGACAACGCACGTCTAGGCAGTGCACGGCTAGGCAAGGAAAGGGTAACGCAAGGCAAGGCACGGTCAGGCGAGGCAAGGCTAAGGCACGACAACGCACGGCTAGACAATGCACGGCAAGGGAAGGAAAGGGAAACGCACGGCAAGGCACGGTTAGGCGAGGCAAGGCTAAGACACGACAACTCAAGGCTAGGCAATGCACGGAAGGCAAGCAAAGTGTAACGGAAGGCAAGGAATGCAAGGAAAAGCAAGGCAACGCAAGCAAGTCTATGGCAAGGTGAAAAAAGGCTAAGGCACGACCAAGCAAGGCTAGGCAATGCACGGAAGGCAAGCAAAGAGTAACGGAAGGCTTTGAAGGGAAGGCAAAGCAAGGCAACGCAAGCAAGGCTATGGCAAGGTGAAACAAGGCTAAGGCACGACAACGCACGGCTAGGCAGTGCACGGCTAGGCAAGGAAAGGGTAACGCCAGGCCAGGCACGGTCAGGCGAGGCAAGGGTAATGCACGACAACGCAAGGCTACGCAGTGCACGGCTAGGCAAGGAAAGAGTAACGGAAGGAAAGGAAGGCAAGGCAAAGCAAGGCAAGGCATGTGTAACAAAAGGCACCGCACGGCAAGGGGAAACAAGGCTAAGGCACGGCAACGCAAGGCTAAGCAATGCACGGCCAGGCAAGGAAAGGGTAACGCAAGGCAAGGCACGGTAAGGCAAGGCAAGGCTAATGCACGACAACGCACGGCTAGGCAATGCACGGCAAGGCAAGGAAAGGGTAACGGAAACCAAGGAAGGCAAGGGAAAGCAAGGCAAGGCAAGTGTATCAAATGGCACGGCACGGGAAGGGGAAACAAGGCTAAGGCACGACAACGCACGGCTAGGCAATGCACGGCAAGGCAAGGAAAGGGTAACGCAAGCAAGGCACGGTGAGGCAAGGCAAGGCGGATTCACGACAACGCTCGTCTAGGCAATTAACGGCAAGGCAAGGAAAGGGTAACGCAAGGCAAGGCACGGTCAGGCGAGGCAAGGCTAAGGCACGACAACGCAAGGCTAGGCAATGCACGGAAGGCAAGCAAAGAGTAACGGAAGGCAAGGAATGCAAGGGAAAGCAGGGGAAGGCAAGGGTAACGGAAGGAACGGCACGGTAAGGGGAAACAATGCTAAGGCACGACAACACAGGGCTAGGCAATGCAGGGCAAGGAAAGGAAAGGGTAACGCAAGGCAAGGCACGGTTTGGAAAGGCAAGGCTAATTCACGACAACGCAAGGCTAGGCAGTGCACGGCTAGGTAAGGAAAGAGTATCGGAAGGAAAGGAAGGCAAGGCAAAGCAAGGCCAGCCAAGGAAAGGGTGAAGGAAAGGAAGGCAAGGCAAAGCAAGGCAAGGCGGCGCCAGGCAAGGCACGGTCAGGCAAGGCAAGGCTAATGCACGACAAGGCAAGGGTAGGCAGTGCACGGCAATGCAAGGAAAGAGTAACGGAAGGAAGGAAGGCAAGGCAAAGCCAGGCAAGGCAAGTGTATCAAAAGGCACGGCACGGTAAGGGGAAACAAGGCTAAGGCACGACAACGCACTGCTAGGCAATGCACGGCAAGGCAAGGAAAGGGTAACGCAAGGCAAGGCACGGTGAGGCAAGGCAAGGCTAATGCACGACAACGCACGGCTAGGCAATGCACGGCAAGGCAAGGAAAGGCTAACGCAAGGCAAGGCACGGCAAGGCAAGGAAAGGGTAACGCAAGGCAAGGCACGGCAAGGGGAACAAGGCTAAGGAACGGCAACGAACGGCTAGGCAATGCACGGCCAGGTAACGAAAGGGTAACGGAAGGCAAGGCACGGTCAGGCGAGGCAAGGCTAAGGCACGACAACGCAAGGCTAGGCAATGCACGGAAGGCAAGCAAAGAGAAACGGAAGGCAAGGAAGGCAAGGGAAACCAAGGCAAGGCAAGGGTAACGGAAGGAACGGCTCGGCAAGGGGAAACAAGGCTAAGGCACGGCAACGCACGGCTAGGCAATGCACGGCCAGGCAACGAAAGTGTAACGCAAGGCAAGGCACTGTCAGGCGAGGCAAAGCTAAGGCACGACAAAGCAAGGCTAGGCAATGCACGGAAGGTAAGCAAAGAGTAACGGAAGGCAAGGAAAGCAAGGGAAAGCAAGGCAAGGTAAGGGTAACGCCAGGCAAGGCACGGTCAGGCAAGGCAAGGCTAATGCACGACAACGCAAGGCTAGGCAGTGCACGGTAAGGCAAGGAAAGAGTAACGGAAGGAAAGGAAGGCAAGGCAAATCTATGCAAGGCAAGTGAAACAAAAGGCACGGCACGGCAAGGGAAAACAAGGCTAAGGCACGACAACGCTCGGCTAGGCGATGCACGACAAGGCAAGGAAAGGGTAACGCAAGGCAAGGCACGGTGAGGCAAGGCAAGGCTAATGCACGACAACGCACGGCTAGGCAATGCACGGCAAGGCTAGGAAAGAATGACGGAAGGCAAGGAAGGCAAGGCAAAGCAACACAACGGAAGCAAGGCTATGGCAAGGTGAAACAAGGCTAAGGCACGACAACGCACTGTTAGGCAATGCACGGCAAGGCAAGGAAAGGGTAACGCAAAGCAAGGCACTGTCAGGGGACGCAAGGCTAAGGCACGACAACGCAAGGCTAGGCAATGCACGGAAGGTAAGCAAAAAGTAACGGAAGGCAAGGAAAGCAAGGGAAACCAAGGCAAGGTAAGGGTAACGCAAGGCAAGGCACGGTGAGGCAAGGCAAGGCTGATGCACGACAACGCACGGCTAGGCAATGCAAGGCAAGGCAAGGAAAGGGTAACGCAGGGCAAGGCACGGTCAGGCGAGGCAAGGCTAAGGCACGACAACGCAAGGGAAGGCAATGCACGGAAGGCAAGTAAAGAGTAACGGAAGGCAAGGAAGGCAAGGGAAAGCAGGGGAACGCAAGGGTATCGGAAGGAACGGCACGGCAAGGGGAAACAAGGCCAAGGCACGACAACCCACGGCTAGGCAATGCACGGCAAGGCAAGGAAAGAGTAACGCAAGGCAAGTCACGGTAAGGCAAGGCAAGGCTAATGCACGACAACGCACGGCTAGACAATGCACGGTAAGGGAAGGAAAGGGTAACGCACGGCAAGGCACGGTTAGGCGAGGCAAGGCTAAGACACGAGAACGCAAGGCTAGGCAATGAACGGAAGGCAAGCAAAGATTAACTGAAGGCAAGGAAGGCAAGGGAAAGCAAGGGAAGGCAAGGGTAACGGAAGGAACGGCACGGTAAGGGGAAACAAAGCTAAGGCACGACAATGCAGGGCTAGGCAAGGCACGGCAAGGCAAGGAAAGGGTAACGCAAGGCAAGGCACGGTCAGGCGAGGCAAGGGTAATGCACGACAACGCAAGGCTACGCAGTGCACGGCTAGGCAAGGAATGAGTAACGGAAGGAAAGGAAGGCAAGGCAAAGCAAGGCAAGGCATGTATAACAAAAGGCACGGCATGGCAAGGGGAAAAAAGGCTAAGGCACGACAACGCAATGCTAGGCAATGCACAGCAAGGCAAGGAAAGGGTAACGCAAGGCAAGGCACGGTCAGGCAAGGCAAGGCTAATGCACGACAAGGCAAGGCTAGGCAGTGCACGGCAATGCAAGGAAAGAGTAACGGAAGGAACGGAAGGCAAGGCAAAGCCAGGCAAGGCAAGTGTATCAAAAGGCACGGCACGGCAAGGGGAAACAAGGCTAAGGCACGACAACGCACTGCTAGGCAATGCACGGCAAGGCAAGGAAAGGGTAACGCAAGGCAAGGCACGGTGAGGCAAGGCAAGGCTAATGCACGACAACGCACGGCTAGGCAATGCACGGCAAGGCAAGGAAAGGGTAACGCCAGGCACGGCACGGTCAGGCAAGGCAAGGCTAATGCACGACAACGCACTGCTAGGCAATGCACGGCAAGGCAATGAAAGGGTAACGCAAGGCAAGGCACGGTCAGGCGAGGCAAGGCTAAGGCACGACAACGCAAGGCTAGGCAATGCACGGAAGGCAAGCAAAGAGTAACGGAAGGCAAGGAAGGCAAGGGAAAGCAAGGCAAGGCAAGGGTAACGGAAGGAACGGCACGGCAAGGGGAAACAAGGCCAAGGCACGACAACGCACTGCTAGGCAATGCACGGCAAGGCAAGGAAAGGGTAACGCAAGGCAAGGCACGGTTAGGCGAGGCAAGGCTAAGACACGACAACTCAAGGCTAGGCAATGCACGGAAGGCAAGCAAAGAGTAACGGAAGGCAAGGAATGCAAGGCAAAGCAAGGCAACGCAAGGAAGTCTATGGCAAGGTGAAAAAAGGCTAAGGCACGACCAAGCAAGGCTAGGCAATGCACGGAAGGCAAGCAAAGAGTAACGGAAGGCTTTGAAGGCAAGGCAAAGCAAGGCAACGCAAGCAAGGCTATGGCAAGGTGAAACAAGGCTAAGGCACGACAAGGCACGGCTAGGCAGTGCACGGCTAGGCAAGGAAAGGGTAACGCCAGGCAAGGCACGGTCAGGCGAGGCAAGGCTAAGGCAGGACAACGCAAGGCTAGGCAAGGAACGGAAGGCAAGCAAAGATTAACTGAAGGCAAGGAAGGCAAGGGAAAGCAAGGGAAGGCAAGGGCAACGGAAGGAACGGCACGGTAAGGGGAAACAAAGCTAAGGCAGGACAATGCAGGGCTAGGCAATGCAGGGCAAGGCAAGGAAAGGGTAACGCAAGGCCAGGCACGGTCAGGCGAGGCAAGGGTAATGCACGACAACGCAAGGCTAGGCAGTGCACGGCTAGGCAAGGAAAGAGTAACGGAAGGAAAGGAAGGCAAGGCAAAGCAAGGCAAGGCATGTGTAACAAAAGGCACCGCACGGCAAGGGGAAACAAGGCTAAGGCACGGCAACGCAAGGCTAAGCAATGCACGGCCAGGCAAGGAAAGGGTAACGCAAGGCAAGGCACGGTAAGGCAAGGCAAGGCTAATGCACGACAACGCACGGCTAGGCAATCACGGCAAGGCAAGGAAAGGGTAACGGAAACCAAGGAAGGCAAGGGAAAGCAAGGCAAGGCAAGGGTAACGGAAGGAACGGCACGGCAAGGGGAAACAAGGCTAAGGCACGACAACTCACGGCTAGGCAATGCACGGCAAGGCAAGGAAAGGGTAACGCTAGCCAAGGCACGGTTAGGCAAGGCAAGGCTAATGCACGACAAGGCAAGGCTATGCAGTGCACGGCAAGGCTAGGAAAGAGTAACGGAAGGAAACGAAGGCAAGGCAAAGCCAGGCTAGGCAAGTGTATCAAATGGCACGGCACGGGAAGAGGAAACAAGGCTAAGGGACGACAACGCACGGCTAGGCAATGCACGGCAAGGCAAGGAAAGGGTAACGCAAGGCAAGGCACGGTCAGGCAGGGCAAGGCAAATACACGACAACTCACGGCTAGGCAATGCACGGCAAGGCAAGGAAAGGGTAACGCAAGGGAAGGCACGGTCAGGCGAGGGAAGGCTAAGGAACGACAACGCAAGGCTAGGCAATGCACGGAATGCAAGCAAAGAGTAACGGAAGGCAAGGAAGGCAAGGGAAAGCAAGGCAAGGCAAGGGTAACGGAAGGAACGGCACGGCAAGGGGAAACAAGGCTAAGGCACGACAACGCACGGCTAGGCAATGCACGGCAAGGCAAGGAAAGGGTAACGCAAGCAAGGCACGGTGAGGCAAGGCAAGGCGGATTCACGACAACGCTCGTCTAGGCAATTCTCGGCAAGGCAAGGAAAGAGTAACGGAAGGAAAGGAAGGCAAGGCAAAGCAAGGCAAGGCAAGTGTAACAAAAGGCAAGGCACGGGAAGGGGAAACAAGGCTAAGGAACGGCAACGAACGGCTAGGCAATGCACGGCCAGGTAAGGAAAGGGTAACGGAAGGCAAGGCACGGTCAGGCAAGGCAAGGCTAATGCACGACAACGCACGGATAGGCAATTCACGGCAAGGCAAGGAAAGGGTAACGGAAACCAAGGAAGGCAAGGGAAAGCAAGGCAAGGCAAGGGTAACAGAAGGAACGGCACGGCAAGGGGAAACAAGGCTAAGGCACGACAACGCACGGCTAGGCAATGCACAGCAAGGCAAGGAAAGGGTATCGCAAGGCAAGGCACGGTCAGGCAAGGCAAGGCAAATGCACGACAACGCACGGCTAGGCAATGCACGGCAAGGCAAGGAAAGGGTAACGGAAGGGAAGGCACGGTCAGGCGAGGGAAGGCTAAGGCACGACAACGCAAGGCTAGGCAATGCACGGAAGGCAAGCAAAGAGTAACGGAAGGCAAGGAAGGCAAGGGAAAGCAAGTCAAGGCAAGGGTAACGGAAGGAACGGCACGGCAAGGGGAAACAAGGCTAAGGGACGACAACGCACGGGTAGGCAATGCACGGTAAGGCAAGGAAAGGGTAACGCAAGGCAAGGCACGGTGAGGCAAGGAAAGGCGGATGCCCGACAACGCACGTCTAGGCAATTCACGGCAAGGGAAGGAAAGGGTAACGCAAGGCAAGGCACGGTCAGGCGAGGCAAGGCTAAGGCACGACAACGCACGGCTAGACAATGCACGGCAAGGGAAGGAAAGGGTAACGCACGGCAAGGCACGGATAGGCGAGGCAAGGCTAAGACACGACAACTCAAGGCTAGGCAATGCACGGAAGGCAAGCAAAGAGTAACGGAAGGCAAGGAATGCAAGGCAAAGCAAGGCAACGCAAGCAAGTCTATGGCAAGGTGAAAAAAGGCTAAGGCACGACCAAGCAAGGCTAGGCAATGCACGGAAGGCAAGCAAAGAGTAACGGAAGGCTTTGAAGGGAAGGCAAAGCAAGGCAACGCAAGCAAGGCTATGGCAAGGTGAAACAAGGCTAAGGCACGACTACGCACGGCTAGGCAGTGCACGGCTAGGCAAGGAAAGGGTAACGCCAGGCAAGGCACGGTCAGGCGAGGCAAGGCTAAGGCAGGACAACGCAAGGCTAGGCAAGGAACGGAAGGCAAGCAAAGATTAACTGAAGGCAACGAAGGCAAGGGAAAGCAAGGGAAGGCAAGGGCAACGGAAGGAACGGCACGGTAAGGGGAAACAAAGCTAAGGCAGGACAATGCAGGGCTAGGCAATGCAGGGCAAGGCAAGGAAAGGGTAACGCAAGGCCAGGCACGGTCAGGCGAGGCAAGGCTAAGGAACGACAACGCAAGGCTAGACAATGCACGGAAGGCAAGCAAAGAGTAACGGAAGGCAAGGAAAGGAAGGCAAAGCAAGGCAACGTAAGCAAGCCTATGGCAAGGTGAAAAAAGGCTAAAGAACGACAACGCAAGGCTACGCAATGCACGGAAGGCAAGCAAAGAGTAACGGAAGGCAAGGAATGCAAGGGAAAGCAGGGGAAGGCAAGGGTAACAGAAGGAACGGCACGGCAAGGGGAAACAAGGCTAAGGCACGACAACGCAGGACTAGGCAATGCACGGCAAGGCAAGGAAAGGGTAACGCAAGGCAAGGCACTGTCAGGCGAGGGAAGGCTAATGCACGGCAACGCAAGGCTAGGCAGTGCACGGCTAGGCAGGGAAAGAGAAACGGAAGGAAAGGAAGGCAAGGCAAAGGAAGGCAAGGTAAGTGTAACAAAAGGCACGGCACGGCAAGGGGAAACAAGGCGAAGGGACGGCAACGCACGGCTAGGCAATGCACGGCCAGGCAAGGAAATGGTAACGCAAGGCAAGGCACGCTGAGGCAGGGCAAGGCTAATGCACGACAATAAAAGGCTAGGCATTGCACGGAAGGCAAGCAAAGACTAACGGAAGGCAAGGAATGCAAGGCAAAACAAGGCAACGCTAGCAAGGCTATGGCAAGGTGAAAAAAGGCTAAGGCACGACAACGCAAGGCTAGGCAATGCACGGAAGGCAAGCAAAGAGTAACGGAAGGCAAGGAAGGCAAGGGAAAGCAAGGCAAGACAAGGGTAACGGAAGGAACGGCTCGGCAAGGGGAAACAAGGCTAAGGGACGGCAACGCACGGCTAGGCAATGCACGGCCAGCCAAGGAAAGGGTAACGCAAGGCAAGGGACGGTCACGCAAGGCAAGGCTAATGCACGACAACGCAAGGCTAGAAAGTGCACGGTAAGGCAAGGAAAGAGTAACGGAAGGAAAGGAAGGCAAGGCAAATCCAGGCAAGGCAAGTGTAACAAAAGGCACGGCACGGCAAGGGGAACAAGGCTAAGGCACGACAACGCACGGCTAGGCAATGCACGGCAAGGCAAAGAAAGGCTAACGCAAGGCAAGGCACGGTCAGGCGAGGCAAGGCTATGGCACGACAACGCAAGGCTAGGCAATGCACGGAAGGCAAGCAAAGAGTAACGGAAGGCAAAGAATGCAAGGCAAAGCAAGGCAACGCAAGCAAGGCTATGGCAAGGTGAAAAAAGGCTAAGGCACGACAACGCAAGGCTAGGCAATGCACGGAAGGCAAGCAAAGAGTAACGGAAGGCAAGGAAGGCAAGGCAAAGCAAGGCAACGCAAGCAAGGCTATAGCAAGGTGAAACAAGGCTATGGCACGACAACGCACCGCTAGGCAATGCACGGCAAGGCAAGGAAAGGGTAACGCAAGGCAAGGCACGGTGAGGCAAGGCAAGGCTAATGCACGACAACGCACGGCTAGGCAATACACGGCAAGGCAAGGAAAGGGTAACGCAAGGCAAGGCACGGTCAGGCGAGGCAAGGCTAAGGAACGACAACGCAAGGCTAGACAATGCACGGAAGGCAAGCAAAGAGTAACGGAAGGCAAGGAAAGCAAGGTAAAGCAAGGCAACGCAAGCAAGCCTATGGCAAGGTGAAAAAAGGCTAAAGAACGACAACGCAAGGCTACGCAATGCACGGAAGACAAGCAAAGAGTAACGGAAGGCAAGGAAGGCAAGGGAAAGCAAGGCACGGCAAGGGTAACGGAAGGAACGGCACGGCAAGGGGAAACAAGGCTAAGGCACGACAACGCACGGCTAGGCAATGAACGGCAAGGCAAGGAAAGGGTAACGCAAGGCAAGGCACGGTGAGGCAAGGCAACGCTAATGCACGACAACGCAGGGCTAGGCAGTGCACGGTAAGGCAAGGAAAGAGTAACGGAAGGAAAGGAAGGCAAGGCAAATCCAGGCAAGGCAAGTGTAACAAAAGGCACGGCACGGCAAGGGGAAACAAGGCTAAGGCACGACAACGAACGGCTAGGCAATGCACGGCAAGGCAAGGAAAGGGAAACGCAAGGCAAGGGACGGTGAGGCAAGGCAAGGCTAATGCACGACAACGCACGGCTAGGCAATGCACGGAAGGCAACCAAAGAGTAACGGAAGGCAAGGAAGGCAAGATAAAGCAAGGCAGGGCAAGAGTAACGGAAGGAAACGCACGGCAAGGGGAAACAAGGCTAAGGCACGACAACGCACGGGTAGGCAATGCACGGCAAGGCAAGGAAAGGGTAACGCAAGGCAAGGCACGGTGAGGCAAGGCAAGGCTAATGCACGACCACGCACGTCTAGGCAATGCACGGCAAGGCAAGGAAAGGGTAACGCAAGGCAAGGCACGGTCAGGCGAGGCAAGGCTAAGGCACGACAACGCAAGGATAGGCAATGCACGGAAGGCAAGCAAAGAGTAACGGAAGGCAAGGAAGGCAGGGGAAAGCAAGGCAAGGCAAGAGTAACGGAAGGAACGGCACGGCAAGGGGAAACAAGGCTAAGGCACGACAACGCAGGACTAGGCAATGCACGGCAAGGCAAGGAAAGGGTAACGCAAGGCAAGGCACTGTCAGGCGAGGGAAGGCTAATGCACGACAACGCATTGCTAGGCAGTGCACGGCTAGGCAGGGAAAGAGTAACGGAAGGAAAGGAAGGCAAGGCAAAGCAAGGCAAGCCAAGTGTAACAAAAGGCACGGCACGGCAAGAGGAAACAAGGCGAAGGGACGGCAATGCACGGCTAGGCAAAGGACGGCCAGGCAAGGAAAGGGTAACGCAAGGCAAGGCACAGTGAGGCAAGGCAAGGCTAATGCACGACAATACAAGGCTAGGCAATGCACGGAAGGCAAGCAAAGAGTAACGGAAGGCAAGGAATGCAAGGCAAAGCAAGGCAACGCAAGCAAGGCTATGGCAAGGTGAAAAAAGGCTAAGGCACGACAACGCAAGGCTAGGCAATTCACGGAAGGCAAGCAAAGAGTAACGGAAGGCAAGGAAGGCAAGGGAAAGCAAGGCAAGGCAAGGGTAACGGAAGGAACGGCACGCCAAGGGGAAACAAGGCTAAGGCACGACAACGCACGGCTAGGCAATGCACGGCAAGGCAAGGAAAGGGTAACGCAAGGGAAGGCACGGTCAGACGAGGCAAGGCTAAGGCACGACAATGCAAGGCTAGGCAATGCACGGAAGGCAAGGAAAGATTAACGGAAGGCAAGGAAGGCAAGGTAAAGCAAGGCAAGGCAAGGGTAACGGAAGGAAACGCACGGGAAGGGGAAACAAGGCTAAGGCATGACAACGCACCGCTAGGCAATGCACGGCAAGGCAAGGAAAGGGTAACGCAAGGCAAGGCACGGTGAGGCAAGGCAAGGCTAATGCACGACAACGCAAGGCTAGGCAGTGCACGGTAAGGCAAGGAAAGAGTAACGGAAGGAAAGGAAGGCAAGGCAAATCCAGGCAAGGCAAGTGTAACAAAAGGCACGGCACGGCAAGGGGAACAAGGCTAAGGCACGACAACGCACGGCTAGGCAATGCACGGCAAGGCAAGGAAAGGGTAACGCAAGGCAAGGCACGGTGAGGCAAGGCAAGGCTAATGCACGACAACGCACGGCTAGGCAATGCACGGCAAGGCAAGGAAAGGCTAACGCAAGGCAAGGCACGGTCAGGCGAGGCAAGGCTAAGGCACGACAACGCACGGCTAGACAATGCACGGCAAGGGAAGGAAAGGGTAACGCACGGCAAGGCACGGATAGGCGAGGCAAGGCTAAGACACGACAACTCAAGGCTAGGCAATGCACGGAAGGCAAGCAAAGAGTAACGGAAGGCAAGGAATGCAAGGCAAAGCAAGGCAACGCAAGCAAGTCTATGGCAAGGTGAAAAAAGGCTAAGGCACGACCACGAAGGCTAGGCAATGCACGGAAGGCAAGCAAAGAGTAACGGAAGGCAAGGAAGGTAAGGGAAAGCAAGGCAACGCAAGCAAGGCTATGGCAAGGTGATACAAGGCTAAGGCACGACAACGCACGTCTAGGCAGTGCACGGCTAGGCAAGGAAAGGGTAACGCAAGGCAAGGCACGGTCAGGCGAGGCAAGGCTAAGGCACGACAACGCACGGCTAGACAATGCACGGCAAGGGAAGGAAAGGGAAATGCACGGCAAGGCACGGTTAGGCGAGGCAAGGCTAAGACATGACAACTCAAGGCTAGGCAATGCACGGAAGGCAAGCAAAGTGTAACGGAAGGCAAGGAATGCAAGGAAAAGCAAGGCAACGCAAGCAAGTCTATGGCAAGGTGAAAAAAGGCTAAGGCACGACCAAGCAAGGCTAGGCAATGCACGGAAGGCAAGCAAAGAGTAACGGAAGGCTTTGAAGGGAAGGCAAAGCAAGGCAACGCAAGCAAGGCTATGGCAAGGTGAAACAAGGCTAAGGCACGACAACGCACGGCTAGGCAGTGCACGGCTAGGCAAGGAAAGGGTAACGCCAGGCCAGGCACGATCAGGCGAGGCAAGGGTAATGCACGACAACGCAAGGCTACGCAGTGCACGGCTAGGCAAGGAAAGAGTAACGGAAGGAAAGGAAGGCAAGGCAAAGCAAGGCAAGGCATGTGTAACAAAAGGCACCGCACGGCAAGGGGAAACAAGGCTAAGGCACGGCAACGCAAGGCTAAGCAATGCACGGCCAGGCAAGGAAAGGGTAACGCAAGGCAAGGCACGGTAAGGCAAGGCAAGGCTAATGCACGACAACGCACGGCTAGGCAATGCACGGCAAGGCAAGGAAAGGGTAACGGAAACCAAGGAAGGCAAGGGAAAGCAAGGCAAGGCAAGTGTATCAAATGGCACGGCACGGGAAGGGGAAACAAGGCTAAGGCACGACAACGCACGGCTAGGCAATGCACGGCAAGGCAAGGAAAGGGTAACGCAAGCAAGGCACGGTGAGGCAAGGCAAGGCGGATTCACGACAACGCTCGTCTAGGCAATTCACGGCAAGGCAAGGAAAGGGTAACGCAAGGCAAGGCACGGTCAGGCGAGGCAAGGCTAAGGCACGACAACGCAAGGCTAGGCAATGCACGGAAGGCAAGCAAAGAGTAACGGAAGGCAAGGAATGCAAGGGAAAGCAGGGGAAGGCAAGGGTAACGGAAGGAACGGCACGGTAAGGGGAAACAATGCTAAGGCACGACAACACAGGGCTAGGCAATGCAGGGCAAGGAAAGGAAAGGGTAACGCAAGGCAAGGCACGGTTTGGAAAGGCAAGGCTAATTCACGACAACGCAAGGCTAGGCAGTGCACGGCTAGGTAAGGAAAGAGTATCGGAAGGAAAGGAAGGCAAGGCAAAGCAAGGCAAGGCAAGTGTAACAAAAGGCAAGGCACGGCAAGGGGAACAAGGCTAAGGAACGGCAACGAACGGCTAGGCAATGCACGGCCAGGTAACGAAAGGGTAACGGAAGGCAAGGCACGGTCAGGCAAGGCAAGGCTAATGCACGACAAGGCAAGGCTAGGCAGTGCACGGCAAGGCAAGGAAAGAGTAAAGGAAGGAAAGGAAGGCAAGGCAAACCCAGGCAAGGAAAGTGTATCAAACGGCACGGCACGGGAAGGGGAAACAAGGCTAAGGCACGACAACGCACGGCTAGGCAATGCACGGCAAGGCAAGGAAAGGGTATCGCAAGGCAAGGCACGGTCAGGCAAGGCAAGGCAAATGCACGACAACGCACGGCTAGGCAATGCACGGCAAGGCAAGGAAAGGGTAACCCAAGGGAAGGCACGGTCAGTCGAGGGAAGGCTAAGGCACGACAACGCAAGGCTAGGCAATGCACGGAAGGCAAGCAAAGAGTAACGGAAGGCAAGGAAGGCAAGGGAAAGCAAGGCAAGGCAAGGGTAACGGAAGGAACGGCACGGCAAGGGGAAACAAGGCTAAGGGACGATAACGCACGGGTAGGCAATGCACGGCAAGGCAAGGAAAGGGTAACGCAAGGCAAGGCACGGAGAGGCAAGGCAAGGCGGATGCACGACAACGCACGTCTAGGCAATTCACGGTAAGGCAAGGAAAGGGTAACGCACGGAAAGGCACGGTTAGGCGAGGCAAGGGTAAGACACGACAACACAAGGCTAGGCAATGCACGGAAGGCAAGCAAAGAGTAACGGAAGGCAAGGAATGCAAGGGAAAGCAGGGGAAGGCAAGGGTAACGGAAGGAACGGTACGGTAAGGGCAAACAATGCTAAGGCACGACAGCGCAGGGCTAGGCAATGCAGGGCAAGGCAAGGAAAGGGTAACGCAAGGCAAGGCACGGTTTGGGGAGGCAAGGCTAATGCACGACAACGCAAGGCTAGGCAGTGCACGGCTAGGCAAGGAAAGAGTAACGGAAGGCAAGCAAGGCAAGGGAAACCAAGGCAAAGCAAGGGTAACGGAAGGAACGGCTCGGCAAGGGGAAACAAGGCTAAGGCACGGCAACGCACGGCTAAGCAATGCACGGCAAGGCAAGGAAAGGGTAACGCAAGGCAAGGCACTGTCAGGCGAGGCAAGGCTAAGGCACGAAAAAGCAAGGCTAGGCAATGCACGGAAGGTAAGCAAAGAGTAACGGAAGGCAAGGAAAGCAAGGGAAAGCCAGGCAAGGTAAGGGTAACGCCAGGCAAGGCACGGTCAGGCAAGGCAAGGCTAATGCACGACAACGCAAGGCTAGGCAGTGCACGGTAAGGCAAGGAAGGAGTAACGGAAGGAAAGGAAGGCAAGGCAAATCTATGGAAGGCAAGTGAAACAAAAGGCACGGCACGGCAAGGGGAAACAAGGCTAAGGCACGACAACGCACGGCTACGCAATGCACGGCAAGGCAAGGAAAGGGTAACGCAAGGCAAGGCACGGTGAGGCAAGGCAAGGCTAATGCACGACAACGCACGGCTAGGCAATGCACGGCAAGGCAAGGAAAGGCTAACGCAAGGCAAGGCACGGTCAGGCGAGGCAAGGCCAAGGCACGACAACGCAAGGCTAGGTAATGCACGGAAGGCAAGCAAAGAGTAATGGAAGGCAAGGAAGGCAAGGGAAAGCAAGGCAAGGCAAGGGTAACGGAAGGAACGGCACGGCAAGGGGAAACAAGGCCAAGGTACGACAACGCACGGCTAGGCAATGCACGGCAAGGCAAGGAAAGGGTAACGCAAGGCAAGGCACGGTGAGGCAAGGAAAGGCGGATGCCCGACAACTCACGTCTAGGCAATTCACGGCAAGGCAAGGAAAGGGTAACGCAAGGCAAGGCACGGTCAGGCGACGCAAGGCTAAGGCACGACAACGCAAGGCTAGGCAGTGCACGGCTAGGAAAGGAAATAGTAACGGAAGGCAAGGAAGGCAAGGGAAAGCAAGACAAGGCAAGGGTAACGGAAGGCACGGCACCGCAAGGGGAAACAAGTGTAAGGCACGACAACGAACAGCTAGGGAATCCACGGATAGGGAAGGAAAGGGTAACGCAAGGGAAGGCACGGTGAGGCAAGGCAAGGCTAATGCACGACAATGCACGGCTAGGCCAAGCACGGCAAGGCAAGGAAAGGGTAACGCAAGGGAAGGCACGGTCAGGCGAGGCAAGGTTAAGGCACGACAACGCAAGGCTAGGCAATGCACGGAAGGCAAGCAAAGAGAAACGGAAGGCAAGGAAGGCAAGGGAAACCAAGGCAAGGCAAGGGTAACGGAAGGAACGGCTCGGCAAGGGGAAACAAGGCTAAGGCACGGCAACGCACGGCTAGGCAATGCACGGCCAGGCAACGAAAGTGTAACGCAAGGCAAGGCACTGTCAGGCGAGGCAAAGCTAAGGCACGACAAAGCAAGGCTAGGCAATGCACGGAAGGTAAGCAAAGAGTAACGGAAGGCAAGGAAAACAAGGGAAAGCAAGGCAAGGTAAGGGTAACGCCAGGCAAGGCACGGTCAGGCAAGGCAAGGCTAATGCACGACAACGCAAGGCTAGGCAGTGCATGGTAAGGCAAGGAAAGAGTAACGGAAGGAAAGGAAGGCAAGGCAAATCTATGCAAGGCAAGTGAAACAAAAGGCACGGCACGGCAAGGGAAAACAAGGCTAAGGCACGACAACGCTCGGCTAGGCGATGCACGACAAGGCAAGGAAAGGGTAACGCAAGGCAAGGCACGGTGAGGCAAGGCAAGGCTAATGCACGACAACGCACGGCTAGGCAATGCACGGCAAGGCTAGGAAAGAATGACGGAAGGCAAGGAAGGCAAGGCAAAGCAACACAACGGAAGCAAGGCTATGGCAAGGTGAAACAAGGCTAAGGCACGACAACGCACTGTTAGGCAATGCACGGCAAGGCAAGGAAAGGGTAACGCAAAGCAAGGCACTGTCAGGGGACGCAAGGCTAAGGCACGACAACGCAAGGCTAGGCAATGCACGGAAGGTAAGCAAAAAGTAACGGAAGGCAAGGAAAGGAAGGGAAACCAAGGCAAGGTAAGGGTAACGCAAGGCAAGGCACGGTGAGGCAAGGCAAGGCTGATGCACGACAACGCACGGCTAGGCAATGCAAGGCAAGGCAAGGAAAGGGTAACGCAGGGCAAGGCACGGTCAGGCGAGGCAAGGCTAAGGCACGACAACGCAAGGGAAGGCAATGCACGGAAGGCAAGTAAAGAGTAACGGAAGGCAAGGAAGGCAAGGGAAAGCAGGGGAAGGCAAGGGTATCAGAAGGAACGGCACGGCAAGGGGAAACAAGGCCAAGGCACGACAACCCACGGCTAGGCAATGCACGGCAAGGCAAGGAAAGAGTAACGCAAGGCAAGTCACGGTAAGGCAAGGCAAGGCTAATGCACGACAACGCACGGCTAGACAATGCACGGTAAGGGAAGGAAAGGGTAACGCACGGCAAGGCACGGTTAGGCGAGGCAAGGCTAAGACACGAGAACGCAAGGCTAGGCAATGAACGGAAGGCAAGCAAAGATTAACTGAAGGCAAGGAAGGCAAGGGAAAGCAAGGGAAGGCAAGGGTAACGGAAGGAACGGCACGGTAAGGGGAAACAAAGCTAAGGCACGACAATGCAGGGCTAGGCAAGGCACGGCAAGGCAAGGAAAGGGTAACGCAAGGCAAGGCACGGTCAGGCGAGGCAAGGGTAATGCACGACAACGCAAGGCTACGCAGTGCACGGCTAGGCAAGGAAAGAGTAACGGAAGGAAAGGAAGGCAAGGCAAAGCAAGGCAAGGCATGTATAACAAAAGGCACGGCATGGCAAGGGGAAAAAAGGCTAAGGCACGACAACGCAATGCTAGGCAATGCACAGCAAGGAAAGGAAAGGGTAACGCAAGGCAAGGCACGGTCAGGCAAGGCAAGGCTGATGCACGACAAGGCAAGGCTAGGCAGTGCACGGCAATGCAAGGAAAGAGTAACGGAAGGAACGGAAGGCAAGGCAAAGCCAGGCAAGGCAAGTGTATCAAAAGGCACGGCACGGCAAGGGGAAACAAGGCTAAGGCACGACAACGCACTGCTAGGCAATGCACGGCAAGGCAAGGAAAGGGTAACGCAAGGCAAGGCACGGTGAGGCAAGGCAAGGCTAATGCACGACAACGCACGGCTAGGCAATGCACGGCAAGGCAATGAAAGGGTAACGCAAGGCAAGGCACGGTCAGGCGAGGCAAGGGTAAGGCACGACAACGCAAGGCTAGGCAATGCACGGAAGGCAAGCAAAGAGTAACGGAAGGCAAGGAAGGCAAGGAAAACCAAGGCAAGGCAAGGGTAACGGAAGGAACGGCACGGCAAGGGGAAACAAGGCCAAAGCACGACAACGCACTGCTAGGCAATGCACGGCAAGGCAAGGAAAGGGTAACGCAAGGCAAGGCACGGTTAGGCGAGGCAAGGCTAAGACACGACAACTCAAGGCTAGGCAATGCACGGAAGGCAAGCAAAGAGTAACGGAAGGCAAGGAATGCAAGGCAAAGCAAGGCAACGCAAGGAAGTCTATGGCAAGGTGAAAAAAGGCTAAGGCACGACCAAGCAAGGCTAGGCAATGCACGGAAGGCAAGCAAAGAGTAACGGAAGGCTTTGAAGGCAAGGCAAAGCAAGGCAACGCAAGCAAGGCTATGGCAAGGTGAAACAAGGCTAAGGCACGACAAGGCACGGCTAGGCAGTGCACGGCTAGGCAAGGAAAGGGTAACGCCAGGCAAGGCACGGTCAGGCGAGGCAAGGCTAAGGCAGGACAACGCAAGGCTACGCAAGGAACGGAAGGCAAGCAAAGATTAACTGAAGGCAAGGAAGGCAAGGGAAAGCAAGGGAAGGCAAGGGCAACGGAAGGAACGGCACGGTAAGGGGAAACAAAGCTAAGGCAGGACAATGCAGGGCTAGGCAATGCAGGGCAAGGCAAGGAAAGGGTAACGCAAGGCCAGGCACGGTCAGGCGAGGCAAGGGTAATGCACGACAACGCAAGGCTAGGCAGTGCATGGCTAGGCAAGGAAAGAGTAACGGAAGGAAAGGAAGGCAAGGCAAAGCAAGGCAAGGCATGTGTAACAAAAGGCACCGCACGGCAAGGGGAAACAAGGCTAAGGCACGGCAACGCAAGGCTAAGCAATGCACGGCCAGGCAAGGAAAGGGTAACGCAAGGCAAGGCACGGTAAGGCAAGGCAAGGCTAATGCACGACAACGCACGGCTAGGCAATCACGGCAAGGCAAGGAAAGGGTAACGGAAACCAAGGAAGGCAAGGGAAAGCAAGGCAAGGCAAGGGTAACGGAAGGAACGGCACGGCAAGGGGAAACAACGCTAAGGCACGACAACGCACGGCTAGGCAATGCACGGCAAGGCAAGGAAAGGGTAACGCTAGCCAAGGCACGGTTAGGCAAGGCAAGGCTAATGCACGACAAGGCAAGGCTATGCAGTGCACGGCAAGGCTAGGAAAGAGTAACGGAAGGAAAGGAAGGCAAGGCAAAGCCAGGCTAGGCAAGTGTATCAAATGGCACGGCACGGGAAGGGGAAACAAGGCTAAGGCACGACAACGCACGGCTAGGCAATGCACGGCAAGGCAAGGAAAGGGTAACGCAAGGCAAGGCACGGTCAGGCAGGGCAAGGCAAATACACGACAACTCACGGCTAGGCAATGCACGGCAAGGCAAGGAAAGGGTAACGCAAGGGAAGGCACGGTCAGGCGAGGGAAGGCTAAGGAACGACAACGCAAGGCTAGGCAATGCACGGAATGCAAGCAAAGAGTAACGGAAGGCAAGGAAGGCAAGGGAACGCAAGGCAAGGCAAGGGTAACGGAAGGAACGGCACGGCAAGGGGAAACAAGGCTAAGGCACGACAACGCACGGCTAGGCAATGCACGGCAAGGCAAGGAAAGGGTAACGCAAGCAAGGCACGGTGAGGCAAGGCAAGGCGGATTCACGACAACGCTCGTCTAGGCAATTCACGGCAAGGCAAGGAAAGAGTAACGGAAGGAAAGGAAGGCAAGGCAAAGCAAGGCAAGGCAAGTGTAACAAAAGGCAAGGCACGGCAAGGGGAAACAAGGCTAAGGAACGGCAACGAACGGCTAGGCAATGCACGGCCAGGTAAGGAAAGGGTAACGGAAGGCAAGGCACGGTCAGGCAAGGCAAGGCTAATGCACGACAACGCACGGATAGGCAATTCACGGCAAGGCAAGGAAAGGGTAACGGAAACCAAGGAAGGCAAGGGAAAGCAAGGCAAGGCAAGGGTAACAGAAGGAACGGCACGGCAAGGGGAAACAAGGCTAAGGCACGACAACGCACGGCTAGGCAATGCACAGCAAGGCAAGGAAAGGGTATCGCAAGGCAAGGCACGGTCAGGCAAGGCAAGGCAAATGCACGAAAACGCACGGCTAGGCAATGCACGGCAAGGCAAGGAAAGGGTAACGGAAGGGAAGGCACGGTCAGGCGAGGGAAGGCTAAGGCACGACAACGCAAGGCTAGGCAATGCACGGAAGGCAAGCAAAGAGTAACGGAAGGCAAGGAAGGCAAGGGAAAGCAAGTCAAGGCAAGGGTAACGGAAGGAACGGCACGACAAGGGGAAACAAGGCTAAGGGACGACAACCCACGGGTAGGCAATGCACGGTAAGGCAAGGAAAGGGTAACGCAAGGCAAGGCACGGTGAGGCAAGGAAAGGCGGATGCCCGACAACGCAAGTCTAGGCAATTCACGGCAAGGCAAGGAAAGGGTAACGCAAGGCAAGGCACGGTCAGGCGAGGCAAGGCTAAGGCACGACAACGCACGGCTAGACAATGCACGGCAAGGGAAGGAAAGGGTAACGCACGGCAAGGCACGGATAGGCGAGGCAAGGCTAAGACACGACAACTCAAGGCTAGGCAATGCACGGAAGGGAAGCAAAGAGTAACGGAAGGCAAGGAATGCAAGGCAAAGCAAGGCAACGCAAGCAAGTCTATGGCAAGGTGAAAAAAGGCTAAGGCACGACCAAGCAAGGCTAGGCAATGCACGGAAGGCAAGCAAAGAGTAACGGAAGGCTTTGAAGGGAAGGCAAAGCAAGGCAACGCAAGCAAGGCTATGGCAAGGTGAAACAAGGCTAAGGCACGACTACGCACGGCTAGGCAGTGCACGGCTAGGCAAGGAAAGGGTAACGCCAGGCAAGGCACGGTCAGGCGAGGCAAGGCTAAGGCAGGACAACGCAAGGCTAGGCAAGGAACGGAAGGCAAGCAAAGATTAACTGAAGGCAAGGAAGGCAAGGGAAAGCAAGGGAAGGCAAGGGCAACGGAAGGAACGGCACGGTAAGGGGAAACAAAGCTAAGGCAGGACAATGCAGGGCTAGGCAATGCAGGGCAAGGCAAGGAAAGGGTAACGCAAGGCCAGGCACGGTCAGGCGAGGCAAGGCTAAGGAACGACAACGCAAGGCTAGACAATGCACGGAAGGCAAGCAAAGAGTAACGGAAGGCAAGGAAAGCAAGGCAAAGCAAGGCAACGTAAGCAAGCCTATGGCAAGGTGAAAAAAGGCTAAAGAACGACAACGCAAGGCTACGCAATGCACGGAAGGCAAGCAAAGAGTAACGGAAGGCAAGGAAGGCAAGGGAAAGCAAAGCAAGGCAAGGGTAACAGAAGGAACGGCACGGCAAGGGGAAACAAGGCTAAGGCACGACAACGCAGGACTAGGCAATGCACGGCAAGGCAAGGAAAGGGTAACGCAAGGCAAGGCACTGTCAGGCGAGGGAAGGCTAATGCACGGCAACGCAAGGCTAGGCAGTGCACGGCTAGGCAGGGAAAGAGTAACGGAAGGAAAGGAAGGCAAGGCAAAGGAAGGCAAGGTAAGTGTAACAAAAGGCACGGCACGGCAAGGGGAAACAAGGCGAAGGGACGGCAACGCACGGCTAGGCAATGCACGGCCAGGCAAGGAAATGGTAACGCAAGGCAAGGCACGGTGAGGCAGGGCAAGGCTAATGCACGACAATAAAAGGCTAGGCAATGCACGGAAGGCAAGCAAAGACTAACGGAAGGCAAGGAATGCAAGGCAAAACAAGGCAACGCTAGCAAGGCTATGGCAAGGTGAAAAAAGGCTAAGGCACGACAACGCAAGGCTAGGCAATGCACGGAAGGCAAGCAAAGAGTAACGGAAGGCAAGGAAGGCAAGGGAAAGCAAGGCAAGACAAGGGTAACGGAAGGAACGGCTCGGCAAGGGGAAACAAGGCTAAGGGACGGCAACGCACGGCTAGGCAATGCACGGCCAGCCAAGGAAAGGGTAACGCAAGGCAAGGCACGGTCAGGCAAGGCAAGGCTAATGCACGACAACGCAAGGCTAGAAAGTGCACGGTAAGGCAAGGAAAGAGTAACGGAAGGAAAGGAAGGCAAGGCAAATCCAGGCAAGGCAAGTGTAACAAAAGGCACGGCACGGCAAGGGGAACAAGGCTAAGGCACGACAACGCACGGCTAGGCAATGCACGGCAAGGCAAGGAAAGGCTAACGCAAGGCAAGGCACGGTCAGGCGAGGCAAGGCTATGGCACGACAACGCAAGGCTAGGCAATGCACGGAAGGCAAGCAAAGAGTAACGGAAGGCAAAGAATGCAAGGCAAAGCAAGGCAACGCAAGCAAGGCTATGGCAAGGTGAAAAAAGGCTAAGGCACGACAACGCAAGGCTAGGCAATGCACGGAAGGCAAGCAAAGAGTAACGGAAGGCAAGGAAGGCAAGGCAAAGCAAGGCAACGCAAGCAAGGCTATAGCAAGGTGAAACAAGGCTATGGCACGACAATGCACCGCTAGGCAATGCACGGCAAGGCAAGGAAAGGGTAACGCAAGGCAAGGCACGGTGAGGAAAGGCAAGGCTAATGCACGACAACGCACGGCTAGGCAATGCACGGCAAGGCAAGGAAAGGGTAACGCAAGGCAAGGCACGGTCAGGCGAGGCAAGGCTAAGGAACGACAACGCAAGGCTAGACAATGCACGGAAGGCAAGCAAAGTGTAACGGAAGGCAAGGAAAGCAAGGTAAAGCAAGGCAACGCAAGCAAGCCTATGGCAAGGTGAAAAAAGGCTAAAGAACGACAACGCAAGGCTACGCAATGCACGGAAGGCAAGCAAAGAGTAACGGAAGGCAAGGAAGGCAAGGGAAAGCAAGGCAAGGCAAGGGTAACGGAAGGAAACGCACGGCAAGGGGAAACAAGGCTAAGGCACGACAACGCACGGCTAGGCAATGAACGGCAAGGCAAGGAAAGGGTAACGCAAGGCAAGGCACGGTGAGGCAAGGCAAGCGCTAATGCACGACAACGCAGGGCTAGGCAGTGCACGGTAAGGCAAGGAAAGAGTAACGGAAGGAAAGGAAGGCAAGGCAAATCCAGGCAAGGCAAGTGTAACAAAAGGCACGGCACGGCAAGGGGAAACAAGGCTAAGGCACGACAACGAACGGCTAGGCAATGCACGGCAAGGCAAGGAAAGGGTAACGCAAGGCAAGGGACGGTGAGGCAAGGCAAGGCTAATGCACGACAACGCACGGCTAGGCAATGCACGGAAGGCAACCAAAGAGTAACGGAAGGCAAGGAAGGCAAGATAAAGCAAGGCAGGGCAAGGGTAACGGAAGGAAACGCACGGCAAGGGGAAACAAGGCTAAGGCACGACAACGCACGGCTAGGCAATGCACGGCAAGGCAAGGAAAGGGTAACGCAAGGCAAGGCACGGAAAGGCGAGGCAAGGCTAAGGCACGACAACGCAAGGATAGGCAATGCACGGAAGGCAAGCAAAGAGTAACGGAAGGCAAGGAAGGCAGGGGAAAGCAAGGCAAGGCAAGAGTAACGGAAGGAACGGCACGGCAAGGGGAAACAAGGCTAAGGCACGACAACGCAGGACTAGGCAATGCACGGCAAGGCAAGGAAAGGGTAACGCAAGGCAAGGCACTGTCAGGCGAGGGAAGGCTAATGCACGACAACGCATTGCTAGGCAGTGCACGGCTAGGCAGGGAAAGAGTAACGGAAGGAAAGGAAGGCAAGGCAAAACAAGGCAAGCCAAGTGTAACAAAAGGCACGGCACGGCAAGAGGAAACAAGGCGAAGGGACGGCAATGCACGGCTAGGCAATGGACGGCCAGGCAAGGAAAGGGTAACGCAAGGCAAGGCACAGTGAGGCAAGGCAAGGCTAATGCACGACAATACAAGGCTAGGCAATGCACGGAAGGCAAGCAAAGAGTAACGGAAGGCAAGGAATGCAAGGCAAAGCAAGGCAACGCAAGCAAGGCTATGGCAAGGTGAAAAAAGGCTAAGGCACGACAACGCAAGGCTAGGCAATTCACGGAAGGCAAGCAAAGAGTAACGGAAGGCAAGGAAGGCAAGGGAAAGCAAGGCAAGGCAAGGGTAACCGAAGGAACGGCACGCCAAGGGGAAACAAGGCTAAGGCACGACAACGCACGGCTAGGCAATGCACGGCAAGGCAAGGAAAGGGTAACGCAAGGGAAGGCACGGTCAGACGAGGCAAGGCTAAGGCACGACAATGCAAGGCTAGGCAATGCACGGAAGGCAAGGAAAGAATAACGGAAGGCAAGGAAGGCAAGGTAAAGCAAGGCAAGGCAAGGGTAACGGAAGGAAACGCACGGCAAGGGGAAACAAGGCTAAGGCATGACAACGCACGGCTAGGCAATGCACGGCAAGGCAAGGAAAGGGTAACGCAAGGCAAGGCACGGTGAGGCAAGGCAAGGCTAATGCACGACAACGCACGTCTAGGCAATGCACGGCAAGGCAAGGAAAGGGTAACGCAAGGGAAGGCACGGTCAGACGAGGCAAGGCTAAGGCACGACAACGCAAGGCTAGGCAATGCACGGAAGGCAAGCAAAGTGTAACGGAAGGCAAGGAAGGCAAGGGAATGCAAGGCAAGGCAAGGGTAACAGAAGGAACGGCTCGGCATGGGGAAACAAGGCTAAGGGACGGCAACGCACGGCTAGGCAATGCACGGTAAGGCAAGGAAAGGGTAACGCAAGGCAAGGCACGGTGAGGCAAGGAAAGGCGGATGCCCGACAACGCAAGTCTAGGCAATTCACGGCAAGGCAAGGAAAGGGTAACGCAAGGCAAGGCACGGTCAGGCGAGGCAAGGCTAAGGCACGACAACGCACGGCTAGACAATGCACGGCAAGGGAAGGAAAGGGTAACGCACGGCAAGGCACGGATAGGCGAGGCAAGGCTAAGACACGACAACTCAAGGCTAGGCAATGCACGGAAGGGAAGCAAAGAGTAACGGAAGGCAAGGAATGCAAGGCAAAGCAAGGCAACGCAAGCAAGTCTATGGCAAGGTGAAAAAAGGCTAAGGCACGACCAAGCAAGGCTAGGCAATGCACGGAAGGCAAGCAAAGAGTAACGGAAGGTTTGAAGGGAAGGCAAAGCAAGGCAACGCAAGCAAGGCTATGGCAAGGTGAAACAAGGCTAAGGCACGACTACGCACGGCTAGGCAGTGCACGGCTAGGCAAGGAAAGGGTAACGCCAGGCAAGGCACGGTCAGGCGAGGCAAGGCTAAGGCAGGACAACGCAAGGCTAGGCAAGGCACGGAAGGCAAGCAAAGATTAACTGAAGGCAAGGAAGGCAAGGGAAAGCAAGGGAAGGCAAGGGCAACGGAAGGAACGGCACGGTAAGGGGAAACAAAGCTAAGGCAGGACAATGCAGGGCTAGGCAATGCAGGGCAAGGCAAGGAAAGGGTAACGCAAGGCCAGGCACGGTCAGGCGAGGCAAGGCTAAGGAACGACAACGCAAGGCTAGACAATGCACGGAAGGCAAGCAAAGAGTAACGGAAGGCAAGGAAAGCAAGGCAAAGCAAGGCAACGTAAGCAAGCCTATGGCAAGGTGAAAAAAGGCTAAAGAACGACAACGCAAGGCTACGCAATGCACGGAAGGCAAGCAAAGAGTAACGGAAGGCAAGGAAGGCAAGGGAAAGCAAGGCAAGGCAAGGGTAACAGAAGGAACGGCACGGCAAGGGGAAACAAGGCTAAGGCACGACAACGCAGGACTAGGCAATGCACGGCAAGGCAAGGAAAGGGTAACGCAAGGCAAGGCACTGTCAGGCGAGGGAAGGCTAATGCACGGCAACGCAAGGCTAGGCAGTGCACGGCTAGGCAGGGAAAGAGTAACGGAAGGAAAGGAAGGCAAGGCAAAGGAAGGCAAGGCAAGTGTAACAAAAGGCACGGCACGGCAAGGGGAAACAAGGCGAAGGGACGGCAACGCACGGCTAGGCAATGCACGGCAAGGCAAGGAAAGGGTAACGCAAGGCAAGGCACGGTGAGGCAAGGCAAGGCTAATGCACGACAACGCAAGGCTAGGCAATGCACGGAAGGCAAGCAAAGAGTAACGGAAGGCAAGGAATGCAAGGCAAAAGCAAGGCAACGCTAGCAAGGCTATGGCAAGGTGAAAAAAGGCTAAGGCACGACAACGCAAGGCTAGGCAATGCACGGAAGGCAAGCAAAGAGTAACGGAAGGCAAGGAAGGCAAGGGAAAGCAAGGCAAGACAAGGGTAACGGAAGGAACGGCTCGGCAAGGGGAAACAAGGCTAAGGGACGGCAACGCACGGCTAGGCAATGCACGGCCAGCCAAGGAAAGGGTAACGCAAGGCAAGGCACGGTCAGGCAAGGCAAGGCTAATGCACGACAACGCAAGGCTAGGAAAGTGCACGGTAAGGCAAGGAAAGAGTAACGGAAGGAAAGGAAGGCAAGGCAAATCCAGGCAAGGCAAGTGTAACAAAAGGCACGGCACGGCAAGGGGAAACAAGGCTAAGGCACGACAACGCACGGCTAGGCAATGCACGGCAAGGCAAGGAAAGGCTAACGCAAGGCAAGGCACGGTCAGGCGAGGCAAGGCTAATGGCACGACAACGCAAGGCTAGGCACGGAAGGCACGGTAACGGAAGGCAAAGGCAAGGCAAAGCAAGGTAACGGCAAGGCTATGGCAAGGAAGGCAAGGCACGACAACGCAAGGCTAGGGCAAGGCAAGCAAAGAGTAACGGAAGGCAAGGAAGGCAAGGCAAAGCAAGGCAACGCAAGCAAGGCTATAGCAAGGGAAACAAGGCTAAGGCACGACAACGCACGGCTAGGCAATGCACGGCAAGGCAAGGAAAGGGTAACGCAAGGCAAGGCACGGTGAGGCAAGGCAAGGCTAATGCACGACAACGCACGGCTAGGCAATGCACGGCAAGGCAAGGAAAGGGTAACGCAAGGCAAGGCACGGTCAGGCGAGGCAAGGCTAAGGAACGACAACGCAAGGCTAGACAATGCACGGAAGGCAAGCAAAGGTAACGGAAGGCAAGGAAAGCAAGGTAAAGCAAGGCAACGCAAGCAAGCCTATGGCAAGGTGAAAAAAGGCTAAAGAACGACAACGCAAGGCTACGCAATGCACGGAAGGCAAGCAAAGAGTAACGGAAGGCAAGGAAGGCAAGGGAAAGCAAGGCAAGGCAAGGGTAACGGAAGGAAACGGCACGGCAAGGGGAAACAAGGCTAAGGCACGACAACGCACGGCTAGGCAATGCACGGCAAGGCAAGGAAAGGGTAACGCAAGGCAAGGCACGGTCAGGCAAGGCAAGGCTAATGCACGACAACGCAAGGCTAGGCAGTGCACGGTAAGGCAAGGAAAGAGTAACGGAAGGAAAGGAAGGCAAGGCAAATCCAGGCAAGGCAAGTGTAACAAAAGGCACGGCACGGCAAGGGGAAACAAGGCTAAGGCACGACAACGCACGGCTAGGCAATGCACGGCAAGGCAAGGAAAGGGTAACGCAAGGCAAGGCACGGTGAGGCAAGGCAAGGCTAATGCACGACAACGCACGGCTAGGCAATGCACGGAAGGCAACCAAAGAGTAACGGAAGGCAAGGAAGGCAAGATAAAGCAAGGCAGGGCAAGGGTAACGGAAGGAAACGCACGGCAAGGGGAAACAAGGCTAAGGCACGACAACGCACGGCTAGGCAATGCACTGCAAGGCAAGGAAAGGGTAACGCAAGGCAAGGCACGGTAGGCGAGGCAAGGCTAAGGCACGACAACGCAAGGCTAGGCAATGCACGGAAGGCAAGCAAAGAGTAACGGAAGGCAAGGAAGGCAGGGAAAGCAAGGCAAGGCAAGGTAACGGAAGGAACGGACGGCAAGGGAAACAAGGCTAAGGCACGACAACGCAGGCTAGGCAATGCACGGCAAGGCAAGGAAAGGGTAACGCAAGGCAAGGCACGTCAGGCGAGGAAGGCTAATGCACGACAACGCAGGCTAGGCAGTGCACGGTAGGAGGAAAGAGTAACGGAAGGAAAGGAAGGCAAGGCAAACAAGGCAAGGCAAGTGTAACAAAAGGCACGGCACGGCAAGGGGAAACAAGGCTAAGGCACGGCAACGCACGGCTAGGCAATGCACGGCCAGGCAAGGAAAGGGTAACGCAAGGCAAGGCACGGTGAGGCAAGGCAAGGCTAATGCACGACAACGCAGGCTAGGCAATGCACGGAAGGCAAGCAAAGAGTAACGGAAGGCAAGGAAGGCAAGAAAGCAAGGCAGGCAAGGTATGGAAGGAACTAGCACGACAACGCAAGGCTAGGCAATCACGGAAGGCAAGCAAAGGTAACGGAAGGCAAGGAAGGCAAGGAGCAAGGCAAGGCAAGGGTAACCGAAGGAACGGCACGCAAGGGGAAACAAGGCTAAGGCACGACAACGCACGGCTAGGCAATGCACGGCAAGGCAAGGAAAGGGTAACGCAAGGGAAGGCACGGTCAGACGAGGCAAGGCTAAGGCACGACAATGCAAGGCTAGGCAATGCACGGAAGGCAAGGAAAGTGTAACGGAAGGCAAGGAAGGCAAGATAAAGCAAGGCAAGGCAAGGGTAACGGAAGGAAACGCACGGCAAGGGGAAACAAGGCTAAGGCATGACAACGCACGGCTAGGCAATGCACGGCAAGGCAAGGAAAGGGTAACGCAAGGCAAGGCACGGTGAGGCAAGGCAAGGCTAATGCACGACAACGCACTTCTAGGCAATGCACGGCAAGGCAAGGAAAGGGTAACGCAAGGGAAGACACGGTCAGACGAGGCAAGGCTAAGGCACGACAATGCAAGGCTAGGCAATGCACGTAAGGCAAGGAAAGTGTAACGGAAGGCAAGGAAGGCAAGGGAATGCAAGGCAAGGCAAGGGTAACAGAAGGAACGGCTCGGCATGGGGAAACAAGGCTAAGGGACGGCAACGCACGGCTAGGCAATGCACGGCCAGCCAAGGAAAGGGTAACGCAAGGCAAGGCACGGTGAGGCAAGGCAAGGCTAATCCACGACAACGCACGGCTAAGCAATGCACGGCAAGGCAAGGAAAGGGTAACGCAAGGCAAGGCACGGTCAGCCGAGGCAAGGCTAAGGAACGACAACGCAAGGCTAGACAATGCACGGAAGGCAAGCAAAGAGTAACGGAAGGCAAGGAAAGCAAGGCAAAGCAAGGCAACGTAAGCAAGCCTATGGCAAGGTGAAAAAAGGCTAAAGAACGACAACGCAAGGCTACGCAATGCACGGAAGGCAAGCAAAGAGTAACGGAAGGCAAGGAAGGCAAGGGAAAGCAAAGCAAGGCAAGGGTATCAGAAGGAACGGCACGGCAAGGGGAAACAAGGCTAAGGCACGACAACGCAGGACTAGGCAATGCACGGCAAGGCAAGGAAAGGGTAACGCAAGGCAAGGCACTGTCAGGCGAGGGAAGGCTAATGCACGGCAACGCAAGGCTAGGCAGTGCACGGCTAGGCAGGGAAAGAGTAACGGAAGGAAAGGAAGGCAAGGCAAAGGAAGGCAAGTTAAGTGTAACAAAAGGCACGGCACGGCAAGGGGAAACAAGGCGAAGGGACGGCAACGCACGGCTAGGCAATGCACGGCCAGGCAAGGAAATGGTAACGCAAGGCAAGGCACGGTGAGGCAGGGCAAGGCTAATGCACGACAATAAAAGGCTAGGCAATGCACGGAAGGCAAGCAAAGAGTAACGGAAGGCAAGGAATGCAAGGCAAAGCAAGGCAACGCTAGCAAGGCTATGGCAAGGTGAAAAAAGGCTAAGGCACGACAACGCACGGCTAGGCAATGCACGGCAAGGCAAGGAAAGGCTAACGCAAGGCAAGGAAGGCAAGGGAAAGTAAGGCAAGACAAGGGTAACGGAAGGAACGGCTCGGCAAGGGGAAACTAAGGGACGGCAACGCACGGCTAGGCAATGCACGGCCAGCCAAGGAAAGGGTAACGCAAGGCAAGGCACGGTGAGGCAAGGCAAGGCTAATCCACGACAACGCACGGCTAGGCAATGCACGGCAAGGCAAGGAAAGGGTAACGCAATGCAAGGCACGGTCAGCCGAGGCAAGGCTAAGGAACGACAACGGAAGGCTAGACAATGCACGGAAGGCAAGCAAAGAGTAACGGAAGGCAGGGAAAGGAAGGCAAAGCAAGGCAACGTAAGCAAGCCTATGGCAAGGTGAAAAAAGGCTAAAGAACGACAACGCAAGGCTACGCAATGCACGGAAGGCAAGCAAAGAGTAACGGAAGGCAAGGAAGGCAAGGGAAAGCAAGGCAAGGCAAGGGTAACAGAAGGAACGGCACGGCAAGGGGAAACAAGGCTAAGGCACGACAACGCAGGACTAGGCAATGCACGGCAAGGCAAGGAAAGGGTAACGCAAGGCAAGGCACTGTCAGGCGAGGGAAGGCTAATGCACGGCAACGCAAGGCTAGGCAGTGCACGGCTAGGCAGGGAAAGAGTAACGGAAGGAAAGGAAGGCAAGGCAAAGGAAGGCAAGGTAAGAGTAACAAAAGGCACGGCACGGCAAGGGGAAACAAGGCGAAGGGACGGCAACGCACGGCTAGGCAATGCACGGCCAGGCAAGGAAATGGTAACGCAAGGCAAGGCACGGTGAGGCAGGGCAAGGCTAATGCACGACAATAAAAGGCTAGGCAATGCACGGAAGGCAAGCAAAGAGTAACGGAAGGCAAGGAATTCAAGGCAAAGCAAGGCAACGCTAGCAAGTCTATGGCAAGGTGAAAAAAGGCTAAGGCACGACAACGCAAGGCTAGGCAATTCACGGAAGGCAAGCAAAGAGTAACGGAAGGCAAGGAAGGCAAGGGAAAGCAAGGCAAGGCAAGGGTAACGGAAGGAAACGCACGGCAAGGGGAAACAAGGCTAAGGCATGACAACGCACGGCTAGGCAATGCACGGCAAGGCAAGGAAAGGGTAACGCAAGGCAAGGCATGGTGAGGCAACGCAAGGCTAATGCACGACAACGCACGGCTAGGCAATGCACAGCAAGTCAAGGAAAGGGTAACGCAAGGGAAGGCACGGTCAGACGAGGCAAGGGTAAGGCACGACAACGCAAGGCTAGGCAATGCACGGAAGGCAAGCAAAGTGTAACGGAAGGCAAGGAAGGCAAGGGAAAGCAAGGCAAGGCAAGGGTAACAGAAGGAACGGCTCGGCAAGGGAAAACAAGGCTAAGGGACGGCAACGCACGGCTAGGCAATGCACGGCCAGCCAAGGCAAGGGTAAGGCAAGGCAAGGCACGGTCAGGCAAAGCAAGGCTAATGCACGACAACGCAAGGCTAGGCAGTGCACGGTAAGGCAAGGAAAGAGTAACGGAAGGAAAGGAAGGCAAGGCAAATCCAGGCAAGGCAAGTGTAACAAAAGGCACGGCACGGCAAGGGGAAACAAGGCTAAGGCACGACAACGCACGGCTAGGCAATGCACGGCAAGGCAAGGAAAGGGTAACGCAAGGCAAGGCACAGTGAGGCAAGGCAAGGCTAATGCACGACAACGCACGGCTAGGCAATGCACGGCAAGGCAAGGAAAGGCTAACGCAAGGCAAGGCACGGTCAGGCGAGGCAAGGCTAAGGCACGACAACGCAAGGCTAGGCAATGCACGGAAGGCAAGCAAAGAGTAACGGAAGGCAAGGAAGGCAAGGGAAAGCAAGGCAAGGCCAGGGTAACGGAAGGAAACGCACGGCAAGGGGAAACAAGGCTAAGGCACGACAACGCACGGCTAGGCAATGCACGGCGAGGCAAGGAAAGGGTAACGCAAGGCAGGGCACGGTCAGGCGAGGCAAGGCTAAGGAACGATAACGCAAGGCAGGACAATGCACGGAAGGTAAGCAAAGAGTAACGGAAGGCAAGGAATGCAAGGCAAAGCAAGGCAAGGCAAGGGTAACAGAAGAAACGGCTCGGCAAGGGGAAACAAGGCTAAGGCACGGCAACGCACGGCTAGGCAATGCACGGCCAGCCAAAGAAAGGGTAACGCAAGGCAAGGCACGGTCAGGCAAGGCAAGGTTAATGCACGTCAACGGAAGGCTAGGCAGTGTACGGTAAGGCAAGGAAAGAGTAACGGAAGGAAAGGAAGGCAAGGCAAATCCAGGCAAGGCAAGTGTAACAAAAGGCACGGCACGGCAAGGGGAAACAAGGCTAAGGCACGACAACGCACGGCTAGGCAATGCACGGCAAGGCAAGGAAAGGGTAACGCAAGGCAAGGCACGGTGAGGCAAGGCAAGGCTAATGCACGACAACGCACGGCTAGGCAATGCACGGAAGGCAACCAAAGAGTAACGGAAGGCAAGGAAGGCAAGATAAAGCAAGGCAGGGCAAGGGTAACGGAAGGAAACGCACGGCAAGGGGAATCAAGGCTAAGGCACGACAACGCACGGTTAGGCAATGCACGGCAAGGCAAGGAAAGGGTAACGCAAGGCAAGGCACGGTGAGGCAAGGCAAGGCTAATGCACGACAACGCACGTCTAGGCAATGCACGGCAAGGCAAGGAAAGGGTAACGCAAGGGAAGGCACGGTCAGACGAGGCAAGGCTAAGGCACGACAATTCAAGGCTAGGCAATGCACGGAAGGCAAGGAAAGTGTAACGGAAGGCAAGGAAGGCAGGGGAAAGCAAGGCAAGGCAAGAGTAACAGAAGGAACGGCTCGGCAAGGGGAAACAAGGCTAAGGGACGGCAACGCACGGCTAGGCAATGCACGGCCAGCCAAGGAAAGGGTAACGCAAGGCAAGGCACGGTCAGGCAAGGCAAGGCTAATGCACGACAACGCGAGGCTAGGCAGTGCACGGTAAGGCAAGGAAAGAGTAACGGAAGGAAAGGAAGGCAAGGCAAATCCAGGCAAGGCAAGTGTAACAAAAGGCACGGCACGGCAAGGGGAAACAAGGGTAAGGCACGACAACGCACGGCTAGGCAATGCACGGCAAGGCAAGGAAAGGGTAACGCAAGGCAAGGCACGGTGAGGCAAGGCAAGGCTAATCCACGACAACGCACGGCTAGGCAATGCACGGCAAGGCAAGGAAAGGGTAACGCAAGGCAAGGCACGGTCAGCCGAGGCAAGGCTAAGGAACGACAACGCAAGGCTAGACAATGCACGGAAGGCAAGCAAAGAGTAACGGAAGGCAAGGAAAGCAAGGCAAAGCAAGGCAACGTAAGCAAGCCTATGGCAAGGTGAAAAAAGGCTAAAGAACGACAACGCAAGGCTACGCAATGCACGGAAGGCAAGCAAAGAGTAACGGAAGGCAAGAAGGCAAGGGAAAACAAAGCAAGGCAAGGGTAACAGAAGGAACGGCACGGCAAGGGGAAACAAGGCTAAGGCACGACAACGCAGGACTAGGCAATGCACGGCAAGGCAAGGAAAGGGTAACGCAAGGCAAGGCACTGTCAGGCGAGGGAAGGCTAATGCACGGCAACGCAAGGCTAGGCAGTGCACGGCTAGGCAGGGAAAGAGTAACGGAAGGAAAGGAAGGCAAGGCAAAGGAAGGCAAGGTAAGTGTAACAAAAGGCACGGCACGGCAAGGGGAAACAAGGCGAAGGGACGGCAACGCACGGCTAGGCAATGCACGGCCAGGCAAGGAAATGGTAACGCAAGGCAAGGCACGGTGAGGCAGGGCAAGGCTAATGCACGACAATAAAAGGCTAGGCAATGCACGGAAGGCAAGGAAAGAGTAACGGAAGGCAAGGAATGCAAGGCAATGCAAGGCAACGCTAGCAAGGCTATGGCAAGGTGAAAAAAGGCTAAGGCACGACAACGCAAGGCTAGGCAATGCACGGAAGGCAAGCAAAGAGTAACGGAAGGCAAGGAAGGCAAGGGAAAGCAAGGCAAGACAAGGGTAACGGAAGGAACGGCTCGGCAAGGGGAAACAAGGCTAAGGGACGGCAACGCACGGCTAGGCAATGCACGGCCAGCCAAGGAAAGGGTAACGCAAGGCAAGGGACGGTCAGGCAAGGCAAGGCTAATGCACGACAACGCAAGGCTAGAAAGTGCACGGTAAGGCAAGGAAAGAGTAACGGAAGGAAAGGAAGGCAAGGCAAATCCAGGCAAGGCAAGTGTAACAAAAGGCACGGCACGGCAAGGGGAACAAGGCTAAGGCACGACAACGCACGGCTAGGCAATGCACGGCAAGGCAAGGAAAGGGTAACGCAAGGCAAGGCACGGTCAGGCGAGGCAAGGCTAAGGAACGACAACGCAAGGCTAGACAATGCACGGAAGGCAAGCAAAGAGTAACGGAAGGCAAGGAAAGCAAGGTAAAGCAAGGCAACGCAAGCAAGCCTATGGCAAGGTGAAAAAAGTCTAAAGAACGACAACGCAAGGCTACGCAATGCACGGAAGGCAAGCAAAGAGTAACGGAAGGCAAGGAAGGCAAGGGAAAGCAAGGCAAGGCAAGGGTAACGGAAGGAAACGGCACGGCAAGGGGAAACAAGGCTAAGGCACGACAACGCACGGCTAGGCAATGCACGGCAAGGCAAGGAAAGGGTAACGCAAGGCAAGGCACGGTCAGGCAAGGCAAGGCTAATGCACGACAACGCAAGGCTAGGCAGTGCACGGTAAGGCAAGGAAAGAGTAACGGAAGGAAAGGAAGGCAAGGCAAATCCAGGCAAGGCAAGTGTAACAAAAGGCACGGCACGGCAAGGGGAAACAAGGCTAAGGCACGACAACGCACGGCTAGGCAATGCACGGCAAGGCAAGGAAAGGGTAACGCAAGGCAAGGGACGGTGAGGCAAGGCAAGGCTAATGCACGACAACGCACGGCTAGGCAATGCACGGAAGGCAACCAAAGAGTAACGGAAGGCAAGGAAGGCAAGATAAAGCAAGGCAGGGCAAGGGTAACGGAAGGAAACGCACGGCAAGGGGAAACAAGGCTAAGGCACGACAAGGCACGGCTAGGCAATGCACGGCAAGGCAAGGAAAGGGTAACGCAAGGCAAGGCACGGTGAGGCAATGCAAGGCTAATGCACGACCACGCACGTCTAGGCAATGCACGGCAAGGCAAGGAAAGGGTAACGCAAGGGAAAGCACGGTCAGACGAGGCAAGGGTAAGGCACGACAACGCAAGGATAGGCAATGCACGGAAGGCAAGCAAAGAGTAACGGAAGGCAAGGAAGGCAGGGGAAAGCAAGGCAAGGCAAGAGTAACGGAAGGAACGGCACGGCAAGGGGAAACAAGGCTAAGGCACGACAACGCAGGACTAGGCAATGCACGGGAAGGCAAGGAAAGGGTAACGCAAGGCAAGGCACTGTCAGGCGAGGGAAGGCTAATGCACGACAACGCATTGCTAGGCAGTGCACGGCTAGGCAGGGAAAGAGTAACGGAAGGAAAGGAAGGCAAGGCAAAGCAAGGCAAGCCAAGTGTAACAAAAGGCACGGCACGGCAAGAGGAAACAAGGCGAAGGGACGGCAACGCACGGCTAGGCAATGCACGGCAAGGCAAGGAAAGGGTAACGCAAGGCAAGGCACGGTGAGGCAAGGCAAGGCTAATGCACGACAACGCACGGCTAGGCAATGCACGGCAAGGCAAGGAAAGGCTAACGCAAGGCAAGGCACGGTCAGGCGAGGCAAGGCTAAGGCACGACAACGCAAGGCTAGGCAATGCACGGAAGGCAAGCAAAGAGTAACGGAAGGCAAGGAATGCAAGGCAAAGCAAGGCAACGCAAGCAAGGCTATGGCAAGGTGAAAAAAGGCTAAGGCACGACAACGCAAGACTAGGCAATGCACGGAAGGCAAGCAAAGAGTAACGGAAGGCAAGGAAGGCAAGGCGAAGCAAGGCAACGCAAGCAAGGCTATAGCAAGGTGAAACAAGGCTATGGCACGACAATGCAGCGCTAGGCAATGCACGGCAAGGCAAGGAAAGGGTAACGCAAGGCAAGGCACGGTGAGGCAAGGCAAGGCTAATGCACGACAACGCACGGCTAGGCAATGCACGGCAAGGCAAGGAAAGGGTAACGCAAGGCAAGGCACGGTCAGGCGAGGCAAGGCTAAGGAACGACAACGCAAGGCTAGACAATGCACGGAAGGCAAGCAAAGAGTAACGGAAGGCAAGGAAAGCAAGGTAAAGCAAGGCAACGCAAGCAAGCCTATGGCAAGGTGAAAAAAGGCTAAAGAACGACAACGCAAGGCTACGCAATGCACGGAAGGCAAGCAAAGAGTAACGGAAGGCAAGGAAGGCAAGGGAAAGCAAGGCAAGGCAAGGGTAACGGAAGGAAAGGCACGGCAAGGGGAAACAAGGCTAAGGCACGACAACGCACGGCTAGGCAATGAACGGCAAGGCAAGGAAAGGGTAACGCAAGGCAAGGCACGGTGAGGCAAGGCAAGGCTAATGCACGACAACGCAGGGCTAGGCAGTGCACGGTAAGGCAAGGAAAGAGTAACGGAAGGAAAGGAAGGCAAGGCAAATCCAGGCAAGGCAAGTGTAACAAAAGGCACGGCACGGCAAGGGGAAACAAGGCTAAGGCACGACAACGAACGGCTAGGCAATGCACGGCAAGGCAAGGAAAGGGTAACGCAAGGCAAGGGACGGTGAGGCAAGGCAAGGCTAATGCACGACAACGCACAGCTAGGCAATGCACGGAAGGCAACCAAAGAGTAACGGAAGGCAAGGAAGGCAAGATAAAGCAAGGCAGGGCAAGGGTAACGGAAGGAAACGCACGGCAAGGGGAAACAAGGCTAAGGCACGACAACGCACGGCTAGGCAATGCACGGCAAGGCAAGGAAAGGGTAACGCAAGGCAAGGCACGGTCAGGCGAGGCAAGGCTAAGGCACGACAACGCAAGGATAGGCAATGCACGGAAGGCAAGCAAAGAGTAACGGAAGGCAAGGAAGGCAGGGGAAAGCAAGGCAAGGCAAGAGTAACGGAAGGAACGGCACGGCAAGGGGAAACAAGGCTAAGGCACGACAACGCAGGACTAGGCAATGCACGGCAAGGCAAGGAAAGGGTAACGCAAGGCAAGGCACTGTCAGGCGAGGGAAGGCTAATGCACGACAACGCATTGCTAGGCAGTGCACGGCTAGGCAGGGAAAGAGTAACGGAAGGAAAGGAAGGCAAGGCAAAACAAGGCAAGCCAAGTGTAACAAAAGGCACGGCACGGCAAGAGGAAACAAGGCGAAGGGACGGCAATGCACGGCTAGGCAATGGACGGCCAGGCAAGGAAAGGGTAACGCAAGGCAAGGCACAGTGAGGCAAGGCAAGGCTAATGCACGACAATACAAGGCTAGGCAATGCACGGAAGGCAAGCAAAGAGTAACGGAAGGCAAGGAATGCAAGGCAAAGCAAGGCAACGCAAGCAAGGCTATGGCAAGGTGAAAAAAGGCTAAGGCACGACAACGCAAGGCTAGGCAATTCACGGAAGGCAAGCAAAGAGTAACGGAAGGCAAGGAAGGCAAGGGAAAGCAAGGCAAGGCAAGGGTAACCGAAGGAACGGCACGCCAAGGGGAAACAAGGCTAAGGCACGACAACGCACGGCTAGGCAATGCACGGCAAGGCAAGGAAAGGGTAACGCAAGGGAAGGCACGGTCAGACGAGGCAAGGCTAAGGCACGACAATGCAAGGCTAGGCAATGCACGGAAGGCAAGGAAAGATTAACGGAAGGCAAGGAAGGCAAGGTAAAGCAAGGCAAGGCAAGGGTAACGGAAGGAAACGCACGGCAAGGGGAAACAAGGCTAAGGCATGACAACGCACGGCTAGGCAATGCACGGCCAGCCAAGGAAAGGGTAACGCAAGGCAAGGCACGGTGAGGCAAGGCAAGGCTAATGCACGACAACGCACGTCTAGGCAATGCACGGCAAGGCAAGGAAAGGGTAACGCAAGGGAAGGCACGGTCAGACGAGGCAAGGCTAAGGCACGACAATGCAAGGCTAGGCAATGCACGGAAGGCAAGGAAAGTTTAACGGAAGGCAAGGAAGGCAAGGGAATGCAAGGCAAGGCAAGGGTAACAGAAGGAACGGCTCGGCATGGGGAAACAAGGCTAAGGGACGGCAACGCACGGCTAGGCAATGCACGGCCAGCCAAGGAAAGGGTAACGCAAGGCAAGGCACGGTAAGGCAAGGCAAGGCTAATCCACGACAACGCACGGCTAAGCAATGCACGGCAAGGCAAGGAAAGGGTAACGCAAGGCAAGGCACGGTCAACCGAGGCAAGGCTAAGGAACGACAACGCAAGGCTAGACAATGCACGGAAGGCAAGCAAAGAGTAACGGAAGGCAAGGAAAGCAAGGCAAAGCAAGGCAACGTAAGCAAGCCTATGGCAAGGTGAAAAAAGGCTAAAGAACGACAACGCAAGGCTACGCAATGCACGGAAGGCAAGCAAAGAGTAACGGAAGGCAAGGAAGGCAAGGGAAAGCAAAGCAAGGCAAGGGTATCAGAAGGAACGGCACGACAAGGGGAAACAAGGCTAAGGCACGACAACGCAGGACTAGGCAATGCACGGCAAGGCAAGGAAAGGGTAACGCAAGGCAAGGCACTGTCAGGCGAGGGAAGGCTAATGCACGGCAACGCAAGGCTAGGCAGTGCACGGCTAGGCAGGGAAAGAGTAACGGAAGGAAAGGAAGGCAAGGCAAAGGAAGGCAAGTTAAGTGTAACAAAAGGCACGGCACGGCAAGGGGAAACAAGGCGAAGGGACGGCAACGCACGGCTAGGCAATGCACGGCCAGGCAAGGAAATGGTAACGCAAGGCAAGGCACGGTGAGGCAGGGCAAGGCTAATGCACGACAATAAAAGGCTAGGCAATGCACGGAAGGCAAGCAAAGAGTAACGGAAGGCAAGGAAGGCAAGGGAAAGCAAGGCAAGGCAAGGGTAACGGAAGGAACGGCTCGGCAAGGGGAAACAAGGCTAAGGGACGGCAACGCACGGCTAGGCAATGCACGGCCAGCCAAGGAAAGGGTAACGCAAGGCAAGGCACGGTGAGGCAAGGCAAGGCTAATCCACGACAACGCACGGCTAGGCAATGCACGGCAAGGCAAGGAAAGGGTAACGCAAGGCAAGGCACGGTCAGCCGAGGCAAGGCTAAGGAACGACAACGGAAGGCTAGACAATGCACGGAAGGCAAGCAAAGAGTAACGGAAGGCAGGGAAAGGAAGGCAAAGCAAGGCAACGTAAGCAAGCCTATGGCAAGGTGAAAAAAGGCTAAAGAACGACAACGCAAGGCTACGCAATGCACGGAAGGCAAGCAAAGAGTAACGGAAGGCAAGGAAGGCAAGGGAAAGCAAGGCAAGGCAAGGGTAACAGAAGTAACGGCACGGCAAGGGGAAACAAGGCTAAGGCACGACAACGCAGGACTAGGCAATGCACGGCAAGGCAAGGAAAGGGTAACGCAAGGCAAGGCACTGTCAGGCGAGGGAAGGCTAATGCACGGCAACGCAAGGCTAGGCAGTGCACGGCTAGGCAGGGAAAGAGTAACGGAAGGAAAGGAAGGCAAGGCAAAGGAAGGCAAGGTAAGAGTAACAAAAGGCACGGCACGGCAAGGGGAAACAAGGCGAAGGGACGGCAACGCACGGCTAGGCAATGCACGGCCAGGCAAGGAAATGGTAACGCAAGGCAAGGCACGGTGAGGCAGGGCAAGGCTAATGCACGACAATAAAAGGCTAGGCAATGCACGGAAGGCAAGCAAAGAGTAACGGAAGGCAAGGAATGCAAGGCAAAGCAAGGCAACGCTAGCAAGTCTATGGCAAGGTGAAAAAAGGCTAAGGCACGACAACGCAAGGCTAGGCAATTCACGGAAGGTAAGCAAAGAGTAACGGAAGGCAAGGAAGGCAAGGGAAAGCAAGGCAAGGCAAGGGTAACGGAAGGAAACGCACGGCAAGGGGAAACAAGGCTAAGGCATGACAACGCACGGCTAGGCAATGCACGGCAAGGCAAGGAAAGGGTAACGCAAGGCAAGGCATGGTGAGGCAACGCAAGGCTAATGCACGACAACGCACGGCTAGGCAATGCACAGCAAGTCAAGGAAAGGGTAACGCAAGGGAAGGCACGGTCAGACGAGGCAAGGGTAAGGCACGACAACGCAAGGCTAGGCAATGCACGGAAGGCAAGCAAAGTGTAACGGAAGGCAAGGAAGGCAAGGGAAAGCAAGGCAAGGCAAGGGTAACAGAAGGAACGGCTCGGCAAGGGAAAACAAGGCTAAGGGACGGCAACGCACGGCTAGGCAATGCACGGCCAGCCAAGGCAAGGGTAAGGCAAGGCAAGGCACGGTCAGGCAAAGCAAGGCTAATGCACGACAACGCAAGGCTAGGCAGTGCACGGTAAGGCAAGGAAAGAGTAACGGAAGGAAAGGAAGGCAAGGCAAATCCAGGCAAGGCAAGTGTAACAAAAGGCACGGCACGGCAAGGGGAAACAAGGCTAAGGCACGACAACGCACGGCTAGGCAATGCACGGCAAGGCAAGGAAAGGGTAACGCAAGGCAAGGCACAGTGAGGCAAGGCAAGGCTAATGCACGACAACGCACGGCTAGGCAATGCACGGCAAGGCAAGGAAAGGCTAACGCAAGGCAAGGCACGGTCAGGCGAGGCAAGGCTAAGGCACGACAACGCAAGGCTAGGCAATGCACGGAAGGCAAGCAAAGAGTAACGGAAGGCAAGGAAGGCAAGGGAAAGCAAGGCAAGGCCAGGGTAACGGAAGGAAACGCACGGCAAGGGGAAACAAGGCTAAGGCACGACAACGCACGGCTAGGCAATGCACGGCCAGGCAAGGAAAGGGTAACGCAAGGCAGGGCACGGTCAGGCGAGGCAAGGCTAAGGAACGATAACGCAAGGCAGGACAATGCACGGAAGGTAAGCAAAGAGTAACGGAAGGCAAGGAATGCAAGGCAAAGCAAGGCAAGGCAAGGGTAACAGAAGAAACGGCTCGGCAAGGGGAAACAAGGCTAAGGCACGGCAACGCACGGCTAGGCAATGCACGGCCAGCCAAGGAAAGGGTAACGCAAGGCAAGGCACGGTCAGGCAAGGCAAGGTTAATGCACGTCAACGCAAGGCTAGGCAGTGCACGGTAAGGCAAGGAAAGAGTAACGGAAGGAAAGGAAGGCAAGGCAAATCCAGGCAAGGCAAGTGTAACAAAAGGCACGGCACGGCAAGGGGAAACAAGGCTAAGGCACGACAACGCACGGCTAGGCAATGCACGGCAAGGCAAGGAAAGGGTAACGCAAGGCAAGGCACGGTGAGGCAAGGCAAGGCTAATGCACGACAACGCACGGCTAGGCAATGCACGGAAGGCAACCAAAGAGTAACGGAAGGCAAGGAAGGCAAGATAAAGCAAGGCAGGGCAAGGGTAACGGAAGGAAACGCACGGCAAGGGGAAACAAGGCTAAGGCACGACAACGCACGGTTAGCCAATGCACGGCAAGGCAAGGAAAGTGTAACGCAAGGCAAGGCACGGTGAGGCAAGGCAAGGCTAATGCACGACAACGCACGTCTAGGCAATGCACGGCAAGGTAAGGAAAGGGTAACGCAAGGGAAGGCACGGTCAGACGAGGCAAGGCTAAGGCACGACAATGCAAGGCTAGGCAATGCACGGAAGGCAAGGAAAGTGTAACGGAAGGCAAGGAAGGCAAGGGAAAGCAAGGCAAGGCAAGGGTAACAGAAGGAACGGCTCGGCAAGGGGAAACAAGGCTAAGGGACGGCAACGCACGGCTAGGCAATGCACGGCCAGCCAAGGAAAGGGTAACGCAAGGCAAGGCACGGTCAGGCAAGGCAAGGCTAATGCACGACAACGCGAGGCTAGGCAGTGCACGGTAAGGCAAGGAAAGAGTAACGGAAGGAAAGGAAGGCAAGGCAAATCCAGGCAAGGCAAGTGTAACAAAAGGCACGGCACGGCAAGGGGAAACAAGGGTAAGGCACGACAACGCACGGTTAGGCAATGCACGGCAAGGCAAGGAAAGGGTAACGCAAGGCAAGGCACGGTGAGGCAAGGCAAGGCTAATCCACGACAACGCACGGCTAGGCAATGCACGGCAAGGCAAGGAAAGGGTAACGCAAGGCAAGGCACGGTCAGCCGAGGCAAGGCTAAGGAACGACAACGCAAGGCTAGACAATGCACGGAAGGCAAGCAAAGAGTAACGGAAGGCAAGGAAAGCAAGGCAAAGCAAGGCAACGTAAGCAAGCCTATGGCAAGGTGAAAAAAGGCTAAAGAACGACAACGCAAGGCTACGCAATGCACGGAAGGCAAGCAAAGAGTAACGGAAGGCAAGGAAGGCAAGGGAAAACAAAGCAAGGCAAGGGTAACAGAAGGAACGGCACGGCAAGGGGAAACAAGGCTAAGGCACGACAACGCAGGACTAGGCAATGCACGGCAAGGCAAGGAAAGGGTAACGCAAGGCAAGGCACTGTCAGGCGAGGGAAGGCTAATGCACGGCAACGCAAGGCTAGGCAGTGCACGGCTAGGCAGGGAAAGAGTAACGGAAGGAAAGGAAGGCAAGGCAAAGGAAGGCAAGGTAAGTGTAACAAAAGGCACGGCACGGCAAGGGGAAACAAGGCGAAGGGACGGCAACGCACGGCTAGGCAATGCACGGCCAGGCAAGGAAATGGTAACGCAAGGCAAGGCACGGTGAGGCAGGGCAAGGCTAATGCACGACAATAAAAGGCTAGGCAATGCACGGAAGGCAAGGAAAGAGTAACGGAAGGCAAGGAATGCAAGGCAAAGCAAGGCAACGCTAGCAAGGCTATGGCAAGGTGAAAAAAGGCTAAGGCACGACAACGCAAGGCTAGGCAATGCACGGAAGGCAAGCAAAGAGTAACGGAAGGCAAGGAAGGCAAGGGAAAGCAAGGCAAGACAAGGGTAACGGAAGGAACGGCTCGGCAAGGGGAAACAAGGCTAAGGGACGGCAACGCACGGCTAGGCAATGCACGGCCAGCCAAGGAAAGGGTAACGCAAGGCAAGGGACGGTCAGGCAAGGCAAGGCTAATGCACGTCAACGCAAGGCTAGAAAGTGCACGGTAAGGCAAGGAAAGAGTAACGGAAGGAAAGGAAGGCAAGGCAAATCCAGGCAAGGCAAGTGTAACAAAAGGCACGGCACGGCAAGGGGAACAAGGCTAAGGCACGACAACGCACGGCTAGGCAATGCACGGCAAGGCAAGGAAAGGGTAACGCAAGGCAAGGCACGGTGAGGCAAGGCAAGGCTAATGCACGACAACGCACGGCTAGGCAATGCACGGCAAGGCAAGGAAAGGGTAACGCAAGGCAAGGCACGGTCAGGCGAGGCAAGGCTAAGGAACGACAACGCAAGGCTAGACAATGCACGGAAGGCAAGCAAAGAGTAACGGAAGGCAAGGAAAGCAAGGTAAAGCAAGGCAACGCAAGCAAGCCTATGGC
This sequence comes from Macrotis lagotis, assembly GCF_037893015.1. Classification (NCBI taxonomy): domain Eukaryota; kingdom Metazoa; phylum Chordata; class Mammalia; order Peramelemorphia; family Peramelidae; genus Macrotis; species Macrotis lagotis. The sequence continues at coordinate 386,068 of NW_027421920.1, forward strand.
AAGGTGAAAAAAGTCTAAAGAACGACAACGCAAGGCTACGCAATGCACGGAAGGCAAGCAAAGAGTAACGGAAGGCAAGGAAGGCAAGGGAAAGCAAGGCAAGGCAAGGGTAACGGAAGGAAAGGCACGGCAAGGGGAAACAAGGCTAAGGCACGACAACGCACGGCTAGGCAATGAACGGCAAGGCAAGGAAAGGGTAACGCAAGGCAAGGCACGGTGAGGCAAGGCAACGCTAATGCACGACAACGCAGGGCTAGGCAGTGCACGGTAAGGCAAGGAAAGAGTAACGGAAGGAAAGGAAGGCAAGGCAAATCCAGGCAAGGCAAGTGTAACAAAAGGCACGGCACGGCAAGGGGAAACAAGGCTAAGGCACGACAACGAACGGCTAGGCAATGCACGGCAAGGCAAGGAAAGGGTAACGCAAGGCAAGGGACGGTGAGGCAAGGCAAGGCTAATGCACGACAACGCACGGCTAGGCAATGCACGGAAGGCAACCAAAGAGTAACGGAAGGCAAGGAAGGCAAGATAAAGCAAGGCAGGGCAAGGGTAACGGAAGGAAACGCACGGCAAGGGGAAACAAGGCTAAGGCACGACAAGGCACGGCTAGGCAATGCACGGCAAGGCAAGGAAAGGGTAACGCAAGGCAAGGCACGGTGAGGCAAGGCAAGGCTAATGCACGACAACGCACGTCTAGGCAATGCACGGCAAGGCAAGGAAAGGGTAACGCAAGGGAAGGCACGGTCAGACGAAGGATAGGCAATGCACGGAAGGCAAGCAAAGAGTAACGGAAGGCAAGGAAGGCAGGGGAAAGCAAGGCAAGGCAAGAGTAACGGAAGGAACGGCACGGCAAGGGGAAACAAGGCTAAGGCACGACAACGCAGGACTAGGCAATGCACGGCAAGGCAAGGAAAGGGTAACGCAAGGCAAGGCACTGTCAGGCGAGGGAAGGCTAATGCACGACAACGCATTGCTAGGCAGTGCACGGCTTGGCAGGGAAAGAGTAACGGAAGGAAAGGAAGGCAAGGCAAAGCAAGGCAAGCCAAGTGTAACAAAAGGCACGGCACGGCAAGAGGAAACAAGGCGAAGGGACGGCAACGCACGGCTAGGCAATGCACGGCAAGGCAAGGAAAGGGTAACGCAAGGCAAGGCACGGTGAGGCAAGGCAAGGCTAATGCACGACAACGCACGGCTAGGCAATGCACGGCAAGGCAAGGAAAGGCTAACGCAAGGCAAGGCACGGTCTGGCGAGGCAAGGCTATGGCACGACAACGCAAGGCTAGGCAATGCACGGAAGGCAAGCAAATAGTAACGGAAGGCAAAGAATGCAAGGCAAAGCAAGGCAACGCAAGCAAGGCTATGGCAAGTTGAAAAAAGGCTAAGGCACGACAACGCAAGGCTAGGCAATGCACGGAAGGCAAGCAAAGAGTAACGGAAGGCAAGGAAGGCAAGGCAAAGCAAGGCAACGCAAGCAAGGCTATAGCAAGGTGAAACAAGGCTATGGCACGACAATGCACCGCTAGGCAATGCACGGCAAGGCAAGGAAAGGGTAACGCAAGGCAAGGCACGGTGAGGCAAGGCAAGGCTAATGCACGACAACGCACGGCTAGGCAATGCACGGCAAGGCAAGGAAAGGGTAACGCAAGGCAAGGCACGGTCAGGCGAGGCAAGGCTAAGGAACGACAACGCAAGGCTAGACAATGCACGGAAGGCAAGCAAAGAGTAACGGAAGGCAAGGAAAGCAAGGTAAAGCAAGGCAACGCAAGCAAGCCTATGGCAAGGTGAAAAAAGGCTAAAGAACGACAACGCAAGGCCACGCAATGCACGGAAGGCAAGCAAAGAGTAACGGAAGGCAAGGAAGGAAAGGGAAAGCAAGGCAAGGCAAGGGTAACGGAAGGAAAGACACGGCAAGTGGAAACAAGCCTAAGGCACGACAACGCACGGTTAGGCAATGCACGGCAAGGCAAGGAAAGGGTAACGCAAGGCAAGGCACGGTGAGGCAAGGCAAGGCTAATGCACGACAACGCAGGGCTAGGCAGTGCACGGTAAGGCAAGGAAAGAGTAACGGAAGGAAAGGAAGGCAAGGCAAATCCAGGCAAGGCAAGGGTAACGGAAGGAACGGCACGGCAAGGGGAAACAAGGCTAAGGCACGACAACGAACGGCTAGGCAATGCACGGCAAGGCAAGGAAAGGGTAACGCAAGGCAAAGGACGGTGAGTCAAGGCAAGGCTAATGCACGACAACGCACGGCTAGGCAATGCACGGAAGGCAACCAAAGAGTAACGGAAGGCAAGGAAGGCAAGATAAAGCAAGGCAGGGCAAGGGTAACGGAAGGAAACGCACGGCAAGGGAAAACAAGGCTAAGGCACGACAACGCACGGCTAGGCAATGCACGGCAAGGCAAGGAAAGGGTAACGCAAGGCAAGGCACGGTGCGGCAATGCAAGGCTAATGCACGACCACGCACGTCTAGGCAATGCACGACAAGGCAAGGAAAGGGTAACGCAAGGCAAGGCACGGTCAGGCGAGGCAAGGCTAAGGCACGACAACGCAAGGATAGGCAATGCACGGAAGGCAAGCAAAGAGTAACGGAAGGCAAGGAAGGCAGGGGAAATCAAGGCAAGGCAAGAGTAAGGGATGGAACGGCACGGCAAGGGGAAACAAGGCTAAGGCACGACAACGCAGGACTAGGCAATGCACGGCAAGGCAAGGAAAGGGTAACGCAAGGCAAGGCACTGTCAGGCGAGGGAAGGCTAATGCACGACAACGCATTGCTAGGCAGTGCACGGCTAGGCAGGGAAAGAGTAACGGAAGGAAAGGAAGGCAAGGCAAAGCAAGGCAAGCCAAGTGTAACAAAAGGCACGGCACGGCAAGAGGAAACAAGGCGAAGGGACGGCAACGCACGGCTAGGCAATGGACGGCCAGGCAAGGAAAGGGTAACGCAAGGCAAGGCACAGTGAGGCAAGGCAAGGCTAATGCACGACAATACAAGGCTAGGCAATGCACGGAAGGCAAGCAAAGCGTAACGGAAGGCAAGGAATGCAAGGCAAAGCAAGGCAACGCAAGCAAGGCTATGGCAAGGTGAAAAAAGGCTAAGGCACGACAACGCAAGGCTAGGCAATTCACGGAAGGCAAGCAAAGAGTAACGGAAGGCAAGGAAGGCAAGGGAAAGCAAGGCAAGGCAAGGGTAACGGAAGGAACGGCACGCCAAGGGGAAACAAGGCTAAGGCACGACAACGCACGGCTAGGCAATGCACGGCAAGGCAAGGAAAGGGTAACGCAATGGAAGGCACGGTCAGACGAGGCAAGGCTAAGGCACGACAATGCAAGGCTAGGCAATGCACGGAAGGCAAGGAAAGATTAACGGAAGGCAAGGAAGGCAAGGTAAAGCAAGGCAAGGCAAGGGTAACGGAAGGAAACGCACGGCAAGGGGAAACAAGGCTAAGGCATGACAACGCACGGCTAGGCAATGCACGGCAAGGCAAGGAAAGGGTAACGCAAGGCAAGGCACGGTGAGGCAAGGCAAGGCTAATGCACGACAACGCACGGCTAGGCAATGCACGGCAAGTCAAGGAAAGGGTAACGCAAGGGAAGGCACGGTCAGACGAGGCAAGGGTAAGGCACGACAACGCAAGGCTAGGCAATGCACGGAAGGCAAGCAAAGTGTAACGGAAGGCAAGGAAGGCAAGGGAAAGCAAGGCAAGGCAAGGGTAACAGAAGGAACGGCTCGGCAATGGAAAACAAGGCTAAGGGACGGCAACGCACGGCTAGGCAATGCACGGCCAGCCAAGGAAAGGGTAAGGCAAGGCAAGGCACGGTCAGGCAAAGCAAGGCTAATGCACGACAACGCAAGGCTAGGCAGTGCACGGTAAGGCAAGGAAAGAGTAACGGAAGGAAAGGAAGGCAAGGCAAATCCAGGCAAGGCAAGTGTAACAAAAGGCACGGCACGGCAAGGGGAAACAAGGCTAAGGCACGACAACGCACGGCTAGGCAATGCACGGCAAGGCAAGGAAAGGGTAACGCAAGGCAAGGCACGGTGAGGCAAGGCAAGGCTAATGCACGACAACGCACGGCTAGGCAATGCACGGCAAGGCAAGGAAAGGCTAACGCAAGGCAAGGCACGGTCAGGCGAGGCAAGGCTAAGGCACGACAACGCAAGGCTAGGCAATGCACGGAAGGCAAGCAAAGAGTAACGGAAGGCAAGGAAGGCAAGGGAAAGCAAGGCAAGGCAAGGGTAACGGAAGGAAACGCACGGCAAGGGGAAACAAAGCTAAGGCACGACAACGCACGGCTAGGCAATGCACGGCCAGGCAAGGAAAGGGTAACGCAAGGCAAGGCACGGTCAGGCAAGGCAAGGCTAAGGAACGACAACGCAAGGCTAGACAATGCACGGAAGGCAAGCAAAGAGTAACGGAAGGCAAGGAAAGCAAGGCAAAGCAAGGCAACGTAAGCAAGCCTATGGCAAGGTGAAAAAAGGCTAAAGAACGACAACGCAAGGCTACGCAATGCACGGAAGGCAAGCAAAGAGTAACGAAAGGCAAGGAAGGCAAGGGAAAGCAAGGCAAGGCAAGGGTAACAGAAGGAATGGCACGGCAAGGGGAAACAAGGCTAAGGCACGACAACGCAGGACTAGGCAATGCACGGCAAGGCAAGGAAAGGGTAACGCAAGGCAAGGCACTGTCAGGCGAGGGAAGGCTAATGCACGACAACGCAAGGCTAGGCAGTGCACGGCTAGGCAGGGAAAGAGTAACGGAAGGAAAGGAAGGCAAGGCAAAGGAAGGCAAGGTAAGTGTAACAAAAGGCACGGCACGGCAAGGGGAAACAAGGCGAAGGGACGGCAACGCACGGCTAGGCAATGCACGGCCAGGCAAGGAAATGGTAACGCAAGGCAAGGCACGGTGAGGCAGGGCAAGGCTAATGCACCACAATACAAGGCTAGGCAATGCACGGAAGGCAAGCAAAGAGTAACGGAAGGCAAGGAATGCAAGACAAAGCAAGGCAACGCAAGCAAGGCTATGGCAAGGTGAAAAAAGGCTAAGGCACGACAACGCAAGGCTAGGAAATTCACGGAAGGCAAACAGAGTAACGGAAGGCAAGGAAGGCAAGGGAAAGCAAGGCAAGGCAAGGGTAACGGAAGGAAACGCACGGCAAGGGGAAACAAGGCTAAGGCATGACAACGCACGGCTAGGCAATGCACGGCAAGGCAAGGAAAGGGTAACGCAAGGCAAGGCACGGTGAGGCAAGGCAAGGCTAATGCACGACAACGCACGGCTAGGCAATGCACAGCAAGTCAAGGAAAGGGTAACGCAAGGGAAGGCACGGTCAGACGAGGCAAGGGTAAGGCACGACAACGCAAGGCTAGGCAATGCACGGAAGGCAAGCAAAGTGTAACGGAAGGCAAGGAAGGCAAGGGAAAGCAAGGCAAGGCAAGGGTAACAGAAGGAACGGCTCGGCAATGGAAAACAAGGCTAAGGGACGGCAACGCACGGCTAGGCAATGCACGGCCAGCCAAGGAAAGGGTAAGGCAAGGCAAGGCACGGTCAGGCAAAGCAAGGCTAATGCACGACAACGCAAGGCTCGCCAGTGCACGGTAAGGCAAGGAAAGAGTAACGGAAGGAAAGGAAGGCAAGGCAAATCCAGGCAAGGCAAGTGTAACAAAAGGCACGGCACGGCAAGGGGAAACAAGGCTAAGGCACGACAACGCACGGCTAGGCAATGCACGGCAAGGCAAGGAAAGGGTAACGCAAGGCAAGGCACGGTGAGGCAAGGCAAGGCTAATGCACGACAACGCACGGCTAGGCAATGCACGGCAAGGCAAGGAAAGGCTAACGCAAGGCAAGGCACGGTCAGGCGAGGCAAGGCTAAGGCACGACAACGCAAGGCTAGGCAATGCAAGGGTAACGGAAGGAAAGGCAAGCAAACGGCTAGGCAATAACAGGCGAGGCAAGGCTAAGGACGACAACGCAAAGGCAATGCACGGAAGGGCAAAGAGTAACGGAAGGCAAGGAAGCAAGGCAAGGCAAGGCAAGGGTAACAGAAGAAACGGCTCGGCAAGGGGAAACAAGGCTAAGGCACGGCAACGCACGGCTAGGCAATGCACGGCCAGCCAAGGAAAGGGTAACGCAAGGCAAGGCACGGTCAGGCAAGGCAAGGCTAATGCACGACAACGCAAGGCTAGGCAGTGCACGGTAAGGCAAGGAAAGAGTAACGGAAGGAAAGGAAGGCAAGGCAAATCCAGGCAAGGCAAGTGTAACAAAAGGCACGGCACGGCAAGGCAATGCACGGCAAGGCAAGGAAAGGGTAACGCAAGGCAAGGCACGGTGAGGCAAGGCAAGGCTAATGCACGACAACGCACGGCTAGGCAATGCACGGCAAGGCAAGGAAAGGCTAACGCAAGGCAAGGCACGGTCAGGCGAGGCAAGGCTAAGGCACGACAACGCAAGGCTAGGCAATGCACGGAAGGCAAGCAAAGAGTAACGGAAGGCAAAGAATGCAAGGCAAAGCAAGGCAACGCAAGCAAGGCTATGGCAAGGTGAAAAAAGGCTAAGGCACGACAACGCAAGGCTACGCAATGCACGGAAGGCAAGCAAAGTGTAACGGAAGGCAAGGAATGCAAGGCAAAGCAAGGCAACGCAAGCAAGGCTATAGCAAGGTGAAACAAGGCTATGGCACGACAACGCACCGCTAGGCAATGCACGGCAAGGCAAGGAAAGGGTAACGCAAGGCAAGGCACGGTGAGGCAAGGCAAGGCTAATGCACGACAACGCACGGCTAGGCAATGCACGGCAAGGCAAGGAAAGGGTAACGCAAGGCAAGGCACGGTCAGGCGAGGCAAGGCTAAGGAACGACAACGCAAGGCTAGACAATGCACGGAAGGCAAGCAAAGAGTAACGGAAGGCAAGGAAAGCAAGGTAAAGCAAGGCAACGCAAGCAAGCCTATGGCAAGGTGAAAAAAGGCTAAAGAACGACAACGCAAGGCTACGCAATGCACGGAAGGCAAGCAAAGAGTAACGGAAGGCAAGGAAGGCAGGGGAAAGCAAGGCAAGGCAAGAGTAACGGAAGGAACGGCACGGCAAGGGGAAACAAGGCTAAGGCACGACAACGCAGGACTAGGCAATGCACGGCAAGGCAAGGAAAGGGTAACGCAAGGCAAGGCACTGTCAGGCGAGGGAAGGCTAATGCACGGCAACGCAAGGCTAGGCAGTGCACGGCTAGGCAGGGAAAGAGTAACGGAAGGAAAGGAAGGCAAGGCAAAGGAAGGCAAGGTAAGAGTAACAAAAGGCACGGCACGGCAAGGAGAAACAAGGCTAAGGCACGACAACGCACGGCTAGGCAGTGCACGGCTAGTCAGGGAAAGAGTAACGGAAGGAAAGGAAGGCAAGGCAAAGCAAGGCAACGCAAGCAAGGCTATAGCAAGGTGAAACAAGGCTATGGCACGACAACGCACGGCTAGGCAATGCACGGCAAGGCAAGGAAAGGGTAACGTAGTGTAAGGCACGGTGAGGCAAGGCAAGGCTAATGCACGACAACGCACGGCTAGGCAATGCACGGCAAGGCAAGGAAAGGGTAACGCAAGGCAAGGCACGGTCAGGCGAGGCAAGGCTAAGGAACGACAACGCAAGGCTAGACAATGCAAGGAAGGCAAGCAAAGTGTAACGGAAGGCAAGGAATGCAAGGCAAAGCAAGGCAACGCAAGCAAGGCTATGGCAAGGTGAAAAAAGGCTAAAGCACGACAACGCAAGGCTACGCAATGCACGGAAGGCAAGCAAAGTGTAACGGAAGGCAAGGAATGCAAGGCAAAGCAAGGCAACGCAAGCAAGGCTATGGCAAGGTGAAAAAAGGCTAAAGCACGACAACGCAAGGCTACGCAATGCACGGAAGGCAAGCAAAGTGTAACGGAAGGAAAGGAAGGCAAGGCAAATCCAGGCGAGGCAAGTGTAACAAAAGGCACGGCACGGCAAGGGGAAACAAGGCTAAGGCACGACAACGCACGGCTAGGCAATGCACGGCAAGGCAATGAAAGGGTAACGCAAGGCAAGGCACGGTGAGGCAAGGCAAGGCTAATGCACGACAACGCACGGCTTGGCAATGCACGACAAGGGAAGGAAAGGGTAACGCAAGGCAAGGCACGGTGAGGCAAGGCAAGGCTAATGAACGACAACGCACGGCTAGGCAATGCACGGCAAGGCAATGAAAGGGTAACGCAAGGGAAGGCACGGTCAGACGAGGCAAGGCAAAGGCACGACAACGCAAGGCTAGGCAGTGCACGGTAAGGCAAGGAAAGAGTAACGGAAGGCAAGGAAGGCAGGGGAAAGCAAGGCAAGGCAAGAGTAACGGAAGGAACGGCACGGCAAGGGGAAACAAGGCTAAGGCACGACAACGCAGGACTAGGCAATGCACGGCAAGGCAAGGAAAGGGTAACGCAAGGCAAGGCACTGTCAGGCGAGGGAAGGCTAATGCACGACAACGCAAGGCTAGGCAGTGCACGGCTAGGCAGGGAAAGAGTAACGGAAGGAAAGGAAGGCAAGGCAAAGCACGGCAAGCCAAGTGTAACAAAAGGCACGGCACGGCAAGAGGAAACAAGGCGAAGGGACGGCAATGCACGGCTAGGCAATGGACGGCCAGGCAAGGAAAGGGTAACGCAAGGCAAGGCACAGTGAGGCAAGGCAAGGCTAATGCACGACAATACAAGGCTAGGCAATGCACGGAAGGCAAGCAAAGAGTAACGGAAGGCAAGGAATGCAAGGCAAAGCAAGGCAACGCAAGCAAGGCTATGGCAAGGTGAAAAAAGGCTAAGGCACGACAACGCAAGGCTAGGCAATTCACGGAAGGCAAGCAAAGAGTAACGGAAGGCAAGGAAGGCAAGGGAAAGCAAGGCAAGGCAAGGGTAACGGAAGGAACGGCACGGCAAGGGGAAACAAGGCTAAGGCACGACAACGCACGGCTAGGCAATGCACGGCAAGGCAAGGAAAGGGTAACGCAAGGGAAGGCACGGTCAGACGAGGCAAGGCTAAGGCACGACAACGCAAGGCTAGGCAATGCACGGAAGGCAAGCAAAGAGTAACGGAAGGCAAGGAAGGCAAGGGAAAGATGGCAAGGCAAGGGTAACGGAAGGAAACGCACGGCAAGGGGAAACAAGGCTAAGGCACGACAACGCACGGCTAGGCAATGCACGGCCAGGCAAGGAAAGGGTAACGCAAGGCAAGGCACGGTCAGGCGAGGCAAGGCTAAGGAACGACAACGCAAGGCAGGACAATGCACGGAAGGTAAGCAAAGAGTAACGGAAGGCAAGGAATGCAAGGCAAAGCAAGGCAAGGCAAGGGTAACAGAAGAAACGGCTCGGCAAGGGGAAACAAGGCTAAGGCACGGCAACGCACGGCTAGGCAATGCACGGCCAGCCAAGGAAAGGGTAACGCAAGGCAAGGCACGGTCAGGCAAGGCAAGGTTAATGCACGACAACGCAAGGCTAGGCAGTGCACGGTAAGGCAAGGAAAGAGTAACGGAAGGAAAGGAAGGCAAGGCAAAGGAAGGCAAGGCAAGTGTAACAAAAGGCACGGCACGGCAAGGGGAAACAAGGCTAAGGCACGACAACGCACGGCTAGGCAATGCACGGCAAGGGAAGGAAAGGGTAACGCAAGGCAAGGCACTGTGAGGCAAGGCAAGGCTAATCCACGACAACGCACGGCTAGGCAATGCACGGCAAGGCAAGGAAAGGGTAACGCAAGGCAAGGCACGGTCAGCCGAGGCAAGGCTAAGGAACGACAACGCAAGGCTAGACAATGCACGGAAGGCAAGCAAAGAGTAACGGAAGGCAAGGAAGGCAAGGGAAAGCAAGGCAAGGCAAGGGTAACAGAAGGAACGGCACGGCAAGGGGAAACAAGGCTAAGGCACGACAACGCAGGACTAGGCAATGCACGGCAAGGCAAGGAAAGGGTAACGCAAGGCAAGGCACTGTCAGGTGAGGGAAGGCTAATGCACGGCAACGCAAGGCTAGGCAGTGCACGGCTAGGCAGGGAAAGAGTAACGGAAGGAAAGGAAGGCAAGGCAAAGGAAGGCAAGGTAAGTGTAACAAAAGGCACGGCACGGCAAGGGGAAACAAGGCGAAGGGACGGCAACGCACGGCTAGGCAATGTACGGCCAGGCAAGGAAATGGTGACGCAAGGCAAGGCACGGTGAGGCAGGGCAAGGCTAATGCACGACAATAAAAGGCTAGGCAATGCACGGAAGGCAAGCAAAGAGTAACGGAAGGCAAGGAATGCAAGGCAAAGCAAGGCAACGCTAGCAAGTCTATGGCAAGGTGAAAAAAGGCTAAGGCACGACAACGCAAGGCTAGGCAATGCACGGAAGGCAAGCAAAGAGTAACGGAAGGCAAGGAAGGCAAGGGAAAGCAAGGCAAGACAAGGGTAACGGAAGGAACGGCTCGGCAAGGGGAAACAAGGCTAAGGGACGGCAACGCACGGCTAGGCAATGCACGGCCAGCCAAGGAAAGGGTAACGCAAGGCAAGGGACGGTCAGGCAAGGCAAGGCTAATGCACGACAACGCAAGGCTAGAAAGTGCACGGTAAGGCAAGGAAAGAGTAACGGAAGGAAAGGAAGGCAAGGCAAATCCAGGCAAGGCAAGTGTAACAAAAGGCACGGCACGGCAAGGGGAACAAGGCTAAGGCACGACAACGCACGGCTAGCCAATGCACGGCAAGGCAAAGAAAGGGTAACGCAAGGCAAGGCACGGTGAGGCAAGGCAAGGCTAATGCACGACAACGCACGGCTAGGCAATGCACGGCAAGGCAAGGAAAGGCTAACGCAAGGCAAGGCACGGTCAGGAGAGGCAAGGCTAAGGCACGACAACGCAAGGCTAGGCAATGCACAGAAGGCAAGCAAAGAGTAACGGAAGGCAAAGAATGAAAGGCAAAGCAAGGCAACGCAAGCAAGGCTATAGCAAGGTGAAACAAGGCTATGGCACGACAACGCACCGCTAGGCAATGCACGGCAAGGCAAGGAAAGGGTAACGCAAGGCAAGGCACGGTGAGGCAAGGCAAGGCTAATGCACGACAACGCACGGCTAGGCAATGGACGGCAAGGCAAGGAAAGGGTAACGCAAGGCAAGGCACGGTCAGGCGAGGCAAGGCTAAGGAACGACAACGCAAGGCTAGACAATGCACGGAAGGCAAGCAAAGAGTAACGGAAGGCAAGGAAAGCAAGGTAAAGCAAGGCAACGCAAGCAAGCCTATGGCAAGGTGAAAAAAGGCTAAAGAACGACAACGCAAGGCTACGCAATGCACGGAAGGCAAGCAAAGAGTAACGGAAGGCAAGGAAGGCAAGGGAAAGCAAGGCAAGGCAAGGGTAACGGAAGGAAAGGCACGGCAAGGGGAAACAAGGCTAAGGCACGACAACGCACGGCTAGGCAATGAACGGCAAGGCAAGGAAAGGGTAACGCAAGGCAAGGCACGGTGAGGCAAGGCAAGGCTAATGCACGACAACGCAGGGCTAGGCAGTGCACGGTAAGGCAAGGAAAGAGTAACGGAAGGAAAGGAAGGCAAGGCAAATCCACGCAAGGCAAGTGTAACAAAAGGCACGGCACGGCAAGGGGAAACAAGGCTAAGGCACGACAACGCACGGCTAGGCAATGCACGGCAAGGCAAGGAAAGGGTAACGCAAGGGAAGGCACGGTCAGACGAGGCAAGGCTAAGGCACGACAACGCAAGGCTAGGCAATGCACGGAAGGCAAGCAAAGAGTAACGGAAGGCAAGGAAGGCAAGGGAAAGCAAGGCAAGACAAGGGTAACAGAAGCAACGGCTCGGCAAGGGGAAACAAGGCTAAGGGACGGCAACGCACGGCTAGGCAATGCACGGCCAGCCAAGGAAAGGGTAACGCAAGGCCAGGCACGGTCAGGCAAGGCAAGGCTAATGCACGACAACGCAAGGCTATACAGTGCACGGTAAGGCAAGGAAAGAGTAACGGAAGAAAAGGAAGGCAAGGCAAATCCAGGCAAGGCAAGTGTAACAAAAGGCACGGCACGGCAAGGGGAACAAGGCTAAGGCACGACAACGCACGGCTAGGCAATGCACGGCAAGGCAAGGAAAGGATAACGACAACGCAAGGCTAGGCAATGCAAGGCTAAGGCACGACAACGCAAGGCAAGGAAAGGGTAACGCAAGGCAAGGCACGGTGAAGGGAAGGCAAGCAAAGAGTAACGGAAGGCAAGGAAGGCAAGGCAAAGCAAGGCAACGCAAGCAAGGCTATAGCAAGGTGAAACAAGGCTATGGCACGACAACGCACCGCTAGGCAATGCACGGCAAGGCAAGGAAAGGGTAACGCAAGGCAAGGCACGGTGAGGCAAGGCAAGGCTAATGCACGACAACGCACGGCTAGGCAATGCACGGCAAGGCAAGGAAAGGGTAACGTAAGGCAAGGCACGGTCAGGCGAGGCAAGGCTAAGGAACGACAACGCAAGGCTAGACAATGCACGGAAGGCAAGCAAAGAGTAACGGAAGGCAAGGAAAGCAAGGTAAAGCAAGGCAACGCAAGCAAGCCTATGGCAAGGTGAAAAAAGGCTAAAGAACGACAACGCAAGGCTACGCAATGCACGGAAGGCAAGCAAAGAGTAACGGAAGGCAAGGAAGGCAAGGGAAATCAAGGCAAGGCAAGGGTAACGGAAGGAAAGGCACGGCAAGGGGAAACAAGGCTAAGGCACGACAACGCACGTCTAGGCAATGAACGGCAAGGCAAGGAAAGGGTAACGCAAGGCAAGGCACGGTGAGGCAAGGCAAGGCTAATGCACGACAACGCAGGGCTAGGCAGTGCACGGTAAGGCAAGGAAAGAGTAACGGAAGGAAAGGAAGGCAAGGCAAATCCAGGCAAGGCAAGTGTAACAAAAGGCACGGCACGGCAAGGAGAAACAAGGCTAAGGCACGACAACGCACGGCTAGGCAGTGCACGGCTAGTCACGGAAAGAGTAACGGAAGGAAAGGAAGGCAAGGCAAAGCAAGGCAACGCAAGCAAGGCTATGGCAAGGTGAAAAAAGGCTAAAGCACGACAACGCAAGGCTACGCAATGCACGGAAGGCAAGCAAAGTGTAACGGAAGGCAAGGAATGCAAGGCAAAGCAAGGCAACGCAAGCAAGGCTATGGCAAGGTGAAAAAAGGCTAAAGCACGACAACGCAAGGCTACGCAATGCACGGAAGGCAAGCAAAGTGTAACGGAAGGAAAGGAAGGCAAGGCAAATCCAGGCGAGGCAAGTGTAACAAAAGGCACGGCACGGCAAGGGGAAACAAGGCTAAGGCACGACAACGCACGGCTAGGCAATGCACGGCAAGGCAATGAAAGGGTAACGCAAGGCAAGGCACGGTGAGGCAAGGCAAGGCTAATGCACGACAACGCACGGCTTGGCAATGCACGACAAGGGAAGGAAAGGGTAACGCAAGGCAAGGCACGGTGAGGCAAGGCAAGGCTAATGAACGACAACGCACGGCTAGGCAATGCACGGCAAGGCAATGAAAGGGTAACGCAAGGGAAGGCACGGTCAGACGAGGCAAGGCAAAGGCACGACAACGCAAGGCTAGGCAGTGCACGGTAAGGCAAGGAAAGAGTAACGGAAGGCAAGGAAGGCAGGGGAAAGCAAGGCAAGGCAAGAGTAACGGAAGGAACGGCACGGCAAGGGGAAACAAGGCTAAGGCACGACAACGCAGGACTAGGCAATGCACGGCAAGGCAAGGAAAGGGTAACGCAAGGCAAGGCACTGTCAGGCGAGGGAAGGCTAATGCACGACAACGCAAGGCTAGGCAGTGCACGGCTAGGCAGGGAAAGAGTAACGGAAGGAAAGGAAGGCAAGGCAAAGCACGGCAAGCCAAGTGTAACAAAAGGCACGGCACGGCAAGAGGAAACAAGGCGAAGGGACGGCAATGCACGGCTAGGCAATGGACGGCCAGGCAAGGAAAGGGTAACGCAAGGCAAGGCACAGTGAGGCAAGGCAAGGCTAATGCACGACAATACAAGGCTAGGCAATGCACGGAAGGCAAGCAAAGAGTAACGGAAGGCAAGGAATGCAAGGCAAAGGAAGGCAACGCAAGCAAGGCTATGGCAAGGTGAAAAAAGGCTAAGGCACGACATCGCAAGGCTAGGCAATTCACGGAAGGCAAGCAAAGAGTAACGGAAGGCAAGGAAGGCAAGGGAAAGCAAGGCAAGGCAAGGGTAACGGAAGGAACGGCACGGCAAGGGGAAACAAGGCTAAGGGACGACAACGCACGGCTAGGCAATGCACGGCAAGGCAAGGAAAGGGTAACGCAAGGGAAGGCACGGTCAGACGAGGCAAGGCTAAGGCACGACAATGCAAGGCTAGGCAATGCACGGAAGGCAAGGAAAGATTAACGGAAGGCAAGGAAGGCAAGGTAAAGCAAGGCAAGGCAAGGGTAACGGAAGGAAACGCACGGCAAGGGGAAACAAGGCTAAGGCATGACAACGCACGGCTAGGCAATGCACGGCAAGGCAAGGAAAGGGTAACGCAAGGCAAGGAACGGTGAGGCAAGGCAAGGCTAATGCACGACAACGCACGGCTAGGCAATGCACGGCAAGTCAAGGAAAGGGTAACGCAAGGGAAGGCACGGTCAGACGAGGCAAGGGTAAGGCACGACAACGCAAAGCTAGGCAATGCACGGAAGGCAAGCAAAGTGTAACGGAAGGCAAGGAAGGCAAGGGAAAGCAAGGCAAGGCAAGGGTAACAGAAGGAAGGGCTCGGCAAGGGAAAACAAGGCTAAGGGACGGCAACGCACGGCTAGGCAATGCACGGCCAGCCAAGGAAAGGGTAAGGCAAGGCAAGGCACGGTCAGGCAAAGCAGGGCTAATACACGACAACGCAAGGCTAGGCAGTGCACGGTAAGGCAAGGAAAGAGTAACGGAAGGAAAGGAAGGCAAGGCAAATCCAGGCAAGGCAAGTGTAACAAAACGCACGGCACGGCAAGGGGAAACAAGCCTAAGGCACGACAACGCACGGCTAGGCAATGCACGGCAAGGCAAGGAAAGGGTAACGCAAGGCAAGGCACGGTGAGGCAAGGTAAGGCTAATGCACGACAACGCACGGCTAGGCAATGCACGGCAAGGCAAGGAAAGGGTAACGCAAGGCAAGGCACGGTCAGGCGAGGAAAGGCTAAGGAACGACAACGCAAGGCTAGACAATGCACGGAAGGCAAGCAAAGAGTAACGGAAGGCAAGGAAAGCAAGGTAAAGCAAGGCAACGCAAGCAAGCCTATGGCAAGGTGAAAAAAGGCTAAAGAACGACAACGCAAGGCTACGCAATGCACGGAAGGCAAGCAAAGTGTAACGGAAGGCAAGGAAAGCAAGGGAAAGCAAGGCAAGGTAAGGGTAAGGGAAGGAACGGCACGGCAAGGGGAAACAAGGCTAAGGCACGACAACGCAGGAATAGGCAATGCACGGCCAGCTAAGGAAAGGGTAACGCAAGGCAAGGCATGGTCAGGCAAGGCAAGGCTAATGCACGACAACGCAAGGCTAGGCAGTGCACGGTAAGGGAAGGAAAGAGTAACGGAAGGAAAGGAAGGCAAGGCAAATCCAGCCAAGGCAAGTGTAACAAAAGGCACGGCACGGCAAGGGGAAACAAGGCTAAGGCACGACAACGCACGGCTAGGCAATGCACGGCAAGGCAAGGAAAGGGTAACGCAAGGCAAGGCACGGTGAGGCAAGGCAAGGCTAATGCACGACAACGCACGGCTAGGCAATGCACGGCAAGGCAAGGAAAGGGTAACGCAAGGGAAGGCACGGTCAGACGAGGCAATGCTAAGGCACGACAACGCAAGGCTAGGCAATGCACGGAAGGCAAGCAAAGAGTAACGGAAGGCAAGGAAGGCAAGGGAAAGCAAGGCAAGACAAGGGTAACGGAAGGAACGGCTCGGCAAGGGGAAACAAGGCTAAGGGACGGCAACGCACGGCTAGGCAATGCACGGCCAGCCAAGGAAAGGGTAACGCAAGGCAAGGGACGATCAGGCAAGGCAAGGCTAATGCACGACAACGCAAGGCTAGAAAGTGCACGGTAAGGCAAGGAAAGAGTAACGGAAGGAAAGGAAGGCAAGGCAAATCCAGGCAAGGCAAGTGTAACAAAAGGCACGGCACGGCAAGGGGAACAAGGCTAAGGCACGACAACGGACGGCTAGCCAATGCACGGCAAGGCAAAGAAAGGGTAACGCAAGGCAAGGCACGGTGAGGCAAGGCAAGGCTAATGCACGACAACGCACGGCTAGGCAATGCACGGCAAGGCAAGGAAAGGCTAACGCAAGGCAAGGCACGGTCAGGCGAGGCAAGGCTAAGGCACGACAACGCAAGGCTAGGCAATGCACAGAAGGCAAGCAAAGAGTAACGGAAGGCAAAGAATGAAAGGCAAAGCAAGGCAACGCAAGCAAGGCTATAGCAAGGTGAAACAAGGCTATGGCACGACAACGCACCGCTAGGCAATGCACGGCAAGGCAAGGAAAGGGTAACGCAAGGCAAGGCACGGTGAGGCAAGGCAAGGCTAATGCACGACAACGCACGGCTAGGCAATGGACGGCAAGGCAAGGAAAGGGTAACGCAAGGCAAGGCACGGTCAGGCGAGGCAAGGCTAAGGAACGACAACGCAAGGCTAGACAATGCACGGAAGGCAAGCAAAGAGTAACGGAAGGCAAGGAAAGCAAGGTAAAGCAAGGCAACGCAAGCAAGCCTATGGCAAGGTGAAAAAAGGCTAAAGAACGACAACGCAAGGCTACGCAATGCACGGAAGGCAAGCAAAGAGTAACGGAAGGCAAGGAAGGCAAGGGAAAGCAAGGCAAGGCAAGGGTAACGGAAGGAAAGGCACGGCAAGGGGAAACAAGGCTAAGGCACGACAACGCACGGCTAGGCAATGAACGGCAAGGCAAGGAAAGGGTAACGCAAGGCAAGGCACGGTGAGGCAAGGCAAGGCTAATGCAAGACAACGCAGGGCTAGGCAGTGCACGGTAAGGCAAGGAAAGAGTAACGGAAGGAAAGGAAGGCAAGGCAAATCCACGCAAGGCAAGTGTAACAAAAGGCACGGCACGGCAAGGGGAAACAAGGCTAAGGCACGACAACGCACGGCTAGGCAATGCACGGCAAGGCAAGGAAAGGGTAACGCAAGGGAAGGCACGGTCAGACGAGGCAAGGCTAAGGCACGACAACGCAAGGCTAGGCAATGCACGGAAGGCAAGCAAAGAGTAACGGAAGGCAAGGAAGGCAAGGGAAAGCAAGGCAAGACAAGGGTAACAGAAGCAACGGCTCGGCAAGGGGAAACAAGGCTAAGGGACGGCAACGCACGGCTAGGAAATTCACGGCCAGCCAAGGAAAGGGTAACGCAAGGCAAGGCACGGTCAGGCAAGGCAAGGCTAATGCACGACAACGCAAGGCTATGCAGTGCACGGTAAGGCAAGGAAAGAGTAACGGAAGGCAAGGAAGGCAAGGCAAATCCAGGCAAGGCAAGTGTAACAAAAGGCACGGCACGGCAAGGGGAAACAAGGCTAAGGCACGACAACGCACGGCTAGGCAATGCACGGCAAGGGAAGGAAAGGGTAACGCAAGGCAAGGCACTGTGAGGCAAGGCAAGGCTAAGGCACGACAACGCACGGCTAGGCAATGAACGGCAAGGCAAGGAAAGGGTAACGCAAGGCAAGGCACGGTGAGGCAAGGCAAGGCTAATGCAAGACAACGCAGGGCTAGGCAGTGCACGGTAAGGCAAGGAAAGAGTAACGGAAGGAAAGGAAGGCAAGGCAAATCCACGCAAGGCAAGTGTAACAAAAGGCACGGCACGGCAAGGGGAACAAGGCTAAGGCACGACAACGCACGGCTAGGCAATGCACGGCAAGGCAAGGAAAGGATAACGCAAGGCAAGGCACGGTGAGGCAAGGCAAGGCTAATGCACGACAACGCACGGCTAGGCAATGCACGGCAAGGCAAGGAAAGGCTAACGCAAGGCAAGGCACGGTCAGGCGAGGCAAGGCTAAGGCACGACAACGCAAGGCTAGACAATGCACGGAAGGCAAGCAAAGAGAAACGGAAGGCAAGGAATGCAAGGGAAACAAAGGCAAGGCAATGGTAACGGAAGGAACGGCTAGGCAAGGGGAAACAAGGCTAAGGCACGACAACGCAGGACTAGGCAATGCACGGCAAGGCAAGGAAAGGGTAACGCAAGGCAAGGCACTGTCAGGCGAGGGAAGGCTAATGCACGACAACGCAAGGCTAGGCAGTGCACGGCTAGGCAGGGAAAGAGTAACGGAAGGAAAGGAAGGCAAGGCAAAGGAAGGCAAGGTAAGTGTAACAAAAGGCACGGCACGGCAAGGGGAAACAAGGCGAAGGGACGGCAACGCACGGCTAGGCAATGCACGGCCAGGCAAGGAAATGGTAACGCAAGGCAAGGCACGGTGAGGCAGGGCAAGGCTAATGCACGACAATACAAGGCTAGGCAATGCACGGAAGGCAAGCAAAGAGTAACGGAAGGCAAGGAATGCAAGGCAAAGAAAGGCAACGCAAGCAAGGCTATGGCAAGGTGAAAAAAGGCTAAGGCACGACAACGCAAGGCTAGGAAATTCACGGAAGGCAAACAAAGAGTAACGGAAGGCAAGGAAGGCAAGGGAAAGCAAGGCAAGGCAAGGGTAACGGAAGGAAACGCACGGCAAGGGGAAACAAGGCTAAGGCATGACAACGCACGGCTAGGCAATGCACGGCAAGGCAAGGAAAGGGTAACGCAAGGCAAGGCACGGTGAGGCAAGCCAAGGCTAATGCACGACAACGCACGGCTAGGCAATGCACAGCAAGTCAAGGAAAGGGTAACGCAAGGGAAGGCACGGTCAGACGAGGCAAGGGTAAGGCACGACAACGCAAGGCTAGGCAATGCACGGAAGGAAGCAAAGTGTAACGGAAGGCAAGGAAGGCAAGGGAAAGCAAGGCAAGGCAAGGGTAACAGAAGGAACGGCTCGGCAAGGGAAAACAAGGCTAAGGGACGGCAACGCACGGCTAGGCAATGCAAGGCCAGCCAAGGAAAGGGTAAGGCAAGGCAAGGCACGGTCAGGCAAAGCAAGGCTAATGCACGACAACGCAAGGCTCGCCAGTGCACGGTAAGGCAAGGAAAGAGTAACGGAAGGAAAGGAAGGCAAGGCAAATCCAGGCAAGGCAAGTGTAACAAAAGGCACGGCACGGCAAGGGGAAACAAGGCTAAGGCACGACAACGCACGGCTAGGCAATGCACGGCAAGGCAAGGAAAGGGTAACGCAAGGCAAGGCACGGTGAGGCAAGGCAAGGCTAATGCACGACAACGCACGGCTAGGCAATGCACGGCAAGGCAAGGAAAGGCTAACGCAAGGCAAGGCACGGTCAGGCGAGGCAAGGCTAAGGCACGACAACGCAAGGCTAGGCAATGCACGGAAGGCAAGCAAAGAGTAACGGAAGGCAAGGAAGGCAAGGGAAAGATGGCAAGGCAAGGGTAACGGAAGGAAACGCACGGCAAGGGGAAACAAGGCTAAGGCACGACAACGCACGGCTAGGCAATGCACGGCCAGGCAAGGAAAGGGTAACGCAAGGCAAGGCACGGTCAGGCGAGGCAAGGCTAAGGAACGACAACGCAAGGCAGGACAATGCACGGAAGGTAAGCAAAGAGTAACGGAAGGCAAGGAATGCAAGGCAAAGCAAGGCAAGGCAAGGGTAACAGAAGAAACGGCTCGGCAAGGGGAAACAAGGCTAAGGCACGGCAACGCACGGCTAGGCAATGCACGGCCAGCCAAGGAAAGGGTAACGCAAGGCAAGGCACGGTCAGGCAAGGCAAGGTTAATGCACGACAACGCAAGGCTAGGCAGTGCACGGTAAGGCAAGGAAAGAGTAACGGAAGGAAAGGAAGGCAAGGCAAATCCAGGCAAGGCAAGTGTAACAAAAGGCACGGCACGGCAAGGAGAAACAAGGCTAAGGCACGACAACGCACGGCTAGGCAGTGCACGGCTAGTCACGGAAAGAGTAACGGAAGGAAAGGAAGGCAAGGCAAAGCAAGGCAACGCAAGCAAGGCTAAAGCAAGGTGAAACAAGGCTATGGCACGACAACGCACGGCTAGGCAATGCACGGCAAGGCAAGGAAAGGGTAACGCAGTGTAAGGCACGGTGAGGCAAGGCAAGGCTAATGCACGACAACGCACGGCTAGGCAATGCACGGCAAGGCAAGGAAAGGGTAACGCAAGGCAAGGCACGGTCAGGCGAGGCAAGGCTAAGGAACAACAACGCAAGGCTAGACAATGCAAGGAAGGCAAGCAAAGTGTAACGGAAGGCAAGGAATGCAAGGCAAAGCAAGGCAACGCAAGCAAGGCTATGGCAAGGTGAAAAAAGGCTAAAGCACGACAACGCAAGGCTACGCAATGCACGGAAGGCAAGCAAAGTGTAACGGAAGGCAAGGAATGCAAGGCAAAGCAAGGCAACGCAAGCAAGGCTATGGCAAGGTGAAAAAAGGCTAAAGCACGACAACGCAAGGCTACGCAATGCACGGAAGGCAAGCAAAGTGTAACGGAAGGAAAGGAAGGCAAGGCAAATCCAGGCGAGGCAAGTGTAACAAAAGGCACGGCACGGCAAGGGTAAACAAGGCTAAGGCACGACAACGCACGGCTAGGCAATGCACGGCAAGGCAATGAAAGGGTAACGCAAGGCAAGGCACGGTGAGGCAAGGCAAGGCTAATGCACGACAACGCACGGCTTGGCAATGCACGACAAGGGAAGGAAAGGGTAACGCAAGGCAAGGCACGGTGAGGCAAGGCAAGGCTAATGAACGACAACGCACGGCTAGGCAATGCACGGCAAGGCAATGAAAGGGTAACGCAAGGGAAGGCACGGTCAGACGAGGCAAGGCAAAGGCACGACAACGCAAGGCTAGGCAGTGCACGGTAAGGCAAGGAAAGAGTAACGGAAGGCAAGGAAGGCAGGGGAAAGCAAGGCAAGGCAAGAGTAACGGAAGGAACGGCACGGCAAGGGGAAACAAGGCTAAGGCACGACAACGCAGGACTAGGCAATGCACGGCAAGGCAAGGAAAGGGTAACGCAAGGCAAGGCACTGTCAGGCGAGGGAAGGCTAATGCACGACAACGCAAGGCTAGGCAGTGCACGGCTAGGCAGGGAAAGAGTAACGGAAGGAAAGGAAGGCAAGGCAAAGCACGGCAAGCCAAGTGTAACAAAAGGCACGGCACGGCAAGAGGAAACAAGGCGAAGGGACGGCAATGCACGGCTAGGCAATGGACGGCCAGGCAAGGAAAGGGTAACGCAAGGCAAGGCACAGTGAGGCAAGGCAAGGCTAATGCACGACAATACAAGGCTAGGCAATGCACGGAAGGCAAGCAAAGAGTAACGGAAGGCAAGGAATGCAAGGCAAAGGAAGGCAACGCAAGCAAGGCTATGGCAAGGTGAAAAAAGGCTAAGGCACGACATCGCAAGGCTAGGCAATTCACGGAAGGCAAGCAAAGAGTAACGGAAAGCAAGGAAGGCAAGGGAAAGCAAGGCAAGGCAAGGGTAACGGAAGGAACGGCACGGCAAGGGGAAACAAGGCTAAGGCACGACAACGCACGGCTAGGCAATGCACGGCAAGGCAAGGAAAGGGTAACGCAAGGGAAGGCACGGTCAGACGAGGCAAGGCTAAGGCACGACAACGCAAGGCTAGGCAATGCACGGAAGGCAAGCAAAGAGTAACGGAAGGCAAGGAAGGCAAGGGAAAGATGGCAAGGCAAGGGTAACGGAAGGAAACGCACGGCAAGGGGAAACAAGGCTAAGGCACGACAACGCACGGCTAGGCAATGCACGGCCAGGCAAGGAAAGGGTAACGCAAGGCAAGGCACGGTCAGGCGAGGCAAGGCTAAGGAACGACAACGCAAGGCAGGACAATGCACGGAAGGTAAGCAAAGAGTAACGGAAGGCAAGGAATGCAAGGCAAAGCAAGGCAAGGCAAGGGTAACAGAAGAAACGGCTCGGCAAGGGGAAACAAGGCTAAGGCACGGCAACGCACGGCTAGGCAATGCACGGCCAGCCAAGGAAAGGGTAACGCAAGGCAAGGCACGGTCAGGCAAGGCAAGGTTAATGCACGACAACGCAAGGCTAGGCAGTGCACGGTAAGGCAAGGAAAGAGTAACGGAAGGAAAGGAAGGCAAGGCAAAGGAAGGCAAGGCAAGTGTAACAAAAGGCACGGCACGGCAAGGGGAAACAAGGCTAAGGCACGACAACGCACGGCTAGGCAATGCACGGCAAGGGAAGGAAAGGGTAACGCAAGGCAAGGCACTGTGAGGCAAGGCAAGGCTAATCCACGACAACGCACGGCTAGGCAATGCACGGCAAGGCAAGGAAAGGGTAACGCAAGGCAAGGCACGGTCAGCCGAGGCAAGGCTAAGGAACGACAACGCAAGGCTAGACAATGCACGGAAGGCAAGCAAAGAGTAACGGAAGGCAAGGAAGGCAAGGGAAAGCAAGGCAAGGCAAGGGTAACAGAAGGAACGGCACGGCAAGGGGAAACAAGGCTAAGGCACGACAACGCAGGACTAGGCAATGCACGGCAAGGCAAGGAAAGGGTAACGCAAGGCAAGGCACTGTCAGGTGAGGGAAGGCTAATGCACGGCAACGCAAGGCTAGGCAGTGCACGGCTAGGCAGGGAAAGAGTAACGGAAGGAAAGGAAGGCAAGGCAAAGGAAGGCAAGGTAAGTGTAACAAAAGGCACGGCACGGCAAGGGGAAACAAGGCGAAGGGACGGCAACGCACGGCTAGGCAATGTACGGCCAGGCAAGGAAATGGTGACGCAAGGCAAGGCACGGTGAGGCAGGGCAAGGCTAATGCACGACAATAAAAGGCTAGGCAATGCACGGAAGGCAAGCAAAGAGTAGCGGAAGGCAAGGAATGCAAGGCAAAGCAAGGCAACGCTAGCAAGTCTATGGCAAGGTGAAAAAAGGCTAAGGCACGACAACGCAAGGCTAGGCAATGCACGGAAGGCAAGCAAAGAGTAACGGAAGGCAAGGAAGGCAAGGGAAAGCAAGGCAAGACAAGGGTAACGGAAGGAACGGCTCGGCAAGGGGAAACAAGGCTAAGGGACGGCAACGCACGGCTAGGCAATGCACGGCCAGCCAAGGAAAGGGTAACGCAAGGCAAGGGACGGTCAGGCAAGGCAAGGCTAATGCACGACAACGCAAGGCTAGAAAGTGCACGGTAAGGCAAGGAAAGAGTAACGGAAGGAAAGGAAGGCAAGGCAAATCCAGGCAAGGCAAGTGTAACAAAAGGCACGGCACGGCAAGGGGAACAAGGCTAAGGCACGACAACGCACGGCTAGCCAATGCACGGCAAGGCAAAGAAAGGGTAACGCAAGGCAAGGCACGGTGAGGCAAGGCAAGGCTAATGCACGACAACGCACGGCTAGGCAATGCACGGCAAGGCAAGGAAAGGCTAACGCAAGGCAAGGCACGGTCAGGAGAGGCAAGGCTAAGGCACGACAACGCAAGGCTAGGCAATGCACAGAAGGCAAGCAAAGAGTAACGGAAGGCAAAGAATGAAAGGCAAAGCAAGGCAACGCAAGCAAGGCTATAGCAAGGTGAAACAAGGCTATGGCACGACAACGCACCGCTAGGCAATGCACGGCAAGGCAAGGAAAGGGTAACGCAAGGCAAGGCACGGTGAGGCAAGGCAAGGCTAATGCACGACAACGCACGGCTAGGCAATGGACGGCAAGGCAAGGAAAGGGTAACGCAAGGCAAGGCACGGTCAGGCGAGGCAAGGCTAAGGAACGACAACGCAAGGCTAGACAATGCACGGAAGGCAAGCAAAGAGTAACGGAAGGCAAGGAAAGCAAGGTAAAGCAAGGCAACGCAAGCAAGCCTATGGCAAGGTGAAAAAAGGCTAAAGAACGACAACGCAAGGCTACGCAATGCACGGAAGGCAAGCAAAGAGTAACGGAAGGCAAGGAAGGCAAGGGAAAGCAAGGCAAGGCAAGGGTAACGGAAGGAAAGGCACGGCAAGGGGAAACAAGGCTAAGGCACGACAACGCACGGCTAGGCAATGAACGGCAAGGCAAGGAAAGGGTAACGCAAGGCAAGGCACGGTGAGGCAAGGCAAGGCTAATGCACGACAACGCAGGGCTAGGCAGTGCACGGTAAGGCAAGGAAAGAGTAACGGAAGGAAAGGAAGGCAAGGCAAATCCACGCAAGGCAAGTGTAACAAAAGGCACGGCACGGCAAGGGGAAACAAGGCTAAGGCACGACAACGCACGGCTAGGCAATGCACGGCAAGGCAAGGAAAGGGTAACGCAAGGGAAGGCACGGTCAGACGAGGCAAGGCTAAGGCACGACAACGCAAGGCTAGGCAATGCACGGAAGGCAAGCAAAGAGTAACGGAAGGCAAGGAAGGCAAGGGAAAGCAAGGCAAGACAAGGGTAACAGAAGCAACGGCTCGGCAAGGGGAAACAAGGCTAAGGGACGGCAACGCACGGCTAGGCAATGCACGGCCAGCCAAGGAAAGGGTAACGCAAGGCCAGGCACGGTCAGGCAAGGCAAGGCTAATGCACGACAACGCAAGGCTATACAGTGCACGGTAAGGCAAGGAAAGAGTAACGGAAGAAAAGGAAGGCAAGGCAAATCCAGGCAAGGCAAGTGTAACAAAAGGCACGGCACGGCAAGGGGAACAAGGCTAAGGCACGACAACGCACGGCTAGGCAATGCACGGCAAGGCAAGGAAAGGATAACGCAAGGCAAGGCACGGTGAGGCAAGGCAAGGCTAATGCACGACAACGCACGGCTAGGCAATGCACGGCAAGGCAAGGAAAGGCTAACGCAAGGCAAGGCACGGTCAGGCGAGGCAAGGCTAAGGCACGACAACGCAAGGCTAGGCAATGCACGGAAGGCAAGCAAAGAGTAACGGAAGGCAAAGAATGCAAGGCAAAGCAAGGCAACGCAAGCAAGGCTATGGCAAGGTGAAAAAAGGCTAAGGCACGACAACGCAAGGCTAGGCAATGCACGGAAGGCAAGCAAAGAGTAACGGAAGGCAAGGAACGCAAGGCAAAGCAAGGCAACGCAAGCAAGGCTATAGCAAGGTGAAACAAGGCTATGGCACGACAACGCACCGCTAGGCAATGCACGGCAAGGCAAGGAAAGGGTAACGCAAGGCAAGGCACGGTGAGGCAAGGCAAGGCTAATGCACGACAACGCACGGCTAGGCAATGCACGGCAAGGCAAGGAAAGGGTAACGCAAGGCAAGGCACGGTCAGGCGAGGCAAGGCTAAGGAACGACAACGCAAGGCTAGACAATGCACGGAAGGCAAGCAAAGAGTAACGGAAGGCAAGGAAAGCAAGGTAAAGCAAGGCAACGCAAGCAAGCCTATGGCAAGGTGAAAAAAGGCTAAAGAACGACAACGCAAGGCTACGCAATGCACGGAAGGCAAGTAAAGAGTAACGGAAGGCAAGGAAGGCAAGGGAAATCAAGGCAAGGCAAGGGTAACGGAAGGAAAGGCACGGCAAGGGGAAACAAGGCTAAGGCACGACAACGCACGTCTAGGCAATGAACGGCAAGGCAAGGAAAGGGTAACGCAAGGCAAGGCACGGTGAGGCAAGGCAAGGCTAATGCACGACAACGCAGGGCTAGGCAGTGCACGGTAAGGCAAGGAAAGAGTAACGGAAGGAAAGGAAGGCAAGGCAAATCCAGGCAAGGCAAGTGTAACAAAAGGCAACAAGGCTAAGGCACGACAACGCACGGCTAGGCAGTGCACGGCTAGTCACGGAAAGAGTAACGGAAGGAAAGGAAGGCAAGGCAAAGCAAGGCAACGCAAGCAAGGCTATGGCAAGGTGAAAAAAGGCTAAAGCACGACAACGCAAGGCTACGCAATGCACGGAAGGCAAGCAAAGTGTAACGGAAGGCAAGGAATGCAAGGCAAAGCAAGGCAACGCAAGCAAGGCTATGGCAAGGTGAAAAAAGGCTAAAGCACGACAACGCAAGGCTACGCAATGCACGGAAGGCAAGCAAAGTGTAACGGAAGGAAAGGAAGGCAAGGCAAATCCAGGCGAGGCAAGTGTAACAAAAGGCACGGCACGGCAAGGGGAAACAAGGCTAAGGCACGACAACGCACGGCTAGGCAATGCACGGCAAGGCAATGAAAGGGTAACGCAAGGCAAGGCACGGTGAGGCAAGGCAAGGCTAATGCACGACAACGCACGGCTTGGCAATGCACGACAAGGGAAGGAAAGGGTAACGCAAGGCAAGGCACGGTGAGGCAAGGCAAGGCTAATGAACGACAACGCACGGCTAGGCAATGCACGGCAAGGCAATGAAAGGGTAACGCAAGGGAAGGCACGGTCAGACGAGGCAAGGCAAAGGCACGACAACGCAAGGCTAGGCAGTGCACGGTAAGGCAAGGAAAGAGTAACGGAAGGCAAGGAAGGCAGGGGAAAGCAAGGCAAGGCAAGAGTAACGGAAGGAACGGCACGGCAAGGGGAAACAAGGCTAAGGCACGACAACGCAGGACTAGGCAATGCACGGCAAGGCAAGGAAAGGGTAACGCAAGGCAAGGCACTGTCAGGCGAGGGAAGGCTAATGCACGACAACGCAAGGCTAGGCAGTGCACGGCTAGGCAGGGAAAGAGTAACGGAAGGAAAGGAAGGCAAGGCAAAGCACGGCAAGCCAAGTGTAACAAAAGGCACGGCACGGCAAGAGGAAACAAGGCGAAGGGACGGCAATGCACGGCTAGGCAATGGACGGCCAGGCAAGGAAAGGGTAACGCAAGGCAAGGCACAGTGAGGCAAGGCAAGGCTAATGCACGACAATACAAGGCTAGGCAATGCACGGAAGGCAAGCAAAGAGTAACGGAAGGCAAGGAATGCAAGGCAAAGGAAGGCAACGCAAGCAAGGCTATGGCAAGGTGAAAAAAGGCTAAGGCACGACATCGCAAGGCTAGGCAATTCACGGAAGGCAAGCAAAGAGTAACGGAAGGCAAGGAAGGCAAGGGAAAGCAAGGCAAGGCAAGGGTAACGGAAGGAACGGCACGGCAAGGGGAAACAAGGCTAAGGGACGACAACGCACGGCTAGGCAATGCACGGCAAGGCAAGGAAAGGGTAACGCAAGGGAAGGCACGGTCAGACGAGGCAAGGCTAAGGCACGACAATGCAAGGCTAGGCAATGCACGGAAGGCAAGGAAAGATTAACGGAAGGCAAGGAAGGCAAGGTAAAGCAAGGCAAGGCAAGGGTAACGGAAGGAAACGCACGGCAAGGGGAAACAAGGCTAAGGCATGACAACGCACGGCTAGGCAATGCACGGCAAGGCAAGGAAAGGGTAACGCAAGGCAAGGAACGGTGAGGCAAGGCAAGGCTAATGCACGACAACGCACGGCTAGGCAATGCACGGCAAGTCAAGGAAAGGGTAACGCAAGGGAAGGCACGGTCAGACGAGGCAAGGGTAAGGCACGACAACGCAAAGCTAGGCAATGCACGGAAGGCAAGCAAAGTGTAACGGAAGGCAAGGAAGGCAAGGGAAAGCAAGGCAAGGCAAGGGTAACAGAAGGAAGGGCTCGGCAAGGGAAAACAAGGCTAAGGGACGGCAACGCACGGCTAGGCAATGCACGGCCAGCCAAGGAAAGGGTAAGGCAAGGCAAGGCACGGTCAGGCAAAGCAGGGCTAATACACGACAACGCAAGGCTAGGCAGTGCACGGTAAGGCAAGGAAAGAGTAACGGAAGGAAAGGAAGGCAAGGCAAATCCAGGCAAGGCAAGTGTAACAAAACGCACGGCACGGCAAGGGGAAACAAGCCTAAGGCACGACAACGCACGGCTAGGCAATGCACGGCAAGGCAAGGAAAGGGTAACGCAAGGCAAGGCACGGTGAGGCAAGGTAAGGCTAATGCACGACAACGCACGGCTAGGCAATGCACGGCAAGGCAAGGAAAGGGTAACGCAAGGCAAGGCACGGTCAGGCGAGGAAAGGCTAAGGAACGACAACGCAAGGCTAGACAATGCACGGAAGGCAAGCAAAGAGTAACGGAAGGCAAGGAAAGCAAGGTAAAGCAAGGCAACGCAAGCAAGCCTATGGCAAGGTGAAAAAAGGCTAAAGAACGACAACGCAAGGCTACGCAATGCACGGAAGGCAAGCAAAGTGTAACGGAAGGCAAGGAAAGCAAGGGAAAGCAAGGCAAGGTAAGGGTAAGGGAAGGAACGGCACGGCAAGGGGAAACAAGGCTAAGGCACGACAACGCAGGAATAGGCAATGCACGGCCAGCTAAGGAAAGGGTAACGCAAGGCAAGGCATGGTCAGGCAAGGCAAGGCTAATGCACGACAACGCAAGGCTAGGCAGTGCACGGTAAGGGAAGGAAAGAGTAACGGAAGGAAAGGAAGGCAAGGCAAATCCAGCCAAGGCAAGTGTAACAAAAGGCACGGCACGGCAAGGGGAAACAAGGCTAAGGCACGACAACGCACGGCTAGGCAATGCACGGCAAGGCAAGGAAAGGGTAACGCAAGGCAAGGCACGGTGAGGCAAGGCAAGGCTAATGCACGACAACGCACGGCTAGGCAATGCACGGCAAGGCAAGGAAAGGGTAACGCAAGGGAAGGCACGGTCAGACGAGGCAATGCTAAGGCACGACAACGCAAGGCTAGGCAATGCACGGAAGGCAAGCAAAGAGTAACGGAAGGCAAGGAAGGCAAGGGAAAGCAAGGCAAGACAAGGGTAACGGAAGGAACGGCTCGGCAAGGGGAAACAAGGCTAAGGGACGGCAACGCACGGCTAGGCAATGCACGGCCAGCCAAGGAAAGGGTAACGCAAGGCAAGGGACGATCAGGCAAGGCAAGGCTAATGCACGACAACGCAAGGCTAGAAAGTGCACGGTAAGGCAAGGAAAGAGTAACGGAAGGAAAGGAAGGCAAGGCAAATCCAGGCAAGGCAAGTGTAACAAAAGGCACGGCACGGCAAGGGGAACAAGGCTAAGGCACGACAACGGACGGCTAGCCAATGCACGGCAAGGCAAAGAAAGGGTAACGCAAGGCAAGGCACGGTGAGGCAAGGCAAGGCTAATGCACGACAACGCACGGCTAGGCAATGCACGGCAAGGCAAGGAAAGGCTAACGCAAGGCAAGGCACGGTCAGGCGAGGCAAGGCTAAGGCACGACAACGCAAGGCTAGGCAATGCACAGAAGGCAAGCAAAGAGTAACGGAAGGCAAAGAATGAAAGGCAAAGCAAGGCAACGCAAGCAAGGCTATAGCAAGGTGAAACAAGGCTATGGCACGACAACGCACCGCTAGGCAATGCACGGCAAGGCAAGGAAAGGGTAACGCAAGGCAAGGCACGGTGAGGCAAGGCAAGGCTAATGCACGACAACGCACGGCTAGGCAATGGACGGCAAGGCAAGGAAAGGGTAACGCAAGGCAAGGCACGGTCAGGCGAGGCAAGGCTAAGGAACGACAACGCAAGGCTAGACAATGCACGGAAGGCAAGCAAAGAGTAACGGAAGGCAAGGAAAGCAAGGTAAAGCAAGGCAACGCAAGCAAGCCTATGGCAAGGTGAAAAAAGGCTAAAGAACGACAACGCAAGGCTACGCAATGCACGGAAGGCAAGCAAAGAGTAACGGAAGGCAAGGAAGGCAAGGGAAAGCAAGGCAAGGCAAGGGTAACGGAAGGAAAGGCACGGCAAGGGGAAACAAGGCTAAGGCACGACAACGCACGGCTAGGCAATGAACGGCAAGGCAAGGAAAGGGTAACGCAAGGCAAGGCACGGTGAGGCAAGGCAAGGCTAATGCAAGACAACGCAGGGCTAGGCAGTGCACGGTAAGGCAAGGAAAGAGTAACGGAAGGAAAGGAAGGCAAGGCAAATCCACGCAAGGCAAGTGTAACAAAAGGCACGGCACGGCAAGGGGAAACAAGGCTAAGGCACGACAACGCACGGCTAGGCAATGCACGGCAAGGCAAGGAAAGGGTAACGCAAGGGAAGGCACGGTCAGACGAGGCAAGGCTAAGGCACGACAACGCAAGGCTAGGCAATGCACGGAAGGCAAGCAAAGAGTAACGGAAGGCAAGGAAGGCAAGGGAAAGCAAGGCAAGACAAGGGTAACAGAAGCAACGGCTCGGCAAGGGGAAACAAGGCTAAGGGACGGCAACGCACGGCTAGGAAATTCACGGCCAGCCAAGGAAAGGGTAACGCAAGGCAAGGCACGGTCAGGCAAGGCAAGGCTAATGCACGACAACGCAAGGCTATGCAGTGCACGGTAAGGCAAGGAAAGAGTAACGGAAGGCAAGGAAGGCAAGGCAAATCCAGGCAAGGCAAGTGTAACAAAAGGCACGGCACGGCAAGGGGAAACAAGGCTAAGGCACGACAACGCACGGCTAGGCAATGCACGGCAAGGGAAGGAAAGGGTAACGCAAGGCAAGGCACTGTGAGGCAAGGCAAGGCTAAGGCACGACAACGCACGGCTAGGCAATGAACGGCAAGGCAAGGAAAGGGTAACGCAAGGCAAGGCACGGTGAGGCAAGGCAAGGCTAATGCAAGACAACGCAGGGCTAGGCAGTGCACGGTAAGGCAAGGAAAGAGTAACGGAAGGAAAGGAAGGCAAGGCAAATCCACGCAAGGCAAGTGTAACAAAAGGCACGGCACGGCAAGGGGAACAAGGCTAAGGCACGACAACGCACGGCTAGGCAATGCACGGCAAGGCAAGGAAAGGATAACGCAAGGCAAGGCACGGTGAGGCAAGGCAAGGCTAATGCACGACAACGCACGGCTAGGCAATGCACGGCAAGGCAAGGAAAGGCTAACGCAAGGCAAGGCACGGTCAGGCGAGGCAAGGCTAAGGCACGACAACGCAAGGCTAGACAATGCACGGAAGGCAAGCAAAGAGAAACGGAAGGCAAGGAATGCAAGGGAAACAAAGGCAAGGCAATGGTAACGGAAGGAACGGCTAGGCAAGGGGAAACAAGGCTAAGGCACGACAACGCAGGACTAGGCAATGCACGGCAAGGCAAGGAAAGGGTAACGCAAGGCAAGGCACTGTCAGGCGAGGGAAGGCTAATGCACGACAACGCAAGGCTAGGCAGTGCACGGCTAGGCAGGGAAAGAGTAACGGAAGGAAAGGAAGGCAAGGCAAAGGAAGGCAAGGTAAGTGTAACAAAAGGCACGGCACGGCAAGGGGAAACAAGGCGAAGGGACGGCAACGCACGGCTAGGCAATGCACGGCCAGGCAAGGAAATGGTAACGCAAGGCAAGGCAAGGTGAGGCAGGGCAAGGCTAATGCACGACAATACAAGGCTAGGCAATGCACGGAAGGCAAGCAAAGAGTAACGGAAGGCAAGGAATGCAAGGCAAAGCAAGGCAACGCAAGCAAGGCTATGGCAAGGTGAAAAAAGGCTAAGGCACGACAACGCAAGGCTAGGAAATTCACGGAAGGCAAACAAAGAGTAACGGAAGGCAAGGAAGGCAAGGGAAAGCAAGGCAAGGCAAGGGTAACGGAAGGAAACGCACGGCAAGGGGAAACAAGGCTAAGGCATGACAACGCACGGCTAGGCAATGCACGGCAAGGCAAGGAAAGGGTAACGCAAGGCAAGGCACGGTGAGGCAAGCCAAGGCTAATGCACGACAACGCACGGCTAGGCAATGCACAGCAAGTCAAGGAAAGGGTAACGCAAGGGAAGGCACGGTCAGACGAGGCAAGGGTAAGGCACGACAACGCAAGGCTAGGCAATGCACGGAAGGAAGCAAAGTGTAACGGAAGGCAAGGAAGGCAAGGGAAAGCAAGGCAAGGCAAGGGTAACAGAAGGAACGGCTCGGCAAGGGAAAACAAGGCTAAGGGACGGCAACGCACGGCTAGGCAATGCAAGGCCAGCCAAGGAAAGGGTAAGGCAAGGCAAGGCACGGTCAGGCAAAGCAAGGCTAATGCACGACAACGCAAGGCTCGCCAGTGCACGGTAAGGCAAGGAAAGAGTAACGGAAGGAAAGGAAGGCAAGGCAAATCCAGGCAAGGCAAGTGTAACAAAAGGCACGGCACGGCAAGGGGAAACAAGGCTAAGGCACGACAACGCACGGCTAGGCAATGCACGGCAAGGCAAGGAACGGGTAACGCAAGGCAAGGCACGGTGAGGCAAGGCAAGGCTAATGCACGACAACGCACGGCTAGGCAATGCACGGCAAGGCAAGGAAAGGCTAACGCAAGGCAAGGCACGGTCAGGCGAGGCAAGGCTAAGGCACGACAACGCAAGGCTAGGCAATGCACGGAAGGCAAGCAAAGAGTAACGGAAGGCAAGGAAGGCAAGGGAAAGATGGCAAGGCAAGGGTAACGGAAGGAAACGCACGGCAAGGGGAAACAAAGCTAAGGCACGACAACGCACGGCTAGGCAATGCACGGCCAGGCAAGGAAAGGGTAACGCAAGGCAAGGCACGGTCAGGCGAGGCAAGGCTAAGGAACGACAACGCAAGGCAGGACAATGCACGGAAGGTAAGCAAAGAGTAACGGAAGGCAAGGAATGCAAGGCAAAGCAAGGCAAGGCAAGGGTAACAGAAGAAACGGCTCGGCAAGGGGAAACAAGGCTAAGGCACGGCAACGCACGGCTAGGCAATGCACGGCCAGGCAAGGAAAGGGTAACGCAAGGCAAGGCACGGTCAGGCAAGGCAAGGCTAATGCACGACAACGCAAGGCTAGGCAGTGCACTGTACGGCAAGGAAAGAGTAACGGAAGGAAAGGAAGGCAAGGCAAATCCAGGCAAGGCAAGTGTAACAAAAGGCACGGCACGGCAAGGGGAAACAAGGCTAAGGCACGACAACGCACGGCTAGGCAATGCACGGCAAGGCAAGGAAAGGGTAACGCAAGGCAAGGCATGGTCAGGCAAGGCAAGGCTAATGCACGACAACGCAAGGCTAGGCAGTGCACGGTAAGGCAAGGAAAGAGTAACGGAAGGCAAGGAAGGCAAGGCAAATCCAGGCAAGGCAAGTGTAACAAAAGGCACGGCACGGCAAGGGGAAACAAGGCTAAGGCACGACAACGCACGGCTAGGCAATGCACGGCAAGGGAAGGAAAGGGTAACGCAAGGCAAGGCACTGTGAGGCAAGGCAAGGCTAATCCACGACAACGCACGGCTAGGCAATGCACGGCAAGGCAAGGAAAGGGTAACGCAAGGCAAGGCACGGTCAGCCGAGGCAAGGCTAAGGAACGACAACGCAAGGCTAGGCAATGCACGGAAGGCAAGCAAAGAGTAACGGAAGGCAAGGAAGGCAAGGGAAAGCAAGGCAAGGCAAGGGTAACAGAAGGAACGGCACGGCAAGGGGAAACAAGGCTAAGGCACGACAACGCAGGACTAGGCAATGCACGGCAAGGCAAGGAAAGGGTAACGCAAGGCAAGGCACTGTCAGGCGAGGGAAGGCTAATGCACGGCAACGCAAGGCTAGGCAGTGCACGGCTAGGCAGGGAAAGAGTAACGGAAGGAAAGGAAGGCAAGGCAAAGGAAGGCAAGGTAAGTGTAACAAAAGGCACGGCACGGCAAGGGGAAACAAGGCGAAGGGACGGCAACGCACGGCTAGGCAATGCACGGCCAGGCAAGGAAATGGTGACGCAAGGCAAGGCACCGTGCGGCAGGGCAAGGCTAATGCACGACAATAAAAGGCTAGGCAATGCACGGAAGGCAAGCAAAGAGTAACGGAAGGCAAGGAAGGCAAGGGAAAGCAAGGCAAGACAAGGGTAACGGAAGGAACGGCTCGGCAAGGGGAAACAAGGCTAAGGGACGGCAACGCACGGCTAGGCAATGCACGGCCAGCCAAGGAAAGGGTAACGCAAGGCAAGGGACGATCAGGCAAGGCAAGGCTAATGCACGACAACGCAAGGCTAGAAAGTGCACGGTAAGGCAAGGAAAGAGTAACGGAAGGAAAGGAAGGCAAGGCAAATCCAGGCAAGGCAAGTGTAACAAAAGGCACGGCACGGCAAGGGGAACAAGGCTAAGGCACGACAACGCACGGCTAGCCAATGCACGGCAAGGCAAAGAAAGGGTAACGCAAGGCAAGGCACGGTGAGGCAAGGCAAGGCTAATGCACGACAACGCACGGCTAGGCAATGCACGGCAAGGCAAGGAAAGGCTAACGCAAGGCAAGGCACGGTCAGGCGAGGCAAGGCTAAGGCACGACAACGCAAGGCTAGGCAATGCACAGAAGGCAAGCAAAGAGTAACGGAAGTCAAAGAATGAAAGGCAAAGCAAGGCAACGCAAGCAAGGCTATAGCAAGGTGAAACAAGGCTATGGCACGACAACGCACCGCTAGGCAATGCACGGCAAGGCAAGGAAAGGGTAACGCAAGGCAAGGCACGGTGAGGCAAGGCAAGGCTAATGCACGACAACGCACGGCTAGGCAATGGACGGCAAGGCAAGGAAAGGGTAACGCAAGGCAAGGCACGGTCAGGCGAGGCAAGGCTAAGGAACGACAACGCAAGGCTAGACAATGCACGGAAGGCAAGCAAAGAGTAACGGAAGGCAAGGAAAGCAAGGTAAAGCAAGGCAACGCAAGCAAGCCTATGGCAAGGTGAAAAAAGGCTAAAGAACGACAACGCAAGGCTACGCAATGCACGGAAGGCAAGCAAAGAGTAACGGAAGGCAAGGAAGGCAAGGGAAAGCAAGGCAAGGCAAGGGTAACGGAAGGAAAGGCACGGCAAGGGGAAACAAGGCTAAGGCACGACAACGCACGGCTAGGCAATGAACGGCAAGGCAAGGAAAGGGTAACGCAAGGCAAGGCACGGTGAGGCAAGGCAAGGCTAATGCACGACAACGCAGGGCTAGGCAGTGCACGGTAAGGCAAGGAAAGAGTAACGGAAGGAAAGGAAGGCAAGGCAAATCCACGCAAGGCAAGTGTAACAAAAGGCACGGCACGGCAAGGGGAAACAAGGCTAAGGCACGACAACGCACGGCTAGGCAATGCACGGCAAGGCAAGGAAAGGGTAACGCAAGGGAAGGCACGGTCAGACGAGGCAAGGCTAAGGCACGACAACGCAAGGCTAGGCAATGCACGGAAGGCAAGCAAAGAGTAACGGAAGGCAAGGAAGGCAAGGGAAAGCAAGGCAAGACAAGGGTAACAGAAGCAACGGCTCGGCAAGGGGAAACAAGGCTAAGGGACGGCAACGCACGGCTAGGAAATTCACGGCCAGCCAAGGAAAGGGTAACGCAAGGCAAGGCACGGTCAGGCAAGGCAAGGCTAATGCACGACAACGCAAGGCTATGCAGTGCACGGTAAGGCAAGGAAAGAGTAACGGAAGGAAAGGAAGGCAAGGCAAATCCAGGCAAGGCAAGTGTAACAAAAGGCACGGCACGGCAAGGGGAACAAGGCTAAGGCACGACAACGCACGGCTAGGCAATGCACGGCAAGGCAAGGAAAGGATAACGCAAGGCAAGGCACGGTGAGGCAAGGCAAGGCTAATGCACGACAACGCACGGCTAGGCAATGCACGGCAAGGCAAGGAAAGGCTAACGCAAGGCAAGGCACGGTCAGGCGAGGCAAGGCTAAGGCACGACAACGCAAGGCTAGGCAATGCACGGAAGGCAAGCAAAGAGTAATGGAAGGCAAAGAATGCAAGGCAAAGCAAGGCAACGCAAGCAAGGCTATGGCAAGGTGAAAAAAGGCTAAGGCACGACAACGCAAGGCTAGGCAATGCACGGAAGGCAAGCAAAGAGTAACGGAAGGCAAGGAACGCAAGGCAAAGCAAGGCAACGCAAGCAAGGCTATAGCAAGGTGAAACAAGGCTATGGCACGACAACGCACCGCTAGGCAATGCACGGCAAGGCAAGGAAAGGGTAACGCAAGGCAAGGCACGGTGAGGCAAGGCAAGGCTAATGCACGACAATAAAAGGCTAGGCAATGCACGGAAGGCAAGCTAACGGAAGGCAAGGAATGCAAGGCAAAGCAAGGCAACGCTAACGCAAGGCTAAGGCACGGTCAGCGAGGCAAGGCTAAGGCACGACAACGCAAGGCTAGGCAATGCACGGAAGGCAAGCAAAGAGTAACGGAAGGCAAGGAAGGCAAGGCAAAGCAAGGCAACGCAAGGCAAGGCTAAGCAAGGTGAAACAAGGCTAAGGCACGACAACGCACGGCTAGGCAATGCACGGCAAGGCAAGGAAAGGGTAACGCAAGGCAAGGCACGGTGAGGCAAGGCAAGGCTAATGCACGACAACGCACGGCTAGGCAATGCACGGCAAGGCAAGGAAAGGGTAACGCAAGGCAAGGCACGGTCAGGCGAGGCAAGGCTAAGGCACGACAACGCAAGGCTAGGCAATGCACGGAAGGCAAGCAAAGAGTAACGGAAGGCAAAGAATGCAAGGCAAAGCAAGGCAACGCAAGCAAGGCTATGGCAAGGTGAAAAAAGGCTAAGGCACGACAACGCAAGGCTAGGCAATGCACGGAAGGCAAGCAAAGAGTAACGGAAGGCAAGGAAGGCAAGGCAAAGCAAGGCAACGCAAGCAAGGCTATAGCAAGGTGAAACAAGGCTATGGCACGACAATGCACCGCTAGGCAATGCACGGCAAGGCAAGGAAAGGGTAACGCAAGGCAAGGCACGGTCAGGCGAGGCAAGGCTAAGGCACGACAACGCAAGGCTAGGCAATGCACGGAAGGCAAGCAAAGCGGCAAGGCAAGGAAAGGGTAACGCAAGGCAAGGCACGGTCAGGCGAGGCAAGGCTAAGGCACGACAACGCAAGGCTAGGCAATGCACGGAAGGCAAGCAAAGAGTAACGGAAGGCAAGGAAGGCAAGGGAAAGCAAGGCAAGGCAAGGGTAACGGAAGGAAACGGCACGGCAAGGGGAAACAAGGCTAAGGCACGACAACGCACGGCTAGGCAATGCACGGCAAGGCAAGGAAAGGGTAACGCAAGGGAAGGCACGGTCAGACGAGGCAAGGCTAAGGCACGACAACGCAAGGCTAGGCAATGCACGGAAGGCAAGCAAAGAGTAACGGAAGGCAAGGAAGGCAAGGCAAAGCAAGGCAATGCAAGGGTAACAGAAGAAACGGCTCGGCAAGGGGAAACAAGGCTAAGGCACGGCAACGCACGGCTAGGCAATGCACGGCCAGCCAAGGAAAGGGTAACGCAAGGCAAGGCACGGTCAGGCAAGGCAAGGCTAATGCACGACAACGCAAGGCTAGGCAGTGCACGGTAAGGCAAGGAAAGAGTAACGGAAGGAAAGGAAGGCAAGGCAAATCCAGGCAAGGCAAGTGTAACAAAAGGCACGGCACGGCAAGGGGAAACAAGGCTAAGGCACGACAACGCACGGCTAGGCAATGCACGGCAAGGCAAGGAAAGGGTAACGCAAGGCAAGGCACGGTGAGGCAAGGCAAGGCTAATGCACGACAACGCACGGCTAGGCAATGCAAGGCAAGGCTAATGCACAAGGGACAACGCACGGCTAGGCAATGCACGGCAAGGCAAGGAAAGGGTAACGCAAGGCAAGGCACGGTCAGCGAGGCAAGGCTAAGGAACGACAACGCAAGGCTAAGGCACGAAACGCAAGGCAGGCAATGCACGGAAGGCAAGCAAAGAGTAACGGAAGGCAAGGAAGCAAGGCAAAGCAAGGCAACGCAAGCAAGGCTATGGCAAGGTGAAAAAAGGCTAAGCACGACAACGCAAGGCTAGGCAATGCACGGAAGGCAAGCAAAGAGTAACGGAAGGCAAGGAAGGCAAGGCAAAGCAAGGCAAGGCAAGGTAACAAAGGACGGCACGGCAAGGGGAAACAAGGCTAAGGCACGACAACGCAGGCTAGGCAATGCACGGCAAGGCAAGGAAAGGGTAACGCAAGGCAAGGCACGGTGAGGCAAGGCAAGGCTAATGCACGACAATAAAAGGCTAGGCAATGCACGGAAGGCAAGCAAAGAGTAACGGAAGGCAAGGAATGCAAGGCAAAGCAAGGCAACGCTAGCAAGGCTATGGCAAGGTGAAAAAAGGCTAAGGCACGACAACGCAAGGCTAGGCAATGCACGGAAGGCAAGCAAAGAGTAACGGAAGGCAAGGAAGGCAAGGCAAAGCAAGGCAACGCAAGCAAGGCTATAGCAAGGTGAAACAAGGCTAAGGCACGACAACGCACGGCTAGGCAATGCACGGCAAGGCAAGGAAAGGGTAACGCAAGGCAAGGCACGGTGAGGCAGGGCAAGGCTAATGCACGACAACGCACGGCTAGGCAATGCACGGCAAGGCAAGGAAAGGCTAACGCAAGGCAAGGCACGGTCAGGCGAGGCAAGGCTAAGGCACGACAACGCAAGGCTAGGCAATGCACGGAAGGCAAGCAAAGAGTAACGGAAGGCAAAGAATGCAAGGCAAAGCAAGGCAACGCAAGCAAGGCTATGGCAAGGTGAAAAAAGGCTAAGGCACGACAACGCAAGGCTAGGCAATGCACGGAAGGCAAGCAAAGAGTAACGGAAGGCAAGGAAGGCAAGGCAAAGCAAGGCAACGCAAGCAAGGCTATAGCAAGGTGAAACAAGGCTATGGCACGACAATGCACCGCTAGGCAATGCACGGCAAGGCAAGGAAAGGGTAACGCAAGGCAAGGCACGGTGAGGCAAGGCAAGTCTAATGCACGACAACGCACGGCTAGGCAATGCACGGCAAGGCAAGGAAAGGGTAACGCAAGGCAAGGCACGGTCAGGCGAGGCAAGGCTAAGGAACGACAACGCAAGGCTAGACAATGCACGGAAGGCAAGCAAAGAGTAACGGAAGGCAAGGAAAGCAAGGTAAAGCAAGGCAACGCAAGCAAGCCTATGGCAAGGTGAAAAAAGGCTAAAGAACGACAACGCAAGGCTACGCAATGCACGGAAGGCAAGCAAAGTGTAACGGAAGGCAAGGAAAGCAAGGGAAAGCAAGGCAAGGTAAGGGTAAGGGAAGGAACGGCACGGCAAGGGGAAACAAGGCTAAGGCACGACAACGCAGGAATAGGCAATGCACGGCCAGCTAAGGAAAGGGTAACGCAAGGCAAGGCATGGTCAGGCAAGGCAAGGCTAATGCACGACAACGCAAGGCTAGGCAGTGCACGGTAAGGGAAGGAAAGAGTAACGGAAAGAAAGGAAGGCAAGGCAAATCCAGCCAAGGCAAGTGTAACAAAAGGCACGGCACGGCAAGGGGAAACAAGGCTAAGGCACGACAACGCACGGCTAGGCAATGCCCGGCAAGGCAAGGAAAGGGTAACGCAAGGCAAGGAACGGTGAGGCAAGGCAAGGCTAATGCACGACAACGCACGGTTAGGCAATGCACGGCAAGGCAAGGAAAGGGTAACGCAAGGGAAGGCACGGTCAGACGAGGCAATGCTAAGGCACGACAACGCAAGGCTAGGCAATGCACGGAAGGCAAGCAAAGAGTAACGGAAGGCAAGGAAGGCAAGGGAAAGCAAGGCAAGACAAGGGTAACAGAAGGAACGGCTCGGCAAGGGGAAACAAGGCTAAGGGACGGCAACGCACGGCTAGGCAATGCACGGCCAGTCAAGGAAAGGGTAATTCAAGGCAAATCACGGTCAGGCAAGGCAAGGCTAATGCACGACAACGCAAGGCTAGAAAGTGCACGGTAAGGCAAGGAAAGAGTAACGGAAGGAAAGGAAGGCAAGGCAAATCCAGGCAAGGCAAGTGTAACAAAAGGCACGTCACGGCAAGGGGAACAAGGCTAAGGCACGACAATGCACGGCTAGGCAATGCACGGCAAGGCAAGGAAAGGGTAACGTAAGGCAAGGCACGGTGAGGCAAGGCAAGGCTAATGCACGACAACGCACGGCTAGGCAATGCACGGCAAGGCAAGGAAAGGCTAACGCAAGGCAAGGCACGGTCAGGCGAGGCAAGGCTAAGGCACGACAACGCAAGGCTAGGCAATGCACGGAAGGCAAGCAAAGAGTAACGGAAGGCAAAGAATGCAAGGCAAAGCAAGGCAACGCAAGCAAGGCTATGGCAAGGTGAAAAAAGGCTAAGGCACGACAACGCAAGGCTAGGCAATGCACGGAAGGCAAGCAAAGAGTAACGGAAGTCAAGGAAGGCAAGGCAAAGCAACGCAACGCAAGCAAGGCTATAGCTAGGTGAAACAAGGTTATGGCACGACAACGCACCGCTAGGCAATGCACGGCAAGGCAAGGAAAGGGTAACGAAAGGCAAAGCACGGTGAGGCAAGGCAAGGCTAATGCACGACAACGCACGGCTAGGCAATGCACGGCAAGGCAAGGAAAGGGTAACGCAAGGCAAGGCACGGTCAGGCGAGGCAAGGCTAAGGAACGAAAACGCAAGGCTAGACAATGCAGGGAAGGCAAGCAAAGAGTAACGGAAGGCAAGGAAAGCAAGGTAAAGCAAGGCAACGCAAGCAAGCCTATGGCAAGGTGAAAAAAGGCTAAAGAACGACAACGCAAGGCTACGCAATGCACGGAAGGCAAGCAAAGAGTAACGGAAGACAAGGAAGGCAAGGGAAAGCAAGGCAAGGCGAGGGTAACGGAAGGAAAGGCACGGCAAGGGGAAACAAGACTAAGGCACGACAACGCACGGCTAGGCAATGAACGGCAAGGCAAGGAAAGGGTAACGCAAGGCAAGGCACGGTGAGGCAAGGCAAGGCTAATGCACGACAACGCAGGGCTAGGCAGTGCACGGTAAGGCAAGGAAAGAGTAACGGAAGGAAAGGAAGGCAATGCAAATCCAGGCAAGGCAAGTGTAACAAAAGGCACGGCACGGCAAGTGGAAAGAAGGCTAAGGCACGACAACGCACGGCTAGGCAATGCACGGCAAGGCAAGGAAAGGGTAACGCAAGGCAAGGCACGGTGAGGCAAGGCAAGGCTAATGCACGACAACGCACGGCTAGGCAATGCACAAGGCAAGGAAAGGGTAACGCAAGGCAAGGCACGGTGAGGCAAGGCAAGGCTAATGCACGACAAC
This sequence comes from Macrotis lagotis, assembly GCF_037893015.1. NCBI lineage: Eukaryota > Metazoa > Chordata > Mammalia > Peramelemorphia > Peramelidae > Macrotis > Macrotis lagotis. Next base: position 426,905 of record NW_027421920.1, read on the forward strand.
GCACGGCTAGGCAATGCACGGCAAGGCAAGGAAAGGGTAACGCAAGGGAAGACACGGTCAGACGAGGCAAGGCTAAGGCACGACAACGCAAGGCTAGGCAGTGCACGGAAAGGCAAGGAAAGAGTAACGGAAGGAAAGGAAGGCAATGCAAATCCAGGCAAGGCAAGTGTAACAAAAGGCACGGCACGGCAAGTGGAAACAAGGCTAAGGCACGACAACGCACGGCTAAGCAATGCACGGCAAGGCAAGGAAAGGGTAACGCAAGGCAAGTCACGGTGAGGCAAGGCAAGGCTAATGCACGACAACGCACGGCTAGGCAATGCACGGCAAGGCAAGGAAAGGGTAACGCAAGGCAAGGCACGGTGAGGCAAGGCAAGGCTAATGCACGACAACGCACGGCTAGGCAATGCACGACAAGGCAAGGAAAGGGTAACGCAAGGCAAGGCACGGTGAGGCAAGGCAAGGCTAATGCACGACAACGCACGGCTAGGCAATGCACGGCAAGGCAAGGAAAGGGTAACGCAAGGGAAGGCACGGTCAGGCGTGGGAAGGCGAAGGAACGACAACGCAAGGGTAGGCAATGCACGGAAGGCAAGCAAAGAGTAACGGAAGGCAAGGAAGGCAAGGGAAAGCAAGGCAAGGCAAGGTTAACGGAAGGAACGGCACGGCAAGGGGAAACAAGGCTAAGGCACGACTACGCACGGCTAGGCAATGCACGGCAAGGCAAGGAAAGGGTAACGCAAGGCAAGGCACGGGGAGGCAAGGCAAGGCTGATGCACGACAACGCACGGCTAGGCAATTCACGGCAAGGCAAGGAAAGGGTAACGCAAGTTAAGGCACGGTCAGGCGTGGGAAGGCTAAGGAACGACAACGCAAGGCTAGGCAATGCACGGAAGGCAAGCAAAGAGTAACGGAAGGCAAGGAAGGCAAGGGAAAGCAAGGCAAGGCAAGGGTAACGGAAGGAACGGCACGGCAAGGGGAGACAAGGCTAAGGCACGACTACGCCCGGCTAGGCAATGCACGGCAAGGCAAAGAAAGGTTAACGGAAGGCAAGGCACGGTCAGGCGAGGCAAGGCTAAGGCACGACTACGCAAGGCTAGACAATGCACGGAAGGCAAGCAAAGAGTAACGGAAGGCAAGGAATGCAAGGGAAAGAAGGGGAAGGCAAGGGTAACGGAAGGAACGTCACGGTAAGGGGAAACAAGGCTAAGGCACGACAACACAGGGCTAGGCAATGCAGGGCAAGGCAAGGAAAGGGTAACGCAAGGCAAGGCACGGTAAGGCAAGGCAAGGCTAAGGCACGACAACGCAAGGCTAGGCAGTGCACAGCTAGGCAAGGAAATAGTAACGGAAGGCAAGGAAGGCAAGGGAAAGCAAGACAAGGCAAGGGTAACGGAAGGCACGGCACCGCAAGGGGAAACAAGTGTAAGGCACGACAACGAACAGCTAGGGAATCCACGGATAGGGAAGGAAAGGGTAACTCAAGGCAAGGCACGGTGAGGCAAGGCAAGGCTAATGCACGACAATGCACGGCTAGGCCAAGCACGGCAAGGCAAGGAAAGGGTAACGCAAGGGAAGGCACGGTCAGGCGAGGCAAGGCTAAGGCACGACAACGCAAGGCTAGGCAATGCACGGAAGGCAAGCAAAGAGAAACGGAAGGCAAGGAAGGCAAGGGAAACCAAGGCAAGGCAAGGGTAACGGAAGGAACGGCTCGGCAAGGGGAAACAAGGCTAAGGCACGGCAACGCACGGCTAGGGAATGCACGGCCAGGCAACGAAAGTGTAACGCAAGGCAAGGCACTGTCAGGCGAGGCAAAGCTAAGGCACGACAAAGCAAGGCTAGGCAATGCACGGAAGGTAAGCAAAGAGTAACGGAAGGCAACGAAAGCAAGGGAAAGCAAGGCAAGGTAAGGGTAACGCCAGGCAAGGCACGGTCAGGCAAGGCAAGGCTAATGCACGACAACGCAAGGCTAGGCAGTGCACGGTAAGGCAAGGAAAGAGTAACGGAAGGAAAGGAAGGCAAGGCAAATCTATGCAAGGCAAGTGAAACAAAAGGCACGGCACGGCAAGGGGAAACAAGGCTAAGGCACGACAACGCTCGGCTAGGCGATGCACGACAAGGCAAGGAAAGGGTAACGCAAGGCAAGGCACGGTGAGGCAAGGCAAGGCTAATGCACGACAATGCACGGCTAGGCAACGCACGGCAAGGCAAGGAAAGAATGACGGAAGGCAAGGAAGGCAAGGCAAAGCAACACAACGCAAGCAAGGCTATGGCAAGGTGAAACAAGGCTAAGGCAGGACAACGCACTGTTAGGCAATGCACGGCAAGGCAAGGAAAGGGTAACGCAAAGCAAGGCACTGTCAGGCGACGCAAGGCTAAGGCACGACAACGCAAGGCTAGGCAATGCACGGAAGGTAAGCAAAAAGTAACGGAAGGCAAGGCAAGCAAGGGAAACCAAGGCAAGGTAAGGGTAACGCAAGGCAAGGCACGGTGAGGTAAGGCAAGGCTGATGCACGACAACGTACGGCTAGGCAATCCAAGGCAAGGCAAGGAAAGGGTAACGCACCGCAAGGCACGGTCAGGCGAGGCAAGGATAAGGCACGACAACGCAAGGGAAGGCAATGCACGGAAGGCAAGTAAAGAGTAACGGAAGGCAAGGAAGGCAAGGGAAAGCAGGGGAAGGCAAGGGTAACGGAACGAACGGCACGGCAAGGGGAAACAAGGCCAAGGCACGACAACGCACGGCTAGGCAATGCACGGCAAGGCAAGGAAAGAGTAACGCAAGGCAAGTCACGGTAAGGCAAGGCAAGGCTAATGCACGACAACGCACGGCTAGACAATGCACGGTAAGGGAAGGAAAGGTTAACGCACGGCAAGGCACGGTTAGGCGAGGCAAGGCTAAGGCACGACAACGCAAGGCTAGGCAATGCAGGGAAGGCAAGCAAAGAGTAACGGTAGGCAAGGAATGGAAGGCAAAGCAAGGCAACGCAAGCAAGGCTATGGGAAGGTGAAAAAAGGCTAAGGCACGACCACGCAAGGCTAGGCAATGCACGGAAGGCAAGCAAAGAGTAACGGAAGGCAAGGAAGGCAAGGTAAAACAAGGCAACACAAGCAAGGCTATGGCAAGGTGAAACAAGCCTAAGGCACGACAACGCACGGCTAGGCAGTGAACGGCTAGGCAAGGAAAGGGTAACGCAAGGCAAGGCACGGTCAGGCGAGGCAAGTCTAAGGCACGACAACGCAAGGCTAGGCAGTGCACGGAAGGCAAGCAAAGAGAAACGGAAGGCAAGGAATGCAAGGGAAACAAAGGCAAGGCAATGGTAACGGAAGGAACGGCTAGGCAAGGGGAAACAAGGCTAAGGCACGGCAACGCACGGCTAGGCAATGCATGGCCAGACAAGGAAAGTGTAACGCAAGGCAAGGCACTGTCAGGCGAGGCAAGGCTAAGGCACGACAAAGCAAGGCTAGGCAATGCACGGAAGGTAAGCAAAGAGTAACGGAAGGCAAGGAAAGCAAGGGAAAGCAAGGCAAGGTAAGGGTAACGCCAGGCAAGGCACGGTCAGGCAAGGCAAGGCTAATGCACGACAACGCACGTCTAGGCAATTCACGGCAAGGCAAGGAAAGGGTAACGCAAGGCAAGGCACGGTCAGGCGAGGCAAGGCTAAGGCACGACAACGCACGGCTAGACAATGCACGGCAAGGGAAGGAAAGGGTAACGCACGGCAAGGCACGGTTAGGCTAGGCAAGGCTAAGACACGACAACTCAAGGCTAGGCAATGCACGGAAGGCAAGCAAAGAGTAACGGAAGGCAAGGAATGCAAGGCAAAGCAAGGCAACGCAAGCAAGTCTATGGCAAGGTGAAAAAAGGCTAAGCACGACCAAGGAAGGCTAGGCAATGCACGGAAGGCAAGCAAAGAGTAACGGAAGGCTTTGAAGGCAAGGCAAAGCAAGGCAACGCAAGCAAGGCTATGGCAAGGTGAAACAAGGCTAAGGCACTACAACGCACGGCTAGGCAGTGCACGGCAAGGCAAGGAAAGGGTAACGCCAGGCAAGGCTCGGTCAGGCGAGGCAAGGCTAAGGCAGGACAATGCAAGGCTAGGCAAGGAACGGAAGGCAAGCAAAGATTAACTGAAGGCAAGGAAGGCAAGGGAAAGCAAGGGAAGGCAAGGGCAACGGAAGGAACGGCACGGTAAGGGGAAACAAAGTTAGGCAGGACAATGCAGGGCTAGGCAATGCACGGCAAGGCAAGGAAAGGGTAACGCAAGGCCAGGCACGGTGAGGCAAGACAAGGCAAATGCACGACAACGCACGGCTAGGCAATGCACGGCAAGGCAAAGAAAGTGTACCGCAAGGCAAGGCACGGTCAGGCGAGGCAAGGCTAAGGCACGACAACGCAAGGCTAGGCAATGCACGGAAGGCAAGCAAAGAGTAACAGAAGGCAAGGAATGCAAGGGAAAGCAGGGGAAGGCAAGGGTAACGAAAGGAACGGCACGGTGAGGGGAAACAAGGCTAACGCACGACAACACAGTGCTACGCAATGCAGGGCAAGGCAAGGAAAGGGTAACGAAAGGCAAGGCACGGTTTGGGGAGGCAAGGCTAATGCACGACAACGCAAGGCTAGGCAGTGCAAGGCTAGGCAAGGAAAGAATAACGGAAGGCAAGGAAAGCAAGGCCAAGCAAGGCAACGCAAGCAAGGCTATGGCAAGGTGAAAAAAGTCTAAGGCACGACCACGCAAGGCTAGGCAATGCACGGAAGGCAAGCAAAGAGTAACGGAAGGCAAGGAAGGTAAGGGAAAGCAAGGCAACGCAAGCAAGGCTATGGCAAGGTGATACAAGGCTAAGGCACGACAACGCACGTCTAGGCAGTGCACGGCTACGCAAGGAAAGGGTAACGCAAAGCAAGGCACGGTCAGGCGAGGCAAGGCTAAGGCACGACAACGCAAGGCTAGGCAATGAACGGAAGGCAAGCAAAGATTAACTGAAGGCAAGGAAGGCAAGGGAAAGCAAGGGAAGGCAAGGGTAACGGAAGGAACGGCACGGTAAGGGGAAAAAAAGCTAAGGCACGACAATGCTCGGCTAGGCAAGGCACGGCAAGGCAAAGAAAGGGTAACGCAATGCAAGGCACGGTCAGGCGAGGCAAGGGTAATGCACGACAACGCAAGGCTACGCAGTGCACGGCTAGGCAAGGAAAGAGTAACGGAAGGAAAGGAAGGCAAGGCAAAGCAAGGCAAGGCATGTGTAACAAAAGCCACGGCACGGCAAGGGGAAACAAGGCTAAGGCACGGCAACGCAAGGCTAAGCAATGCACGGCCAGGCAAGGAAAGGGTAACGCAAGGCAAGGCACGGTAAGGCAAGGCAAGGCTAATGTACGACAACGCACGGCTAGGCAATGTACGGCAAGGCAAGGAAAGGGAAACGGAAACCAAGGAAGGCAAGGGAAAGCAAGGCAAGGCAAGGGTAACGGAAGGAACGGCACGGCAAGGGGAACAAGGCTAAGGCACGACAACGCACGGCTAGGCAATGCACGGCAAGGCAAGGAAAGGGTAACGCTAGCCAAGGCACGGTTAGGCAAGGCAAGGCTAATGCAAGACAAGGCAAGGCTATGCAGTGCACGGCAAGGCTAGGAAAGAGTAACGGAAGGAAAGGAAGGCAAGGCAAAGCCAGGCCAGGCAAGTGTATCAAATGGCACGGCACGGGAAGGGGAAACAAGGCTAAGGCACGACAACGCACGGCTAGGCAATGCACGGCAAGGCAAGGAAAGGGTAACGCAAGGCAAGGCACGGTCAGGCAAGGCAAGGCAAATAAACGACAACGCAAGGCTAGGCAATGCACGGCAAGGCAAGGAAAGGGTAACGCAAGGGAAGGCACGGTCAGGCGAGGGAAGGCTAAGGAACGACAACGCAAGGCTAAGCAATGCACGGAATGCAAGCAAAGAGTAACGGAAGGCAAGGAAGGCAAGGGAAAGCAAGGCAAGGCAAGGGTAACGGAAGGAACGGCACGGCAAGGGGAAACAAGGCTAAGGCACGACAACGCACGGCTAGGCAATGCACGGCAAGGCAAGGAAAGGGTAACGCAAGCAAGGCACGGTGAGGCAAGGCAAGGCGGATGCACGACAACGCACGTCTAGGCAATTCACGGCAAGGCAAGGAAAGGGTAACGCAAGGCAAGGCACGGTCAGGCGAGGCAAGGCTAAGGCACGACAACGCAAGGCTAGGCAATGCACGGAAGGCAAGCAAAGAGTAACGGAAGGCAAGGAATGCAAGGGAAAGCAGGGGAAGGCAAGGGTAACGGAAGGAACGGCACGGTAAGGAGAAACAATGCTAAGGCACGACAACACAGGTCTAGGCAATGCAGGGCAAGGAAAGGAAAGGGTAACGCAGGCAAGGCACGGTTTGGAAAGGCAAGGCTAATTCACGACAACGCAAGGCTAGGCAGTGCACAGCTAGGTAAGGAAAGAGTAACGGAAGGAAAGGAAGGCAAGGCAAAGCAAGGCAAGGCAAGTGTAACAAAAGGCAAGGCACGGCAAGGGGAAACAAGGCTAAGGAACGGCAACGAACAGCTAGGCAATGCACGGCCTGGTAACGAAAGGGTAACGGAAGGCAAGGCACGGTCAGGCAAGGCAAGGCTAATGCACGACAAGGCAAGGCTAGGCAGTGCACGGCAAGGCAAGGAAAGAGTAACGGAAGGAAAGGAAGGCAAGGCAAAGCCAGGCAAGGCAAGTGTATCAAACGGCACGGCACGGGAAGGGCAAACAAGGCTAAGGCACGACAACGCACGGCTAGGCAATGCACGGCAAGGCAAGGAAAGGGTATCGCAAGGCAAGGCACGGTCAGGCAAGGCAAGGCAAATGCACGACAACGCACGGCTAGGCAGTGCACGGCTAGGTAAGGAAAGAGTAACGGAAGGAAAGGAAGGCAAGGCAAAGGAAGGCAAGTTAAGTGTAACAAAAGGCACGGCACGGCAAGGGGAAACAAGGCGAAGGGACGGCAACGCACGGCTAGGCAATGCACGGCCAGGCAAGGAAATGTTAACGCAAGGCAAGGCACGGTGAGGCAGGGCAAGGCTAATGCACGACAATAAAAGTCTAGGCAATGCACGGAAGGCAAGCAAAGAGTAACGGAAGGCAAGGAATGCAAGGCAAAGCAAGGCAACGCTAGCAAGGCTATGGCAAGGTGAAAAAAGGCTAAGGCACGACAACGCAAGGCTAGGCAATGCACGGAAGGCAAGCAAAGAGTAACGGAAGGCAAGGAAGGCAAGGGAAAGCAAGGCAAGACAAGGGTAACGGAAGGAACGGCTCGGCAAGGGGAAACAAGGCTAAGGGACGGCAACGCACGGCTAGGCAATGCACGGCCAGCCAAGGAAAGGGTAACGCAAGGCAAGGCACGGTGACGCAAGGCAAGGCTAATCCACGACAACGCACGGCAAGGCAATGCACGGCAAGGCAAGGAAAGGGTAACGCAAGGCAAGGCACGGTCAGCCGAGGCAAGGCTAAGGAACGACAACGCAAGGCTAGACAATGCACGGAAGGCAAACAAAGAGTAACGGAAGGCAGGGAAAGGAAGGCAAAGCAAGGCAACGTAAGCAAGCCTATGGCAAGGTGAAAAAAGGCTAAAGAACGACAACGCAAGGCTACGCAATGCACGGAAGGCAAGCAAAGAGTAACGGAAGGCAAGGAAGGCAAGGGAAAGCAAGGCAAGGCAAGGGTAACAGAAGGAACGGCACGGCAAGGGGAAACAAGGCTAAGGCACGACAACGCAGGACTAGGCAATGCACGGCAAGGCAAGGAAAGGGTAACGCAAGGCAAGGCACGGTGAGGCAACGCAAGGCTAATGCACGACAACGCACGGCTAGGCAATGCACAGCAAGTCAAGGAAAGGGTAACGCAAGGGAAGGCACGGTCAGACGAGGCAAGGGTAAGGCACGACAACGCAAGGCTAGGCAATGCACGGAAGGCAAGCAAAGTGTAACGGAAGGCAAGGAAGGCAAGGGAAAGCAAGGCAAGGCAAGGGTAACAGAAGGAACGGCTCGGCAAGGGAAAACAAGGCTAAGGGACGGCAACGCACGGCTAGGCAATGCACGGCCAGCCAAGGCAAGGGTAAGGCAAGGCAAGGCACGGTCAGGCAAAGCAAGGCTAATGCACGACAACGCAAGGCTAGGCAGTGCACGGTAAGGCAAGGAAAGAGTAACGGAAGGAAAGGAAGGCAAGGCAAATCCAGGCAAGGCAAGTGTAACAAAAGGCACGGCACGGCAAGGGGAAACAAGGCTAAGGCACGACAACGCACGGCTAGGCAATGCACGGCCAGGCAAGGAAAGGGTAACGCAAGGCAGGGCACGGTCAGGCGAGGCAAGGCTAAGGAACGATAACGCAAGGCAGGACAATGCACGGAAGTTAAGCAAAGAGTAACGGAAGGCAAGGAATGCAAGGCAAAGCAAGGCAAGGCAAGGGTAACAGAAGAAACGGCTCGGCAAGGGGAAACAAGGCTAAGGCACGGCAACGCACGGCTAGGCAATGCACGGCCAGCCAAGGAAAGGGTAACGCAAGGCAAGGCACGGTCAGGCAAGGCAAGGTTAATGCACGTCAACGCAGGGCTAGGCAGTGCACGGAAAGGCAAGGAAAGAGTAACGGAAGGAAAGGAAGGCAAGGCAAATCCAGGCAAGGCAAGTGTAACAAAAGGCACGGCACGGCAAGGGGAAACAAGGCTAAGGCACGACAACGTACGGCTAGGCAATGCACGGCAAGGCAAGGAAAGGGTAACGCAAGGCAAGCCACGGTGAGGCAAGGCAAGGCTAATGCACGACAACGCACGGCTAGGCAATGCACGGAAGGCAACCAAAGAGTAACGGAAGGCAAGGAAGGCAAGATAAAGCAAGGCAGGGCAAGGGTAACAGAAGGAACGGCTCGGCAAGGGGAAACAAGGCTAAGGGACGGCAACGCACGGCTAGGCAATGCACGGCCAGCCAAGGAAAGGGTAACGCAAGGCAAGGCACGGTCAGGCAAGGCAAGGCTAATGCACGACAACGCGAGGCTAGGCAGTGCACGGTAAGGCAAGGAAAGAGTAACGGAAGGAAAGGAAGGCAAGGCAAATCCAGGCAAGGCAAGTGTAACAAAAGGCACGGCACGGCAAGGGGAAACAAGGCTAAGGCACGACAACGCACGGCTAGGCAATGCACGGCAAGGCAAGGAAAGGGTAACGCAAGGCAAGGCACGGTGAGGCAAGGCAAGGCTAATCCACGACAACGCACGGCTAGGCAATGCACGGCAAGGCAAGGAAAGGGTAACGCAAGGCAAGGCACGGTCAGCCGAGGCAAGGCTAGACAATGCACGGAAGGCAAGCAAAGAGTAACGGAATGCAAGGAAAGCAAGGCAAAGCAAGGCAACGTAAGCAAGCCTATGGCAAGGTGAAAAAAGGCTAAAGAACGACAACGCAAGGCTACGCAATGCACGGAAGGCAAGCAAAGAGTAACGGAAGGCAAGGAAGGCAAGGGAAAGCAAAGCAAGGCAAGGGTAACAGAAGGAACGGCACGGCAAGGGGAAACAAGGCTAAGGCACGACAACGCAGGACTAGGCAATGCACGGCAAGGCAAGGAAAGGGTAACGCAAGGCAAGGCACTGTCAGGAGAGGGAAGGCTAATGCACGGCAACGCAAGGCTAGGCAGTGCACGGCTAGGCAGGGAAAGAGTAACGGAAGGAAAGGAAGGCAAGGCAAAGGAAGGCAAGGTAAGTGTAACAAAAGGCACGGCACGGCAAGGGGAAACAAGGCGAAGGGACGGCAACGCACGGCTAGGCAATGCACGGCCAGGCAAGGAAATGGTAACGCAAGGCAAGGCACGGTGAGGCAGGGCAAGGCTAATGCACGACAATAAAAGGCTAGGCAATGCACGGAAGGCAAGCAAAGAGTAACGGAAGGCAAGGAATGCAAGGCAAAGCAAGGCAACGCTAGCAAGGCTATGGCAAGGTGAAAAAAGGCTAAGGCACGACAACGCAAGGCTAGGCAATGCACGGAAGGCAAGCAAAGAGTAACGGAAGGCAAGGAAGGCAAGGGAAAGCAAGGCAAGACAAGGGTAACGGAAGGAACGGCTCGGCAAGGGGAAACAAGGCTAAGGGACGGCAACGCACGGCTAGGCAATGCACGGCCAGCCAAGGAAAGGGTAACGCAAGGCAAGGGACGGTCAGGCAAGGCAAGGCTAATGCACGACAACGCAAGGCTAGAAAGTGCACGGTAAGGCAAGGAAAGAGTAACGGAAGGAAAGGAAGGCAAGGCAAATCCAGGCAAGGCAAGTGTAACAAAAGGCACGGCACGGCAAGGGGAACAAGGCTAAGGCACGACAACGCACGGCTAGGCAATGCACGGCAAGGCAAGGAAAGGGTAACGCAAGGCAAGGCACGGTGAGGCAAGGCAAGGCTAATGCACGACAACGCACGGCTAGGCAATGCACGGCAAGGCAAGGAAAGGGTAACGCAAGGCAAGGCACGGTCAGGCGAGGCAAGGCTAAGGAACGACAACGCAAGGCTAGACAATGCACGGAAGGCAAGCAAAGAGTAACGGAAGGCAAGGAAAGCAAGGTAAAGCAAGGCAACGCAAGCAAGCCTATGGCAAGGTGAAAAAAGGCTAAAGAACGACAACGCAAGGCTACGCAATGCACGGAAGGCAAGCAAAGAGTAACGGAAGGCAAGGAAGGCAAGGGAAAGCAAGGCAAGGCAAGGGTAACGGAAGGAAAGGCACGGCAAGGGGAAACAAGGCTAAGGCACGACAACGCACGGCTAGGCAATGAACGGCAAGGCAAGGAAAGGGTAACGCAAGGCAAGGCACGGTGAGGCAAGGCAACGCTAATGCACGACAACGCAGGGCTAGGCAGTGCACGGTAAGGCAAGGAAAGAGTAACGGAAGGAAAGGAAGGCAAGGCAAATCCAGGCAAGGCAAGTGTAACAAAAGGCACGGCACGGCAAGGGGAAACAAGGCTAAGGCACGACAACGAACGGCTAGGCAATGCACGGCAAGGCAAGGAAAGGGTAACGCAAGGCAAGGGACGGTGAGGCAAGGCAAGGCTAATGCACGACAACGCACGGCTAGGCAATGCACGGAAGGCAACCAAAGAGTAACGGAAGGCAAGGAAGGCAAGATAAAGCAAGGCAGGGCAAGGGTAACGGAAGGAAACGCACGGCAAGGGGAAACAAGGCTAAGGCACGACAACGCACGGCTAGGCAATGCACGGCAAGGCAAGGAAAGGGTAACGCAAGGCAAGGCACGGTGAGGCAATGCAAGGCTAATGCACGACCACGCACGTCTAGGCAATGCACGGCAAGGCAAGGAAAGGGTAACGCAAGGCAAGGCACGGTCAGGCGAGGCAAGGCTAAGGCTCGACAACGCAAGGATAGGCAATGCACGGAAGGCAAGCAAAGAGTAACGGAAGGCAAGGAAGGCAGGGGAAAGCAAGGCAAGGCAAGAGTAACGGAAGGAACGGCACGGCAAGGGGAAACAAGGCTAAGGCACGACAACGCAGGACTAGGCAATGCACGGCAAGGCAAGGAAAGGGTAACGCAAGGCAAGGCACTGTCAGGCGAGGGAAGGCTAATGCACGACAACGCATTGCTAGGCAGTGCACGGCTAGGCAGGGAAAGAGTAACGGAAGGAAAGGAAGGCAAGGCAAAGCAAGGCAAGCCAAGTGTAACAAAAGGCACGGCACGGCAAGAGGAAACAAGGCGAAGGGACGGCAATGCACGGCTAGGCAATGGACGGCCAGGCAAGGAAAGGGTAACGCAAGGCAAGGCACAGTGAGGCAAGTCAAGGCTAATGCACGACAATACAAGGCTAGGCAATGCACGGAAGGCAAGCAAAGAGTAACGGAAGGCAAGGAATGCAAGGCAAAGCAAGGCAACGCAAGCAAGGCTATGGCAAGGTGAAAAAAGGCTAAGGTACGACAACGCACGGTTAGGCAATGCACGGCAAGGCAAGGAAAGGGTAACGCAAGGCAAGGCACGGTGAGGCAAGGCAAGGCTAATGCACGACAACGCACGTCTAGGCAATGCACGGCAAGGCAAGGAAAGGGTAACGCAAGGGAAGGCACGGTCAGACGAGGCAAGGCTAAGGCACGACAATTCAAGGCTAGGCAATGCACGGAAGGCAAGGAAAGTGTAACGGAAGGCAAGGAAGGCAAGGGAAAGCAAGGCAAGGCAAGGGTAACAGAAGGAACGGCTATGCAAGGGGAAACAAGGCTAAGGGACGGCAACGCACGGCTAGGCAATGCACGGCCAGCCAAGGAAAGGGTAACGCAAGGCAAGGCACGGTCCGTCAAGGCAAGGCTAATGCACGACAACGCGAGGCTAGGCAGTGCACGGTAAGGCAAGGAAAGAGTAACGGAAGGAAAGGAAGGCAAGGCAAATCCAGGCAAGGCAAGTGTAACAAAAGGCACGGCACGGCAAGGGGAAACAAGGCTAAGGCACGACAACGCACGGCTAGGCAATGCACGGCAAGGCAAGGAAAGGGTAACGCAAGGCAAGGCACGGTGAGGCAAGGCAAGGCTAATCCACGACAACGCACGGCTAGGCAATGCACGGCAAGGCAAGGAAAGGGTAACGCAAGGCAAGGCACGGTCAGCCGAGGCAAGGCTAAGGAACGACAACGCAAGGCTAGACAATGCACGGAATGCAAGCAAAGAGTAACGGAAGGCAAGGAAAGCAAGGCAAAGCAAGGCAACGTAAGCAAGCCTGTGGCAAGGTGAAAAAAGGCTAAAGAACGACAACGCAAGGCTACGCAATGCACGGAAGGCAAGCAAAGAGTAACGGAAGGCAAGGAAGGCAAGGGAAAGCAAAGCAAGGCAAGGGTAACAGAAGGAACGGCACGGCAAGGGGAAACAAGGCTAAGGCACGACAACGCAGGACTAGGCAATGCACGGCAAGGCAAGGAAAGGGTAACGCAAGGCAAGGCACTGTCAGGAGAGGGAAGGCTAATGCACGGCAACGCAAGGCTAGGCAGTGCACGGCTAGGCAGGGAAAGAGTAACGGAAGGAAAGGAAGGCAAGGCAAAGGAAGGCAAGGTAAGTGTAACAAAAGGCACGGCACGGCAAGGGGAAACAAGGCGAAGGGACGGCAACGCACGGCTAGGCAATGCACGGCCAGGCAAGGAAATGGTAATGCAAGGCAAGGCACGGTGAGGCAGGGCAAGGCTAATGCACGACAATAAAAGGCTAGGCAATGCACGGAAGGCAAGCAAAGAGTAACGGAAGGCAAGGAATGCAAGGCAAAGCAAGGCAACGCTAGCAAGGCTATGGCAAGGTGAAAAAAGGCTAAGGCACGACAACGCAAGGCTAGGCAATGCACGGAAGGCAAGCAAAGAGTAACGGAAGGCAAGGAAGGCAAGGGAAAGCAAGGCAAGACAAGGGTAACGGAAGGAACGGCTCGGCAAGGGGAAACAAGGCTAAGGGACGGCAACGCACGGCTAGGCAATGCACGGCCAGCCAAGGAAAGGGTAACGCAAGGCAAGGGACGGTCAGGCAAGGCAAGGCTAATGCACGACAACGCAAGGCTAGAAAGTGCACGGTAAGGCAAGGAAAGAGTAACGGAAGGAAAGGAAGGCAAGGCAAATCCAGGCAAGGCAAGTGTAACAAAAGGCACGGCACGGCAAGGGGAACAAGGCTAAGGCACGACAACGCACGGCTAGGCAATGCACGGCAAGGCAAGGAAAGGGTAACGCAAGGCAAGTCACGGTGAGGCAAGGCAAGGCTAATGCACGACAACGCACGGCTAGGCAATGCACGGCAAGGCAAGGAAAGGGTAACGCAAGGCAAGGAACGGTGAGGCAAGGCAAGGCTAATGCACGACAACGCACGGCTAGGCAATGCACGACAAGGCAAGGAAAGGGTAACGCAAGGCAAGGCACGGTGAGGCAAGGCAAGGCTAATGCACGACAACGCACGGCTAGGCAATGCACGGCAAGGCAAGGAAAGGGTAACGCAAGGGAAGGCACGGTCAGGCGAGGCAAGGCTAAGGCACGACTACGCAAGGCTAGGCAATGCACGGAAGGCAAGCAAAGAGTAACGGAAGGCAAGGAATGCAAGGGAAAGAAGGGGAAGGCAAGGGTAACGGAAGGAACGGCACGGTAAGGGGAAACAAGGCTAAGGCACGACAACACAGGGCTAGGCAATGCAGGGCAAGGCAAGGAAAGGGTAACGCAAGGCAAGGCACGGTAAGGCAAGGCAAGGCTAAGGCACGACAACGCAAGGCTAGGCAGTGCACGGCTAGGCAAGGAAATAGTAACGGAAGGCAAGGAAGGCAAGGGAAAGCAAGACAAGGCAAGGGTAACGGAAGGCACGGCACCGCAAGGGGAAACAAGTGTAAGGCACGACAACGAACAGCTAGGGAATCCACGGATAGGGAAGGAAAGGGTAACGCAAGGCAAGGCACGGTGAGGCAAGGCAAGGCTAATGCACGACAATGCACGGCTAGGCTAAGCACGGCAAGGCAAGGAAAGGGTAACGCAAGGGAAGGCACGGTCAGGCGAGGCAAGGCTAAGGCACGACAACGCAAGGCTAGGCAATGAACGGAAGGCAAGCAAAGAGAAACGGAAGGCAAGGAAGGCAAGGGAAACCAAGGCAAGGCAAGGGTAACGGAAGGAACGGCTCGGCAAGGGGAAACAAGGCTAAGGCACGGCAACGCACGGCTAGGGAATGCACGGCCAGGCAACGAAAGTGTAACGCAAGGCAAGGCACTGTCAGGCGAGGCAAAGCTAAGGCACGACAAAGCAAGGCTAGGCAATGCACGGAAGGTAAGCAAAGAGTAACGGAAGGCAAGGAAAGCAAGGGAAAGCAAGGCAAGGTAAGGGTAACGCCAGGCAAGGCACGGTCAGGCAAGGCAAGGCTAATGCACGACAACGCAAGGCTAGGCAGTGCACGGTAAGGCAAGGAAAGAGTAACGGAAGGAAAGGAAGGCAAGGCAAATCTATGCAAGGCAAGTGAAACAAAAGGCACGGCACGGCAGGGGGAAACAAGGCTAAGGCACGACAACGCTCGGCTAGGCGATGCACGACAAGGCAAGGAAAGGGTAACGCAAGGCAAGGCACGGTGAGGCAAGGCAAGGCTAATGCACGACAATGCACGGCTAGGCAACGCACGGCAAGGCAAGGAAAGAATGACGGAAGGCAAGGAAGGCAAGGCAAAGCAACACAACGCAAGCAAGGCTATGGCAAGGTGAAACAAGGCTAAGGCAGGACAACGCACTGTTAGGCAATACACGGCAAGGCAAGGAAAGGGTAACGCAAAGCAAGGCACTGTCAGGCGACGCAAGGCTAAGGCACGACAACGCAAGGCTAGGCAATGCACGGAAGGTAAGCAAAAAGTAACGGAAGGCAAGGAAAGCTAGGGAAACCAAGGCAAGGTAAGGGTAACGCAAGGCAAGGCACGGTGAGGTAAGGCAAGGCTGATGCACGACAACGTACGGCTAGGCAATCCAAGGCAAGGCAAGGAAAGGGTAACGCACCGCAAGGCACGGTCAGGCGAGGCAAGGATAAGGCACGACAACGCAAGGGAAGGCAATGCACGGAAGGCAAGTAAAGAGTAACGGAAGGCAAGGAAGGCAAGGGAAAGCAGGGGAAGGCAAGGGTAACGGAAGGAACGGCACGGCAAGGGGAAACAAGGCCAAGGCACGACAACGCACGGCTAGGCAATGCACGGCAAGGCAAGGAAAGAGTAACGCAAGGCAAGTCACGGTAAGGCAAGGCAAGGCTAATGCACGACAACGCACGGCTAGACAATGCACGGTAAGGGAAGGAAAGGGTAACGCACGGCAAGGCACGGTTAGGCGAGGCAAGGCTAAGACACGAGAACGCAAGGCTAGGCAATGCAGGGAAGGCAAGCAAAGAGTAACGGTAGGCAAGGAATGGAAGGCAAAGCAAGGCAACGCAAGCAAGGCTATGGGAAGGTGAAAAAAGGCTAAGGCACGACCACGCAAGGCTAGGCAATGCACGGAAGGCAAGCAAAGAGTAACGGAAGGCAAGGAAGGCAAGGTAAAACAAGGCAACACAAGCAAGGCTATGGCAAGGTGAAACAAGCCTAAGGCACGACAACGCACGGCTAGGCAGTGAACGGCTAGGCAAGGAAAGGGTAACGCAAGGCAACCACGGTCAGGCGAGGCAAGGCTAAGGCACGACAACGCAAGGCTAGGCAATGCACGGCAAGGCAAGGAAAGGGTAACGCAAGGGAAGGCACGGTCAGGCGAGGGAAGGCTAAGGAACGACAACGCAAGGCTAAGCAATGCACGGAATGCAAGCAAAGAGTAACGGAAGGCAAGGAAGGCAAGGGAAAGCAAGGCAAGGCAAGGGTAACGGAAGGAACGGCACGGCAAGTGGAAACAAGGCTAAGGCACGACAACGCACGGCTAGGCAATGCACGGCAAGGCAAGGAAAGGGTAACGCAAGCAAGGCACGGTGAGGCAAGGCAAGGCGGATGCACGACAACGCACGTGTAGGCAATTCACGGCAAGGCAAGGAAAGGGTAACGCAAGGCAAGGCACGGTCAGGCGAGGCAAGGCTAAGGCACGACAACGCAAGGCTAGGCAATGCACGGAAGGCAAGCAAAGAGTAACGGAAGGCAAGGAATGCAAGGGAAAGCAGGGGAAGGCAAGGGTAACGGAAGGAACGGCACGGTAAGGAGAAACAATGCTAAGGCACGACAACACAGGTCTAGGCAATGCAGGGCAAGGAAAGGAAAGGGTAACGCAAGGCAAGGCACGGTTTGGAAAGGCAAGGCTAATTCACGACAACGCAAGGCTAGGCAGTGCACGGCTAGGTAAGGAAAGAGTAACGGAAGGAAAGGAAGGCAAGGCAAAGCAAGGCAAGGCAAGTGTAACAAAAGGCAGGGCACGGCAAGGGGAAACAAGGCTAAGGAACGGCAACGAACGGCTAGGCAATGCACGGCCTGGTAACGAAAGGGTAACGGAAGGCAAGGCACCGTCAGGCAAGGCAAGGCTAATGCACGACAAGGCAAGGCTAGGCAGTGCACGGCAAGGCAAGGAAAGAGTAACGGAAGGAAAGGAAGGCAAGGCAAAGCCAGGCAAGGCAAGTGTATCAAACGGCACGGCACGGGAAGGACAAACAAGGCTAAGGCACGACAACGCACGGGTAGGCAATGCACGGCAAGGCAAGGAAAGGGTAACGCAAGGCAAGGCACGGTGAGGCAAGGCAAGGCGGATGCACGACAACGCACGTCTAGGCAAATCACGGCAAGGCAAGGAAAGGGTAACGCAAGGCAAGGCACGGTCAGGCGAGGGAAGGCTAAGGCACGACAACGCAAGGCTAGGCAATGCACGGAAGGCAAGCAAAGATTAACTAAAGGCAAGGAAGGCAAGGGAAAGCAAGGGAAAGCAAGGGCAACGGAAGGAACGGCACGGTAAGGGGAAACAAAGCTAAGGCACGACAATGCAGGGCTAGGCAATGCACGGCAAGGCAAGGAAAGGGTAACGCAAGGCAAGGCACGGTGAGGTAAGGCAAGGCTGATGCACGACAACGTACGGCTAGGCAATCCAAGGCAAGGCAAGGAAAGGGTAACGCAAGGCAAGGCACGGTTAGGCGAGGCAAGGCTAAGACACGACAACGCAAGGCTAGGCAATGCACGGAAGGCAAGCAAAGAGTAACGGTAGGCAAGGAATGGAAGGCAAAGCAAGGCAACGCAAGCAAGGCTATGGCAAGGTGAAAAAAGGCTAAGGCACGACCACGCAAGGCTAGGCAATGCACGGAAGGCAAGCAAAGAGTAACGGAAGGCAAGGAAGGCAAGGCAAAACAAGGCAACACAAGCAAGGCTATGTCAAGGTGAAACAAGCCTAAGGCACGATAACGCACGGCTAGGCAGTGCACCGCTAGGCAAGGAAAGGGTAACGCAAGGCAAGGCACGGTCAGGCGAGGCAAGGCTGATGCACGACAACGCACGGCTAGGCAATTCACGGCAAGGCAAGGAAAGGGTAACGCAAGGCAAGGCACGGTCAGGCGAGGCAAGGCTAAGGCACGACTACGCAAGGCTAGGCAATGCACGGAAGGCAAGCAAAGAGTAACGGAAGGCAAGGAATGCAAGGGAAAGAAGGGGAAGGCAAGGGTAACGGAAGGAACGGCACGGTAAGGGGAAACAAGGCTAAGGCACGACGACACAGGGCTAGGCAATGCAGGGCAAGGCAAGGAAAGGGTAACGCAAGGCAAGGCACGGTAAGGCAAGGCAAGGCTAATGCACGACAACGCAAGGCTAGGCAGTGCACAGCTAGGCAAGGAAATAGTAACGGAAGGCAAGGAAGGCAAGGGAAAGAAAGACAAGGCAAGGGTAACGGAAGGCACGGCACCGCAAGGGGAAACAAGTCTAAGGCACGACAACGAACAGCTAGGGAATCCACGGATAGGGAAGGAAAGGGTAACGCAAGGCAAGGCACGGTGACGCAAGGCAAGGCTAATGCACGGCAATGCACGGCTAGGCTAAGCACGGCAAGGCAAGGAAAGGGTAACGCAAGGGAAGGCACGGTCAGGCGAGGCAAGGCTAAGGCACGACAACGCAAGGCTAGACAATGCACGGAAGGCAAGCAAAGAGAAACGGAAGGCAAGGAAGGCAAGGCAAATCCAGGCAAGGCAAGTGTAACAAAAGGCACGGCACGGCAAGGGGAAACAAGGCTAAGGCACGACAACGCTCGGCTAGGCGTTGCATGACAAGGCAAGGAAAGGGTAACGCAAGGCAAGGCACGGTGAGGCAAGGCAAGGCTAATGCACGACAACGCACGGCTAGGCAATGCACGGCAAGGCAAGGAAAGAATGACGGAAGGCAAGGAAGGCAAGGCAAAGCAACACAACGCAAGCAAGGCTATGGCAAGGTGAAACAAGGCTAAGGCACGACAACGCACTGTTGGGCAATGCACGGCAAGGCAAGGAAAGGGTAACGCAACGCAAGGCACTGTCAGGCGACGCAAGGCTAAGGCACGACAACGCAAGGCTAGGCAATGCACGGAAGGTAAGCAAAAAGTAACGGAAGGCAAGGAAAGCAAGGGAAACCAAGGCAAGGTAAGGGTAACGCAAGGCAAGGCACGGTGAGGTAAGGCAAGGCTGATGCACGACAACGTACGGCTAGGCAATTCAAGGCAAGGCAAGGAAAGCGTAACGCAGGGCAAGGCACGGTCAGGCGAGGCAAGGCTAAGGGACGACAACGCAAGGGAAGGCAATGCACGGAAGGCAAGTAAAGAGTAACGGAAGGCAAGGAAGGCAAGGGAAAGCAGGGGAAGGCAAGGGTAACGGAAGGAACGGCACGGCAAGGGGAAACAAGGCCAAGGCACGACAACGCACGGCTAGGCAATGCACGGCAAGGCAAGGAAAGAGTAACGCAAGGCAAGTCACGGTAAGGCAAGGCAAGGCTAATGCACGACAACGCACGGCTAGACAATGCACGGTAAGGAAAGGAAACGGTAACGCACGGCAAGGCACGGTTAGGCGAGGCAAGGCTAAGACACGAGAACGCAAGTCTAGGCAATGCAGGGAAGGCAAGCAAAGAGTAACGGTAGGCAAGGAATGGAAGGCAAAGCAAGGCAACGCAAGCAAGGCTATGGGAAGGTGAAAAAAGGCTAAGGCACGACCACGCAAGGCTAGGCAATGCACGGAAGGCAAGCAAAGAGTAAGGGAAGGCAAGGAAGGCAAGGTAAAACAAGGCAACACAAGCAAGGCTATGGCAAGGTGAAACAAGCCTAAGGCACGACAACGCACGGCTAGGCAGTGAACGGCTAGGCAAGGAAAGGGTAACGCAAGGCAAGGCACGGTCAGGCGAGGCAAGGCGGATGCACGACAACGCAAGGCTAGGCAATGAACGGAAGGCAAGCAAAGATTAACTGAAGGCAAGGAAGGCAAGGGAAAGCAAGGGAAGGCAAGGGTAACAGAAGGAACGGCACGGTAAGGGGAAACAAAGCTAAGGCACGACAATGCAGGGCTAGGCAAGGCACGGCAAGGCAAGGAAAGGGTAATGCAAGGCAAGGCACGGTCAGGCGAGGCAAGGGTAATGCACGACAACGCAAGGCTACGCAGTGCACGGCTAGGCAAGGAAAGAGTAACGGAAGGAAAGGAAGGCAAGGCAAAGCAAGGCAAGGCATGTATAACAAAAGGCACGGCATGGCAAGGGGAAACAAGGTTAAGGCACGACAACGCACGGCTAGGCAATGCACGGCAAGGCAAGGAAAGGGTAACGCCAGGCAAGGCACGGTCAGGCAAGGCAAGGCTAATGCACGACAAGGCAAGGCTAGGCAGTACACGGCAATGCAAGGAAAGAGTAACGGAAGGAAAGGAAGGCAAGGCAAAGCCAGGCAAGGCAAGTGTATCAAAAGGCACGGCACGGCAAGGTGAAACAAGGCTAAGGCACGACAACGCACTACTAGGCAATGCACGGCAAGGCAAGGAAAGGGTAACGCAAGGCAAGGCACGGTCAGGCGAGGCAAGGGTAATGCACGACAACGCAAGGCTACGCAGTGCACGGCTAGGCAAGGAAAGAGTAACGGAAGGAAAGGAAGGCAAGGCAAAGCAAGGCTAGGCATGTGTAACAAAAGACACGGCACGGCAAGGGGAAACAAGGCTAAGGCACGACAACGCACGGCTAGGCAATGCACGGCAAGGCAAGGAAAGGCTAACGCAAGCAAGGCACGGTGAGGCAAGGCAAGGCGGATGCACGACAACGCACGTCTAGGCAATTCACGGCAAGGCAAGGAAAGGGTAACGCAAGGCAAGGCACGGTCAGGCGAGGCAAGGCTAAGGCACGACAACGCAAGGCTAGGCAATGCACGGAAGGCAAGCAAAGAGTAACGGAAGGCAAGGAATACAAGGGAAAGCAGGGGAAGGCAAGGGTAACGGAAGGAACGGCACGGTAAGGGGAAACAATGCTAAGGCACGACAACACAGGGCTAGGCAATGCAGGGCAAGGAAAGGAATGGGTAACGCAAGGCAAGGCACGGTTTGGAAAGGCAAGGCTAATTCACGACAACGCAAGGCTAGGCAGTGCACGGCTAGGTAAGGAAAGAGTAACGGAAGGAAAGGAAGGCAAGGCAAAGCAAGGCAAGGCAAGTGTAACAAAAGGCAAGGCACGGCAAGGGGAAACAAGGCTAAGGAACGGCAACGAACGGCTAGGCAATGCACGGCCAGGTAAGGAAAGGGTAACGGAAGGCAAGGCACGGTCAGGCAAGGCAAGGCTAATGCACGACAACGCACGGCTAGGCAATTCACGGCAAGGCAAGGAAAGGGTAACGGAAACCAAGGAAGGCAAGGGAAAGCAAGGCAAGGCAAGGGTAACAGAAGGAACGGCACGGCAAGGGGAAACAAGGCTAAGGCACGACAACGCACGGCTAGGCAATGCACAGCAAGGCAAGGAAAGGGTAACGCCAGCCAAGGCTCGGTCAGGCAAGGCAAGGCTAATGCACGACAAGGCAAGGCTAGGCAGGGCACGGCAAGGCAAGGAAAGAGTAACGGAAGGAAAGGAAGGCAAGGCAAATCTATGCAAGGTAAGTGAAACAAAAGGCACGGCACGGGAAGGGGAAACAAGGCTAAGGCACGACAACGCACGGCTAGGCAATGCACGGCAAGGCAAGGAAAGGGTAACGCAAGGGAAGGCACGGTCAGGCGAGGGAAGGCTAAGGCACGACAACGCAAGGCTAGGCAATGCACGGAAGGCAAGCAAAGAGTAACGGAAGGCAAGGAAGGCAAGGGAAAGCAAGGCAAGGCAAGGGTAACGGAAGGAACGGCACGGCAAGGGGAAACAAGGCTAAGGGACGACAACGCACGGGTAGGCAGTGCACGGCAAGGCAAGGAAAGGGTAACGCAAGGCAAGGCACGGTGAGGCAAGGCAAGGCGGATGCACGACAACGCACGTCTAGGCAATTCACGGCAAGGCAAGGAAAGGGTAACGCAAGGCAAGGCACGGTCAGGCGAGGCAAGGCTAAGGCACGACAACGCACGGCTAGACAATGCACGGCAAGGGAAGGAAAGGGTAACGCACGGCAAGGCACGGTTAGGCGAGGCAAGGCTAAGACACGACAACTCAAGGCTAGGCAATGCACGGAAGGCAAGCAAAGAGTAACGGAAGGCAAGGAATGCAAGGCAAAGCAAGGCAACGCAAGCAAGTCTATGGCAAGGTGAAAAAAGGCTAAGGCACGACCAAGCAAGGCTAGGCAATGCACGGAAGGCAAGCAAAGAGTAACGGAAGGCTTTGAAGGCAAGGCAAAGCAAGGCAACGCAAGCAAGGCTATGGCAAGGTGAAACAAGGCTAAGGCACTACAACGCACGGCTAGGCAGTGCACGGCAAGGCAAGGAAAGGGTAACGCCAGGCAAGGCACGGTCAGGCGAGGCAAGGCTAAGGCAGGACAACGCAAGGCTAGGCAAGGAACGGAAGGCAAGCAAAGATTAACTGAAGGCAAGGAAGGCAAGGGAAAGCAAGGGAAGGCAAGGGCAACGGAAGGAACGGCACGGTAAGGGGAAACAAAGTTAGGCAGGACAATGCAGGGCTAGGCAATGCACGGCAAGGCAAGGAAAGGGTAACGCAAGGCCAGGCACGGTGAGGCAAGACAAGGCAAATGCACGACAACGCACGGCTAGGCAATGCACGGCAAGGCAAAGAAAGTGTACCGCAAGGGAAGGCACGGTCAGGCGAGGCAAGGCTAAGGCACGACAACGCAAGGCTAGGCAATGCACGGAAGGCAAGCAAAGAGTAACAGAAGGCAAGGAATGCAAGGGAAAGCAGGGGAAGGCAAGGGTAACGAAAGGAACGGCACGGTGAGGGGAAACAAGGCTAACGCACGACAACACAGTGCTACGCAATGCAGGGCAAGGCAAGGAAGGGGTAACGCAAGGCAAGGCACGGTTTGGGGAGGCAAGGCTAATGCACGACAACGCAAGGCTAGGCAGTGCAAGGCTAGGCAAGGAAAGAGTAACGGAAGGCAAGGAAAGCAAGGCCAAGCAAGGCAACGCAAGCAAGGCTATGGCAAGGTGAAAAAAGTCTAAGGCACGACCACGCAAGGCTAGGCAATGCACGGAAGGCAAGCAAAGAGTAACGGAAGGCAGGGAAGGCAAGGGAAAGCAAGGCAACGCAAGCAAGGCTATGGCAAGGTGATACAAGGCTAAGGCACGACAACGCACGTCTAGGCAGTGCACGGCTAGGCAAGGAAAGGGTAACGCAAAGCAAGGCACGGTCAGGCGAGGCAAGGCTAAGGCACGACAACGCAAGGCTAGGCAATGAACGGAAGGCAACCAAAGATTAACTGAAGGAAAGGAAGGCAAGGGAAAGCAAGGGAAGGCAAGGGTAATGGAAGAACGGCACGGTAAGGGGAAAAAAAGCTAAGGCACGACAATGCTGGGCTAGGCAAGGCACGGCAAGGCAAGGAAAGGGAAACGCAAGGCAAGGCACGGTCAGGCGAGGCAAGGGTAATGCACGACAACGCAAGGCTACGCAGTGCACGGCTAGGCAAGGAAAGAGTAACGGAAGGAAAGGAAGGCAAGGCAAAGCAAGGCAAGGCATGTGTAACAAAAGCCACGGCACGGCAAGGGGAAACAAGGCTAAGGCACGGCAACGCAAGGCTAAGCAATGCACGGCCAGGCAAGGAAAGGGTAACGCAAGGCAAGGCACGGTAAGGCAAGGCAAGGCTAATGCACGACAACGCACGGCTAGGCAATGTACGGCAAGGCAAGGAAAGGGAAACGGAAACCAAGGAAAGCAAGGGAAAGCAAGGCAAGGCAAGGGTAACGGAAGGAACGGCACGGCAAGGGGAAACAAGGCTAAGGCACGACAACGCACGGCTAGGCAATGCACGGCAAGGCAAGGAAAGGGTAACGCTAGCCAAGGCACGGTTAGGCAAGGCAAGGCTAATGCAAGACAAGGCAAGGATATGCAGTGCACGGCAAGGCTAGGAAAGAGTAACGGAAGGAAAGGAAGGCAAGGCAAAGCCAGGCCAGGCAAGTGTATCAAATGGCACGGCACGGGACGCGGAAACAAGGCTAAGGCACGACAACGCACGGCTAGGCAATGCACGGCAAGGCAAGGAAAGGGTAACGCAAGGCAAGGCACGGTCAGGCAAGGCAAGGCAAATACACGACAACGCAAGGCTAGGCAATGCACGGCAAGGCAAGGAAAGGGTAACGCAAGGGAAGGCACGGTCAGGCGAGGGAAGGCTAAGGAACGACAACGCAAGGCTAGGCAATGAACGGAATGCAAGCAAAGAGTAACGGAAGGCAAGGAAGGCAAGGGAAAGCAAGGCAAGGCAAGGGTAACGGAAGGAACGGCACGGCAAGGGGAAACAAGGCTAAGGCACGACAACGCACGGCTAGGCAATGCACGGCAAGGCAAGGAAAGGGTAACGCAAGCAAGGCACGGTGAGGCAAGGCAAGGCGGATGCACGACAACGCACGTCTAGGCAATTCACGGCAAGGCAAGGAAAGGGCAACGCAAGGCAAGGCACGGTCAGGCGAGGCAAGGCTAAGGCACGACAACGCAAGGCTAGGCAATGCACGGAATGCAAGCAAAGAGTAACGGAAGGCAAGGAATGCAAGGGAAAGCAGGGGAAGGCAAGGGTAACGGAAGGAACGGCACGGTAAGGGCAAACAATGCTAAGGCACGACAGCGCAGGGCTAGGCAATGCAGGGCAAGGGAAGGAAAGGGTAACGCAAGGCAAGGCACGGTTTGGGGAGGAAAGGCTAATGCACGACAACGCAAGGCTAGGCAGTGCACGGCTAGGCAAGGAAAGAGTAACGGAAGGCAAGGAAGGCAAGGGAAACCAAGGCAAAGCAAGGGTAACGGAAGGAACGGCTCGGCAAGGGGAAACAAGGCTAAGGCACGGCAACGCACGGCTAAGCAATGCACGGCCAGGCAAGGAAAGGGTAACGCAAGGCAAGGAACTGTCAGGCGAGGCAAGGCTCAGGCACGAAAAAGCAAGGCTAGGCAATGCACGGAAGGTAAGCAAAGAGTAACGGAAGGCAAGGAAAGCAAGGGAAAGCCAGGCAAGGTAAGGGTAACGCCAGGGAAGGCACGGTCAGGCAAGGCAAGGCTAATGCACGACAACGCAAGGCTAGGCAGTGCACGGTAAGGCAAGGAAAGAGTAACGGAAGGAAAGGAAGGCAAGGCAAATCTATGCAAGGCAAGTGAAACAAAAGGCACGGCACGGCAAGGGGAAACAAGGCTAAGGCACGACAACGGCTACGCAATGCACGGCAAGGCAAGGAAAGGGTAACGCCAGGCAACGCACGGTCAGGCAAGGCAAGGCTAATGCACGACAAGGCAAGGCTAGGCAATGAACGTCAAGGCAAGGAAAGGGTAACGCAAGGCAAGGCACGGTCAGGCGAGGCAAGGCTAAGGCACGACAACGCAAGGCTAGGCAATGCACGGAAGGCAAGCAAAGAGTAACGGAAGGCAAGGAAGGCAAGGGAAAGCAAGGCAAGGCAAGGGTAACGGAAGGAACGGCACGGCAAGGGGAAACAAGGCCAAGGTACGACAACGCACGGCTAGACAATGCACGGCAAGGGAAGGAAAGGGTAACGCAAGGCAAGGCACGGTTAGGCGAGGCAAGGCTAAGACACGACAACGCAAGGCTAGGCAATGCACGGAAGGCAAGCAAAGAGTAACGGTAGGCAAGGAATGGAAGGCAAAGCAAGGCAACGCAAGCAAGGCTATGGCAAGGTGAAAAAAGGCTAAGGCACGACCACGCAAGGCTAGGCAATGCACGGAAGGCAAGCAAAGAGTAACGGAAGGCAAGGAAGGCAAGGTAAAACAAGGCAACACAAGCAAGGCTATGGCAAGGTGAAACAAGCCTAAGGCACGACAACGCACGGCTAGGCAGTGAACGGCTAGGCAAGGAAAGGGTAACGCAAGGCAAGGCACGGTCAGGCGAGGCAAGGCTAAGGCACGACAACGCAAGGCTAGGCAATGAACGGAAGGCAAGCAAAGATTAACTGAAGGCAAGGAAGGCAAGGGAAAGCAAGGGAAGGCAAGGGTAACGGAAGGAACGGCACGGTAAGGGGAAACAAAGCTAAGGCACGACAATGCAGGGCTAGGCAAGGCACGGCAAGGCAAGGAAAGGGTAACGCAAGGCAAGGCACGGTCAGGCCAGGCAAGGGTAATGCACGACAACGCAAGGCTACGCAGTGCACGGCTAGGCAAGGAAAGAGTAACGGAAGGAAAGGAAGGCAAGGCAAAGCAACGCAAGGCATGTATAACAAAAGGCACGGCATGGCAAGGGGAAACAAGGCTAAGGCACGACAACGCACGGCTAGGCAATGCACGGCAAGGCAAGGAAAGGGTAACGCCATGCAAGGCACGGTCAGGCAAGGCAAGGCTAATGCACGACAAGGCAAGGCTAGGCAGTGCACGGCAATGCAAGGAAAGAGTAACGGAAGGAAAGGAAGGCAAGGCAAAGCCAGGCAAGGCAAGTGTATCAAAAGGCACGGCACGGCAAGGGGAAACAAGGCTAAGGCACGACAACGCACTGCTAGGCAATGCACGGCAAGGCAAGGAAAGGGTAACGCAAGGCAAGGCACGGTCAGGCAAGGCAAGGCTAATGCACGACAACGCACGGCTAGGCAATGCACGGCAAGGCAAGGAAAGGGTAACGCCAGGCAAGGCACGGTCAGGCAAGGCAAGGCTAATGCACGACAACGCACGGCTAGGCAATGCACGGCAAGGCAAGGAAAGGGTAACGCAAGGCAAGGCACGGTCAGGCGAGGCAAGGCTAAGGCACGACAACGCAAGGCTAGGCAATGCACGGAAGGCAAGCAAAGAGTAACGGAAGGCAAGGAAGGCAAGGGAAAGCAAGGCAAGGCAAGGGTAACGGAAGGAACGGCACGGCAAGGGGAAACAAGGCCAAGGCACGACAACGCACTGCTAGGCAATGCACGGCAAGGCAAGGAAAGGGTAACGCAAGGCCAGGCACGGTGAGGCAAGACAAGGCAAATGCACGACAACGCACGGCTAGGCAATGCACGGCAAGGCAAAGAAAGTGTACCGCAAGGCAGCACGGTCAGGCGAGGCAAGGCTAAGGCACGACAACGCAAGGCTAGGCAATGCACGGAAGGCAAGCAAAGAGTAACAGAAGGCAAGGAATGCAAGGGAAAGCAGGGGAAGGCAAGGGTAACGAAAGGAACGGCACGGTGAGGGGAAACAAGGCTAACGCACGACAACACAGTGCTACGCAATGCAGGGCAAGGCAAGGAAAGGGTAACGCAAGGCAAGGCACGGTTTGGGGAGGCAAGGCTAATGCACGACAACGCAAGGCTAGGCAGTGCAAGGCTAGGCAAGGAAAGAGTAACGGAAGGCAAGGAAAGCAAGGCCAAGCAAGGCAACGCAAGCAAGGCTATGGCAAGGTGAAAAAAGGCTAAGGCACGACCACGCAAGGCTAGGCAATGCACGGAAGGCAAGCAAAGAGTAACGGAAGGCAAGGAAGGTAAGGGAAAGCAAGGCAACGCAAGCAAGGCTATGGCAAGGTGATACAAGGCTAAGGCACGACAACGCACGTCTAGGCAGTGCACGGCTAGGCAAGGAAAGGGTAACGCAAGGCAAGGCACGGTCAGGCGAGGCAAGGCTAAGGCACGACAACGCACGGCTAGACAATGCACGGCAAGGGAAGGAAAGGGTAACGCACGGCAAGGCACGGTTAGGCGAGGCAAGGCTAAGACACGACAACTCAAGGCTAGGCAATGCACGGAAGGCAAGCAAAGTGTAACGGAAGGCAAGGAATGCAAGGAAAAGCAAGGCAACGCAAGCAAGTCTATGGCAAGGTGAAAAAAGGCTAAGGCACGACCAAGCAAGGCTAGGCAATGCACGGAAGGCAAGCAAAGAGTAACGGAAGGCTTTGAAGGGAAGGCAAAGCAAGGCAACGCAAGCAAGGCTATGGCAAGGTGAAACAAGGCTAAGGCACGACAACGCACGGCTAGGCAGTGCACGGCTAGGCAAGGAAAGGGTAACGCCAGGCAAGGCACGGTCAGGCGAGGCAAGGCTAAGGCAGGACAACGCAAGGCTAGGCAAGGAACGGAAGGCAAGCAAAGATTAACTGAAGGCAAGGAAGGCAAGGGAAAGCAAGGGAAGGCAAGGGCAACGGAAGGAACGGCACGGTAAGGGGAAACAAAGCTAAGGCAGGACAATGCAGGGCTAGGCAATGCACGGCAAGGCAAGGAAAGGGTAACGCAAGGCCAGGCACGGTCAGGCGAGGCAAGGGTAATGCACGACAACGCAAGGCTACGCAGTGCACGGCTAGGCAAGGAAAGAGTAACGGAAGGAAAGGAAGGCAAGGCAAAGCAAGGCAAGGCATGTGTAACAAAAGGCACCGCACGGCAAGGGGAAACAAGGCTAAGGCACGGCAACGCAAGGCTAAGCAATGCACGGCCAGGCAAGGAAAGGGTAACGCAAGGCAAGGCACGGTAAGGCAAGGCAAGGCTAATGCACGACAACGCACGGCTAGGCAATGCACGGCAAGGCAAGGAAAGGGTAACGGAAACCAAGGAAGGCAAGGGAAAGCAAGGCAAGGCAAGTGTATCAAATGGCACGGCACGGGAAGGGGAAACAAGGCTAAGGCACGACAACGCACGGCTATGAAATGCACGGCAAGGCAAGGAAAGGGTAACGCAAGGCAAGGCACGGTCAGGCAAGGCAAGGCAAATACACGACAACGCACGGCTAGGCAATGCACGGCAAGGCAAGGAAAGGGTAACGCAAGGGAAGGCACGGTCAGGCGAGGGAAGGCTAAGGAACGACAACGCAAGGCTAGGCAATGCACGGAATGCAAGCAAAGAGTAACGGAAGGCAAGGAAGGCAAGGGAAAGCAAGGCAAGGCAAGGGTAACGGAAGGAACGGCACGGCAAGGGGAAACAAGGCTAAGGCACGACAACGCACGGCTAGGCAATGCACGGCAAGGCAAGGAAAGGGTAACGCAAGCAAGGCACGGTGAGGCAAGGCAAGGCGGATTCACGACAACGCTCGTCTAGGCAATTCACGGCAAGGCAAGGAAAGGGTAACGCAAGGCAAGGCACGGTCAGGCGAGGCAAGGCCAAGGCACGACAACGCAAGGCTAGGCAATGCACGGAAGGCAAGCAAAGAGTAACGGAAGGCAAGGAATGCAAGGGAAAGCAGGGGAAGACAAGGGTAACGGAAGGAACGGCACGGTAAGGGGAAACAATGCTAAGGCACGACAACACAGGGCTAGGCAATGCAGGGCAAGGAAAGGAAAGGGTAACGCAAGGCAAGGCACGGTTTGGAAAGGCAAGGCTAATTCACGACAACGCAAGGCTAGGCAGTGCACGGCTAGGTAAGGAAAGAGTATCGGAAGGAAAGGAAGGCAAGGCAAAGCAAGGCAAGGCAAGTGTAACAAAAGGCAAGGCACGGCAAGGGGAACAAGGCTAAGGAACGGCAACGAACGGCTAGGCAATGCACGGCCAAGTAACGAAAGGGTAACGGAAGGCAAGGCACGGTCAGGCAAAGCAAGGCTAATGCACGACAAGGCAAGGCTAGGCAGTGCACGGCAAAGCAAGGAAAGAGTAACGGAAGGAAAGGAAGGCAAGGCAAACCCAGGCAAGGAAAGTGTATCAAACGGCACGGCACGGGAAGGGGAAACAAGGCTAAGGCACGACAACGCACGGCTAGGCAATGCACGGCAAGGCAAGGAAAGGGTATCGCAAGGCAAGGCACGGTCAGGCAAGGCAAGGCAAATGCACGACAACGCACGGCTAGGCAATGCACGGCAAGGCAAGGAAAGGGTAACGCAAGGGAAGGCACGGTCAGTCGAGGGAAGGCTAAGGCACGACAACGCAAGGCTAGGCAATGCACGGAAGGCAAGCAAAGAGTAACGGAAGGCAAGGAAGGCAAGGGAAAGCAAGGCAAGGCAAGGGTAACGGAAGGAACGGCACGGCAAGGGGAAACAAGGCTAAGGGACGACAACGCAAGGGTAGGCAATGCACGGCAAGGCAAGGAAAGGGTAACGCAAGGCAAGGCACTGTGAGGCAAGGCAAGGCGGATGCACGACAACGCACGTCTAGGCAATTCACGGCAAGGCAAGGAAAGGGTAACGCAAGGCAAGGCACGGTCAGGCGAGGCAAGGCTAATGCACGACAACGCAAGGCTAGGCAATGCACGGAAGGCAAGCAAAGAGTAACGGAAGGCAAGGAATGCAAGGGAAAGCAGGGGAAGGCAAGGGTAAGGGAAGGAACGGTACGGTAAGGGCAAACAATGCTAAGGCACGACAGCGCAGGGCTAGGCAATGCAGGGCAAGGCAAGGAAAGGGTAACGCAAGGCAAGGCACGGTTTGGGGAGGCAAGGCTAATGCACGACAACGCAAGGCTAGGCAGTGCACGGCTAGGCAAGGAAAGAGTAACGGAAGGCAAGGAAGGCAAGGGAAACCAAGGCAAAGCAAGGGTAACGGAAGGAACGGCTCGGCAAGGGGAAACAAGGCTAAGGCACGGCAACGCACGGCTAAGCAATGCACGGCCAGGCAAGGAAAGGGTAACGCAAGGCAAGGCACTGTCAGGCGAGGCAAGGCTAAGGCACGAAAAAGCAAGGCTAGGCAATGCACGGAAGGTAAGCAAAGAGTAACGGAAGGCAAGGAAAGCAAGGGAAAGCCAGGCAAGGTAAGGGTAACGCCAGGCAAGGCACGGTCAGGCAAGGCAAGGCTAATGCACGACAACGCAAGGCTAGGCAGTGCACGGTAAGGCAAGGAAAGAGTAACGGAAGGAAAGGAAGGCAAGGCAAATCTATGCAAGGCAAGTGAAACAAAAGGCACGGCACGGCAAGGGGAAACAAGGCTAAGGCACGACAACGCACGGCTACGCAATGCACGGGAAGGCAAGGAAAGGGTAACGCCAGGCAAGGCACGGTCAGGCAAGGCAAGGCTAATGCACGACAAGGCAAGGGTAGGCAGTGCACGGCAATGCAAGGAAAGAGTAACGGAAGGAAGGAAGGCAAGGCAAAGCCAGGCAAGGCAAGTGTATCAAAAGGCACGGCACGGTAAGGGGAAACAAGGCTAAGGCACGACAACGCACTGCTAGGCAATGCACGGCAAGGCAAGGAAAGGGTAACGCAAGGCAAGGCACGGTGAGGCAAGGCAAGGCTAATTCACGACAACGCACGGCTAGGCAATGCACGGCAAGGCAAGGAAAGGGTAACGCCAGGCAAGTCACGGTCAGGCAAGGCAAGGCTAATGCACGACAACGCACGGCTAGGCAATGCACGGCAAGGCAATGAAAGGGTAACGCAAGGCAAGGCACGGTCAGGCGAGGCAAGGCTAAGGCACGACAACGCAAGGCTAGGCAATGCACGGAAGGCAAGCAAAGAGTAACGGAAGGCAAGGAAGGCAAGGGAAAGCAAGGCAAGGCAAGGGTAACGGAAGGAACGGCACGGCAAGGGGAAACAAGGCCAAGGCACGACAACGCACTGCTAGGCAATGCACGGCAAGGCAAGGAAAGGGTAACGCAAGGCAAGGCACGGTAAGGCAAGGCAAGGCTAATGCACGACAACGCACGGCTAGAAAATGCACGGCAAGGGAAGGAAAGGGTAACGCACGGAAAGGCACGGTTAGGCGAGGCAAGGCTAAGACACGACAACACAAGGCTAGGCAATGCACGGAAGGCAAGCAAAGAGTAACGGAAGGCAAGGAATGCAAGGCAAAGCAAGGCAACGCAAGCAAGTCTATGGCAAGGTGAAAACAGGCTAAGGCACGACCAAGCAAGGCTAGGCAATGCACGGAAGGCAAGCAAAGAGTAACGGAAGGCTTTGAAGGCAAGGCAAAGCAAGGCAACGCAAGCAAGGCTATGGCAAGGTGAAACAAGGCTAAGGCACGACAACGCACGGCTATGCAATGCACGGCAAGGCAAGGAAAGGGTAACGCAAGGCAAGGCACGGTCAGGCAAGGCAAGGCAAATACACGACAACGCACGGCTAGGCAATGCACGGCAAGGCAAGGAAAGGGTAACGCAAGGGAAGGCACGGTCAGGCGAGGGAAGGCTAAGGAACGACAACGCAAGGCTAGGCAATGCACGGAATGCAAGCAAAGAGTAACGGAAGGCAAGGAAGGCAAGGGAAAGCAAGGCAAGGCAAGGGTAACGGAAGGAAAGGCACGGCAAGGGGAAACAAGGCTAAGGCACGACAACGCACGGCTAGGCAATGCACGGCAAGGCAAGGAAAGGGTAACGCAAGCAAGGCACGGTGAGGCAAGGCAAGGCGGATTCACGACAACGCTCGTCTAGGCAATTCACGGCAAGGCAAGGAAAGGGTAACGCAAGGCAAGGAACGGTCTGGCGAGGCAAGGCTAAGGCACGACAACGCAAGGCTAGGCAATGCACGGAAGGCAAGCAAAGAGTAACGGAAGGCAAGGAATGCAAGGGAAAGCAGGGGAAGGCAAGGGTAACGGAAGGAACGGCACGGTAAGGGGAAACAATGCTAAGGCACGACAACACAGGGCTAGGCAATGCAGGGAAAGGAAAGGAAAGGGTAACGCAAGGCAAGGCACGGTTTGGAAAGGCAAGGCTAATTCACGACAACGCAAGGCTAGGCAGTGCACGGCTAGGTAAGTAAAGAGTAACGGAAGGAAAGGAAGGCAAGGCAAAGCAAGGCAAGGCAAGTGTAACAAAAGGCAAGGCACGGCAAGGGGAACAAGGCTAAGGAACGGCAACGAACGGCTAGGCAATGCACGGCAAGGTAACGAAAGGGTAACGGAACGCAAGGCACGGTCAGGCAAGGCAAGGCTAATGCACGACAAGGCAAGGCTAGGCAGTGCACGGCAAGGCAAGGAAAGAGTAACGGAAGGAAAGGAAGGCAAGGCAAACCCAGGCAAGGAAAGTTTATCAAACGGCACGGCACGGGAAGGGGAAACAAGGCTAAGGCACGACAACGCACGGCTAGGCAATGCACGGCAAGGCAAGGAAAGGGTATCGCAAGGCAAGGCACGGTCAGGCAAGGCAACGCAAATGCACGACAACGCACGGCTAGGCAATGCACGGCAAGGCAAGGAAAGGGTAACGCAAGGCAAGGCACGGTGAGGCAAGGCAAGGCGGATGCACGACAACGCACGTCTAGGCAATTCTCGGCAAGGCAAGGAAAGGGTAACGCAAGGCAAGGCACGGTCAGGCGAGGGAAGGCTAAGGCACGAGAACGCAAGGCTAGGCAATGCACGGAAGGCAAGCAAAGAGTAACGGAAGGCAAGGAATGCAAGGGAAAGCAGGGGAAGGCAAGGGTAACGGAAGGAACGGTACGGTAAGGGCAAACAATGCTAAGGCACGACAGCGCAGGGCTAGGCAATGCAGGGCAAGGCAAGGAAAGGGTAACGCAAGGCAAGGCACGGTTTGGGGAGGCAAGGCTAATGCACGACAACGCAAGGCTAGGCAGTGCACGGCTAGGCAAGGAAAGAGTAACGGAAGGCAAGCAAGGCAAGGGAAACCAAGGCAAAGCAAGGGTAACGGAAGGAACGGCTCGGCAAGGGGAAACAAGGCTAAGGCACGGCAACGCACGGCTAAGCAATGCACGGCCAGGCAAGGAAAGGGTAACGCAAGGCAAGGCACTGTCAGGCGAGGCAAGGCTAAGGCACGAAAAAGCAAGGCTAGGCAATGCACGGAAGGTAAGCAAAGAGTAACGGAAGGCAAGGAAAGCAAGGGAAAGCCAGGCAAGGTAAGGGTAACGCCAGGCAAGGCACGGTCAGGCAAGGCAAGGCTAATGCACGACAACGCAAGGCTAGGCAGTGCACGGTAAGGCAAGGAAAGAGTAACGGAAGGAAAGGAAGGCAAGTCAAATCTATGCAAGGCAAGTGAAACAAAAGGCACGGCACGGCAAGGGGAAACAAGGCTAAGGCACGACAACGCACGGCTACGCAATGCACGGCAAGGCAAGGAAAGGGTAACGCCAGGCAAGGCACGGTCAGGCAAGGCAAGGCTAATGCACGACAAGGCAAGGCTAGGCAATGCACGTCAAGTCAAGGAAAGGGTAACGCAAGGCAAGGCACGGTCAGGCGAGGCAAGGCCAAGGCACGACAACGCAAGGCTAGGTAATGCACGGAAGGCAAGCAAAGAGTAATGGAAGGCAAGGAAGGCAAGGGAAAGCAAGGCAAGGCAAGGGTAACGGAAGGAACGGCACGGCAAGGGGAAACAAGGCCAAGGTACGACAACGCACGGCTAGGCAATGCACGGCAAGGCAAGGAAAGGGTAACGCAAGGCAAGGCACGGTGAGGCAAGGAAAGGCGGATGCCCGACAACGCACGTCTAGGCAATTCACGGCAAGGCAAGGAAAGGGTAACGCAAGGCAAGGCACGGTCAGGCGAGGCAAGGCTAAGGCACGACAACGCACGGCTAGACAATGCACGGCAAGGGAAGGAAAGGGTAACGCACGGCAAGGCACGGTTAGGCGAGGCAAGGCTAAGACACGACAACTCAAGGCTAGGCAATGCACGGAAGGCAAGCAAAGAGTAACGGAAGGCTTTGAAGGGAAGGCAAAGCAAGGCAACGCAAGCAAGGCTATGGCAAGGTGAAACAAGGCTAAGGCACGACTACGCACGGCTAGGCAGTGCACGGCTAGGCAAGGAAAGGGTAACGCAAGGCAAGGCACGGTCAGGCGAGGCAAGGCTAAGGCAGGACAACGCAAGGCTAGGCAATGCACGGAAGGCAAGCAAAGAGTAACGGAAGGCAAGGAAGGCAAGGGAAAGCAAGGGAAGGCAAGGGTAACGGAAGGAACGGCACGGTAAGGGGAAACAAAGCTAAGGCACGACAATGCAGGGCTAGGCAATGCAGGGCAAGGCAAGGAAAGGGTAACGCAAGGCAAGGCACGGTCAGGCAAGGCAAGGCTAATGCACGACAACGCAAGGCTAGGCAGTGCACGGCTAGGCAAGGAAAGAGTAACGGAAGGAAAGGAAGGCAAGGCAAAGCAAGGCAAGGCAAGTGTAACAAAAGGCACGGCACGGCAAGGGGAAACAAGGCTAAGGCACGGCAACGCACGGCTAGGCAATGCACGGCCAGGCAAGGAAAGGGTAACGCAAGGCAAGGCACGGTCAGGCAAGGCAAGGCTAATGCACGACAACGCACGGCTAGGCAATGCACGGCAAGGCAAGGAAAGGGTAACGGAAACCAAGGAAGGCAAGGGAAAGCAAGGCAAGGCAAGGGTAACGGAAGGAACGGCACGGCAAGGGGAAACAAGGCTAAGGCACGACAACGCACGGCTAGGCAATGCACAGCAAGGCAAGGAAAGGGTAACGCAAGGCAAGGCACGGTCAGGCAAGGCAAGGCAAATACACGACAACGCACGGCTAGGCAATGCACGGCAAGACAAGGAAAGGGTAACGCAAAGGGTAACGCAAAGGCACGGTAGGCGAGGAAGGCTAAACGGCAAGGCTAGGCAATGCACGGAAGGCAAGCAAAGAGTAACGGAAGGCAAGGAATGCAAGGCAAAGCAAGGCAACGCAAGCAAGTCTATGGCAAGGTGAAAACAGGCTAAGGCACGACCAAGCAAGGCTAGGCAATGCACGGAAGGCAAGCAAAGAGTAACGGAAGGCTTTGAAGGCAAGGCAAAGCAAGGCAACGGCAAATGGCAAGGGAAACAAGGCTAAGGCACGACAACGCACGGCTAGGCAGTGCACAAGGCAAGGAAAGGGTAACAGGCAAGGCACGGTCAAGGCAAGGCTAAGGGAGGACAACGCAAGGCGGCAAGGAACGGAAGGCAAGGAAAGGCAAGGAAGGCAAGGCAAGGGAAGGCAAGTGCAATGGAAGGAACGGCACGGTAAGGGGACAAAGCTAAGGCAGGACAGTGCAGGGCTAGGCAATGCACGGCAAGGCAAGGAAAGGGTAACGCAAGGCCAGGCACGGTGAGGCAAGACAAGGCAAATGCACGACAACGCACGGCTAGGCAATGCACGGCAAGGCAAAGAAAGTGTACCGCAAGGCAGCACGGTCAGGCGAGGCAAGGCTAAGGCACGACAACGCAAGGCTAGGCAATGCACGGAAGGCAAGCAAAGAGTAACAGAAGGCAAGGAATGCAAGGGAAAGCAGGGGAAGGCAAGGGTAACGAAAGGAACGGCACGGTGAGGGGAAACAAGGCTAACGCACGACAACACAGGGCTACGCAATGCAGGGCAAGGCAAGGAAAGGGTAACGCAAGGCAAGGCACGGTTTGGGGAGGCAAGGCTAATGCACGACAACGCAAGCCTAGGCAGTGCAAGGCTAGGCAAGGAAAGAGTAACGGAAGGCAAGGAAAGCAAGGCCAAGCAAGGCAACGCAAGCAAGGCTATGGCAAGGTGAAAAAAGGCTAAGGCACGACCACGCAAGGCTAGGCAATGCACGGAAGGCAAGCAAAGAGTAACGGAAGGCAAGGAAGGTAAGGGAAAGCAAGGCAACGCAAGCAAGGCTATGGCAAGGTGATACAAGGCTAAGGCACGACAACGCACGTCTAGGCAGTGCACGGCTAGGCAAGGAAAGGGTAACGCAAGGCAAGGCACGGTCAGGCGAGGCAAGGCTAAGGCACGACAACGCACGGCTAGACAATGCACGGCAAGGGAAGGAAAGGGAAACGCACGGCAAGGCACGGTTAGGCGAGGCAAGGCTAAGACACGACAACTCAAGGCTAGGCAATGCACGGAAGGCAAGCAAAGGTAACGGAAGGCAAGGAAGAAGGAAAGCAAGGCAACGCAAGCAAGTCTATGGCAAGGTGAAAAAAGGCTAAGGCACGACCAAGCAAGAAGCTAGGCAATGCACGGAAGGCAAGCAAAGGTAACGGAAGGCAAGCAAGGCAACGCAAGCAAGGCTATGGCAAGGTGAAACAAGGCTAAGGCACGACAACGCACGGCTAGGCAGTGCACGGCTAGGCAAGGAAAGGGTAACGCCAGGCAAGGCACGGTCAGGCGAGGCAAGGCTAAGGCAGGACAACGCAAGGCTAGGCAAGGAACGGAAGGCAAGCAAAGATTAACTGAAGGCAAGGAAGGCAAGGGAAAGCAAGGGAAGGCAAGGGCAACGGAAGGAACGGCACGGTAAGGGGAAACAAAGCTAAGGCAGGACAATGCAGGGCTAGGCAATGCACGGCAAGGCAAGGAAAGGGTAACGCAAGGCTAGGCACGGTCAGGCGAGGCAAGGGTAATGCACGACAACGCAAGGCTACGCAGTGCACGGCTAGGCAAGGAAAGAGTAACGGAAGGAAAGGAAGGCAAGGCAAAGCAAGGCAAGGCATGTGTAACAAAAGGCACCGCACGGCAAGGGGAAACAAGGCTAAGGCACGGCAACGCAAGGCTAAGCAGTGCACGGCCAGGCAAGGAAAGGGTAACGCAAGGCAAGGCACGGTAAGGCAAGGCAAGGCTAATGCACGACAACGCACGGCTAGGCAATGCACGGCAAGGCAAGGAAAGGGTAACGGAAACCAAGGAAGGCAAGGGAAAGCAAGGCAAGGCAAGTGTATCAAATGGCACGGCACGGGAAGGGGACAGCGCAGGGCTAGGCAATGCAGGGCAAGGCAAGGAAAGGGTAACGCAAGGCAAGGCACGGTCAGGCAAGGCAAGGCAAATACACGACAACGCACGGCTAGGCAATGCACGGCAAGGCAAGGAAAGGGTAACGCAAAGGAAGGCACGGTCAGGCGAGGGAAGGCTAAGGAACGACAACGCAAGGCTAGGCAATGCACGGAATGCAAGCAAAGAGTAACGGAAGGCAAGGAAGGCAAGGGAAAGCAAGGCAAGGCAAGGGTAACGGAAGGAACGGCACGGCAAGGGGAAACAAGGCTAAGGCACGACAACGCACGGCTAGGCAATGCACGGCAAGGCAAGGAAAGGGTAACGCAAGCAAGGCACGGTGAGGCAAGGCAAGGCGGATTCACGACAACGCTCGTCTAGGCAATTCACGGCAAGGCAAGGAAAGGGTAACGCAAGGCAAGGCACGGTCAGGCGAGGCAAGGCTAAGGCACGACAACGCAAGGCTAGGCAATGCACGGAAGGCAAGCAAAGAGTAACGGAAGGCAAGGAATGCAAGGGAAAGCAGGTGAAGGCAAGGGTAACGGAAGGAACGGCACGGTAAGGGGAAACAATGCTAAGGCACGACAACACAGGGCTAGGCAATGCAGGGCAAGGAAAGGAAAGGGTAACGCAAGGCAAGGCACGGTTTGGAAAGGCAAGGCTAATTCACGACAACGCAAGGCTAGGCAGTGCACGGCTAGGTAAGGAAAGAGTATCGGAAGGAAAGGAAGGCAAGGCAAAGCAAGGCAAGGCAAGTGTAACAAAAGGCAAGGCACGGCAAGGGAAACAAGGCTAAGGAACGGCAACGAACGGCTAGGCAATGCACGGCCAAGTAACGAAAGGGTAACGGAAGGCAAGGCACGGTCAGGCAAGGCAAGGCTAATGCACGACAAGGCAAGGCTAGGCAGTGCACGGCAAGGCAAGGAAAGAGTAACGGAAGGAAAGGAAGGCAAGGCAAACCCAGGCAAGGAAAGTGTATCAAACGGCACGGCACGGGAAGGGGAAACAAGGCTAAGGCACGACAACGCACGGCTAGGCAATGCACGGCAAGGCAAGGAAAGGGTATCGCAAGGCAAGGCACGGTCAGGCAAGGCAAGGCAAATGCACGACAACGCACGGCTAGGCAATGCACGGCAAGGCAAGGAAAGGGTAACGCAAGGGAAGGCACGGTCAGTCGAGGGAAGGCTAAGGCACGACAACGCAAGGCTAGGCAATGCACG
Source organism: Macrotis lagotis (assembly GCF_037893015.1). Lineage (NCBI taxonomy): Eukaryota > Metazoa > Chordata > Mammalia > Peramelemorphia > Peramelidae > Macrotis > Macrotis lagotis. The sequence goes on from NW_027421920.1 coordinate 465,545, forward strand.
GAAGGCAAGCAAAGAGTAACGGAAGGCAAGGAAGGCAAGGGAAAGCAAGGCAAGGCAAGGGTAACGGAAGGAACGGCACGGCAAGGGGAAACAAGGCTAAGGGACGACAACGCACGGGTAGGCAATGCACGGCAAGGCAAGGAAAGGGTAACGCAAGGCAAGGCACGGTGAGGCAAGGCAAGGCGGATGCACGACAACGCACGTCTAGGCAATTCACGGCAAGGCAAGGAAAGGGTAACGCAAGGCAAGGCACGGTCAGGCGAGGCAAGGCTAAGGCACGACAACGCAAGGCTAGGCAATGCACGGAAGGCAAGCAAAGAGTAACGGAAGGCAAGGAATGCAAGGGAAAGCAGGGGAAGGCAAGGGTAAGGGAAGGAACGGTACGGTAAGGGCAAACAATGCTAAGGCACGACAGGGTTGGGCTAGGCAATGCAGGGCAAGGCAAGGAAAGGGTAACGCAAGGCAAGGCACGGTTTGGGGAGGCAAGGCTAATGCACGACAACGCAAGGCTAGGCAGTGCACGGCTAGGCAAGCAAAGAGTAACGGAAGGCAAGGAAGGCAAGGGAAACCAAGGCAAAGCAAGGGTAACGGAAGGAACGGCTCGGCAAGCGGAAACAAGGCTAAGGCACGGCAACGCACGGCTAAGCAATGCACGGCCAGGCAAGGAAAGGGTAACGCAAGGCAAGGCACTGTCAGGCGAGGCAAGGCTAAGGCACGAAAAAGCAAGGCTAGGCAATGCACGGAAGGTAAGCAAAGAGTAACGGAAGGCAAGGAAAGCAAGGGAAAGCCAGGCAAGGTAAGGGTAACGCCAGGCAAGGCACGGTCAGGCAAGGCAAGGCTAATGCACGACAACGCAAGGCTAGGCAGTGCACGGTAAGGCAAGGAAAGAGTAACGGAAGGAAAGGAAGGCAAGGCAAATCTATGCAAGGCAAGTGAAACAAAAGGCACGGCACGGCAAGGGGAAACAAGGCTAAGGCACGACAACGCACGGCTACGCAATGCACGGCAAGGCAAGGAAAGGGTAACGCCAGGCAAGGCACGGTCAGGCAAGGCAAGGCTAATGCACGACAAGGCAAGGGTAGGCAGTGCACGGCAATGCAAGGAAAGAGTAACGGAAGGAAGGAAGGCAAGGCAAAGCCAGGCAAGGCAAGTGTATCAAAAGGCACGGCACGGTAAGGGGAAACAAGGCTAAGGCACGACAACGCACTGCTAGGCAATGCACGGCAAGGCAAGGAAAGGGTAACGCAAGGCAAGGCACGGTGAGGCAAGGCAAGGCTAATGCACGACAACGCACGGCTAGGCAATGCACGTCAAGGCAAGGAAAGGGTACCGCCAGGCAAGGCACGGTCAGGCAAGGCAAGGCTAATGCACGACAACGCACGGCTAGGCAATGCACGGCAAGGCAATGAAAGGGTAACGCAAGGCAAGGCAAGGTCAGGCGAGGCAAGGCTAAGGCACGACAACGCAAGGCTAGGCAATGCACGGAAGGCAAGCAAAGAGTAACGGAAGGCAAGGAAGGCAAGGGAAAGCAAGGCAAGGCAAGGGTAACGGAAGGAACGGCACGGCAAGGGGAAAAAGGCCAAGGCACGACAACGCACTGCTAGGCAATGCACGGCAAGGCAAGGAAAGGGTAACGCAAGGCAAGGCACGGTAGGCAAGGCAAGGCTAATGCACGACAAGGCAAGGCTAGGCAATGCACGTCAAGGCAAGGAAAGGGTAACGCAAGGCAAGGCACGGTCAGGCGAGGCAAGGTAAGGCACGACAACGCAAGGCTAGGTAATGCACGGAAGGCAAGCAAAGAGTAATGGAAGGCAAGGAAGGCAAGGGAAAGCAAGGCAAGGCAAGGGTAACGGAAGGAACGGCACGGCAAGGGGAAACAAGGCCAAGGTACGACAACGCACGGCTAGGCAATGCACGGCAAGGCAAGGAAAGGGTAACGCAAGGCAAGGCACGGTGAGGCAAGGAAAGGCGGATGCCCGACAACGCACGTCTAGGCAATTCACGGCAAGGCAAGGAAAGGGTAACGCAAGGCAAGGCACGGTCAGGCGAGGCAAGGCTAAGGCACGACAACGCACGGCTAGACAATGCACGGCAAGGGAAGGAAAGGGAAACGCACGGCAAGGCACGGTTAGGCGAGGCAAGGCTAAGACACGACAACTCAAGGCTAGGCAATGCACGGAAGGCAAGCAAAGTGTAACGGAAAGCTTTGAAGGGAAGGCAAAGCAAGGCAACGCAAGCAAGTCTATGGCAAGGTGAAACAAGGCTAAGGCACGACAACGCACGGCTAGGCAGTGCACGGCTAGGCAAGGAAAGGGTAACGCCAGGCAAGGCACGGTCAGGCGAGGCAAGGCTAAGGCAGGACAACGCAAGGCTAGGCAAGGAACGGAAGGCAAGCAAAGATTAACTGAAGGCAAGGAAGGCAAGGGAAAGCAAGGGAAGGCAAGGGCAACGGAAGGAACGGCACGGTAAGGGGAAACAAAGCTAAGGCAGGACAATGCAGGGCTAGGCAATGCACGGCAAGGCAAGGAAAGGGTAACGCAAGGCTAGGCACGGTCAGGCGAGGCAAGGGTAATGCACGACAACGCAAGGCTACGCAGTGCACGGCTACTCAGGGAAAGAGTAACGGAAGGAAAGGAAGGCAAGGCAAAGCAAGGCAAGGCATGTGTAAAAAAAGGCACCGCACGGCAAGGGGAAACAAGGCTAAGGCACGGCAACGCAAGGCTGAGCAATGCACGGCCAGGCAAGGAAAGGGTAACGCAAGGCAAGGCACGGTAAGGCAAGGCAAGGCTAATGCACGACAACGCACGGCTAGGCCATGCACGGCAAGGCAAGGAAAGGGTAACGGAAACCAAGGAAGGCAAGGGAAAGCAAGGCAAGGCAAGGGTAACGGAAGGAACGGCACGGCAAGGGGAAACAAGGCTAAGGCACGACAACGCACGGCTAGGCAATGCACGGCAAGGCAAGGAAAGGGTAACGCAAGGCAAGGCACGGTCAGGCAAGGCAAGGCAAATACACGACAACGCACGGCTAGGCAATGCACGGCAAGGCAAGGAAAGGGTAACGCAAAGGCAAGGCACGGTCAGGCGAGGCAAGGCTAAGGCACGACAACGCAAGGCTAGGCAATGCACGGAAGGCAAGCAAAGTGTAACGGAAGGCAAGGAAGGCAAGGGAAAGCAAGGCAAGGCAAGGGTAACGGAAGGAACGGCACGGCAAGGGGAAACAAGGCCAAGGCACGACAACGCACGGCTAGGCAATGCACGGCAAGGCAAGGAAAGGGTAACGCAAGGCCAGGCACGGTGAGGCAAGACAAGGCAAATGCACGACAACGCACGGCTAGGCAATGCACGGCAAGGCAAAGAAAGTGTACCGCAAGGCAGCACGGTCAGGCGAGGCAAGGCTAAGGCACGACAACGCAAGGCTAGGCAATGCACGGAAGGCAAGCAAAGAGTAACAGAAGGCAAGGAATGCAAGGGAAAGCAGGGGAAGGCAAGGGTAACGAAAGGAACGGCACGGTGAGGGGAAACAAGGCTAACGCACGACAACACAGGGCTACGCAATGCAGGGCAAGGCAAGGAAAGGGTAACGCAAGGCAAGGCACGGTTTGGGGAGGCAAGGCTAATGCACGACAACGCAAGCCTAGGCAGTGCAAGGCTAGGCAAGGAAAGAGTAACGGAAGGCAAGGAAAGCAAGGCCAAGCAAGGCAACGCAAGCAAGGCTATGGCAAGGTGAAAAAAGGCTAAGGCACGACCACGCAAGGCTAGGCAATGCACGGAAGGCAAGCAAAGAGTAACGGAAGGCAAGGAAGGTAAGGGAAAGCAAGGCAACGCAAGCAAGGCTATGGCAAGGTGATACAAGGCTAAGGCACGACAACGCACGTCTAGGCAGTGCACGGCTAGGCAAGGAAAGGGTAACGCAAGGCAAGGCACGGTCAGGCGAGGCAAGGCTAAGGCACGACAACGCACGGCTAGACAATGCACGGCAAGGGAAGGAAAGGGTAACGCACGGCAAGGCACGGTTAGGCGAGGCAAGGCTAAGACACGACAACTCAAGGCTAGGCAATGCACGGAAGGCAAGCAAAGTGTAACGGAAGGCAAGGAATGCAAGGAAAAGCAAGGCAACGCAAGCAAGTCTATGGCAAGGTGAAAAAAGGCTAAGGCACGACCAAGCAAGGCTAGGCAATGCACGGAAGGCAAGCAAAGAGTAACGGAAGGCTTTGAAGGGAAGGCAAAGCAAGGCAACGCAAGCAAGGCTATGGCAACGTGAAACAAGGCTAAGGCACGACAACGCACGGCTAGGCAGTGCACGGCTAGGCAAGGAAAGGGTAACGCCAGGCAAGGCACGGTCAGGCGAGGCAAGGCTAAGGCACGACAACGCAAGGCTAGTCAAGGAACGGAAGGCAAGCAAAGATTAACTGAAGGCAAGGAAGGCAAGGGAAAGCAAGGGAAGGCAAGGGCAACGGAAGGAACGGCACGGTAAGGGGAAACAAAGCTAAGGCAGGACAAGGCAGGGCTAGGCAATGCACGGCAAGGCAAGGAAAGGGTAACGCAAGGCCAGGCACGGTCAGGCGAGGCAAGGGTAATGCACGACAACGCAAGGCTACGCAGTGCACGGCTAGGCAAGGAAAGAGTAACGGAAGGAAAGGAAGGCAAGGCAAAGCAAGGCAAGGCATGTGTAACAAAAGGCACCGCACGGCAAGGGGAAACAAGGCTAAGGCACGGCAACGCAAGGCTAAGCAGTGCACGGCCAGGCAAGGAAAGGGTAACGCAAGGCAAGGCACGGTAAGGCAAGGCAAGGCTAATGCACGACAACGCACGGCTAGGCAATGCACGGCAAGGCAAGGAAAGGGTAACGGAAACCAAGGAAGGCAAGGGAAAGCAAGGCAAGGCAAGTGTATCAAATGGCACGGCACGGGAAGGGGAAACAAGGCTAAGGCACGACAACGCACGGCTATGCAATGCACGGCAAGGCAAGGAAAGGGTAACGCAAGGCAAGGCACGGTCAGGCAAGGCAAGGCAAATACACGACAACGCACGGCTAGGCAATGCACGGCAAGGCAAGGAAAGGGTAACGCAAGGAAGGCACGGTCAGGCGAGGGAAGGCTAAGGAACGACAACGCAAGGCTAGGCAATGCACGGAATGCAAGCAAAGAGTAACGGAAGGCAAGGAAGGCAAGGGAAAGCAAGGCAAGGCAAGGGTAACGGAAGGAACGGCACGGCAAGGGGAAACAAGGCTAAGGCACGACAACGCACGGGTAGGCAATGCACGGCAAGGCAAGGAAAGGGTAACGCAAGCAAGGCACGGTGAGGAAAGGCAAGGCGGATTCACGACAACGCTCGTCTAGGCAATTCACGGCAAGGCAAGGAAAGGGTAACGCAAGGCAAGGCACGGTCAGGCGAGGCAAGGCCAAGGCACGACAACGCAAGGCTAGGCAATGCACGGAAGGCAAGCAAAGAGTAACGGAAGGCAAGGAATGCAAGGGAAAGCAGGGGAAGGCAAGGGTAACGGAAGGAACGGCACGGTAAGGGGAAACAATGCTAAGGCACGACAACACAGGGCTAGGCAATGCAGGGCAAGGAAAGGAAAGGGTAACGCAAGGCAAGGCACGGTTTGGAAAGGCAAGGCTAATTCACGACAACGCAAGGCTAGGCAGTGCACGGCTAGGTAAGGAAAGACTATCGGAAGGAAAGGAAGGCAAGGCAAAGCAAGGCAAGGCAAGTGTAACAAAAGGCAAGGCACGGCAAGGGAAACAAGGCTAAGGAACGGCAACGAACGGCTAGGCAATGCACGGCCAAGTAACGAAAGGGTAACGGAAGGCAAGGCACAGTCAGGCAAGGCAAGGCTAATGCACGACAATACAAGGCTAGGCAGTGCACGGCAAGGCAAGGAAAGAGTAACGGAAGGAAAGGAAGGCAAGGCAAACCCAGGCAAGGAAAGTGTATCAAACGGCACGGCACGGGAAGGGGAAACAAGGCTAAGGCACGACAACGCACGGCTAGGCAATGCACGGCAAGGCAAGGAAAGGGTATCGCAAGGCAAGGCACGGTCAGGCAAGGCAAGGCAAATGCACGACAACGCACGGCTAGGCAATGCACGGCAAGGCAAGGAAAGGGTAACGCAAGGGAAGGCACGGTCAGTCGAGGGAAGGCTAAGGCACGACAACGCAAGGCTAGGCAATGCACGGAAGGCAAGCAAAGAGTAACGGAAGGCAAGGAAGGCAAGGGAAAGCAAGGCAAGGCAAGGGTAACGGAAGGAACGGCACGGCAAGGGGAAACAAGGCTAAGGGACGAAAACGCACGGGTAGGCAATGCACGGCAAGGCAAGGAAAGGGTAACGCAAGGCAAGGCACTGTGAGGCAAGGCAAGGCGGATGCACGACAACGCACGTCTAGGCAATTCACGGCAAGGCAAGGAAAGGGTAACGCAAGGCAAGGCACGGTCAGGCGAGGGAAGGCTAAGGCACGACAACGCAAGGCTAGGCAATGCACGGAAGGCAAGCAAAGAGTAACGGAAGGCAAGGAATGCAAGGGAAAGCAGGGGAAGGCAAGGGTAAGGGAAGGAACGGTACGGTAAGGGCAAACAATGCTAAGGCACGACAGGGTTGGGCTAGGCAATGCAGGGCAAGGCAAGGAAAGGGTAACGCAAGGCAAGGCACGGTTCGGGGAGGCAAGGCTAATGCACGACAACGCAAGGCTAGGCAGTGCACGGCTAGGCAAGGAAAGAGTAACGGAAGGCAAGCAAGGCAAGGGAAACCAAGGCAAAGCAAGGGTAACGGAAGGAACGGCTCGGCAAGGGGAAACAAGGCTAAGGCACGGCAACGCACGGCTAAGCAATGCACGGCCAGGCAAGGAAAGGGTAACGCAAGGCAAGGCACTGTCAGGCGAGGCAAGGCTAAGGCACGATAAAGCAAGGCTAGGCAATGCACGGAAGGTAAGCAAAGAGTAACGGAAGGCAAGGAAAGCAAGGGAAAGCCAGGCAAGGTAAGGGTAACGCCAGGCAAGGCACGGTCAGGCAAGGCAAGGCTAATGCACGACAACGCAAGGCTAGGCAGTGCACGGTAAGGCAAGGAAAGAGTAACGGAAGGAAAGGAAGGCAAGGCAAATCTATGCAAGGCAAGTGAAACAAAAGGCACGGCACGGCAAGGGGAAACAAGGCTAAGGCACGACAACGCACGGCTACGCAATGCACGGCAAGGCAAGGAAAGGGTAACGCCAGGCAAGGCACGGTCAGGCAAGGCAAGGCTAATGCACGACAACGCAAGGCTAGGCAGTGCACGGCAAGGCAAGGAAAGAGTAACGGAAGGAAAGGAAGGCAAGGCAAAGCCAGGCAAGGCAAGTGTAACAAAAGGCACGGCACGGCAAGGGGAAACAAGGCTAAGGCACGACAAAGCACTGCTAGGCAATGCACGGCAAGGCAAGGAAAGGGTAACGCAAGGCAAGGCACGGTGAGGCAAGGCAAGGCTAATGCACGACAACGCACGGCTAGGCAATGCACGTCAAGGCAAGGAAAGGGTACCGCCAGGCAAGGCACGGTCAGGCAAGGCAAGGCTAATGCACGACAACGCACGGCTAGGCAATGCACGGCAAGGCAATGAAAGGGTAACGCAAGGCAAGGCACGGTCAGGCGAGGCAAGGCTAAGGCACGACAACGCAAGGCTAGGCAATGCACGGAAGGCAAGCAAAGAGTAACGGAAGGCAAGGAAGGCAAGGGAAAGCAAGGCAAGGCAAGGATAACGGAAGGAACGGCAAGGCAAGGGGAAACAAGGCCAAGGCACGACAACGCACTGCTAGGCAATGCACGGCAAGGCAAGGAAAGGGTAACGCAAGGCAAGGCACGGTAAGGCAAGGCAAGGCTAATGCACGACAACGCACGGCTAGACAATGCACGGCAAGGGAAGGAAAGGGTAACGCACGGAAAGGCACGGTTAGGCGAGGCAAGGGTAAGACACGACAACACAAGGCTAGGCAATGCACGGAAGGCAAGCAAAGAGTAACGGAAGGCAAGGAATGCAAGGCAAAGCAAGGCAACGCAAGCAAGTCTATGGCAAGGTGAAAACAGGCTAAGGCACGACCAAGCAAGGCTAGGCAATGCACGGAAGGCAAGCAAAGAGTAACGGAAGGCTTTGAAGGCAAGGCAAAGCAAGGCAACGCAAGCAAGGCTATGGCAAGGTGAAACAAGGCTAAGGCACGACAACGCACGGCTATGCAATGCACGGCAAGGCAAGGAAAGGGTAACGCAAGGCAAGGCACGGTCAGGCAAGGCAAGGCAAATACACGACAACGCACGGCTAGGCAATGCACGGAAAGCAAGCAAAGAGTAACGGAACGCAAGGAAGGCAAGGGAAAGCAACGGAAGGCAAGGGTAACGGAAGGAATTGCACGGCAAGGGGTAACAAGGCTAAGGCACGACAACGCAGGTCTAGGCAATGCACGGCAAGGCAAGGAAAGGGTAACGCAAGGGAAGGCACGGTCAGGCGAGGCAAGGCTAAGGCATGACTACGCAAGGCTAGGCAATGCACGGAAAGCAAGCAAAGAGTAACGGAACGCAAGGAAGGCAAGGGAAAGCAACGGAAGGCAAGGGTAACGGAAGGAATTGCACGGCAAGGGGTAACAAGGCTAAGGCACGACAACGCAGGGCTAGGCAATGCACGGCAAGGCAAGGAAAGGGTAACGCAAGGGAAGGCACGGTCAGGTGAGGCAAGGTTAAGGCACGACAACGCAAGGCTAGGCAATGCCCGGAAGGCAAGCAAAGAGTAACGGAAGGTAAGGAAGGCAAGGGAAAGACAGGCAAGGCAAGTGTAACAAAAGGCACGGCACCGCAAGGGGAAACAAGGCTAAGGCACGACAACGCACGGCTAGGCAATGCACGGGAAGGCAAGGAAAGGGTAACGCAAGGCAAGGCACGGTGAGGCTAGGCAAGGCTAATGCACGAAAACGCAAGGCTAGGCAATGCACGACAATGCAAGGAAAGTTTAAAGCAAAGGAAGGCATGGTCAGGCGAGATAAGGCTAAGGCACGACAACGCAAGGCTAGGCAATGCAGGGGAGGCAAGCAAAGAGTAACGGAAGGTAAGCAAGGCAAGGAAAAGCAAGGAAAGGCAAGGGTAACGTAAGGAACGGCACGGCAAGGGGTAACAAGTCTAAGGCACGACAACGCACGCTAGGCAATGCACTGCATGGCAAGTAAAGGGTAACGAATGGGAAACCACGTTCCGGCGAGGCAAGGCTAAGGCACGACAACGCAAGGCTAGGCAATGGACGGAAGGCAAGCAAAGAGTAACGGAAGGTAAGGAAGGCAAGGGAAAGCAAGGAAACGAAAGTGTAACGGAAGGAACCGCACGGCAAGGGGAAACAAGGCTATGGCACGACAACGCACGCTAGGCAATGCACGGCAAGGCAAGGAAAGGGTAACGCATGGGAAAGCACGGTCAGGCGAGGCAAGGCTAAGGCATGACAACGCAAGGCTAGGCAATGCACGGAAAGCAAGCAAAGAGTAACGGAACGCAAGGAAGGCAAGGGAAAGCAAGGGAAGGCAAGCGTAACGGAAGGAATTGCACGGCAAGGGGTAACAAGGCTAAGGCACGACAACGCAGGGCTAGGCAATGCACGGCAAGGCAAGGAAAGGGTAACGCAAGGGAAGGCACGGTCAGGTGAGGCAAGGTTAAGGCACGACAACGCAAGGCTAGGCAATGCCCGGAAGGCAAGCAAAGAGTAACGGAAGGTAAGGAAGGCAAGGGAAAGACAGGCAAGGCAAGTGTAACAAAAGGCACGGCACCGCAAGGGGAAACAAGGCTAAGGCACAACAACGCACGGCTAGGCAATGCACGGGAAGGCAAGGAAAGGGTAACGCAAGGCAAGGCACGGTGAGGCTAGGCAAGGCTAATGCACGAAAACGCAAGGCTAGGCAATGCACGACAATGCAAGGAAAGCTTAAAGCAAAGGAAGGCATGGTCAGGCGAGATAAGGCTAAGGCACGACAACGCAAGGCTAGGCAATGCAGGGGAGGCAAGCAAAGGGTAACGGAAGGTAAGGAAGGCAAGGGAAAGCAAGGAAAGGCAAGTGTAACGTAAGGAACGGCACGGCAAGGGGAAACAAGGCTAAGGCACGAGAACGCACCCTAGGCAATGCACGGCAAGGCAAGGAAAGGGTAACGCAGGGAAAGCACGGTCAGGCGGGGCAAGGCTAAGGTATGACAACGCAAGGCTAGGCAATGCACGGAAAGCAAGCAAAGAGTAACGGAACGCAAGGAATGCAAGGGAAAGTAAGGGAAGGCAAGGGTAACGGAAGGAACGGCACGGCAAGGGGAAACAAGTCTAAGGCATGACAACGCAGGTCTAGGCAATGCACGGCAAGGCAAGGAAAGGGTAACGCAAGGGAAGGCACGGTCAGGTGAGTCAAGGTTAATGCACGACAACGCAAGGCTAGGCAGTGCACGGCAATGCAAGGAAAGAGTAACGGAAGGAAAGGAAGGCAAGGCAAAGCCAGGCAAGGCAAGTGTAACAAAAGACACGGCACGGCAAGGATAAACAAGGCTAAGGCACGACAAAGCACGGCTAGGCAATGCACGGCAAGGCAAGGAAAGGGTAAAGCAAGGCGAGGCACGGTCAGGCGAGGTAAGGCTAAGGCACGACAACGCAAAGCTAGGCAATGAACGGAAGGGAAGCAAAGACTAACGGAAGGCTTCGAAGGCAAGGGTAAGCAAGGCAAGGCAAGGGTAACCGAAGGAACGGCACGGCAAGGGGAAACAAGGCTAAGGCACGACAACGCACGCTAGGCAATGCACAGCAAGGCAAAGAAAGGGTAACGCATGGGACAGCACGGTCAGGTGAGGCAACGATAAGGCACGACAACGCAAGGTTAGGCAATGCACGGCAAGGCAAGGAAAGAGTAACGGAAGGAAAGGAAGGCAAGGCAAAGCCAGGCAAGGCAAGTGTAACAAAAGGCACGGCACGGCAAGGGGAAACAAGGCTAAGGCACGACAACGCACGGCTAGGCAATGCAAGGGAAGGCAAGGAAAGGGTAACGCAAGGCAAGGCACGGTGAGCTTAGGCAAGGCTAATGCACGAAAACGCAAGGCTTGGCAATGCACGACAATGCAAGGAAAGCTTAAAGCAAAGGAAGGCACGGTTAGGCGAGATAAGGCTAAGGCACGACAACGCAAGGCTAGGCATTGCAGGGAAGGCAAGCAAAGAGTAACGGAAGGTAAGCAAGGCAAGGAAAAGCAAGGAAAGGCAAGTGTAACGGAAGGAACCGCACGGCAAGGGGAAACAAGGCTAAGGCACGAGAACGCACGCTAGGCAATGCACGGCAAGGCAAGGAAAGGGTAACGCATGGGAAAGCACGGTCAGGCGAGGCAAGGCTAAGGCATGACAACGCAAGGCTAGGCAAAGCACGGAAAGCAAGCAAAGAGTAACGGAACGCAAGGAAGGCAAGGGAAAGCAAGGGAAGGCAAGCGTAACGGAAGGAAAGGCACGGCAAGGGGTAACAAGGCTAAGGCACGACAACCCAGGGCTAGGCAATGCAGGGAAGGCAAGCAAAGAGTAAAGGAATGTAAGCAAGGCAAGGAAAAGCAAGGAAAGACAAGGGTAACGGAAGGAACGGCACGGCAAGGGGAAACAAGTCTAAGGCATGACAACGCACGCTAGGCAATGCACGGCAAGGCAAGGAAAGGGTAACGCATGCGAAAGCACGGTCAGGCGAGGCAAGGCTAAGGCACGACTACGCAAGGCTAGGCAATGCACGACAATGCAAGGAAAGCTTAAAGTAAAGAAAGGCACGGTCAGGCGAGATAAGGCTAAGGCACGACAACGCAAGGCTAGGCAATGCAGGGAAGGCAAGCAAAGAGTAACGGAAGATAAGGAAGGCAAGGGAAAGCAAGGAAAGGCAAGTGCAACGGAAGGAACGGCACGGCAAGGGAAAACAAGGCTAAGGCACGACAACGCACGCTAGGCAATGCACGGCAGGGCAAGAAAAGGGTAACGCATGGGAAAGCACAGTCAGGCGAGGCAAGGCTAAGGCATGACAACGCAAGGCTACGCAATGCACGGAAAGCAAGCAAAGAGTAACGGAACGCAAGGAAGGCAAGGGAATGCAACGGAAGGCAAGGGTAACGGAAGGAATTGCACGCAAGGGGTAACAAGGCTAAGGCACGACAACGCAGGGCTAGGCAATGCACGGCAAGGCAAGGAAAGGGTAACGCAAGGGAAGGCACGGTCAGGTGAGGCAAGGATAAGGCACGACAACACAAGGCTAGGCAATGCCCGGAAGGCAAGCAAAGAGTAACGGAAGGTAAGGAAGGCAAGGGAAAGCCAGGCAAGGCAAGTGTAACAAAAGCCACGGCACCGCAAGGGGAAACAAGGCTAAGGCACGACAACGCACGCTAGGCAATGCACGGCAAGGCAAGGAAAGGGTAACGCATGGGAAAGCACGGTCAGGCGAGGCAAGGCTAAGGCATGACAACGCAAGGCTACGCAATGCACGGGAAGCAAGCAAAGAGTAACGGAACGCAAGGAAGGCAAGGGAATGCAACGGAAGGCAAGGGTAACGGAAGGAACTGCACGGCAAGGGGTAACAAGGCTAAGGCACGACAACGCAGGGCTAGGCAATGCACCGCAAGGCAAGGAAAGGGTAACGCAAGGGAAGGCACGGTCAGGTGAGGCAAGGCTAAGGCATGAGAACGCAAGGCTAGGCAGTGCACGGCAAGGCAAGGAAAGAGTAACGGAAGGGAAGGAAGGCAAGGCAAAGCCAGGCAAGGCAAGTGTAACAAAAGGCACGGCACAGCAAGGGGAAACAAGGCTAAGGCACGACAACGCACGGCTAGGCAATGCAAGGGAAGGCAAGGAAAGGGTAACGCAGGGCAAGGCACGGTGAGCTTAGGCAAGGCTAATGCACGAAAACGCAAGGCTTGTCAATGCACGACAATGCAAGGAAAGCTTAAAGCAAAGGAAGGCACGGATAGGCGAGATAAGGCTAAGGCACGACAACGCAGGGCTAGGCAATGCAGGGAAGGCAAGCAAAGAGTAAAGGAATGTAAGCAAGGCAAGGAAAAGCAAGGAAAGGCAAGGGTAACGGAAGGAACGGCACGGCAAGGGGAAACAAGTCTAAGGCATGACAACGCACGCTAGGCAATGCACGGCAAGGCAAGGAAAGGGTAACGCATGCGAAAGCACGGTCAGGCGAGGCAAGGCTAAGGCACGACAACGCAAGGCTAGGCAATGCACGACAATGCAAGGAAAGCTTAAAGTAAAGGAAGGCACGGTCAGGCGAGATAAGGCTAAGGCACGACAACGCAAGGCTAGGCAATGCAGGGAAGGCAAGCAAAGAGTAACGGAAGGTAAGCAAGGCAAGGAAAAGCAAGGAAAGGCAAGGGTAACGTAAGGAACGGCACGGCAAGGGGAAACAAGTCTAAGGCACGACAACGCACGCTAGGCAATGCACGGCAAGGCAAGTAAAGGGTAACGCATGGGAAAGCACGTTCCGGCGAGGCAAGGCTAAGGCACGACAACGCAAGGCTAGGCAATGCACGGAAGGCAAGCAAAGAGTAACGGAAGGTAAGGAAGGCAAGGGAAAGCAAGGAAAGGCAAGTGTAACGGAAGGAACCGCACGGCAAGGGGAAACAAGGCTAAGGCACGACAAAGCACGCTAGGCAATGCACGGCAAGGCAAGGAAAGGGTAACGCATGGGACAGCACGGTCAGGCGAGGCAAGGCTAAGGCATGACAACGCAAGGCTAGGCAATGCACGGAAAGCAAGCAAAGAGTAACGGAACGCAAGGAAGGCAAGGGAAAGCAAGGGAAGGCAAGCGTAACGGAAGGAACGCCACGGCAAGGGGTAACAAGGCTAAGGCACGACAACGCAGGGCTAGGCAATGCACGGCAAGGCAAGGAAAGCTTAAAGCAAAGGAAGGCACGGTCAGGCGAGATAAGGCTAAGGCACGAGAACGCAAGGCTAGGCAATGGACGGAAGGCAAGCAAAGAGTAACGGAAGGTAAGGAAGGCAAGGCAAAGCCAGGCAAGGCAAGTGTAACAAAAGGCACGGCACGGCAAGGGGAAACAAGGCTAAGGCACGACAACGCACGACTAGGCAATGAAGGGAAGGCAAGGAAAGGGTAACGCAAGGCAAGGCACGGTGAGGCTAGGTAAGGCTAATGCACGAAAACGCAAGGCTAGGCAATGCACGACAATGCAAGGAAAGCTTAAAGCAAAGGAAGGCACGGTCAGGCGAGATAAGGTTAAGGCACGACAACGCAAGGCTACGCAATGCCCGGAAAGCAAGCAAAGAGTAACGGAACGCAAGGAAGGCAAGGGAATGCAACGGAAGGCAAGGGTAACGGAAGGAATTGCACGCAAGGGGAAACAAGGCTAAGGCACGACAACGCACGCCTAGGCAATGCACGGCAAGGCAAGGAAAGAGTAACGCAAGGAAAGGCACGGTGAGGCTAGGGAAGGCTAATGCACGAAAACGCAAAGCTAGGCAATGCACGACAATTCAAGGAAAGCTTAAAGCAAAGGAAGGCACGGTCAGGCGAGATAAGGCTAAGGCACGACAACGCAAGGCTAGGCAATGCAGGGAAGGCAAGGAAAGAGTAACGGAAGGTAAGCAAGTCAAGGAAAAGCAAGGAAAGGCAAGGGTAACGTAAGGAACGGCACGGCAAGGGGAAACAAGTCTAAGGCACGACAACGCACGCTAGGCAATGCACTGCAAGGCAAGTAAAGGGTAACGCATGGGAAAGCACGTTCCGGCGAGGCATGGCTGAGGCACGAAAACGCAAGGCTAGGCAATGCACGGAAGGCAAGCAAAGAGTAACGGAAGGTAAGGAAGGCAAGGGAAAGCAAGGAAAGGCAAGTGTAACGGAAGGAACCGCACGGCAAGGGGAAACAAGGCTAAGGCAGGACAACGCACGCTAGGCAATGCACGGCAAGGCAAGGAAAGCTTAAAGCAAAGGAAGGCACGGTCAGGCGAGATAAGGCTAAGGTACGAGAACGCAAGGCTAGGCAATGGACAGAAGGCAAGCAAAGAGTAACGGAAGGTAAGGAAGGCAAGGGAAAGCAAGGAAACGAAAGTGTAACGGAAGGAACTGCACGGCAAGGGGAAACAAGGCTAAGGCACGACAACGCACGCTAGGCAATGCACGGCAAGGCAAGGAAAGGGTAACGCATGGGAAAGCACGGTCAGGCGAGGCAAGGCTAAGGCATGACAACGCAAGGCTAGGCAATGCACGGAAAGCAAGCAAAGAGTAACGGAACGCAAGGAAGGCAAGGGAAAGCAACGGAAGGCAAGGGTAACGGAAGGAACGGCAGGGCAAGGGGTAACAAGGCTAAGGCACGACAACGCAAGTCTAGGCAATACACCGCAAGGCAAGGAAAGGGTAACGCAAGGGAAGGCACGGTCAGGTGAGGCAAGGCTAATGCACGACAACGCAAGGCTAGGCAGTGCACGGCAAGGCAAGGAAAGAGTAACGGCAGGAAAGGAAGGCAAGGCAAAGCCAGGCAAGGCAAGTGTAACAAAAGGCACGGCACGGCAAGGGGAAACAAGGCTAAGGCACGACAACGCACGGCTAGGCAATGCAAGGGAAGGCAAGGAAAGGGTAACGCAAGGCAAGGCACGGTGAGCTTAGGCAAGGCTAATGCACGAAAACGCAAGGCTTGGCAATGCACGACAATGCAAGGAAAGCTTAAAGCAAAGGAAGGCACGGTTAGGCGAGATAAGGCTAAGGCACGACAACGCAAGGCTAGGCAATGCAGGGAAGGCAAGCAAAGAGTAACGGAAGGTAAGCAAGGCAAGGAAAAGCAAGGAAAGGCAAGTGTAACGGAAGGAACCGCACGGCAAGGGGAAACAAGGCTATGGCACGACAACGCACGCTAGGCAATGCACGGCAAGGCAAGGAAAGGGTAACGCATGGGAAAGCACGGTCAGGCGAGGCAAGGCTAAGGCATGACAACGCAAGGCTAGGCAATGCACGGAAAGCAAGCAAAGAGTAACGGAACGCAAGGAAGGCAAGGGAAAGCAAGGGAAGGCAAGCGTAACGGAAGGAAAGGCACGGCAAGGGGTAACAAGGCTAAGGCACGACAACGCAGGGCTAGGCAATGCAGGGAAGGCAAGCAAAGAGTAAAGGAATGTAAGCAAGGCAAGGAAAAGCAAGGAAAGGCAAGGGTAACGGAAGGAACGGCACGGCAAGGGGAAACAAGTCTAAGGCATGACAACGCACGCTAGGCAATGCACGGCAAGGCAAGGAAAGGGTAACGCATGCGAAAGCACGGTCAGGCGAGGTAAGGCTAAGGCACGACAACGCAAGGCTAGGCAATGCACGACAATGCAAGGAAAGCTTAAAGTAAAGAAAGGCACGGTCAGGCGAGATAAGGCTAAGGCACGACAACGCAAGGCTAGGCAATGCACGGAAGGCAAGCAAAGAGTAACGGAAGGTAAGGAAGGCAAGGGACAGCAAGGAAAGGCAAGTGTAACGGAAGGAACCGCACGGCAAGGGGAAACAATGCTAAGGCAGGACAACGCACGCTAGGCAATGCACGGCAAGGCAAGGAAAGGGTAACGCATGGGAAAGCACGGTCAGGCGAGGCAAGGCTAAGGCATGACAACGCAAGGCTAGGCAATGCACGGAAAGCAAGCAAAGAGTAACGGAACGCAAGGAAGGCAAGGGAAAGCAAGGGAAGGCAAGCGTAACGGAAGGAACGGCACGGCAAGGGGTAACAAGTCTAAGGCACGACAACGCAGGACTAGGCAATGCACGGCAAGGCAAGGAAAGCTTAAAGCAAAGGAAGGCACGGTCAGGCGAGATAAGGCTAAGGTACGAGAACGCAAGGCTAGGCAATGGACAGAAGGCAAGCAAAGAGTAACGGAAGGTAAGGAAGGCAAGGGAAAGCAAGGAAACGAAAGTGCAACGGAAGGAACCGCGCGGCAAGGGGAAACAAGGCTAAGGCACGACAACGCACGCTAGGCAATGCACGGCAAGGCAAGGAAAGGGTAACGCATGGGAAAGCACGGTCAGGCGAGGCAAGGCTAAGGCATGACAACGCAAGGCTAGGCAGTGCACGGCAAGGCAAGGAAAGAGTAACGGAAGGAAAGGAAGGCAAGGCAAAGCCAGGCAAGGCAAGTGTAACAAAAGGCACGGCACGGCAAGGGGAAACAAGGCTAAGGCACGACAACGCACGGCTAGGCAATGCAAGGGAAGGCAAGGAAAGGGTAACGCAAGGCAAGGCACGGTGAGGCTAGGCAAGGCTAATGCACGAAAACGCAAGGCTAGGCAATGCACGACAATGCAAGGAAAGCTTAAAGCAAAGGAAGGCACGGTCAGGCGAGATAAGGCTAAGGCACGACAACGCAAGGCTAGGCAATGCAGGGAAGGCAAGAAAAGAGTAAAGGAATGTAAGCAAGGCAAGGAAAAGCAAGGAAAGGCAAGGGTAACGGAAGGAACGGCACGGCAAGGGGAAACAAGTCTAAGGCATGACAACGCACGCTAGGCAATGCACGGCAAGGCAAGGAAAGGGTAACGCATGCGAAAGCACGGTCAGGCGAGGCAAGGCTAAGGCACGACAACGCAAGGCTTCGCAATGCACGACAATGCAAGGAAAGCTTAAAGTAAAGGAAGGCACGGTCAGGCGAGATAAGGCTAAGGCACGACAACGCAAGGGTAGGCAATGCAGGGAAGGCAAGCAAAGTGTAACGGAAGGTAAGCAAGGCAAGGAAAAGCAAGGAAAGGCAAGGGTAACGTAAGGAACGGCACGGCAAGGGGAAACAAGTCTAAGGCACGACAACGCACGCTAGGCAATGCACGGCAAGGCAAGTAAAGCGTAACGCATGGGAAAGCACGTTCCGGCGAGGCAAGGCTAAGGCACGACAACGCAAGGCTAGGCAATGCACGGAAGGCAAGCAAAGAGTATCGGAAGGTAAGGAAGGCAAGGGAAAGCAAGGAAAGGCAAGTGTAAGGGAAGGAACCGCACGGCAAGGGGAAACAAGGCTAAGGCACGACAAAGCACGCTAGGCAATGCACGGCAAAGCAAGGAAAGGGTAACGCATGGGAAAGCACGGTCAGGCGAGGCAAGGCTAAGGCATGACAACGCAAGGCTAGGCAATGCACGGAAAGCAAGCAAAGAGTAACGGAACGCAAGGAAGGCAAGGGAAAGCAAGGGAAGGCAAGCGTAACGGAAGGAACGGCACGGCAAGGGGTAACAAGGCTAAGGCACGACAACGCAGGGCTAGGCAATGCACGGCAAGGCAAGGAAAGCTTAAAGCAAAGGAAGGCACGGTCAGGCGAGATAAGGCTAAGGTACGAGAACGCAAGGCTAGGCAATGGACGGAAGGCAAGCAAAGAGTAACGGAAGGTAAGGAAGGCAAGGGAAAGCAAGGAAACGAAAGTGTAACGGAAGGAACCGCACGGCAAGGGGAAACAAGGCTAAGGCACGACAACGCACGCTAGGCAATGAACGGCAAGGCAAGGAAAGGGTAACGCATGGGAAAGCACGGTCAGGCGAGGCAAGGCTAATGCAGGAAAACGCAAGGCTAGGCAATGCACGGAAAGCAAGCAAAGAGTAACGGAACGCAAGGAAGGCAAGGGAAAGCAGCGGAAGGCAAGGGTAACGGAAGGAACGGCAGGGCAAGGGGTAACAAGGCTAAGGCACGACAACGCAAGGCTAGGCAATACACCGCAAGGCAAGGAAAGGGTAACGCAAGGGAAGGCACGGTCAGGTGAGGCAAGGCTAATGCACGACAACGCAAGGCTAGGCAGTGCACGGCAAGGCAAGGAAAGGGTAACGGAAGGAAAGGAAGGCAAGGCAAAGCCAGGCAAGGCAAGTGTAACAAAAAGAACGGCACGGCAAGGGGAAACAAGGCTAAGGCACGACAACGCACGGCTAGGCAATGCAAGGGAAGGCAAGGAAAGGGTAACGCAAGGCAAGGCACGGTGAGCTTAGGCAAGGCTAATGCAGGAAAACGCAAGGCTTGGCAATGCACGACAATGCAAGGAAAGCTTAAAGCAAAGGAAGGCACGGTCAGGCGAGATAAGGCTAAGGCACGACAACGCAAGGCTAGGCATTGCAGGGAAGGCAAGCAAAGAGTAACGGAAGGTAAGCAAGGCAAGGAAAAGCAAGGAAAGGCAAGTGTAACGGAAGGAACCGCACGGCAAGGGGAAACAAGGCTATGGCACGACAACGCACGCTAGGCAATGCACGGCAAGGCAAGGAAAGGGTAACGCATGGGAAAGCACGGTCAGGCGAGGCAAGGCTAAGGCATGACATCGCAAGGCTAGGCAATGCACGGAAAGCAAGCAAAGAGTAACGGAACGCAAGGAAGGCAAGGGAAAGCAACGGAAGGCAAGGGTAACGGAAGGAACGGCAGGGCAAGGGGTAACAAGGCTAAGGCACGACAACGCAAGGCTAGGCAATACACCGCAAGGCAAGGCAAGGGTAACGTAAGGAACGGCACGGCAAGGGGAAACAAGTCTAAGGCACGACAACGCACGCTAGGCAATGCACGGCAAGGCAAGTAAAGGGTAACGCATGGGAAAGCACGTTCCGGCGAGGCAAGGCTAAGGCACGACAACGCAAGGCTAGGCAATGCACGGAAGGCAAGCAAAGAGTATCGGAAGGTAAGGAAGGCAAGGGAAAGCAAGGAAAGGCAAGTGTAAGGGAAGGAACCGCACGGCAAGGGGAAACAAGGCTAAGGCACGACAAAGCACGCTAGGCAATGCACGGCAAAGCAAGGAAAGGGTAACGCATGGGAAAGCACGGTCAGGCGAGGCAAGGCTAAGGCATGACAACGCAAGGCTAGGCAATGCACGGAAAGCAAGCAAAGAGTAACGGAACGCAAGGAAGGCAAGGGAAAGCAAGGGAAGGCAAGCGTAACGGAAGGAACGGCACGGCAAGGGGTAACAAGGCTAAGGCACGACAACGCAGGGCTAGGCAATGCACGGCAAGGCAAGGAAAGCTTAAAGCAAAGGAAGGCACGGTCAGGCGAGATAAGGCTAAGGTACGAGAACGCAAGGCTAGGCAATGGACGGAAGGCAAGCAAAGAGTAACGGAAGGTAAGGAAGGCAAGGGAAAGCAAGGAAACGAAAGTGTAACGGAAGGAACCGCACGGCAAGGGGAAACAAGGCTAAGGCACGACAACGCACGCTAGGCAATGAACGGCAAGGCAAGGAAAGGGTAACGCATGGGAAAGCACGGTCAGGCGAGGCAAGGCTAAGGCATGACAACGCAAGGCTAGGCAATGCACGGAAAGCAAGCAAAGAGTAACGGAACGCAAGGAAGGCAAGGGAAAGCAGCGGAAGGCAAGGGTAACGGAAGGAACGGCAGGGCAAGGGGTAACAAGGCTAAGGCACGACAACGCAAGGCTAGGCAATACACCGCAAGGCAAGGAAAGGGTAACGCAAGGGAAGGCACGGTCAGGTGAGGCAAGGCTAATGCACGACAACGCAAGGCTAGGCAGTGCACGGCAAGGCAAGGAAAGAGTAACGGAAGGAAAGGAAGGCAAGGCAAAGCCAGGCAAGGCAAGTGTAACAAAAAGAACGGCACGGCAAGGGGAAACAAGGCTAAGGCACGACAACGCACGGCTAGGCAATGAAAGGGAAGGCAAGGAAAGGGTAACGCAAGGCAAGGCACGGTGAGCTTAGGCAAGGCTAATGCAGGAAAACGCAAGGCTTGGCAATGCACGACAATGCAAGGAAAGCTTAAAGCAAAGGAAGGCACGGTCAGGCGAGATAAGGCTAAGGCACGACAACGCAAGGCTAGGCATTGCAGGGAAGGCAAGCAAAGAGTAACGGAAGGTAAGCAAGGCAAGGAAAAGAAAGGAAAGGCAAGTGTAACGGAAGGAACCGCACGGCAAGGGGAAACAAGGCTATGGCACGACAACGCACGCTAGGCAATGCACGGCAAGGCAAGGAAAGGGTAACGCATGGGAAAGCACGGTCAGGCGAGGCAAGGCTAAGGCATGACATCGCAAGGCTAGGCAATGCACGGAAAGCAAGCAAAGAGTAACGGAACGCAAGGAAGGCAAGGGAAAGCAACGGAAGGCAAGGGTAACGGAAGGAACGGCAGGGCAAGGGGTAACAAGGCTAAGGCACGACAACGCAAGGCTAGGCAATACACCGCAAGGCAAGGAAAGGGTAACGCAAGGGAAGGCACGGTCAGGTGAGGCAAGGCTAATGCACGACAACGCAAGGCTAGGCAGTGCACGGCAAGGCAAGGAAAGAGTAACGGAAGGAAAGGAAGGCAAGGCAAAGCCAGGCAAGGCAAGTGTAACAAAAGGCACGGCACGGCAAGGGGTAACAAGGCTAAGGCACGACAACGCAGGGCTAGGCAATGCACGGCAAGGCAAGGAAAGCTTAAAGCAAAGGAAGGCACGGTCAGGAGAGATAAGGCTAAGGTACGAGAACGCAAGGCTAGGCAATGGACGGAAGGCAAGCAAAGAGTAACGGAAGGTAAGGAAGGCAAGGGAAAGCAAGGAAACGAAAGTGTAACGGAAGGAACCGCACGGCAAGGGGAAACAAGGCTAAGGCACGACAACGCACGCTAGGCAATGAACGGCAAGGCAAGGAAAGGGTAACGCATGGGAAAGCACGGTCAGGCGAGGCAAGGCTAAGGCATGACAACGCAAGGCTAGGCAATGCACGGAAAGCAAGCAAAGAGTAACGGAACGCAAGGAAGGCAAGGGAAAGCAGCGGAAGGCAAGGGTAACGGAAGGAACGGCAGGGCAAGGGGTAACAAGGCTAAGGCACGACAACGCAAGGCTAGGCAATACACCGCAAGGCAAGGAAAGGGTAACGCAAGGGAAGGCACGGTCAGGTGAGGCAAGGCTAATGCACGACAACGCAAGGCTAGGCAGTGCACGGCAAGGCAAGGAAAGAGTAACGGAAGGAAAGGAAGGCAAGGCAAAGCCAGGCAAGGCAAGTGTAACAAAAGGCACGGCACGGCAAGGGGAAACAAGGCTAAGGCACGACAACGCACGGCTAGGCAATGCAAGGGAAGGCAAGGAAAGGGTAACGCAAGGCAAGGCACGGTGAGCTTAGGCAAGGCTAATGCAGGAAAACGCAAGGCTTGGCAATGCACGACAATGCAAGGAAAGCTTAAAGCAAAGGAAGGCACGGTCAGGCGAGATAAGGCTAAGGCACGACAACGCAAGGCTAGGCATTGCAGGGAAGGCAAGCAAAGAGTAACGGAAGGTAAGCAAGGCAAGGAAAAGCAAGGAAAGGCAAGTGTAACGGAAGGAACCGCACGGCAAGGGGAAACAAGGCTATGGCACGACAACGCACGCTAGGCAATGCACGGCAAGGCAAGGAAAGGGTAACGCATGGGACAGCACGGTCAGGCGAGGCAAGGCTAAGGCATGACAACGCAAGGCTAGGCAATGCACGGAAAGCAAGCAAAGAGTAACGGAACGCAAGGAAGGCAAGGGAAAGCAAGGGAAGGCAAGCGTAACGGAAGGAACGGCACGGCAAGGGGTAACAAGGCTAAGGCACGACAACGCAGGGCTAGGCAATGCACGGCAAGGCAAGGAAAGCTTAAAGCAAAGGAAGGCACGGTCAGGCGAGATAAGGCTAAGGCACGACAACGCAAGGCTAGGCAATGGACGGAAGGCAAGCAAAGAGTAACGGAAGGTAAGGAAGGCAAGGGAAAGCAAGGAAAGGAAAGTGTAACGGAAGGAACCGCACGGCAAGAGGAAACAAGGCTAAGGCACGACAACGCACGCTAGGCAATGTACGGCAAGGCAAGGAAAGGGTAACGCATGGGAAAGCACGGTCAGGCGAGGCAAGGCTAAGGCACGACAACGCAAGGCTAGGCAATGCACGGAAGGCAAGCAAAGAGTAACGGAAGATAAGGAAGGCAAGGGAAAGCAAGGAAAGGCAAGTGCAACGGAAGGAACGGCACGGCAAGGGAAAACAAGGCTAAGGCACGACAACGCACGCTAGGCAATGCACGGCAGGGCAAGAAAAGGGTAACGCATGGGAAAGCACAGTCAGGCGAGGCAAGGCTAAGGCATGACAACGCAAGGCTACGCAATGCACGGAAAGCAAGCAAAGAGTAACGGAACGCAAGGAAGGCAAGGGAATGCAACGGAAGGCAAAGGTAACGGAAGGAATTGCACGCAAGGGGTAACAAGGCTAAGGCACGACAACGCAGGGCTAGGCAATGCACGGCAAGGCAAGGAAAGGGTAACGCAAGGGAAGGCACGGTCAGGTGAGGCAAGGATAAGGCACGACAACACAAGGCTAGGCAATGCCCGGAAGGCAAGCAAAGAGTAACGGAAGGTAAGGAAGGCAAGGGAAAGCCAGGCAAGGCAAGTGTAACAAAAGCCACGGCACCGCAAGGGGAAACAAGGCTAAGGCACGACAACGCACGGCTAGGCAATGCACGGCAAGGCAAGGAAAGAGTAACGCAAGGAAAGGCACGGTGAGGCTAGGGAAGGCTAATGCACGAAAACGCAATGCTAGGCAATGCACGACAATGCAAGGAAAGCTTAAAGCAAAGGAAGGCACGGTCAGGCGAGATAAGGCTAAGGCACGACAACGCAAGGCTAGGCAATGCAGGGAAGGCAAGGAGAGGGTAACGGAAGTAAGCAAGTCAAGGAAAAGCAAGGAAAGGCAAGGGTAACGGAAGGAACCGCACGGCAAGGGGAAACAAGGCTAAGGCAGGACAACGCACGCTAGGCAATGCACGGCAAGGCAAGGAAAGGGTAACGCATGGGAAAGCACGGTCAGGCGAGGCAAGGCTAAGGCATGACAACGCAAGGCTAGGCAATGCACGGCAAGGCAATGAAAGCTTAAAGAAAAGGAAGGCACGGTCAGGCGAGATAAGGCTAAGGTACGAGAACGCAAGGCTAGGCAATGCACGGAAAGCAAGCAAAGAGTAACGGAACGCAAGGAAGGCAAGGGAAAGCAAAGGAAGGCAAGGGTAACGGAAGGAATTGCACGGCAAGGGGTAACAAGGCTAAGGCACGACATCGCAGGGCTAGGCAATGCACGGCAAGGCAAGGAAAGGGTAACGCAAGGGAAGGCACGGTCAGGTGAGGCAACGATAAGGCACGACAACGCAAGGTTAGGCAATGCACGGCAAGGCAAGGAAAGAGTAACGGAAGGAAAGGAAGGCAAGGCAAAGCCAGGCAAGGCAAGTGTAACAAAAGGCACGCCACGGCAAGGGGAAACAAGGCTAAGGCACGACAACGCAAGGCTAGGCAATGCACGACAATGCAAGGAAAGCTTAAAGCAAAGGAAGGCACGGTCCGGCGAGATAAGCCTAAGGCACGACAACGCAAGGCTAGGCAATGCAGGGAAGGCAAGGAAAGGGTAACGCAAGGCAAGGCACGGTGAGCTTAGGCAAGGCTAATGCACGAAAACGCAAGGCTTGGCAATGCACGACAATGCAACGAAAGCTTAAAGCAAAGGAAGGCAAGGCAAGGGGTAACAAGGCTAAGGCACGACAACGCAGGGCTAGGCAATGCAGGGAAGGCAAGCAAAGAGTAAAGGAATGTAAGCAAGGCAAGGAAAAGCAAGGAAAGGCAAGGGTAACGGAAGGAACGGCACGGCAAGGGGAAACAAGTCTAAGGCATGACAACGCACGCTAGGCAATGCACGGCAAGGCAAGGAAAGGGTAACGCATGCGAAAGCACGGTCAGGCGAGGCAAGGCTAAGGCACGACAACGCAAGGCTAGGCAATGCACGACAATGCAAGGAAAGCTTAAAGTAAAGGAAGGCACGGTCAGGCGAGATAAGGCTAAGGCACGACAACGCAAGGCTAGGCAATGCAGGGAAGGCAAGCAAAGAGTAACGGAAGGTAAGCAAGGCAAGGAAAAGCAAGGAAAGGCAAGGGTAACGTAAGGAACGGCACGGCAAGGGGAAACAAGTCTAAGGCACGACAACGCACGCTAGGCAATGCACGGCAAGGCAAGTAAAGGGTAACGCATGGGAAAGCACGTTCCGGCGAGGCAAGGCTAAGGCACGACAACGCAAGGCTAGGCAATGCACGGAAGGCAAGCAAAGAGTAACGGAAGGTAAGGAAGGCAAGGGAAAGCAAGGAAAGGCAAGTGTAACGGAAGGAACCGCACGGCAAGGGGAAACAAGGCTAAGGCACGACAAAGCACGCTAGGCAATGCACGGCAAGGCAAGGAAATGGTAACGCATGGGACAGCACGGTCAGGCGAGGCAAGGCTAAGGCATGACAACGCAAGGCTAGGCAATGCACGGAAAGCAAGCAAAGAGTAACGGAACGCAAGGAAGGCAAGGGAAAGCAAGGGAAGGCAAGCGTAACGGAAGGAACGGCACGGCAAGGGGTAACAAGGCTAAGGCACGACATCGCAGGGCTAGGCAATGAAGGGAAGGCAAGCAAAGAGTAACGGATGGTAAGGAAGGCAAGGCAAAGCCAGGCAAGGCAAGTGTAACAAAAGGCACGGCACGGCAAGGGGAAACAAGGCTAAGGCACGACAACGCACGGCTAGGCAATGAAGGGAAGGCAAGGAAAGGGTAACGCAAGGCAAGGCACGGTGAGGCTAGGCAAGGCTAATGCACGAAAACGCAAGGCTAGGCAATGCACGACAATGCAAGGAAAGCTTAAAGCAAAGGAAGGCACGGTCAGGCGAGATAAGGCTAAGGCACGACAACGCAAGGCTACGCAATGCCCGGAAAGCAAGCAAAGAGTAACGGAACGCAAGGAAGGCAAGGGAATGCAACGGAAGGCAAGGGTAACGGAAGGAATTGCACGCAAGGGGAAACAAGGCTAAGGCACGACAACGCACGCCTAGGCAATGCACGGCAAGGCAAGGAAAGAGTAACGCAAGGAAAGGCACGGTGAGGCTAGGGAAGGCTAATGCACGAAAACGCAAAGCTAGGCAATGCACGACAATTCAAGGAAAGCTTAAAGCAAAGGAAGGCACGGTCAGGCGAGATAAGGCTAAGGCACGACAACGCAAGGCTAGGCAATGCAGGGAAGGCAAGGAAAGAGTAACGGAAGGTAAGCAAGTCAAGGAAAAGCAAGGAAAGGCAAGGGTAACGTAAGGAACGGCACGGCAAGGGGAAACAAGTCTAAGGCACGACAACGCACGCTAGGCAATGCACTGCAAGGCAAGTAAAGGGTAACGCATGGGAAAGCACGTTCCGGCGAGGCAAGGCTAAGGCACGACAACGCAAGGCTAGGCAATGCACGGAAGGCAAGCAAAGAGTAACGGAAGGTAAGGAAGGCAAGGGAAAGCAAGGAAAGGCAAGTGTAACGGAAGGAACCGCACGGCAAGGGGAAACAAGGCTAAGGCAGGACAACGCACGCTAGGCAATGCACGGCAAGGCAAGGAAAGCTTAAAGCAAAGGAAGGCACGGTCAGGCGAGATAAGGCTAAGGTACGAGAACGCAAGGCTAGGCAATGGACAGAAGGCAAGCAAAGAGTAACGGAAGGTAAGGAAGGCAAGGGAAAGCAAGGAAACGAAAGTGTAACGGAAGGAACCGCACGGCAAGGGGAAACAAGGCTAAGGCACGACAACGCACGCTAGGCAATGCACGGCAAGGCAAGGAAAGGGTAACGCATGGGAAAGCACGGTCAGGCGAGGCAAGGCTAAGGCATGACAACGCAAGGCTAGGCAATGCACGGAAAGCAAGCAAAGAGTAACGGAACGCAAGGAAGGCAAGGGAAAGCAACGGAAGGCAAGGGTAACGGAAGGAACGGCAGGGCAAGGGGTAACAAGGCTAAGGCACGACAACGCAAGGCTAGGCAATACACCGCAAGGCAAGGAAAGGGTAACGCAAGGGAAGGCACGGTCAGGTGAGGCAAGGCTAATGCACGACAACGCAAGGCTAGGCAGTGCACGGCAAGGCAAGGAAAGAGTAACGGAAGGAAAGGAAGGCAAGGCAAAGCCAGGCAAGGCAAGTGTAACAAAAGGCACGGCACGGCAAGGGGAAACAAGGCTAAGGCACGACAACGCACGGCTAGGCAATGCAAGGGAAGGCAAGGAAAGGGTAACGCAAGGCAAGGCACGGTGAGCTTAGGCAAGGCTAATGCACGAAAACGCAAGGCTTGGCAATGCACGACAATGCAAGGAAAGCTTAAAGCAAAGGAAGGCACGGTCAGGCGAGATAAGGCTAAGGCACGACAACGCAAGGCTAGGCAATGCAGGGAAGGCAAGCAAAGAGTAAAGGAATGTAAGCAAGGCAAGGAAAAGCAAGGAAAGGCAAGGGTAACGGAAGGAACGGCACGGCAAGGGAAAACAAGTCTAAGGCATGACAACGCACGCTAGGCAATGCACGGCAAGGCAAGGAAAGGGTAACGCATGCGAAAGCACGGTCAGGCGAGGCAAGGCTAAGGCACGACAACGCAAGGCTTCGCAATGCACGACAATGCAAGGAAAGCTTAAAGTAAAGGAAGTCACGGTCAGGCGAGATAAGGCTAAGGCACGACAACGCAAGGCTAGGCAATGCAGGGAAGGCAAGCAAAGTGTAACGGAAGGTAAGCAAGGCAAGGAAAAGCAAGGAAAGGCAAGGGTAACGTAAGGAACGGCACGGCAAGGGGAAACAAGTCTAAGGCACGACAACGCACGCTAGGCAATGCACGGCAAGGCAAGTAAAGTGTAACGCATGGGAAAGCACGTTCCGGCGAGGCAAGGCTAAGGCACGACAACGCAAGGCTAGGCAATGCACGGAAGGCAAGCAAAGAGTAACGGAAGGTAAGGAAGGCAAGGGAAAGCAAAGAAAGGCAAGTGTAACGGAAGGAACCGCACGGCAAGGGGAAACAAGGCTAAGGCACGACAAATCACGCTAGGCAATGCACGGCAAGGCAAGGAAAGGGTAACGCATGGGAAAGCACGGTCAGGCGAGGCAAGGCTAAGGCATGACAACGCAAGGCTAGGCAATGCACGGAAAGCAAGCAAAGAGTAACGGAACGCAAGGAAGGCAAGGGAAAGCAAGGGAAGGCAAGCGTAACGGAAGGAACGGCACGGCAAGGGGTAACAAGGCTAAGGCACGACAACGCAGGGCTAGGCAATGCACGGCAAGGCAAGGAAAGCTTAAAGCAAAGGAAGGCACGGTCAGGCGAGATAAGGCTAAGGTACGAGAACGCAAGGCTAGGCAATGGACGGAAGGCAAGCAAAGAGTAACGGAAGGTAAGGAAGGCAAGGGAAAGCAAGGAAACGAAAGTGTAACGGAAGGAACCGCACGGCAAGGGGAAACAAGGCTAAGGCACGACAACGCACGCTAGGCAATGAACGGCAAGGCAAGGAAAGGGTAACGCATGGGAAAGCACGGTCAGGCGAGGCAAGGCTAAGGCATGACAACGCAAGGCTAGGCAATGCACGGAAAGCAAGCAAAGAGTAACGGAACGCAAGGAAGGCAAGGGAAAGCAGCGGAAGGCAAGGGTAACGGAAGGAACGGCAGGGCAAGGGGTAACAAGGCTAAGGCACGACAACGCAAGGCTAGGCAATACACCGCAAGGCAAGGAAAGGGTAACGCAAGGGAAGGCACGGTCAGGTGAGGCAAGGCTAATGCACGACAACGCAAGGCTAGGCAGTGCACGGCAAGGCAAGGAAAGAGTAACGGAAGGAAAGGAAGGCAAGGCAAAGCCAGGCAAGGCAAGTGTAACAAAAGGCACGCCACGGCAAGGGGAAACAAGGCTAAGGCACGACAACGCAAGGCTAGGCAATGCACGACAATGCAAGGAAAGCTTAAAGCAAAGGAAGGCACGGATAGGCGAGATAAGGCTAAGGCACGACAACGCAGGGCTAGGCAATGCAGGGAAGGCAAGGAAAGAGTAAAGGAATGTAAGCAAGGCAAGGAAAAGCAAGGAAAGGCAAGGGTAACGGAAGGAACGGCACGGCAAGGGGAAACAAGTCTAAGGCACGACAACGCACGCTAGGCAATGCACGGCAAGGCAAGGAAAGGGTAACGCATGGAAAGCACGGTCAGGCGAGGCAAGGCTAAGGCACGACAACGCAAGGCTAGGCAATGCACGACAATGCAAGGAAAGCTTAAAGTAAAGGAAGGCACGGTCAGGCGAGATAAGGCTAAGGCACGACAACGCAAGGCTAGGCAATGCAGGGAAGGCAAGCAAAGAGTAACGGAAGGTAAGCAAGGCAAGGAAAAGCAAGGAAAGGCAAGGGTAACGTAAGGAACGGCACGGCAAGGGGAAACAAGTCTAAGGCACGACAACGCACGCTAGGCAATGCACGGCAAGGCAAGTAAAGGGTAACGCATGGGAAAGCACGTTCCGGCGAGGCAAGGCTAAGGCACGAAAACGCAAGGCTAGGCAATGCACGGAAGGCAAGCAAAGAGTAACGGAAGGTAAGGAAGGCAAGGGAAAGCAAGGAAAGGCAAGTGTAACGGAAGGAACCGCACGGCAAGGGGAAACAAGGCTAAGGCACGACAAAGCACGCTAGGCAATGCACGGCAAGGCAAGGAAAGGGTAACGCATGGGACAGCACGGTCAGGCGAGGCAAGGCTAAGGCATGACAACGCAAGGCTAGGCAATGCACGGAAAGCAAGCAAAGAGTAACGGAACGCAAGGAAGGCAAGGGAAAGCAAGGGAAGGCAAGCGTAACGGAAGGAACGGCACGGCAAGGGGTAACAAGGCTAAGGCACGACAACGCAGGGCTAGGCAATGCACGGCAAGGCAAGGAAAGCTTAAAGCAAAGGAAGGCACGGTCAGGCGAGATAAGGCTAAGGCACGACAACGCAAGGCTAGGCAATGGACGGAAGGCAAGCAAAGAGTAACGGAAGGTAAGGAAGGCAAGGCAAAGCCAGGCAAGGCAAGTGTAACAAAAGGCACGGCACGGCAAGGGGAAACAAGTCTAAGGCACGACTACGCACGGCTAGGCAATGAAGGGAAGGCAAGGAAAGGGTAACGCAAGGCAAGGCACGGTGAGGCTAGGCAAGGCTAATGCACGAAAACGCAAGGCTAGGCAATGCACGACAATGCAAGGAAAGCTTAAAGCAAAGGAAGGCACGGTCAGGCGAGATAAGGCTAAGGCACGACAACGCAAGGCTACGCAATGCCCGGAAAGCAAGCAAAGAGTAACGGAACGCAAGGAAGGCAAGGGAATGCAACGGAAGGCAAGGGTAACGGAAGGAATTGCACGCAAGGGGAAACAAGGCTAAGGCACGACAACGCACGGCTAGGCAATGCACGGCAAGGCAAGGAAAGAGTAACGCAAGGAAAGGCACGGTGAGGCTAGGGAAGGCTAATGCACGAAAACGCAAGGCTTGGCAATGCACGACAATGCAAGGAAAGCTTAAAGCAAAGGAAGGCACGGTTAGGCGAGATAAGGCTAAGGCACGACAACGCAAGGCTAGGCAGTGCACGGCAAGGCAAGGAAAGAGTAACGGAAGGAAAGGAAGGCAAGGCAAAGCCAGGCAAGGCAAGTGTAACAAAAGGCACGGCACGGCAAGGGGAAACAAGGCTAAGGCACGACAACGCACGGCTAGGCAATGCAAGGGAAGGCAAGGAAAGGGTAACGCAAGGCAAGGCACGGTGAGCTTAGGCAAGGCTAATGCACGAAAACGCAAGGCTTGGCAATGCACGACAATGCAAGGAAAGCTTAAAGCAAAGGAAGGCACGGATAGGCGAGATAAGGCTAATCACGACAAAGCAAGGCTAGGCATTGCAGGGAAGGCAAGCAAAGAGTAACGGAAGGTAAGCAAGGCAAGGAAAAGCAAGGAAAGGCAAGTGTAACGGAAGGAACCGCACGGCAAGGGGAAACAAGGCTATGGCACGACAACGCACGCTAGGCAATGCACGGCAAGGCAAGGAAAGGGTAACGCATGGGAAAGCACGGTCAGGCGAGGCAAGGCTAAGGCATGACAACGCAAGGCTAGGCAATGCACGGAAAGCAAGCAAAGAGTAACGGAACGCAAGGAAGGCAAGGGAAAGCAAGGGAAGGCAAGCGTAACGGAAGTCAAGGCACGGCAAGGGGTAACAAGGCTAAGGCACGACAACGCAGGGCTAGGCAATGCAGGGAAGGCAAGCAAAGAGTAAAGGAATGTAAGCAAGGCAAGGAAAAGCAAGGAAAGGCAAGGGTAACGGAAGGAACGGCACGGCAAGGGGAAACAAGTCTAAGGCATGACAACGCACGCTAGGCAATGCACGGCAAGGCAAGGAAAGGGTAACGCATGCGAAAGCACGGTCAGGCGAGGCAAGGCTAAGGCACGACAACGCAAGGCTAGGCAATGCACGACAATGCAAGGAAAGCTTAAAGTAAAGGAAGGCACGGTCAGGCGAGATAAGGCTAAGGCACGACAACGCAAGGCTAGGCAATGCAGGGAAGGCAAGCAAAGAGTAACGGAAGGTAAGCAAGGCAAGGAAAAGCAAGGAAAGGCAAGGGTAACGTAAGGAACGGCACGGCAAGGGGAAACAAGTCTAAGGCACGACAACGCACGCTAGGCAATGCACGGCAAGGCAAGTAAAGGGTAACGCATGGGAAAGCACGTTCCGGCGAGGCAAGGCTAAGGCACGACAACGCAAGGCTAGGCAATGCACGGAAGGCAAGCAAAGAGTAACGGAAGGTTAGGAAGGCAAGGGAAAGCAAGGAAAGGCAAGTGTAACGGAAGGAACCGCACGGCAAGGGGAAACAAGGCTAAGGCACGACAAAGCACGCTAGGCAACGCACGGCAAGGCAAGGAAAGGGTAACGCATGGGACAGCACGGTCAGGCGAGGCAAGGCTAAGGCATGACAACGCAAGGCTAGGCAATGCACGGAAAGCAAGCAAAGAGTAACGGAACGCAAGGAAGGCAAGGGAAAGCAAGGGAAGGCAAGCGTAACGGAAGGAACGGCACGGCAAGGGGTAACAAGGCTAAGGCACGACAACGCAGGGCTAGGCAATGCACGGCAAGGCAAGGAAAGCTTAAAGCAAAGGAAGGCACGGTCAGGCGAGATAAGGCTAAGGTACGAGAACGCAAGGCTAGGCAATGGACAGAAGGCAAGCAAAGAGTAACGGAAGGTAAGGAAGGCAAGGGAAAGCAAGGAAACGAAAGTGTAACGGAAGGAACCGCACGGCAAGGGGAAACAAGGCTAAGGCACGACAACGCACGCTAGGCAATGCACGGAAAGCAAGCAAAGAGTAACGGAACGCAAGGAAGGCAAGGGAAAGCAACGGAAGGCAAGGGTAACGGAAGGAACGGCAGGGCAAGGGGTAACAAGGCTAAGGCACGACAACGCAAGGCTAGGCAATACACCGCAAGGCAAGGAAAGGGTAACGCAAGGGAAGGCACGGTCAGGTGAGGCAAGGCTAATGCACGACAACGCAAGGCTAGGCAGTGCACGGCAAGGCAAGGAAAGAGTAACGGAAGGAAAGGAAGGCAAGGCAAAGCCAGGCACTGCAAGTGTAACAAAAGGCACGGCACGGCAAGGGGAAACAAGGCTAAGGCACGACAACGCACGGCTAGGCAATGCAAGGGAAGGCAAGGAAAGGGTAACGCAAGGCAAGGCACGGTGAGGCAAGGCAAGGCTAATGCACGACAACGCACGGCTAGGCAATGCACGGCAAGGTAAGGAAAGAGTAACGGAAGGCAAGGAAGGCAAGGCAAAGCATGGCAACGCAAGCAATGCTAAGGCAAGGTGAAAAAAGGCTAAGGCACGAGAACGCACGGTTAGGCAATGCACGGCAAGGCAAGGAAGGGGTAACGCAAGGCAAGGCACTGATAGGCGAGGCAAGGCTAAGGCACGACAACGCACGGCTAGGCAATGCACGGCAAGGCAAAGAAAGGGTAACGCAAGGCAAGGCACGGTCAGGCGAGGCAAGGCTAAGGAATGACAACGCAGGGCTAGGCAATGCAGGGAAGGCAAGCAAAGAGTAAAGGAATGTAAGCAAGGCAAGGAAAAGCAAGGAAAGGCAAGGGTAACGGAAGGAACGGCACGGCAAGGGGAAACAAGTCTAAGGCATGACAACGCACGCTAGGCAATGCACGGCAAGGCAAGGAAAGGGTAACGCATGCGAAAGCACGGTCAGGCGAGGCAAGGCTAAGGCAGGAAAACGCAAGGCTAGGCAATGCACGACAATGCAAGGAAAGCTTAAAGTAAAGGAAGGCACGGTCAGGCGAGATAAGGCTAAGGCACGACAACGCAAGGCTAGGCAATGCAGGGAAGGCAAGCAAAGTGTAACGGAAGGTAAGCAAGGCAAGGAAAAGCAAGGAAAGGCAAGGGTAACGTAAGGAACGGCACGGCAAGGGGAAACAAGTCTAAGGCACGACAACGCACGCTAGGCAATGCACGGCAAGTCAAGTAAAGGGTAACGCATGGGAAAGCACGTTCCGGCGAGGCAAGGCTAAGGCACGACAACGCAAGGCTAGGCAATGCACGGAAGGCAAGCAAAGAGTAACGGAAGGTAAGGAAGGCAAGGGAAAGCAAGGAAAGGCAAGTGTAACGGAAGGAACCGCACGGCAAGGGGAAACAAGGCTAAGGCACGACAAAGCACGCTAGGCAATGCACGGCAAGGCAAGGAAAGGGTAACGCATGGGACAGCACGGTCAGGCGAGGCAAGGCTAAGGCATGACAACGCAAGGCTAGGCAATGCACGGAAAGCAAGCAAAGAGTAACGGAACGCAAGGAAGGCAAGGGAAAGCAAGGGAAGGCAAGCGTAACGGAAGGAACGGCACGGCAAGGGGTAACAAGGCTAAGGCACGACAACGCAGGGCTAGGCAATGCACGGCAAGGCAAGGAAAGCTTAAAGCAAAGGAAGGCACGGTCAGGCGAGATAAGGCTAAGGTACGAGAACGCAAGGCTAGGCAATGGACGGAAGGCAAGCAAAGAGTAACGGAAGGTAAGGAAGGCAAGGGAAAGCAAGGAAACGAAAGTGTAACGGAAGGAACCGCACGGCAAGGGGAAACAAGGCTAAGGCACGACAACGCACGCTAGGCAATGAACGGCAAGGCAAGGAAAGGGTAACGCATGGGAAAGCACGGTCAGGCGAGGCAAGGCTAAGGCATGACAACGCAAGGCTAGGCAATGCACGGAAAGCAAGCAAAGAGTAACGGAACGCAAGGAAGGCAAGGGAAAGCAGCGGAAGGCAAGGGTAACGGAAGGAACGGCAGGGCAAGGGGTAACAAGGCTAAGGCACGACAACGCAAGGCTAGGCAATACACCGCAAGGCAAGGAAAGGGTAACGCAAGGGAAGGCACGGTCAGGTGAGGCAAGGCTAATGCACGACAACGCAAGGCTAGGCAGTGCACGGCAAGGCAAGGAAAGAGTAACGGAAGGAAAGGAAGGCAAGGCAAAGCCAGGCAAGGCAAGTGTAACAAAAGGCACGGCACGGCAAGGAGAAACAAGGCTAAGGCACGACAACGCACGGCTAGGCAATGCAAGGGAAGGCAAGGAAAGGGTAACGCAAGGCAAGGCACGGTGAGGCTAGGCAAGGCTAATGCACGAAAACGCAAGGCTAGGCAATGCACGACAATGCAAGGAAAGCTTAAAGCAAAGGAAGGCACGGTCAGGCGAGATAAGGCTAAGGCACGACAACGCAAGGCTAGGCAATGCAGGGAAGGCAAGCAAAGAGTAACGGAAGGTAAGCAAGGCAAGGAAAAGCAAGGAAAGGCAAGGGTAACGTAAGGAACGGCACGGCAAGGGGAAACAAGTCTAAGGCACGACAACGCACGCTAGGCAATGCACGGCAAGGCAAGTAAAGGGTAACGCATGGGAAAGCACGTTCCGGCGAGGCAAGGCTAAGGCACGACAACGCAAGGCTAGGCAATGCACGGAAGGCAAGCAAAGAGTAACGGAAGGTAAGGAAGGCAAGGGAAAGCAAGGAAAGGCAAGTGTAACGGAAGGAACCGCACGGCAAGGGGAAACAAGGCTAAGGCACGACAAAGCACGCTAGGCAATGCACGGCAAGGCAAGGAAAGGGTAACGCGTGGGACAGCACGGTCAGGCGAGGCAAGGCTAAGGCATGACAACGCAAGGCTAGGCAATGCACGGAAAGCAAGCAAAGAGTAACGGAACGCAAGGAAGGCAAGGGAAAGCAAGGGAAGGCAAGCGTAACGGAAGGAACGGCACGGCAAGGGGTAACAAGGCTAAGGCACGACAACGCAGGGCTAGGCAATGCACGGCAAGGCAAGGAAAGCTTAAAGCAAAGGAAGGCACGGTCAGGCGAGATAAGGCTAAGGTACGAGAACGCAAGGCTAGGCAATGGACGGAAGGCAAGCAAAGAGTAACGGAAGGTAAGGAAGGCAAGGGAAAGCAAGGAAACGAAAGTGTAACGGAAGGAACCGCACGGCAAGGGGAAACAAGGCTAAGGCACGACAACGCACGCTAGGCAATGAACGGCAAGGCAAGGAAAGGGTAACGCATGGGAAAGCACGGTCAGGCGAGGCAAGGCTAAGGCATGACAACGCAAGGCTAGGCAATGCACGGAAAGCAAGCAAAGAGTAACGGAACGCAAGGAAGGCAAGGGAAAGCAGCGGAAGGCAAGGGTAACGGAAGGAACGGCAGGGCAAGGGGTAACAAGGCTAAGGCACGACAACGCAAGGCTAGGCAATACACCGCAAGGCAAGGAAAGGGTAACGCAAGGGAAGGCACGGTCAGGTGAGGCAAGGCTAATGCACGACAACGCAAGGCTAGGCAGAGCACGGCAAGGCAAGGAAAGAGTAACGGAAGGAAAGGAAGGCAAGGCAAAGCCAGGCAAGGCAAGTGTAACAAAAAGAACGGCACGGCAAGGGGAAACAAGGCTAAGGCACGACAACGCACGGCTAGGCAATGCAAGGGAAGGCAAGGAAAGGGTAACGCAAGGCAAGGCACGGTGAGCTTAGGCAAGGCTAATGCAGGAAAACGCAAGGCTTGGCAATGCACGACAATGCAAGGAAAGCTTAAAGCAAAGGAAGGCACGGTCAGGCGAGATAAGGCTAAGGCACGACAACGCAAGGCTAGGCATTGCAGGGAAGGCAAGCAAAGAGTAACGGAAGGTAAGCAAGGCAAGGAAAAGCAAGGAAAGGCAAGTGTAACGGAAGGAACCGCACGGCAAGGGGAAACAAGGCTATGGCACGACAACGCACGCTAGGCAATGAACGGCAAGGCAAGGAAAGGGTAACGCATGGGAAAGCACGGTCAGGCGAGGCAAGGCTAAGGCATGACAACGCAAGGCTAGGCAATGCACGGAAAGCAAGCAAAGAGTAACGGAACGCAAGGAAGGCAAGGGAAAGCAACGGAAGGCAAGGGTAACGGAAGGAACGGCAGGGCAAGGGGTAACAAGGCTAAGGCACGACAACGCAAGGCTAGGCAATACACCGCAAGGCAAGGAAAGGGTAACGCAAGGGAAGGCACGGTCAGGTGAGGCAAGGCTAATGCACGACAACGCAAGGCTAGGCAGTGCACGGCAAGGCAAGGAAAGAGTAACGGAAGGAAAGGAAGGCAAGGCAAAGCCAGGCAAGGCAAGTGTAACAAAAGGCACGGCACGGCAAGGGGTAACAAGGCTAAGGCACGACAACGCAGGGCTAGGCAATGCACGGCAAGGCAAGGAAAGCTTAAAGCAAAGGAAGGCACGGTCAGGCGAGATAAGGCTAAGGTACGAGAACGCAAGGCTAGGCAATGGACGGAAGGCAAGCAAAGAGTAACGGAAGGTAAGGAAGGCAAGGGAAAGCAAGGAAACGAAAGTGTAACGGAAGGAACCGCACGGCAAGGGGAAACAAGGCTAAGGCACGACAACGCACGCTAGGCAATGAACGGCAAGGCAAGGAAAGGGTAACGCATGGGAAAGCACGGTCAGGCGAGGCAAGGCTAAGGCATGACAACGCAAGGCTAGGCAATGCACGGAAAGCAAGCAAAGAGTAACGGAACGCAAGGAAGGCAAGGGAAAGCAGCGGAAGGCAAGGGTAACGGAAGGAACGGCAGGGCAAGGGGTAACAAGGCTAAGGCACGACAACGCAAGGCTAGGCAATACACCGCAAGGCAAGGAAAGGGTAACGCAAGGGAAGGCACGGTCAGGTGAGGCAAGGCTAATGCACGACAACGCAAGGCTAGGCAGTGCACGGCAAGGCAAGGAAAGAGTAACGGAAGGAAAGGAAGGCAAGGCAAAGCCAGGCAAGGCAAGTGTAACAAAAGGCACGGCACGGCAAGGGGAAACAAGGCTAAGGCACGACAACGCACGGCTAGGCAATGCAAGGGAAGGCAAGGAAAGGGTAACGCAAGGCAAGGCACGGTGAGGCTAGGCAAGGCTAATGCACGAAAATGCAAGGCTAGGCAATGCACGACAATGCAAGGAAAGCTTAAAGCAAAGGAAGGCACGGTCAGGCGAGATAAGGCTAAGGCACGACAACGCAAGGCTAGGCAATGCAGGGAAGGCAAGCAAAGAGTATCGGAAGGTAAGCAAGGCAAGGAAAAGCAAGGAAAGGCAAGGGTAACGTAAGGAACGGCACGGCAAGGGGAAACAAGTCTAAGGCACGACAACGCACGCTAGGCAATGCACGGCAAGGCAAGTAAAGGGTAACGCATGGGAAAGCACGTTCCGGCGAGGCAAGGCTAAGGCACGACAACGCAAGGCTAGGCAATGCACGGAAGGCAAGCAAAGAGTAACGGAAGGTAAGGAAGGCAAGGGAAAGCAAGGAAAGGCAAGTGTAACGGAAGGAACCGCACGGCAAGGGGAAACAAGGCTAAGGCACGACAAAGCACGCTAGGCAATGCACGGCAAGGCAAGGAAAGGGTAACGCATGGGACAGCACGGTCAGGCGAGGCAAGGCTAAGGCATGACAACGCAAGGCTAAGCAATGCACGGAAAGCAAGCAAAGAGTAACGGAACGCAAGGAAGGCAAGGGAAAGCAAGGGAAGGCAAGCGTAACGGAAGGAACGGCACGGCAAGGGGTAACAAGGCTAAGGCACGACAACGCAGGGCTAGGCAATGCACGGCAAGGCAAGGAAAGCTTAAAGAAAAGGAAGGCACGGTCAGGCGAGATAAGGCTAAGGCACGACAACGCAAGGCTAGGCAATGGACGGAAGGCAAGCAAAGAGTAACGGAAGGAAAGGAAGGCAAGGCAAAGCCAGGCAAGGCAAGTGTAACAAAAGGCACGGCACGGCAAGGGGAAACAAGGCTAAGGCACGACAACGCACGGCTAGGCAATGCAAGGGAAGGCAAGGAAAGGGTAACGCAAGGCAAGGCACGGTGAGCTTAGGCAAGGCTAATGCAGGAAAACGCAAGGCTTGGCAATGCACGACAATGCAAGGAAAGCTTAAAGCAAAGGAAGGCACGGTCAGGCGAGATAAGGCTAAGGCACGACAACGCAAGGCTAGGCATTGCAGGGAAGGCAAGCAAAGAGTAACGGAAGGTAAGCAAGGCAAGGAAAAGCAAGGAAAGGCAAGTGTAACGGAAGGAACCGCACGGCAAGGGGAAACAAGGCTATGGCACGACAACGCACGCTAGGCAATGCACGGCAAGGCAAGGAAAGGGTAACGCATGGGACAGCACGGTCAGGCGAGGCAAGGCTAAGGCATGACAACGCAAGGCTAGGCAATGCACGGAAAGCAAGCAAAGAGTAACGGAACGCAAGGAAGGCAAGGGAAAGCAAGGGAAGGCAAGCGTAACGGAAGGAACGGCACGGCAAGGGGTAACAAGGCTAAGGCACGACAACGCAGGGCTAGGCAATGCACGGCAAGGCAAGGAAAGCTTAAAGCAAAGGAAGGCACGGTCAGGCGAGATAAGGCTAAGGCACGACAACGCAAGGCTAGGCAATGGACGGAAGGCAAGCAAAGAGTAACGGAAGGTAAGGAAGGCAAGGGAAAGCAAGGAAAGGAAAGTGTAACGGAAGGAACCGCACGGCAAGAGGAAACAAGGCTAAGGCACGACAACGCACGCTAGGCAATGTACGGCAAGGCAAGGAAAGGGTAACGCATGGGAAAGCACGGTCAGGCGAGGCAAGGCTAAGGCACGACAACGCAAGGCTAGGCAATGCACGGAAGGCAAGCAAAGAGTAACGGAAGATAAGGAAGGCAAGGGAAAGCAAGGAAAGGCAAGTGCAACGGAAGGAACGGCACGGCAAGGGAAAACAAGGCTAAGGCACGACAACGCACGCTACGCAATGCACGGCAGGGCAAGAAAAGGGTAACGCATGGGGAAGCACAGTCAGGCGAGGCAAGGCTAAGGCATGACAACGCAAGGCTACGCAATGCACGGAAAGCAAGCAAAGAGTAACGGAACGCAAGGAAGGCAAGGGAATGCAACGGAAGGCAAAGGTAACGGAAGGAATTGCACGCAAGGGGTAACAAGGCTAAGGCACGACAACGCAGGGCTAGGCAATGCACGGCAAGGCAAGGAAAGGGTAACGCAAGGGAAGGCACGGTCAGGTGAGGCAAGGATAAGGCACGACAACACAAGGCTAGGCAATGCCCGGAAGGCAAGCAAAGAGTAACGGAAGGTAAGGAAGGCAAGGGAAAGCCAGGCAAGGCAAGTGTAACAAAAGCCACGGCACCGCAAGGGGAAACAAGGCTAAGGCACGACAACGCACGGCTAGGCAATGCACGGCAAGGCAAGGAAAGAGTAACGCAAGGAAAGGCACGGTGAGGCTAGGGAAGGCTAATGCACGAAAACGCAATGCTAGGCAATGCACGACAATTCAAGGAAAGCTTAAAGCAAAGGAAGGCACGGTCAGGCGAGATAAGGCTAAGGCACGACAACGCAAGGCTAGGCAATGCAGGGAAGGCAAGGAAAGAGTAACGGAAGGTAAGCAAGTCAAGGAAAAGCAAGGAAAGGCAAGGGTAACGTAAGGAACGGCACGGCAAGGGGAAACAAGTCTAAGGCACGACAACGCACGCTAGGCAATGCACTGCAAGGCAAGTAAAGGGTAACGCATGGGAAAGCACGTTCCGGCGAGGCAAGGCTAAGGCACGACAACGCAAGGCTAGGCAATGCACGGAAGGAAAGCAAAGAGTAACGGAAGGTAAGGAAGGCAAGGGAAAGCAAGGAAAGGCAAGTGTAACGGAAGGAACCGCACGGCAAGGGGAAACAAGGCTAAGGCAGGACAACGCACGCTAGGCAATGCACGGCAAGGCAAGGAAAGGGTAACGCATGGGAAAGCACGGTCAGGCGAGGCAAGGCTAAGGCATGACAACGCAAGGCTAGGCAATGCACGGCAAGGCAATGAAAGCTTAAAGAAAAGGAAGGCACGGTCAGGCGAGATAAGGCTAAGGTACGAGAACGCAAGGCTAGGCAATGCACGGAAAGCAAGCAAAGAGTAACGGAACGCAAGGAAGGCAAGGGAAAGCAAAGGAAGGCAAGGGTAACGGAAGGAATTGCACGGCAAGGGGTAACAAGGCTAAGGCACGACATCGCAGGGCTAGGCAATGCACGGCAAGGCAAGGAAAGGGTAACGCAAGGGAAGGCACGGTCAGGTGAGGCAACGATAAGGCACGACAACGCAAGGTTAGGCAAAGCACGGCAAGGCAAGGAAAGAGTAACGGAAGGAAAGGAAGGCAAGGCAAAGCCAGGCAAGACAAGTGTAACAAAAGGCACGCCACGGCAAGGGGAAACAAGGCTAAGGCACGACAACGCAAGGCTAGGCAATGCACGACAATGCAAGGAAAGCTTAAAGCAAAGGAAGGCACGGTCCGGCGAGATAAGCCTAAGGCACGACAACGCAAGGCTAGGCAATGCAGGGAAGGCAAGGAAAGGGTAACGCAAGGCAAGGCACGGTGAGCTTAGGCAAGGCTAATGCACGAAAACGCAAGGCTTGGCAATGCACGACAATGCAAGGAAAGCTTAAAGCAAAGGAAGGCACGGATAGGCGAGATAAGGCTAAGGCACGACAACGCAGGGCTAGGCAATGCAGGGAAGGCAAGGAAAGAGTAAAGGAATGTAAGCAAGGCAAGGAAAAGCAAGGAAAGGCAAGGGTAACGGAAGGAACGGCACGGCAAGGGGAAACAAGTCTAAGGCATGACAACGCACGCTAGGCAATGCACGGCAAGGCAAGGAAAGGGTAACGCATGCGAAAGCACGGTCAGCCGAGGCAAGGCTAAGGCACGACAACGCAAGGCTAGGCAATGCACGACAATGCAAGGGAAGCTTAAAGTAAAGGAAGGCACGGTCAGGCGAGATAAGGCTAAGGCACGACAACGCAAGGCTAGGCAATGCAGGGAAGGCAAGCAAAGAGTAACGGAAGGTAAGCAAGGCAAGGAAAAGCAAGGAAAGGCAAGTGTAACGTAAGGAACGGCACGGCAAGGGGAAACAAGTCTAAGGCACGACAACGCACGCTAGGCAATGCACGGCAAGGCAAGTAAAGGGTAACGCATGGGAAAGCACGTTCCGGCGAGGCAAGGCTAAGGCACGACAACGCAAGGCTAGGCAATGCACGGAAGGCAAGCAAAGAGTAACGGAAGGTAAGGAAGGCAAGGGAAAGCAAGGAAAGGCAAGTGTAACGGAAGGAACCGCACGGCAAGGGGAAACAAGGCTAAGGCACGACAAAGCACGCTAGGCAATGCACGGCAAGGCAAGGAAAGGGTAACGCATGGGACAGCACGGTCAGGCGAGGCAAGGCTAAGGCATGACAACGCAAGGCTAGGCAATGCACGGAAAGCAAGCAAAGAGTAACGGAACGCAAGGAAGGCAAGGGAAAGCAAGGGAAGGCAAGCGTAACGGAAGGAACGGCACGGCAAGGGGTAACAAGGCTAAGGCACGACAACGCAGGGCTAGGCAATGCACGGCAAGGCAAGGAAAGCTTAAAGCAAAGGAAGGCACGGTCAGGCGAGATAAGGCTAAGGCACGACAACGCAAGGCTAGGCAATGGACGGAAGGCAAGCAAAGAGTAACGGAAGGTAAGGAAGGCAAGGAAAAGCCAGGCAAGGCAAGTGTAACAAAAGGCACGGCACGGCAAGGGGAAACAAGGCTAAGGCACGACAACGCACGGCTAGGCAATGAAGGGAAGGCAAGGAAAGGGTAACGCAAGGCAAGGCACGGTGAGGCTAGGCAAGGCTAATGCACGAAAACGCAAGGCTAGGCAATGCACGACAATGCAAGGAAAGCTTAAAGCAAAGGAAGGCACGGTCAGGCGAGATAAGGCTAAGGCACGACAACGCAAGGCTACGCAATGCCCGGAAAGCAAGCAAAGAGTAACGGAACGCAAGGAAGGCAAGGGAATGCAACGGAAGGCAAGGGTAACGGAAGGAATTGCACGCAAGGGGAAACAAGGCTAAGGCACGACAACGCACGGCTAGGCAATGCACGGCAAGGCAAGGAAAGAGTAACGCAAGGAAAGGCACGGTGAGGCTAGGGAAGGCTAATGCACGAAAACGCAAAGCTAGGCAATGCACGACAATTCAAGGAAAGCTTAAAGCAAAGGAAGGCACGGTCAGGCGAGATAAGGCTAAGGCACGACAACGCAAGGCTAGGCAATGCAGGGAAGGCAAGGAAAGAGTAACGGAAGGTAAGCAAGTCAAGGAAAAGCAAGGAAAGGCAAGGGTAACGTAAGGAACGGCACGGCAAGGGGAAACAAGTCTAAGGCACGACAACGCACGCTAGGCAATGCACTGCAAGGCAAGTAAAGGGTAACGCATGGGAAAGCACGTTCCGGCGAGGCAAGGCTAAGGCACGACAACGCAAGGCTAGGCAATGCACGGAAGGCAAGCAAAGAGTAACGGAAGGTAAGGAAGGCAAGGGAAAGCAAGGAAAGGCAAGTGTAACGGAAGGAACCGCACGGCAAGGGGAAACAAGGCTAAGGCAGGACAACGCACGCTAGGCAATGCACGGCAAGGCAAGGAAAGCTTAAAGCAAAGGAAGGCACGGTCAGGCGAGATAAGGCTAAGGTACGAGAACGCAAGGCTAGGCAATGGACAGAAGGCAAGCAAAGAGTAACGGAAGGTAAGGAAGGCAAGGGAAAGCAAGGAAACGAAAGTGTAACGGAAGGAACCGCACGGCAAGGGGAAACAAGGCTAAGGCACGACAACGCACGCTAGGCAATGCACGGCAAGGCAAGGAAAGGGTAACGCATGGGAAAGCACGGTCAGGCGAGGCAAGGCTAAGGCATGACAACGCAAGGCTAGGCAATGCACGGAAAGCAAGCAAAGAGTAACGGAACGCAAGGAAGGCAAGGGAAAGCAACGTAAGGCAAGGGTAACGGAAGGAACGGCAGGGCAAGGGGTAACAAGGCTAAGGCACGACAACGCAAGGCTAGGCAATACACCGCAAGGCAAGGAAAGGGTAACGCAAGGGAAGGAACGGTCAGGTGAGGCAAGGCTAATGCACGACAACGCAAGGCTAGGCAGTGCACGGCAAGGCAAGGAAAGAGTAACGGAAGGAAAGGAAGGCAAGGCAAAGCCAGGCAAGGCAAGTGTAACAAAAGGCACGGCACGGCAAGGGGAAACAAGGCTAAGGCACGACAACGCACGGCTAGGCAATGCAAGGGAAGGCAAGGAAAGGGTAACGCAAGGCAAGGCACGGTAAGCTTAGGCAAGGCTAATGCACGAAAACGCAAGGCTTGGCAATGCACGACAATGCAAGGAAAGCTTAAAGCAAAGGAAGGCACGGTTAGGCGAGATAAGGCTAAGGCACGACAACGCAAGGCTAGGCATTGCAGGGAAGGCAAGCAAAGAGTAACGGAAGGTAAGCAAGGCAAGGAAAAGCAAGGAAAGGCAAGTGTAACGGAAGGAACCGCACGGCAAGGGGAAACAAGGCTATGGCACGACAACGCACGCTAGGCAATGCACGGCAAGGCAAGGAAAGGGTAACGCATGGGAAAGCACGGTCAGGCGAGGCAAGGCTAAGGCATGACAACGCAAGGCTAGGCAATGCACGGAAAGCAAGCAAAGAGTAACGGAACGCAAGGAAGGCAAGGGAAAGCAACGGAAGGCAAGGGTAAAGGAAGGAACGGCAGGGCAAGGGGTAACAAGGCTAAGGCACGACAACGCAAGGCTAGGCAATACACCGCAAGGCAAGGAAAGGGTAACGCAAGGGAAGGCACGGTCAGGTGAGGCAAGGCTAATGCACGACAACGCAAGGCTAGGCAGTGCACGGCAAGGCAAGGAAAGAGTAACGGAAGGAAAGGAAGGCAAGGCAAAGCCAGGCACTGCAAGTGTAACAAAAGGCACGGCACGGCAAGGGGAAACAAGGCTAAGGCACGACAACGCACGGCTAGGCAATGCAAGGGAAGGCAAGGAAAGGGTAACGCAAGGCAAGGCACGGTGAGGCAAGGCAAGGCTAATGCACGACAACGCACGGCTAGGCAATGCACGGCAAGGTAAGGAAAGAGTAACGGAAGGCAAGGAAGGCAAGGCAAAGCATGGCAACGCAAGCAATGCTAAGGCAAGGTGAAAAAAGGCTAAGGCACGAGAACGCACGGTTAGGCAATGCACGGCAAGGCAAGGAAGGGGTAACGCAAGGCAAGGCACTGATAGGCGAGGCAAGGCTAAGGCACGACAACGCACGGCTAGGCAATGCACGGCAAGGCAAAGAAAGGGTAACGCAAGGCAAGGCACGGTCAGGCGAGGCAAGGCTAAGGAATGACAACGCAGGGCTAGGCAATGCAGGGAAGGCAAGCAAAGAGTAAAGGAATGTAAGCAAGGCAAGGAAAAGCAAGGAAAGGCAAGGGTAACGGAAGGAACGGCACGGCAAGGGGAAACAAGTCTAAGGCATGACAACGCACGCTAGGCAATGCACGGCAAGGCAAGGAAAGGGTAACGCATGCGAAAGCACGGTCAGGCGAGGCAAGGCTAAGGCAGGACAACGCAAGGCTAGGCAATGCACGACAATGCAAGGAAAGCTTAAAGCAAAGGAAGGCACGGTCAGGCGAGATAAGGGTAAGGTACGAGAACGCAAGGCTAGGCAATGGACGGAAGGCAAGCAAAGAGTAACGGAAGGTAAGGAAGGCAAGGGAAAGCAAGGAAACGAAAGTGTAACGGAAGGAACCGCACGGCAAGGGGAAACAAGGCTAAGGCACGACAACGCACGCTAGGCAATGCACGGCAAGGCAAGGAAAGGGTAACGCATGGGAAAGCACGGTCAGGCGAGGCAAGGCTAAGGCATGACAACGCAAGGCTAGG
Source organism: Macrotis lagotis (assembly GCF_037893015.1). Lineage (NCBI taxonomy): Eukaryota > Metazoa > Chordata > Mammalia > Peramelemorphia > Peramelidae > Macrotis > Macrotis lagotis. Next base: position 510,445 of record NW_027421920.1, read on the forward strand.
CAATGCACGGAAAGCAAGCAAAGAGTAACGGAACGCAAGGAAGGCAAGGGAAAGCAGCGGAAGGCAAGGGTAACGGAAGGAACGGCAGGGCAAGGGGTAACAAGGCTAAGGCACGACAACGCAAGGCTAGGCAATACACCGCAAGGCAAGGAAAGGGTAACGCAAGGGAAGGCACGGTCAGGTGAGGCAAGGCTAATGCACGACAACGCAAGGCTAGGCAGTGCACGGCAAGGCAAGGAAAGAGTAACGGAAGGAAAGGAAGGCAAGGCAAAGCCAGGCAAGGCAAGTGTAACAAAAGGCACGGCACGGCAAGGAGAAACAAGGCTAAGGCACGACAACGCACGGCTAGGCAATGCACGGCAAGGCAAGGAAAGAGTAACGCAAGGAAAGGCACGGTGACGCTAGGGAAGGCTAATGCACGAAAACGCAAGGCTAGGCAATGCACGACAATGCAAGGAAAGCTTAAAGCAAAGGAAGGCACGGTCAGGCGAGATAAGGCTAAGGCACGACAACGCAAGGCTAGGCAATGCAGGGAAGGCAAGGAAAGAGTAACGGAAGGTAAGCAAGTCAAGGAAAAGCAAGGAAAGGCAAGGGTAACGTAAGGAACGGCACGGCAAGGGGAAACAAGTCTAAGGCACGACAACGCACGGTAGGCAATGCACTGCAAGGCAAGTAAAGGGTAACGCGTGGGAAAGCACGTTCCGGCGAGGCAAGGCTAAGGCACGACAACGCAAGGCTAGGCAATGCACGGAAGGCAAGCAAAGAGTAACGGAAGGTAAGGAAGGCAAGGGAAAGCAAGGAAAGGCAAGGGTAACGGAAGGAACGGCACGGCAAGGGGAAACAAGGCTAAGGCACGACAACGCACGCTAGGCAATGCACGGCAAGGCAAAGAAAGGGTAACGCATGGCAAAGCACGGTCAGGCGAGGCAAGGCTAAGGCATGACAACGCAAGGCTAGGCAATGCACGGAAAGCAAGCTAAGAGTAACGGAACGCAAGGAAGGCAAGGGAAAGCAAAGGAAGGCAAGGGTAACGGAAGGAATTGCACGGCAAGGGGTAACAAGGCTAAGGCACGACAACGCAGGGCTAGGCAATGCACGGCAAGGCAAGGAAAGGGTAACGCAAGGGAAGGCACGGTCAGGTGAGGCAAGGATAAGGCACGACAACGCAAGGTTAGGCAATGCACGGCAAGGCAAGGAAAGAGTAACGGAAGGAAAGGAAGGCAAGGCAAAGCCAGGCAAGGCAAGTGTAACAAAAGGCACGCCAGGGCAAGGGGAAACAAGGCTAAGGCACGACAACGCAAGGCTAGGAAATGCACGACAATGCAAGGAAAGCTTAAAGCAAAGGAAAGCACGGTCCGGCGAGATAAGCCTAAGGAACGACAACGCAAGGCTAGGCAATGCAGGGAAGGCAAGCAAAGAGTAACGGAAGGTAAGGAAGGCAAGTGAAAGCAAGGAAAGGCAAGTGTAACGGAAGGAACGGCATGGCAAGGGGAAACAAGGCTAAGGCACGACAACGCACGCTAGGCAATGCACGGCAAGGCAAGGAAAGGGTAACGCATGGGAAAGCACGGTCAGGCGGGGAAAGGCTAAGGCATGAGAACGCAAGGCTAGGCAATGTACGGAAAGCAAGCAAAGAGTAACGGAACGCAAGGAAAGCAAGGGAAAGCAAGGGAAGGCAAGGGTAAAGGAAGGAACGGCAGGGCAAGGGGAAACAAGGCTAAGGCACGACAACGCAGGGCTAGGCAATACACCGCAAGGCAAGGAAAGGGTAACGCAAGGGAAGGCACGGTCAGGTGAGGCAAGGCTAATGCACGACAACGCAAGGCTAGGCAGTGCACGGCAAGGCAAGGAAAGAGTAACGGAAGGAAAGGAAGGCAAGGCAAAGCCAGGCAAGGCAAGTGTAACAAAAGGCACGGCACGACAAGGGGAAACAAGGCTAAGGCACGACAACGCACGGCTAGGCAATGCAAGGGAAGGCAAGGAAAGGGTAACGCAAGACAAGGCACGGTGAGGCTAGGCAAGGCTAATGCACGAAAACGCAAGGCTAGGCAATGCACGACAATGCAAGGAAAGCTTAAAGCAAAGGAAGGCACGGTCAGGCGAGATAAGGCTAAGGCACGACAACGCAAGGCTAGGCAATGCAGGGAAGGCAAGCAAAGAGTAAAGGAATGTAAGCAAGGCAAGGAAAAGCAAGGAAAGGCAAGGGTAACGGAAGGAACGGCACGGCAAGGGGAAACAAGTCTAAGGCATGACAACGCACGCTAGGCAATGCACGGCAAGGCAAGGAAAGGGTAACGCATGCGAAAGCACGGTCAGGCGAGGCAAGGCTAAGGCACGACAACGCAAGGCTAGGCAATGCACGACAATGCAAGGAAAGCTTAAAGTAAAGGAAGGCACGGTCAGGCGAGATAAGGCTAAGGCACGACAACGCAAGGCTAGGCAATGCAGGGAAGGCAAGGAAAGAGTAACGGAAGGTAAGCAAGTCAAGGAAAAGCAAGGAAAGGCAAGGGTAACGTAAGGAACGGCACGGCAAGGGGAAACAAGTCTAAGGCACGACAACGCACGCTAGGCAATGCACTGCAAGGCAAGTAAAGGGTAACGCTGGGAAAGCACGTTCCGGCGAGGCAAGGCTAAGGCACGACAACGCAAGGCTAGGCAATGCACGGAAGGCAAGCAAAGAGTAACGGAAGGTAAGGAAGGCAAGGGAAAGCAAGGAAAGGCAAGGGTAACGGAAGGAACGGCACGGCAAGGGGAAACAAGGCTAAGGCACGACAACGCACGCTAGGCAATGCACGGCAAGGCAAAGAAAGGGTAACGCATGGCAAAGCACGGTCAGGCGAGGCAAGGCTAAGGCATGACAACGCAAGGCTAGGCAATGCACGGAAAGCAAGCTAAGAGTAACGGAACGCAAGGAAGGCAAGGGAAAGCAAAGGAAGGCAAGGGTAACGGAAGGAATTGCACGGCAAGGGGTAACAAGGCTAAGGCACGACAACGCAGGGCTAGGCAATGCACGGCAAGGCAAGGAAAGGGTAACGCAAGGGAAGGCACGGTCAGGTGAGGCAAGGATAAGGCACGACAACGCAAGGTTAGGCAATGCACGGCAAGGCAAGGAAAGAGTAACGGAAGGAAAGGAAGGCAAGGCAAAGCCAGGCAAGGCAAGTGTAACAAAAGGCACGCCAGGGCAAGGGGAAACAAGGCTAAGGAACGACAACGCAAGGCTAGGAAATGCACGACAATGCAAGGAAAGCTTAAAGCAAAGGAAAGCACGGTCCGGCGAGATAAGCCTAAGGAACGACAACGCAAGGCTAGGCAATGCAGGGAAGGCAAGCAAAGAGTAACGGAAGGTAAGGAAGGCAAGTGAAAGCAAGGAAAGGCAAGTGTAACGGAAGGAACGGCATGGCAAGGGGAAACAAGGCTAAGGCACGACAACGCACGCTAGGCAATGCACGGCAAGGCAAGGAAAGGGTAACGCATGGGAAAGCACGGTCAGGCGGGGAAAGGCTAAGGCATGAGAACGCAAGGCTAGGCAATGTACGGAAAGCAAGCAAAGAGTAACGGAACGCAAGGAAGGCAAGGGAAAGCAAGCGAAGGCAAGGGTAAAGGAAGGAACGGCAGGGCAAGGGGAAACAAGGCTAAGGCACGACAACGCAGGGCTAGGCAATACACCGCAAGGCAAGGAAAGGGTAACGCAAGGGAAGGCACGGTCAGGTGAGGCAAGGCTAATGCACGACAACGCAAGGCTAGGCAGTGCACGGCAAGGCAAGGAAAGAGTAACGGAAGGAAAGGAAGGCAAGGCAAAGCCAGGCAAGGCAAGTGTAACAAAAGGCACGGCACGGCAAGGGGAAACAAGGCTAAGGCACGACAACGCACGGCTAGGCAATGCAAGGGAAGGCAAGGAAAGGGTAACGCAAGGCAAGGCACGGTGAGGCTAGGCAAGGCTAATGCACGAAAACGCAAGGCTAGGCAATGCACGACAATGCAAGGAAAGCTTAAAGCAAAGGAAGGCACGGTCAGGCGAGATAAGGCTAAGGCACGACAACGCAAGGCTAGGCAATGCAGGGAAGGCAAGCAAAGAGTAAAGGAATGTAAGCAAGGCAAGGAAAAGCAAGGAAAGGCAAGGGTAACGGAAGGAACGGCACGGCAAGGGGTAACAAGTCTAAGGCATGACAACGCACGCTAGGCAATGCACGGCAAGGCAAGGAAAGGGTAACGCATGCGAAAGCACGGTCAGGCGAGGCAAGGCTAAGGCACGACAACGCAAGGCTAGGCAATGCACGACAATGCAAGGAAAGCTTAAAGTAAAGGAAGGCACGGTCAGGCGAGATAAGGCTAAGGCACGACAACGCAAGGCTAGGCAATGCAGGGAAGGCAAGCAAAGAGTAACGGAAGGTAAGCAAGGCAAGGAAAAGCAAGGAAAGGCAAGGGTAACGTAAGGAACGGCACGGCAAGGGGAAACAAGTCTAAGGCACGACAACGCACGCTAGGCAATGCACGGCAAGGCAAGTAAAGGGTAACGCATGGGAAAGCACGTTCCGGCGAGGCAAGGCTAAGGCACGACAACGCAAGGCTAGGCAATGCACGGAAGGCAAGCAAAGAGAAACGGAAGGTAAGGAAGGCAAGGGAAAGCAAGGAAAGGCAAGTGTAACGGAAGGAACCGCACGGCAAGGGGAAACAAGGCTAAGGCACGACAAAGCACGCTAGGCAATGCACGGCAAGGCAAGGAAAGGGTAACGCATGGGACAGCACGGTCAGGCGAGGCAAGGCTAAGGCATGACAACGCAAGGCTAGGCAATGCACGGAAAGCAAGCAAAGAGTAACGGAACGCAAGGAAGGCAAGGGAAAGCAAGGGAAGGCAAGCGTAACGGAAGGAACGGCACGGCAAGGGGTAACAAGGCTAAGGCACGACAACGCAGGGCTAGGCAATGCACGGCAAGGCAAGGAAAGCTTAAAGCAAAGGAAGGCACGGTCAGGCGAGATAAGGCTAAGGCACGACAACGCAAGGCTAGGCAATGGACGGAAGGCAAGCAAAGAGTAACGGAAGGTAAGGAAGGCAAGGCAAAGCCAGGCAAGGCAAGTGTAACAAAAGGCACGGCACGGCAAGGGGAAACAAGGCTAAGGCACGACAACGCACGGCTAGGCAATGAAGGGAAGGCAAGGAAAGGGTAACGCAAGGCAAGGCACGGTGAGGCTAGGCAAGGCTAATGCACGAAAACGCAAGGCTAGGCAAAGCACGACAATGCAAGGAAAGCTTAAAGCAAAGGAAGGCACGGTCAGGCGAGATAAGGCTAAGGCACGACAACGCAAGGCTACGCAATGCCCGGAAAGCAAGCAAAGAGTAACGGAACGCAAGGAAGGCAAGGGAATGCAACGGAAGGCAAGGGTAACGGAAGGAATTGCACGCAAGGGGAAACAAGGCTAAGGCACGACAACGCACGCCTAGGCAATGCACGGCAAGGCAAGGAAAGAGTAACGCAAGGAAAGGCACGGTGAGGCTAGGGAAGGCTAATGCACGAAAACGCAAAGCTAGGCAATGCACGACAATTCAAGGAAAGCTTAAAGCAAAGGAAGGCACGGTCAGGCGAGATAAGGCTAAGGCACGACAACGCAAGGCTAGGCAATGCAGGGAAGGCAAGGAAAGAGTAACGGAAGGTAAGCAAGTCAAGGAAAAGCAAGGAAAGGCAAGGGTAACGTAAGGAACGGCACGGCAAGGGGAAATAAGTCTAAGGCACGACAACGCACGCTAGGCAATGCACTGCAAGGCAAGTAAAGGGTAACGCATGGGAAAGCACGTTCCGGCGAGGCAAGGCTAAGGCACGACAACGCAAGGCTAGGCAATGCACGGAAGGCAAGCAAAGAGTAACGGAAGGTAAGGAAGGCAAGGGAAAGCAAGGAAAGGCAAGTGTAACGGAAGGAACCGCACGGCAAGGGGAAACAAGGCTAAGGCAGGACAACGCACGCTAGGCAATGCACGGCAAGGCAAGGAAAGCTTAAAGCAAAGGAAGGCACGGTCAGGCGAGATAAGGCTAAGGTACGAGAACGCAAGGCTAGGCAATGGACAGAAGGCAAGCAAAGAGTAACGGAAGGTAAGGAAGGCAAGGGAAAGCAAGGAAACGAAAGTGTAACGGAAGGAACCGCACGGCAAGGGGAAACAAGGCTAAGGCACGACAACGCACGCTAGGCAATGCACGGCAAGGCAAGGAAAGGGTAACGCATGGGAAAGCACGGTCAGGCGAGGCAAGGCTAAGGCATGACAACGCAAGGCTAGGCAATGCACGGCAAGGCAATGAAAGCTTAAAGAAAAGGAAGGCACGGTCAGGCGGGATAAGGCTAAGGTACGAGAACGCAAGGCTAGGCAATGCACGGAAAGCAAGCAAAGAGTAACGGAACGCAAGGAAGGCAAGGGAAAGCAAAGGAAGGCAAGGGTAACGGAAGGAATTGCACGGCAAGGGGTAACAAGGCTAAGGCACGACATCGCAGGGCTAGGCAATGCACGGCAAGGCAAGGAAAGGGTAACGCAAGGGAAGGCACGGTCAGGTGAGGCAACGATAAGGCACGACAACGCAAGGTTAGGCAATGCACGGCAAGGCAAGGAAAGAGTATCGGAAGGAAAGGAAGGCAAGGCAAAGCCAGGCAAGGCAAGTGTAACAAAAGGCACGCCACGGCAAGGGGAAACAAGGCTAAGGCACGACAACGCAAGGCTAGGCAATGCACGACAATGCAAGGAAAGCTTAAAGCAAAGGAAGGCACGGTCCGGCGAGATAAGCCTAAGGCACGACAACGCAAGGCTAGGCAATGCAGGGAAGGCAAGGAGAGGGTAACGCAAGGCAAGGCACGGTGAGCTTAGGCAAGGCTAATGCACGAAAACGCAAGGCTTGGCAATGCACGACAATGCAAGGAAAGCTTAAAGCAAAGGAAGGCACGGATAGGCGAGATAAGGCTAAGGCACGACAACGCAGGGCTAGGCAATGCAGGGAAGGCAAGGAAAGAGTAAAGGAATGTAAGCAAGGCAAGGAAAAGCAAGGAAAGGCAAGGGTAACGGAAGGAACGGCACGGCAAGGGGAAACAAGTCTAAGGCATGACAACGCACGCTAGGCAATGCACGGCAAGGCAAGGAAAGGGTAACGCATGCGAAAGCACGGTCAGGCGAGGCAAGGCTAAGGCACGACAACGCAAGGCTAGGCAATGCACGACAATGCAAGGAAAGCTTAAAGTAAAGGAAGGCACGGTCAGGCGAGATAAGGCTACGGCACGACAACGCAAGGCTAGGCAATGCAGGGAAGGCAAGCAAAGAGTAACGGAAGGTAAGCAAGGCAAGGAAAAGCAAGGAAAGGCAAGGGTAACGTAAGGAACGGCACGGCAAGGGGAAACAAGTCTAAGGCACGACAACGCACGCTAGGCAATGCACGGCAAGGCAAGGAAAGGGTAACGCATGGGACAGCACGGTCAGGCGAGGCAAGGCTAAGGCATGACAACGCAAGGCTAGGCAATGCACGGAAAGCAAGCAAAGAGTAACGGAACGCAAGGAAGGCAAGGGAAAGCAAGGGAAGGCAAGCGTAACGGAAGGAACGGCACGGCAAGGGGTAACAAGGCTAAGGCACGACAACGCAGGGCTAGGCAATGCACGGCAAGGCAAGGAAAGCTTAAAGCAAAGGAAGGCACGGTCAGGCGAGATAAGGCTAAGGCACGACAACGCAAGGCTAGGCAATGGACGGAAGGCAAGCAAAGAGTAACGGAAGGTAAGGAAGGCAAGGCAAAGCCAGGCAAGGCAAGTGTAACAAAAGGCACGGCACGGCAAGGGGAAACAAGGCTAAGGCACGACAACGCACGGCTAGGCAATGAAGGGAAGGCAAGGAAAGGGTAACGCAAGGCAAGGCACGGTGAGGCTAGGCAAGGCTAATGCACGAAAACGCAAGGCTAGGCAATGCACGACAATGCAAGGAAAGCTTAAAGCAAAGGAAGGCACGGTCAGGCGAGATAAGGCTAAGGCACGACAACGCAAGGCTACGCAATGCCCGGAAAGCAAGCAAAGAGTAACGGAACGCAAGGAAGGCAAGGGAATGCAACGGAAGGCAAGGGTAACGGAAGGAATTGCACGCAAGGGGAAACAAGGCTAAGGCACGACAACGCACGCCTAGGCAATGCACGGCAAGGCAAGGAAAGAGTAACGCAAGGAAAGGCACGGTGAGGCTAGGGAAGGCTAATGCACGAAAACGCAAAGCTAGGCAATGCACGACAATTCAAGGAAAGCTTAAAGCAAAGGAAGGCACGGTCAGGCGAGATAAGGCTAAGGCACGACAACGCAAGGCTAGGCAATGCAGGGAAGGCAAGGAAAGAGTAACGGAAGGTAAGCAAGTCAAGGAAAAGCAAGGAAAGGCAAGGGTAACGTAAGGAACGGCACGGCAAGGGGAAATAAGTCTAAGGCACGACAACGCACGCTAGGCAATGCACTGCAAGGCAAGTAAAGGGTAACGCATGGGAAAGCACGTTCCGGCGAGGCAAGGCTAAGGCACGACAACGCAAGGCTAGGCAATGCACGGAAGGCAAGCAAAGAGTAACGGAAGGTAAGGAAGGCAAGGGAAAGCAAGGAAAGGCAAGTGTAACGGAAGGAACCGCACGGCAAGGGGAAACAAGGCTAAGGCAGGACAACGCACGCTAGGCAATGCACGGCAAGGCAAGGAAAGGGTAACGCATGGGAAAGCACGGTCAGGCGAGGCAAGGCTAAGGCATGACAACGCAAGGCTAGGCAATGCACGGAAAGCAAGCAAAGAGTAACGGAACGCAAGGAAGGCAAGGGAAAGCAAGGGAAGGCAAGCGTAACGGAAGGAACGGCACGGCAAGGGGTAACAAGGCTAAGGCACGACAACGCAGGGCTAGGCAATGCACGGCAAGGCAAGGAAAGCTTAAAGCAAAGGAAGGCACGGTCAGGCGAGATAAGGCTAAGGTACGAGAACGCAAGGCTAGGCAATGGACAGAAGGCAAGCAAAGAGTAACGGAAGGTAAGGAAGGCAAGGGAAAGCAAGGAAACGAAAGTGTAACGGAAGGAACCGCACGGCAAGGGGAAACAAGGCTAAGGCACGACAACGCACGCTAGGCAATGCACGGCAAGGCAAGGAAAGGGTAACGCATGGGAAAGCACGGTCAGGCGAGGCAAGGCTAAGGCATGACAACGCAAGGCTAGGCAATGCACGGAAAGCAAGCAAAGTGAAACGGAACGCAAGGAAGGCAACGGAAAGCAACGGAAGGCAAGGGTAAAGGAAGGAACGGCAGGGCAAGGGGTAACAAGGCTAAGGCACGACAACGCAAGGCTAGGCAATACACCGCAAGGCAAGGAAAGGGTAACGCAAGGGAAGGCACGGTCAGGTGAGGCAAGGCTAATGCACGACAACGCAAGGCTAGGCAGTGCACGGCAAGGCAAGGAAAGAGTAACGGAAGGAAAGGAAGGCAAGGCAAAGCCAGGCACTGCAAGTGTAACAAAAGGCACGGCAAGGCAAGGGGAAACAAGGCTAAGGCACGACAACGCACGGCTAGGCAATGCAAGGGAAGGCAAGGAAAGGGTAACGCAAGGCAAGGCACGGTGAGGCAAGGCAAGGCTAATGCACGACAACGCACGGCTAGGCAATGCACGGCAAGGTAAGGAAAGAGTAACGGAAGGCAAGGAAGGCAAGGCAAAGCATGGCAACGCAAGCAATGCTAAGGCAAGGTGAAACAAGGCTAAGGCACGAGAACGCACGGTTAGGCAATGCACGGCAAGGCAAGGAAGGGGTAACGCAAGGCAAGGCACTGATAGGCGAGGCAAGGCTAAGGCACGACAACGCACGGCTAGGCAATGCACGGCAAGGCAAAGAAAGGGTAACGCAAGGCAAGGCACGGTCAGGCGAGGCAAGGCTAAGGAATGACAACGCAGGGCTAGGCAATGCAGGGAAGGCAAGCAAAGAGTAAAGGAATGTAAGCAAGGCAAGGAAAAGCAAGGAAAGGCAAGGGTAACGGAAGGAACGGCACGGCAAGGGGAAACAAGTCTAAGGCATGACAACGCACGCTAGGCAATGCACGGCAAGGCAAGGAAAGGGTAACGCATGCGAAAGCACGGTCAGGCGAGGCAAGGCTAAGGCACGACAACGCAAGGCTAGGCAATGCACGACAATGCAAGGAAAGCTTAAAGTAAAGGAAGGCACGGTCAGGCGAGATAAGGCTAAGGCACGACAAAGCAAGGCTAGGCAATGCAGGGAAGGCAAGCAAAGTGTAACGGAAGGTAAGCAAGGCAAGGAAAAGCAAGGAAAGGCAAGGGTAACGTAAGGAACGGCACGGCAAGGGGAAACAAGTCTAAGGCACGACAACGCACGCTAGGCAATGCACGGCAAGGCAAGTAAAGGGTAACGCATGGGAAAGCACGTTCCGGCGAGGCAAGGCTAAGGCACGACAACGCAAGGCTAGGCAATGCACGGAAGGCAAGCAAAGAGTATCGGAAGGTAAGGAAGGCAAGGGAAAGCAAGGAAAGGCAAGTGTAACGGAAGGAACCGCACGGCAAGGGGAAACAAGGCTAAGGCACGACAAAGCACGCTAGGCAATGCACGGCAAGGCAAGGAAAGGGTAACGCATGGGAAAGCACGGTCAGGCGAGGCAAGGCTAAGGCATGACAACGCAAGGCTAGGCAATGCACGGAAAGCAAGCAAAGAGTAACGGAACGCAAGGAAGGCAAGGGAAAGCAAGGGAAGGCAAGCGTAACGGAAGGAACGGCACGGCAAGGGGTAACAAGGCTAAGGCACGACAACGCAGGGCTAGGCAATGCACGGCAAGGCAAGGAAAGCTTAAAGCAAAGGAAGGCACGGTCAGGCGAGATAAGGCTAAGGTACGAGAACGCAAGGCTAGGCAATGGACGGAAGGCAAGCAAAGAGTAACGGAAGGTAAGGAAGGCAAGGGAAAGCAAGGAAACGAAAGTGTAACGGAAGGAACCGCACGGCAAGGGGAAACAAGGCTAAGGCACGACAACGCACGCTAGGCAATGAACGGCAAGGCAAGGAAAGGGTAACGCATGGGAAAGCACGGTCAGGCGAGGCAAGGCTAAGGCATGACAACGCAAGGCTAGGCAATGCACGGAAAGCAAGCAAAGAGTAACGGAACGCAAGGAAGGCAAGGGAAAGCAGCGGAAGGCAAGGGTAACGGAAGGAACGGCAGGGCAAGGGGTAACAAGGCTAAGGCACGACAACGCAAGGCTAGGCAATACACCGGAAGGCAAGGAAAGGGTAACGCAAGGGAAGGCACGATCAGGTGAGGCAAGGCTAATGCACGACAACGCAAGGCTAGGCAGTGCACGGCAAGGCAAGGAAAGAGTAACGGAAGGAAAGGAAGGCAAGGCAAAGCCAGGCAAGGCAAGTGTAACAAAAGGCACGGCACGGCAAGGGGAAACAAGGCTAAGGCACGACAACGCACGGCTAGGCAATGCAAGGGAAGGCAAGGAAAGGGTAACGCAAGGCAAGGCACGGTGAGGCTAGGCAAGGCTAATGCACGAAAACGCAAGGCTAGGCAATGCACGACAATGCAAGGAAAGCTTAAAGCAAAGGAAGGCACGGTCAGGCGAGATAAGGCTAAGGCACGACAACGCAAGGCTAGGCAATGCAGGGAAGGCAAGCAAAGAGTAACGGAAGGTCAGCAAGGCAAGGAAAAGCAAGGAAAGGCAAGGGTAACGTAAGGAACGGCACGGCAAGGGGAAACAAGTCTAAGGCACGACAACGCACGCTAGGCAATGCACGGCAAGGCAAGTAAAGGGTAACGCATGGGAAAGCACGTTCCGGCGAGGTAAGGCTAAGGCACGACAACGCAAGGCTAGGCAATGCACGGAAGGCAAGCAAAGAGTAACGGAAGGTAAGGAAGGCAAGGGAAAGCAAGGAAAGGCAAGTGTAACGGAAGGAACCGCACGGCAAGGGGAAACAAGGCTAAGGCACGACAAAGCACGCTACGCAATGCACGGCAAGGCAGGGAAAGGGTAACGCATGGGACAGCACGGTCAGGCGAGGCAAGGCTAAGGCATGACAACGCAAGGCTAGGCAATGCACGGAAAGCCAGCAAAGAGTAACGGAACGCAAGGAAGGCAAGGGAAAGCAAGGGAAGGCAAGCGTAACGGAAGGAACGGCACGGCAAGGGGTAACAAGGCTAAGGTACGACAACGCAGGGCTAGGCAATGCACGGCAAGGCAAGGAAAGCTTAAAGGAAAGGAAGGCACGGTCAGTCGAGATAAGGCTAAGGCACGACAACGCAAGGCTAGGCAATGGACGGAAGGCAAGCAAAGAGTAACGGAAGGAAAGGAAGGCAAGGCAAAGCCAGGCAAGGCAAGTGTAACAAAAGGCACGGCACGGCAAGGGTAAACAAGGCTAAGGCACGACAACGCACGGCTAGGCAATGCAAGGGAAGGCAAGGAAAGGGTAACGCAAGGCAAGGCACGGTGAGCTTAGGCAAGGCTAATGCAGGAAAACGCAAGCCTTGGCAATGCACGACAATGCAAGGAAAGCTTAAAGCAAAGGAAGGCACGGTCAGGCGAGATAAGGCTAAGGCACGACAACGCAAGGCTAGGCATTGCAGGGAAGGCAAGCAAAGAGTAACGGAAGGTAAGCAAGGCAAGGAAAAGCAAGGAAAGGCAAGTGTAACGGAAGGAACCGCACGGCAAGGGGAAACAAGGCTATGGCACGACAACGCACGCTAGGCAATGCACGGCAAGGCAAGGAAAGGGTAACGCAAGGACAGCACGGTCAGGCGAGGCAAGGCTAAGGCATGACAACGCAAGGCTAGGCAATGCACGGAAAGCAAGCAAAGAGTAACGGAACGCAAGGAAGGCAAGGGAAAGCAAGGGAAGGCAAGCGTAACGGAAGGAACGGCACGGCAAGGGGTAACAAGGCTAAGGCACGACAACGCAGGGCTAGGCAATGTACGGCAAGGCAAGGAAAGGGTAACGCATGGGAAAGCACGGTCAGGCGAGGCAAGGCTAAGGCACGACAACGCAAGGCTAGGCAATGCACGGAAGGCAAGCAAAGAGTAACGGAAGATAAGGAAGGCAAGGGAAAGCAAGGAAAGGCAAGTGCAACGGAAGGAACGGCACGGCAAGGGAAAAAAAGGCTAAGGCACGACAACGCACGCTAGGCAATGCACGGCAGGGCAAGAAAAGGGTAACGCATGGGAAAGCACAGTAAGGCGAGGCAAGGCTAAGGCATGACAACGCAAGGCTACGCAATGCACGGAAAGCAAGCAAAGAATAATGGAACGCAAGGAAGGCAAGGGAATGCAACGGAAGGCAAGGGTAACGGAAGGAATTGCACGCAAGGGGTAACAAGGCTAAGGCACGACAACGCAGGGCTAGGCAATGCACGGCAAGGCAAGGAAAGGGTAACGCAAGGGAAGGCACGGTCAGGTGAGGCAAGGATAAGGCACGACAACACAAGGCTAGGCAATGCCCGGAAGGCAAGCAAAGAGTAACGGAAGGTAAGGAAGGCAAGGGAAAGCCAGGCAAGGCAAGTGTAACAAAAGCCACGGCACCGCAAGGGGAAACAAGGCTAAGGCACGACAACGCACGGCTAGGCAATGCACGGCAAGGCAAGGAAAGAGTAACGCAAGGAAAGGCACGGTGAGGCTAGGGAAGGCTAATGCACGAAAACGCAATGCTAGGCAATGCACGACAATGCAAGGAAAGCTGAAAGCAAAGGAAGGCACGGTCAGGCGAGATAAGGCTAAGGCACGACAACGCAAGGCTAGGCAATGCAGGGAAGGCAAGGAAAGAGTAACGGAAGGTAAGCAAGTCAAGGAAAAGCAAGGAAAGGCAAGGGTAACGTAAGGAACGGCACGGCAAGGGGAAACAAGTCTAAGGCACGACAACGCACGCTAGGCAATGCACTGCAAGGCAAGTAAAGGGTAACGCGTGGGAAAGCACGTTCCGGCGAGGCAAGGCTAAGGCACGACAACGCAAGGCTAGGCAATGCAAGGAAAGCAAGCAAAGAGTAACGGAACGCAAGGAAGGCAAGGGAAAGCAAGGGAAGGCAAGGGTAACGGAAGGAACGGCAGGGCAAGGGGTAACAAGGCTAAGGCACGACAACGCAGGGCTAGGCAATGCACCGCAATGCAAGGAAAGGGTAACGCAAGGGAAGGCACGGTCAGGTGAGGCAAGGCTAATGCACGACAACGCAAGGCTAGGCAGTGCACGGCAAGGCAAAGAAAGAGTAACGGAAGGAAAGGAAGGCAAGGTAAAGCCAGGCAAGGCAAGTATAACAAAAGACACGGCACGGCAAGGATAAACAAGGCTAAGGCACGACAACGCACGGCTAGGCAATGCACGGCAAGGCAAGGAACGGTACGCAAGGCAAGGCACGGTCAGGCGAGGTAAGGCTAAGGCATGACAACGCAAAGCTAGGCAATGAACGGAAGGGAAGCAAAGACTAACGGAAGGCTTCGAAGGCAAGGGAAAGCAAGGCAAGGCAAGGGTAACGGAAGGAACGGCACGGCAAGGGGAAACAAGGCTAAGGCACGACAACGCACGCTAGGCAATGCACGGCAAGGCAAAGAAAGGGTAACGCATGGGAAAGCACGGTCAGGCGAGGCAAGGCTAAGGCATGACAACGCAAGGCTAGGCAATGCACGGAAAGCAAGCTAAGAGTAACGGAACGCAAGGAAGGCAAGGGAAAGCAAAGGAAGGCAAGGGTAACGGAAGGAATTGCACGGCAAGGGGTAACAAGGCTAAGGCACGACAACGCAGGGCTAGGCAATGCACGGCAAGGCAAGGAAAGGGTAACGCAAGGGAAGGCACGGTCAGGTGAGGCAAGGATAAGGCACGACAACGCAAGGTTAAGCAATGCACGGCAAGGCAAGGAAAGAGTAACGGAAGGAAAGGAAGGCAAGGCAAAGCCAGGCAAGGCAAGTGTAACAAAAGGCACGCCAGGGCAAGGGGAAACAAGGCTAAGGCACGACAACGCAAGGCTAGGAAATGCACGACAATGCAAGGAAAGCTTAAAGCAAAGGAAAGCACGGTCCGGCGAGATAAGCCTAAGGCACGACAACGCAAGGCTAGGCAATGCAGGGAAGACAAGCAAAGAGTAACGGAAGGTAAGGAAGGCAAGTGAAAGCAAGGAAAGGCAAGTGTAACGGAAGGAACGGCACGGCAAGGGGAAACAAGGCTAAGGCACGACAACGCACGCTAGGCAATGCACGGCAAGGCAAGGAAAGGGTAACGCATGGGAAAGCACGGTCAGGCGGGGAAAGGCTAAGGCATGAGAACGCAAGGCTAGGCAATGTACGGAAAGCAAGCAAAGAGTAACGGAACGCAAGGAAGGCAAGGGAAAGCAAGGGAAGGCAAGGGTAAAGGAAGGAACGGCAGGGCAAGGGGAAAAAAGGCTAAGGCACGACAACGCAGGGCTAGGCAATACACCGCAAGGCAAGGAAAGGGTAACGCAAGGGAAGGCACGGTCAGGTGAGGCAAGGCTAATGCACGACAACGCAAGGCTAGGCAGTGCACGGCAAGGCAAGGAAAGAGTAACGGAAGGAAAGGAAGGCAAGGCAAAGCCAGGCAAGGCAAGTGTAACAAAAGGCACGGCACGGCAAGGGGAAACAAGGCTAAGGCACGACAACGCACGGCTAGGCAATGCAAGGGAAGGCAAGGAAAGGGTAACGCAAGGCAAGGCACGGTGAGGCTAGGCAAGGCTAATGCACGAAAACGCAAGGCTAGGCAATGCACGACAATGCAAGGAAAGCTTAAAGCAAAGGAAGGCACGGTCAGGCGAGATAAGGCTAAGGCACGACAACGCAAGGCTAGGCAATGCAGGGAAGGCAAGCAAAGAGTAAAGGAATGTAAGCAAGGCAAGGAAAAGCAAGGAAAGGCAAGGGTAACGGAAGGAACGGCACGGCAAGGGGAAACAAGTCTAAGGCATGACAACGCACGCTAGGCAATGCACGGCAAGGCAAGGAAAGGGTGACGCATGCGAAAGCACCGTCAGGCGAGGCAAGGCTAAGGCACGACAACGCAAGGCTAGGCAATGCACGACAATGCAAGGAAAGCTTAAAGTAAAGGAAGGCACGGTCAGGCGAGATAAGGCTAAGGCACGACAACGCACGCTAGGCAATGCACGGCAAGGCAAGTAAAGGGTAACGCATGGGAAAGCACGTTCCGGCGAGGCAAGGCTAAGGCACGACAACGCAAGGCTAGGCAATGCACGGAAGGCAAGCAAAGAGTAACGGAAGGTAAGGAAGGCAAGGGAAAGCAAGGAAAGGCAAGTGTAACGGAAGGAACCGCACGGCAAGGGGAAACAAGGCTAAGGCACGACAAAGCACGCTAGGCAATGCACGGCAAGGCAAGGAAAGGGTAACGCATGGGACAGCACGGTCAGGCGAGGCAAGGCTAAGGCATGACAACGCAAGGCTAGGCAATGCACGGAAAGCCAGCAAAGAGTAACGGAACGCAAGGAAGGCAAGGGAAAGCAAGAGAAGGCAAGCGTAACGGAAGGAACGGCACGGCAAGGGGTAACAAGGCTAAGGCACGACAACGCAGGGCTAGGCAATGCACGGCAAGGCAAGGAAAGCTTAAAGCAAAGGAAGGCACGGTCAGTCGAGATAAGGCTAAGGCACGACAACGCAAGGCTAGGCAATGGACGGAAGGCAAGCAAAGAGTAACGGAAGGAAAGGAAGGCAAGGCAAAGCCAGGCAAGGCAAGTGTAACAAAAGGCACGGCACGGCAAGGGGAAACAAGGCTAAGGCACGACAACGCACGGCTAGGCAATGCAAGGGAAGGCAAGGAAAGGGTAACGCAAGGCAAGGCACGGTGAGCTTAGGCAAGGCTAATGCAGGAAAACGCAAGGCTTGGCAATGCACGACAATGCAAGGAAAGCTTAAAGCAAAGGAAGGCACGGTCAGGCGAGATAAGGCTAAGGCACGACAACGCAAGGCTAGGCATTGCAGGGAAGGCAAGCAAAGAGTAACGGAAGGTAAGCAAGGCAAGGAAAAGCAAGGAAAGGCAAGTGTAACGGAAGGAACCGCACGGCAAGGGGAAACAAGGCTATGGCACGACAACGCACGCTAGGCAATGCACGGCAAGGCAAGGAAAGTGTAACGCATGGGACAGCACGGTCAGGCGAGGCAAGGCTAAGGCATGACAACGCAAGGCTAGGCAATGCACGGAAAGCAAGCAAAGAGTAACGGAACGCAAGGAAGGCAAGGGAAAGCAAGGGAAGGCAAGCGTAACGGAAGGAACGGCACGGCAAGGGGTAACAAGGCTAAGGCACGACAACGCAGGGCTAGGCAATGTACGGCAAGGGGAACAAGGCTAAGGCAAAGGGCTAGGCAAACGCAAGGCTTAAAGGCAAAGGGTAAATGGGAAAGCACGGTCAGGCGAGGCAAGGCTAAGGCACGACAACGCAAGGCTAGGCAATGCACGGAAGGCAAGCAAAGAGTAACGGAAGATAAGGAAGGCAAGGGAAAGCAAGGAAAGGCAAGTGCAACGGAAGGAACGGCACGGCAAGGGAAAACAAGGCTAAGGCCCGACAACGCACGCTAGGCAATGCACGGCAGGGCAAGAAAAGGGTAACGCATGGGAAAGCACAGTAAGGCGAGGCAAGGCTAAGGCATGTCAACGCAAGGCTACGCAATGCACGGAAAGCAAGCAAAGAGTAATGGAACGCAAGGAAGGCAAGGGAATGCAACGGAAGGCAAGTGTAACGGAAGGAACCGCACGGCAAGGGGAAACAAGGCTAAGGCAGGACAACGCACGCTAGGCAATGCACGGCAAGGCAAGGAAAGGGTAACGCATGGGAAAGCACGGTCAGGCGAGGCAAGGCTAAGGCATGACAACGGAAGGCTAGGCAATGCACGGAAAGCAAGCAAAGTGTAACGGAACGCAAGGAAGGCAAGGGAAAGCAAGGGAAGGCAAGCGTAACGGAAGGAACGGCACGGCAAGGGGTAACAAGGCTAAGGCACGACAACGCAGGGCTAGGCAATGCACGGCAAGGCAAGGAAAGCTTAAAGCAAAGGAAGGCACGGTCAGGCGAGATAAGGCTAAGGTACGAGAACGCAAGGCTAGGCAATGGACAGAAGGCAAGCAAAGAGTAACGGAAGGTAAGGAAGACAAGGGAAAGCAAGGAAACGAAAGTGTAACGGAAGGAACCGCACGGCAAGGGGAAACAAGGCTAAGGCACGACAACGCACGCTAGGCAATGCACGGCAAGGCAAGGAAAGGGTAACGCATGGGAAAGCACGGTCAGGCGAGGCAAGGCTAAGGCATGACAACGCAAGGCTAGGCAATGCACGGAAAGCAAGCAAAGTGAAACGGAACGCAAGGAAGGCAACGGAAAGCAACGGAAGGCAAGGGTAAAGGAAGGAACGGCAGGGCAAGGGGTAACAAGGCTAAGGCACGACAACGCAAGGCTAGGCAATACACCGCAAGGCAAGGAAAGGGTAACGCAAGGGAAGGCACGGTCAGGTGAGGCAAGGCTAATGCACGACAACGCAAGGCTAGGCAGTGCACGGCAAGGCAAGGAAAGAGTAACGGAAGGAAAGGAAGGCAAGGCAAAGCCAGGCACTGCAAGTGTAACAAAAGGCACGGCAAGGCAAGGGGAAACAAGGCTAAGGCACGACAACGCACGGCTAGGCAATGCAAGGGAAGGCAAGGAAAGGGTAACGCAAGGCAAGGCACGGTGAGGCAAGGCAAGGCTAATGCACGACAACGCACGGCTAGGCAATGCACGGCAAGGTAAGGAAAGAGTAACGGAAGGCAAGGAAGGCAAGGCAAAGCATGGCAACGCAAGCAATGCTAAGGCAAGGTGAAACAAGGCTAAGGCACGAGAACGCACGGTTAGGCAATGCACGGCAAGGCAAGGAAGGGGTAACGCAAGGCAAGGCACTGATAGGCGAGGCAAGGCTAAGGCACGACAACGCACGGCTAGGCAATGCACGGCAAGGCAAAGAAAGGGTAACGCAAGGCAAGGCACGGTCAGGCGAGGCAAGGCTAAGGAATGACAACGCAGGGCTAGGCAATGCAGGGAAGGCAAGCAAAGAGTAAAGGAATGTAAGCAAGGCAAGGAAAAGCAAGGAAAGGCAAGGGTAACGGAAGGAACGGCACGGCAAGGGGAAACAAGTCTAAGGCATGACAACGCACGCTAGGCAATGCACGGCAAGGCAAGGAAAGGGTAACGCATGCGAAAGCACGGTCAGGCGAGGCAAGGCTAAGGCACGACAACGCAAGGCTAGGCAATGCACGGAAGGCAAGCAAAGAGTAACGGAAGGTAAGGAAGGCAAGGGAAAGCAAGGAAAGGCAAGTGTAACGGAAGGAACCGCACGGCAAGGGGAAACAAGGCTAAGGCACGACAAAGCACGCTAGGCAATGCACGGCAAGGCAAGGAAAGGGTAACGCATGGGAAAGCACGGTCAGGCGAGGCAAGGCTAAGGCATGACAACGCAAGTCTAGGCAATGCACGGAAAGCAAGCAAAGAGTAACGGAACGCAAGGAAGGCAAGGGAAAGCAAGGGAAGGCAAGCGTAACGGAAGGAACGGCACGGCAAGGGGTAACAAGGCTAAGGCACGACAACGCAGGGCTAGGCAATGCACGGCAAGGCAAGGAAAGCTTAAAGCAAAGGAAGGCACGGTCAGGCGAGATAAGGCTAAGGTACGAGAACGCAAGGCTAGGCAATGGACGGAAGGCAAGCAAAGAGTAACGGAAGGTAAGGAAGGCAAGGGAAAGCAAGGAAACGAAAGTGTAACGGAAGGAACCGCACGGCAAGGGGAAACAAGGCTAAGGCACGACAACGCACGCTAGGCAATGAACGGCAAGGCAAGGAAAGGGTAACGCATGGGAAAGCACGGTCAGGCGAGGCAAGGCTAAGGCATGACAACGCAAGGCTAGGCAATGCACGGAAAGCAAGCAAAGAGTAACGGAACGCAAGGAAGGCAAGGGAAAGCAGCGGAAGGCAAGGGTAACGGAAGGAACGGCAGGGCAAGGGGTAACAAGGCTAAGGCACGACAACGCAAGGCTAGGCAATACACCGGAAGGCAAGGAAAGGGTAACGCAAGGGAAGGCACGATCAGGTGAGGCAAGGCTAATGCACGACAACGCAAGGCTAGGCAGTGCACGGCAAGGCAAGGAAAGAGTAACGGAAGGAAAGGAAGGCAAGGCAAAGCCAGGCAAGGCAAGTGTAACAAAAGGCACGGCACGGCAAGGGGAAACAAGGCTAAGGCACGACAACGCACGGCTAGGCAATGCAAGGGAAGGCAAGGAAAGGGTAACGCAAGGCAAGGCACGGTGAGGCTAGGCAAGGCTAATGCACGAAAACGCAAGGCTAGGCAATGCACGACAATGCAAGGAAAGCTTAAAGCAAAGGAAGGCACGGTCAGGCGAGATAAGGCTAAGGCACGACAACGCAAGGCTAGGCAATGCAGGGAAGGCAAGCAAAGAGTAACGGAAGGTCAGCAAGGCAAGGAAAAGCAAGGAAAGGCAAGGGTAACGTAAGGAACGGCACGGCAAGGGGAAACAAGTCTAAGGCACGACAACGCACGCTAGGCAATGCACGGCAAGGCAAGTAAAGGGTAACGCAAGGGAAGGCACGGTCAGGTGAGGCAAGGCTAATGCACGACAACGCAAGGCTAGGCAGTGCACGGCAAGGCAAGGAAAGAGTAACGGAAGGAAAGGAAGGCAAGGCAAAGCCAGGCAAGGCAAGTGTAACAAAAGGCACG
This sequence comes from Macrotis lagotis, assembly GCF_037893015.1. Lineage (NCBI taxonomy): Eukaryota > Metazoa > Chordata > Mammalia > Peramelemorphia > Peramelidae > Macrotis > Macrotis lagotis. Next base: position 531,130 of record NW_027421920.1, read on the forward strand.
GCACGGCAAGGGGAAACAAGGCTAAGGCACGACAACGCACGGCTAGGCAATGCAAGGGAAGGCAAGGAAAGGGTAACGCAAGGCAAGGCACGGTGAGGCTAGGCAAGGCTAATGCACGAAAACGCAAGGCTAGGCAATGCACGACAATGCAAGGAAAGCTTAAAGCAAAGGAAGGCACGGTCAGGCGAGATAAGGCTAAGGCACGACAACGCAAGGCTAGGCAATGCAGGGAAGGCAAGCAAAGAGTAAAGGAATGTAAGCAAGGCAAGGAAAAGCAAGGAAAGGCAAGGGTAACGGAAGGAACGGCACGGCAAGGGGAAACAAGTCTAAGGCATGACAACGCACGCTAGGCAATGCACGGCAAGGCAAGGAAAGGGTAACGCATGCGAAAGCACCGTCAGGCGAGGCAAGGCTAAGGCACGACAACGCAAGGCTAGGCAATGCACGACAATGCAAGGAAAGCTTAAAGTAAAGGAAGGCACGGTCAGGCGAGATAAGGCTAAGGCACGACAACGCACGCTAGGCAATGCACGGCAAGGCAAGTAAAGGGTAACGCATGGGAAAGCACGTTCCGGCGAGGCAAGGCTAAGGCACGACAACGCAAGGCTAGGCAATGCACGGAAGGCAAGCAAAGAGTAACGGAAGGTAAGGAAGGCAAGGGAAAGCAAGGAAAGGCAAGTGTAACGGAAGGAACCGCACGGCAAGGGGAAACAAGGCTAAGGCACGACAAAGCACGCTAGGCAATGCACGGCAAGGCAAGGAAAGGGTAACGCATGGGACAGCACGGTCAGGCGAGGCAAGGCTAAGGCATGACAACGCAAGGCTAGGCAATGCACGGAAAGCCAGCAAAGAGTAACGGAACGCAAGGAAGGCAAGGGAAAGCAAGAGAAGGCAAGCGTAACGGAAGGAACGGCACGGCAAGGGGTAACAAGGCTAAGGCACGACAACGCAGGGCTAGGCAATGCACGGCAAGGCAAGGAAAGCTTAAAGCAAAGGAAGGCACGGTCAGTCGAGATAAGGCTAAGGCACGACAACGCAAGGCTAGGCAATGGACGGAAGGCAAGCAAAGAGTAACGGAAGGAAAGGAAGGCAAGGCAAAGCCAGGCAAGGCAAGTGTAACAAAAGGCACGGCACGGCAAGGGGAAACAAGGCTAAGGCACGACAACGCACGGCTAGGCAATGCAAGGGAAGGCAAGGAAAGGGTAACGCAAGGCAAGGCACGGTGAGCTTAGGCAAGGCTAATGCAGGAAAACGCAAGGCTTGGCAATGCACGACAATGCAAGGAAAGCTTAAAGCAAAGGAAGGCACGGTCAGGCGAGATAAGGCTAAGGCACGACAACGCAAGGCTAGGCATTGCAGGGAAGGCAAGCAAAGAGTAACGGAAGGTAAGCAAGGCAAGGAAAAGCAAGGAAAGGCAAGTGTAACGGAAGGAACCGCACGGCAAGGGGAAACAAGGCTATGGCACGACAACGCACGCTAGGCAATGCACGGCAAGGCAAGGAAAGTGTAACGCATGGGACAGCACGGTCAGGCGAGGCAAGGCTAAGGCATGACAACGCAAGGCTAGGCAATGCACGGAAAGCAAGCAAAGAGTAACGGAACGCAAGGAAGGCAAGGGAAAGCAAGGGAAGGCAAGCGTAACGGAAGGAACGGCACGGCAAGGGGTAACAAGGCTAAGGCACGACAACGCAGGGCTAGGCAATGTACGGCAAGGCAAGGAAAGGGTAACGCATGGGAAAGCACGGTCAGGCGAGGCAAGGCTAAGGCACGACAACGCAAGGCTAGGCAATGCACGGAAGGCAAGCAAAGAGTAACGGAAGATAAGGAAGGCAAGGGAAAGCAAGGAAAGGCAAGTGCAACGGAAGGAACGGCACGGCAAGGGAAAACAAGGCTAAGGCACGACAACGCACGCTAGGCAATGCACGGCAGGGCAAGAAAAGGGTAACGCATGGGAAAGCACAGTAAGGCGAGGCAAGGCTAAGGCATGTCAACGCAAGGCTACGCAATGCACGGAAAGCAAGCAAAGAGTAATGGAACGCAAGGAAGGCAAGGGAATGCAACGGAAGGCAAGGGTAACGGAAGGAATTGCACGCAAGGGGTAACAAGGCTAAGGCACGACAACGCAGGGCTAGGCAATGCACGGCAAGGCAAGGAAAGGGTAACGCAAGGGAAGGCACGGTCAGGTGAGGCAAGGATAAGGCACGACAACACAAGGCTAGGCAATGCCCGGAAGGCAAGCAAAGAGTAACGGAAGGTAAGGAAGGCAAGGGAAAGCCAGGCAAGGCAAGTGTAACAAAAGCCACGGCACCGCAAGGGGAAACAAGGCTAAGGCACGACAACGCACGGCTAGGCAATGCACGGCAAGGCAAGGAAAGAGTAACGCAAGGAAAGGCACGGTGAGGCTAGGGAAGGCTAATGCACGAAAACGCAATGCTAGGCAATGCACGACAATGCAAGGAAAGCTGAAAGCAAAGGAAGGCACGGTCAGGCGATATAAGGCTAATGCACGACAACGCAAGGCTAGGCAATGCGGGGAAGGCAAGGAAAGAGTAACGGAAGGTAAGCAAGTCAAGGAAAAGCAAGGAAAGGCAAGGGTAACGTAAGGAACGGCACGGCAAGGGGAAACAAGTCTAAGGCACGACAACGCACGCTAGGCAATGCACTGCAAGGCAAGTAAAGGGTAACGCGTGGGAAAGCACGTTCTGGCGAGGCAAGGCTAAGGCACGACCACGCAAGGCTAGGCAATGCAAGGAAAGCAAGCAAAGAGTAACGGAACGCAAGGAAGGCAAGGGAAAGCAAGGGAAGGCAAGGGTAACGGAAGGAACGGCAGGGCAAGGGGTAACAAGGCTAAGGCACGACAACGCAGGGCTAGGCAATGCACCGCAATGCAACTAAAGGGTAACGCAAGGGAAGGCACGGTCAGGTGAGGCAAGGCTAATGCACGACAACGCAAGGCTAGGCAGTGCACGGCAAGGCAAAGAAAGAGTAACGGAAGGAAAGGAAGGCAAGGCAAAGCCAGGCAAGGCAAGTATAACAAAAGACACGGCACGGCAAGGATAAACAAGGCTAAGGCACGACAACGCACGGCTAGGCAATGCACGGCAAGGCAAGGAACGGTACGCAAGGCAAGGCACGGTCAGGCGAGGTAAGGCTAAGGCATGACAACGCAAAGCTAGGCAATGAACGGAAGGGAAGCAAAGACTAACGGAAGGCTTCGAAGGCAAGGGAAAGCAAGGCAAGGCAAGGGTAACGGAAGGAACGGCACGGCAAGGGGAAACAAGGCTAAGGCACGACAACGCACGCTAGGCAATGCACGGCAAGGCAAAGAAAGGGTAACGCATGGGAAAGCACGGTCAGGCGAGGCAAGGCTAAGGCATGACAACGCAAGGCTAGGCAATGCACGGAAAGCAAGCTAAGAGTAACGGAACGCAAGGAAGGCAAGGGAAAGCAAAGGAAGGCAAGGGTAACGGAAGGAATTGCACGGCAAGGGGTAACAAGGCTAAGGCACGACAACGCAGGGCTAGGCAATGCACGGCAAGGCAAGGAAAGGGTAACGCAAGGGAAGGCACGGTCAGGTGAGGCAAGGATAAGGCACGACAACGCAAGGTTAGGCAATGCACGGCAAGGCAAGGAAAGAGTAACGGAAGGAAAGGAAGGCAAGGCAAAGCCAGGCAAGGCAAGTGTAACAAAAGGCACGCCAGGGCAAGGGGAAACAAGGCTAAGGCACGACAACGCAAGGCTAGGAAATGCACGACAATGCAAGGAAAGCTTAAAGCAAAGGAAAGCACGGTCCGGCGAGATAAGCCTAAGGCACGACAACGCAAGGCTAGGCAATGCAGGGAAGGCAAGCAAAGAGTAACGGAAGGTAAGGAAGGCAAGTGAAAGCAAGGAAAGGCAAGTGTAACGGAAGGAACGGCATGGCAAGGGGAAACAAGGCTAAGGCACGACAACGCACGCTAGGCAATGCACGGCAAGGCAAGGAAAGGGTAACGCATGGGAAAGCACGGTCAGGCGGGGAAAGGCTAAGGCATGAGAACGCAAGGCTAGGCAATGTACGGAAAGCAAGCAAAGAGTAACGGAACGCAAGGAAGGCAAGGGAAAGCAAGGGAAGGCAAGGGTAAAGGAAGGAACGGCAGGGCAAGGGGAAACAAGGCTAAGGCACGACAACGCAGGGCTAGGCAATACACCGCAAGGCAAGGAAAGGGTAACGCAAGGGAAGGCACGGTCAGGTGAGGCAAGGCTAATGCACGACAACGCAAGGCTAGGCAGTGCACGGCAAGGCAAGGAAAGAGTAACGGAAGGAAAGGAAGGCAAGGCAAAGCCAGGCAAGGCAAGTGTAACAAAAGGCACGGCACGGCAAGGGGAAACAAGGCTAAGGCACGACAACGCACGGCTAGGCAATGCAAGGGAAGGCAAGGAAAGGGTAACGCAAGGCAAGGCACGGTGAGGCTAGGCAAGGCTAATGCACGAAAACGCAAGGCTAGGCAATGCACGACAATGCAAGGAAAGCTTAAAGCAAAGGAAGGCACGGTCAGGCGAGATAAGGCTAAGGCACGACAACGCAAGGCTAGGCAAAGCAGGGAAGGCAAGCAAAGAGTAAAGGAATGTAAGCAAGGCAAGGAAAAGCAAGGAAAGGCAAGGGTAACGGAAGGAACGGCACGGCAAGGGGAAACAAGTCTAAGGCATGACAACGCACGCTAGGCAATGCACGGCAAGGCAAGGAAAGGGTAACGCATGCGAAAGCACGGTCAGGCGAGGCAAGGCTAAGGCACGACAACGCAAGGCTAGGCAATGCACGACAATGCAAGGAAAGCTTAAAGTAAAGGAAGGCACGGTCAGGCGAGATAAGGCTAAGGCACGACAACGCAAGGCTAGGCAATGCAGGGAAGGCAAGCAAAGAGTAACGGAAGGTAAGCAAGGCAAGGAAAAGCAAGGAAAGGCAAGGGTAACGTAAGGAACGGCACGGCAAGGGGAAACAAGTCTAAGGCACGACAACGCACGCTAGGCAATGCACGGCAAGGCAAGTAAAGGGTAACGCATGGGAAAGCACGTTCCGGCGAGGCAAGGCTAAGGCACGACAACGCAAGGCTAGGCAATGCACGGAAGGCAAGCAAAGAGAAACGGAAGGTAAGGAAGGCAAGGGAAAGCAAGGAAAGGCAAGTGTAACGGAAGGAACCGCACGGCAAGGGGAAACAAGGCTAAGGCACGACAAAGCACGCTAGGCAATGCACGGCAAGGCAAGGAAAGGGTAACGCATGGGACAGCACGGTCAGGCGAGGCAAGGCTAAGGCATGACAACGCAAGGCTAGGCAATGCACGGAAAGCAAGCAAAGAGTAACGGAACGCAAGGAAGGCAAGGGAAAGCAAGGGAAGGCAAGCGTAACGGAAGGAACGGCACGGCAAGGGGTAACAAGGCTAAGGCACGACAACGCAGGGCTAGGCAATGCACGGCAAGGCAAGGAAAGCTTAAAGCAAAGGAAGGCACGGTCAGGCGAGATAAGGCTAAGGCACGACAACGCAAGGCTAGGCAATGCAGGGAAGGCAAGCAAAGAGTAACGGAAGGTAAGGAAGGCAAGTGAAAGCAAGGAAAGGCAAGTGTAACGGAAGGAACGGCATGGCAAGGGGAAACAAGGCTAAGGCACGACAACGCACGCTAGGCAATGCACGGCAAGGCAAGGAAAGGGTAACGCATGGGAAAGCACGGTCAGGCGGGGAAAGGCTAAGGCATGAGAACGCAAGGCTAGGCAATGTACGGAAAGCAAGCAAAGAGTAACGGAACGCAAGGAAGGCAAGGGAAAGCAAGGGAAGGCAAGGGTAAAGGAAGGAACGGCAGGGCAAGGGGAAACAAGGCTAAGGCACGACAACGCAGGGCTAGGCAATACACCGCAAGGCAAGGAAAGGGTAACGCAAGGGAAGGCACGGTCAGGTGAGGCAAGGCTAATGCACGACAACGCAAGGCTATGCAGTGCACGGCAAGGCAAGGAAAGAGTAACGGAAGGAAAGGAAGGCAAGGCAAAGCCAGGCAAGGCAAGTGTAACAAAAGGCACGGCACGACAAGGGGAAACAAGGCTAAGGCACGACAACGCACGGCTAGGCAATGCAAGGGAAGGCAAGGAAAGGGTAACGCAAGGCAAGGCACGGTGAGGCTAGGCAAGGCTAATGCACGAAAACGCAAGGCTAGGCAATGCACGACAATGCAAGGAAAGCTTAAAGCAAAGGAAGGCACGGTCAGGCGAGATAAGGCTAAGGCACGACAACGCAAGGCTAGGCAATGCAGGGAAGGCAAGCAAAGAGTAAAGGAATGTAAGCAAGGCAAGGAAAAGCAAGGAAAGGCAAGGGTAACGGAAGGAACGGCACGGCAAGGGGAAACAAGTCTAAGGCATGACAACGCACGCTAGGCAATGCACGGCAAGGCAAGGAAAGGGTAACGCATGCGAAAGCACGGTCAGGCGAGGCAAGGCTAAGGCACGACAACGCAAGGCTAGGCAATGCACGACAATGCAAGGAAAGCTTAAAGTAAAGGAAGGCACGGTCAGGCGAGATAAGGCTAAGGCACGACAACGCAAGGCTAGGCAATGCAGGGAAGGCAAGGAAAGAGTAACGGAAGGTAAGCAAGTCAAGGAAAAGCAAGGAAAGGCAAGGGTAACGTAAGGAACGGCACGGCAAGGGGAAACAAGTCTAAGGCACGACAACGCACGCTAGGCAATGCACTGCAAGGCAAGTAAAGGGTAACGCGTGGGAAAGCACGTTCCGGCGAGGCAAGGCTAAGGCACGACAACGCAAGGCTAGGCAATGCACGGAAGGCAAGCAAAGAGTAACGGAAGGTAAGGAAGGCAAGGGAAAGCAAGGAAAGGCAAGGGTAACGGAAGGAACGGCACGGCAAGGGGAAACAAGGCTAAGGCACGACAACGCACGCTAGGCAATGCACGGCAAGGCAAAGAAAGGGTAACGCATGGCAAAGCACGGTCAGGCGAGGCAAGGCTAAGGCATGACAACGCAAGGCTAGGCAATGCACGGAAAGCAAGCTAAGAGTAACGGAACGCAAGGAAGGCAAGGGAAAGCAAAGGAAGGCAAGGGTAACGGAAGGAATTGCACGGCAAGGGGTAACAAGGCTAAGGCACGACAACGCAGGGCTAGGCAATGCACGGCAAGGCAAGGAAAGGGTAACGCAAGGGAAGGCACGGTCAGGTGAGGCAAGGATAAGGCACGACAACGCAAGGTTAGGCAATGCACGGCAAGGCAAGGAAAGAGTAACGGAAGGAAAGGAAGGCAAGGCAAAGCCAGGCAAGGCAAGTGTAACAAAAGGCACGCCAGGGCAAGGGGAAACAAGGCTAAGGCACGACAACGCAAGGCTAGGAAATGCACGACAATGCAAGGAAAGCTTAAAGCAAAGGAAAGCACGGTCCGGCGAGATAAGCCTAAGGAACGACAACGCAAGGCTAGGCAATGCAGGGAAGGCAAGCAAAGAGTAACGGAAGGTAAGGAAGGCAAGTGAAAGCAAGGAAAGGCAAGTGTAACGGAAGGAACGGCATGGCAAGGGGAAACAAGGCTAAGGCACGACAACGCACGCTAGGCAATGCACGGCAAGGCAAGGAAAGGGTAACGCATGGGAAAGCACGGTCAGGCGGGAAAAGGCTAAGGCATGAGAACGCAAGGCTAGGCAATGTACGGAAAGCAAGCAAAGAGTAACGGAACGCAAGGAAGGCAAGGGAAAGCAAGGGAAGGCAAGGGTAAAGGAAGGAACGGCAGGGCAAGGGGAAACAAGGCTAAGGCACGACAACGCAGGGCTAGGCAATACACCGCAAGGCAAGGAAAGGGTAACGCAAGGGAAGGCACGGTCAGGTGAGGCAAGGCTAATGCACGACAACGCAAGGCTAGGCAGTGCACGGCAAGGCAAGGAAAGAGTAACGGAAGGAAAGGAAGGCAAGGCAAAGCCAGGCAAGGCAAGTGTAACAAAAGGCACGGCACGGCAAGGGGAAACAAGGCTAAGGCACGACAACGCACGGCTAGGCAATGCAAGGGAAGGCAAGGAAAGGGTAACGCAAGGCAAGGCACGGTGAGGCTAGGCAAGGCTAATGCACGAAAACGCAAGGCTAGGCAATGCACGAAAATGCAAGGAAAGCTTAAAGCAAAGGAAGGCACGGTCAGGCGAGATAAGGCTAAGGCACGACAACGCAAGGCTAGGCAATGCAGGGAAGGCAAGCAAAGAGTAAAGGAATGTAAGCAAGGCAAGGAAAAGCAAGGAAAGGCAAGGGTAAGGGAAGGAACCGCACGGCAAGGGGAAACAAGGCTAAGGCACGACAAAGCACGCTAGGCAATGCACGGCAAGGCAAGGAAAGGGTAACGCATGGGACAGCACGGTCAGGCGAGGCAAGGCTAAGGCATGACAACGCAAGGCTAGGCAATGCACGGAAAGCAAGCAAAGAGTAACGGAACGCAAGGAAGGCAAGGGAAAGCAAGGGAAGGCAAGCGTAACGGAAGGAACGGCACGGCAAGGGGTAACAAGGCTAAGGCACGACAACGCAGGGCTAGGCAATGCACGGCAAGGCAAGGAAAGCTTAAAGCAAAGGAAGGCACGGTCAGGCGAGATAAGGCTAAGGCACGACAACGCAAGGCTAGGCAATGGACGGAAGGCAAGCAAAGAGTAACGGAAGGTAAGGAAGGCAAGGCAAAGCCAGGCAAGGCAAGTGTAACAAAAGGCACGGCACGGCAAGGGGAAACAAGGCTAAGGCACGACAACGCACGGCTAGGCAATGAAGGGAAGGCAAGGAAAGGGTAACGCAAGGCAAGGCACGGTGAGGCTAGGCAAGGCTAATGCACGAAAACGCAAGGCTAGGCAATGCACGACAATGCAAGGAAAGCTTAAAGCAAAGGAAGGCACGGTCAGGCGAGATAAGGCTAAGGCACGACAACGCAAGGCTACGCAATGCCCGGAAAGCAAGCAAAGAGTAACGGAACGCAAGGAAGGCAAGGGAATGCAACGGAAGGCAAGGGTAACGGAAGGAATTGCACGCAAGGGGAAACAAGGCTAAGGCACGACAACGCACGCCTAGGCAATGCACGGCAAGGCAAGGAAAGAGTAACGCAAGGAAAGGCACGGTGAGGCTAGGGAAGGCTAATGCACGAAAACGCAAAGCTAGGCAATGCACGACAATTCAAGGAAAGCTTAAAGCAAAGGAAGGCACGGTCAGGCGAGATAAGGCTAAGGCACGACAACGCAAGGCTAGGCAATGCAGGGAAGGCAAGGAAAGAGTAACGGAAGGTAATAACAAGTCAAGGAAAAGCAAGGAAAGGCAAGGGTAACGTAAGGAACGGCACGGCAAGGGGAAATAAGTCTAAGGCACGACAACGCACGCTAGGCAATGCACTGCAAGGCAAGTAAAGGGTAACGCATGGGAAAGCACGTTCCGGCGAGGCAAGGCTAAGGCACGACAACGCAAGGCTAGGCAATGCACGGAAGGCAAGCAAAGAGTAACGGAAGGTAAGGAAGGCAAGGGAAAGCAAGGAAAGGCAAGTGTAACGGAAGGAACCGCACGGCAAGGGGAAACAAGGCTAAGGCAGGACAACGCACGCTAGGCAATGCACGGCAAGGCAAGGAAAGCTTAAAGCAAAGGAAGGCACGGTCAGGCGAGATAAGGCTAAGGTACGAGAACGCAAGGCTAGGCAATGGACAGAAGGCAAGCAAAGAGTAACGGAAGGTAAGGAAGGCAAGGGAAAGCAAGGAAACGAAAGTGTAACGGAAGGAACCGCACGGCAAGGGGAAACAAGGCTAAGGCACGACAACGCACGCTAGGCAATGCACGGCAAGGCAAGGAAAGGGTAACGCATGGGAAAGCACGGTCAGGCGAGGCAAGGCTAAGGCATGACAACGCAAGGCTAGGCAATGCACGGCAAGGCAATGAAAGCTTAAAGAAAAGGAAGGCACGGTCAGGCGAGATAAGGCTAAGGTACGAGAACGCAAGGCTAGGCAATGCACGGAAAGCAAGCAAAGAGTAACGGAACGCAAGGAAGGCAAGGGAAAGCAAAGGAAGGCAAGGGTAACGGAAGGAATTGCACGGCAAGGGGTAACAAGGCTAAGGCACGACATCGCAGGGCTAGGCAATGCACGGCAAGGCAAGGAAAGGGTAACGCAAGGGAAGGCACGGTCAGGTGAGGCAACGATAAGGCACGACAACGCAAGGTTAGGCAATGCACGGCAAGGCAAGGAAAGAGTATCGGAAGGAAAGGAAGGCAAGGCAAAGCCAGGCAAGGCAAGTGTAACAAAAGGCACGCCACGGCAAGGGGAAACAAGGCTAAGGCACGACAACGCAAGGCTAGGCAATGCACGACAATGCAAGGAAAGCTTAAAGCAAAGGAAGGCACGGTCCGGCGAGATAAGCCTAAGGCACGACAACGCAAGGCTAGGCAATGCAGGGAAGGCAAGGAGAGGGTAACGCAAGGCAAGGCACGGTGAGCTTAGGCAAGGCTAATGCACGAAAACGCAAGGCTTGGCAATGCACGACAATGCAAGGAAAGCTTAAAGCAAAGGAAGGCACGGATAGGCGAGATAAGGCTAAGGCACGACAACGCAGGGCTAGGCAATGCAGGGAAGGCAAGGAAAGAGTAAAGGAATGTAAGCAAGGCAAGGAAAAGCAAGGAAAGGCAAGGGTAACGGAAGGAACGGCACGGCAAGGGGAAACAAGTCTAAGGCATGACAACGCACGCTAGGCAATGCACGGCAAGGCAAGGAAAGGGTAACGCATGCGAAAGCACGGTCAGGCGAGGCAAGGCTAAGGCACGACAACGCAAGGCTAGGCAATGCACGACAATGCAAGGAAAGCTTAAAGTAAAGGAAGGCACGGTCAGGCGAGATAAGGCTACGGCACGACAATGCAAGGCTAGGCAATGCAGGGAAGGCAAGCAAAGAGTAACGGAAGGTAAGCAAGGCAAGGAAAAGCAAGGAAAGGCAAGGGTAACGTAAGGAACGGCACGGCAAGGGGAAACAAGTCTAAGGCACGACAACGCACGCTAGGCAATGCACGGCAAGGCAAGGAAAGGGTAACGCATGGGACAGCACGGTCAGGCGAGGCAAGGCTAAGGCATGACAACGCAAGGCTAGGCAATGCACGGAAAGCAAGCAAAGAGTAACGGAACGCAAGGAAGGCAAGGGAAAGCAAGGGAAGGCAAGCGTAACGGAAGGAACGGCACGGCAAGGGGTAACAAGGCTAAGGCACGACAACGCAGGGCTAGGCAATGCACGGCAAGGCAAGGAAAGCTTAAAGCAAAGGAAGGCACGGTCAGGCGAGATAAGGCTAAGGCACGACAACGCAAGGCTAGGCAATGGACGGAAGGCAAGCAAAGAGTAACGGAAGGTAAGGAAGGCAAGGCAAAGCCAGGCAAGGCAAGTGTAACAAAAGGCACGGCACGGCAAGGGGAAACAAGGCTAAGGCACGACAACGCACGGCTAGGCAATGAAGGGAAGGCAAGGAAAGGGTAACGCAAGGCAAGGCACGGTGAGGCTAGGCAAGGCTAATGCACGAAAACGCAAGGCTAGGCAATGCACGACAATGCAAGGAAAGCTTAAAGCAAAGGAAGGCACGGTCAGGCGAGATAAGGCTAAGGCACGACAACGCAAGGCTACGCAATGCCCGGAAAGCAAGCAAAGAGTAACGGAACGCAAGGAAGGCAAGGGAATGCAACGGAAGGCAAGGGTAACGGAAGGAATTGCACGCAAGGGGAAACAAGGCTAAGGCACGACAACGCACGCCTAGGCAATGCACGGCAAGGCAAGGAAAGAGTAACGCAAGGAAAGGCACGGTGAGGCTAGGGAAGGCTAATGCACGAAAACGCAAAGCTAGGCAATGCACGACAATTCAAGGAAAGCTTAAAGCAAAGGAAGGCACGGTCAGGCGAGATAAGGCTAAGGCACGACAACGCAAGGCTAGGCAATGCAGGGAAGGCAAGGAAAGAGTAACGGAAGGTAAGCAAGTCAAGGAAAAGCAAGGAAAGGCAAGGGTAACGTAAGGAACGGCACGGCAAGGGGAAACAAGTCTAAGGCACGACAACGCACGCTAGGCAATGCACTGCAAGGCAAGTAAAGGGTAACGCATGGGAAAGCACGTTCCGGCGAGGCAAGGCTAAGGCACGACAACGCAAGGCTAGGCAATGCACGGAAGGCAAGCAAAGAGTAACGGAAGGTAAGGAAGGCAAGGGAAAGCAAGGAAAGGCAAGTGTAACGGAAGGAACCGCACGGCAAGGGGAAACAAGGCTAAGGCAGGACAACGCACGCTAGGCAATGCACGGCAAGGCAAGGAAAGGGTAACGCATGGGAAAGCACGGTCAGGCGAGGCAAGGCTAAGGCATGACAACGCAAGGCTAGGCAATGCACGGAAAGCAAGCAAAGAGTAACGGAACGCAAGGAAGGCAAGGGAAAGCAAGGGAAGGCAAGCGTAACGGAAGGAACGGCACGGCAAGGGGTAACAAGGCTAAGGCACGACAACGCAGGGCTAGGCAATGCACGGCAAGGCAAGGAAAGCTTAAAGCAAAGGAAGGCACGGTCAGGCGAGATAAGGCTAAGGTACGAGAACGCAAGGCTAGGCAATGGACAGAAGGCAAGCAAAGAGTAACGGAAGGTAAGGAAGGCAAGGGAAAGCAAGGAAACGAAAGTGTAACGGAAGGAACCGCACGGCAAGGGGAAACAAGGCTAAGGCACGACAACGCACGCTAGGCAATGCACGGCAAGGCAAGGAAAGGGTAACGCATGGGAAAGCACGGTCAGGCGAGGCAAGGCTAAGGCATGACAACGCAAGGCTAGGCAATGCACGGAAAGCAAGCAAAGTGAAACGGAACGCAAGGAAGTCAACGGAAAGCAACGGAAGGCAAGGGTAAAGGAAGGAACGGCAGGGCAAGGGGTAACAAGGCTAAGGCACGACAACGCAAGGCTAGGCAATACACCGCAAGGCAAGGAAAGGGTAACGCAAGGGAAGGCACGGTCAGGTGAGGCAAGGCTAATGCACGACAACGCAAGGCTAGGCAGTGCACGGCAAGGCAAGGAAAGAGTAACGGAAGGAAAGGAAGGCAAGGCAAAGCCAGGCACTGCAAGTGTAACAAAAGGCACGGCAAGGCAAGGGGAAACAAGGCTAAGGCACGACAACGCACGGCTAGGCAATGCAAGGGAAGGCAAGGAAAGGGTAACGCAAGGCAAGGCACGGTGAGGCAAGGCAAGGCTAATGCACGACAACGCACGGCTAGGCAATGCACGGCAAGGTAAGGAAAGAGTAACGGAAGGCAAGGAAGGCAAGGCAAAGCATGGCAACGCAAGCAATGCTAAGGCAAGGTGAAACAAGGCTAAGGCACGAGAACGCACGGTTAGGCAATGCACGGCAAGGCAAGGAAGGGGTAACGCAAGGCAAGGCACTGATAGGCGAGGCAAGGCTAAGGCACGACAACGCACGGCTAGGCAATGCACGGCAAGGCAAAGAAAGGGTAACGCAAGGCAAGGCACGGTCAGGCGAGGCAAGGCTAAGGAATGACAACGCAGGGCTAGGCAATGCAGGGAAGGCAAGCAAAGAGTAAAGGAATGTAAGCAAGGCAAGGAAAAGCAAGGAAAGGCAAGGGTAACGGAAGGAACGGCACGGCAAGGGGAAACAAGTCTAAGGCATGACAACGCACGCTAGGCAATGCACGGCAAGGCAAGGAAAGGGTAACGCATGCGAAAGCACGGTCAGGCGAGGCAAGGCTAAGGCACGACAACGCAAGGCTAGGCAATGCACGACAATGCAAGGAAAGCTTAAAGTAAAGGAAGGCACGGTCAGGCGAGATAAGGCTAAGGCACGACAAAGCAAGGCTAGGCAATGCAGGGAAGGCAAGCAAAGTGTAACGGAAGGTAAGCAAGGCAAGGAAAAGCAAGGAAAGGCAAGGGTAACGTAAGGAACGGCACGGCAAGGGGAAACAAGTCTAAGGCACGACAACGCACGCTAGGCAATGCACGGCAAGGCAAGTAAAGGGTAACGCATGGGAAAGCACGTTCCGGCGAGGCAAGGCTAAGGCACGACAACGCAAGGCTAGGCAATGCACGGAAGGCAAGCAAAGAGTATCGGAAGGTAAGGAAGGCAAGGGAAAGCAAGGAAAGGCAAGTGTAACGGAATTAACCGCACGGCAAGGGGAAACAAGGCTAAGGCACGACAAAGCACGCTAGGCAATGCACGGCAAGGCAAGGAAAGGGTAACGCATGGGAAAGCACGGTCAGGCGAGGCAAGGCTAAGGCATGACAACGCAAGGCTAGGCAATGCACGGAAAGCAAGCAAAGAGTAACGGAACGCAAGGAAGGCAAGGGAAAGCAAGGGAAGGCAAGCGTAACGGAAGGAACGGCACGGCAAGGGGTAACAAGGCTAAGGCACGACAACGCAGGGCTAGGCAATGCACGGCAAGGCAAGGAAAGCTTAAAGCAAAGGAAGGCACGGTCAGGCGAGATAAGGCTAAGGTACGAGAACGCAAGGCTAGGCAATGGACGGAAGGCAAGCAAAGAGTAACGGAAGGTAAGGAAGGCAAGGGAAAGCAAGGAAACGAAAGTGTAACGGAAGGAACCGCACGGCAAGGGGAAACAAGGCTAAGGCACGACAACGCACGCTAGGCAATGAACGGCAAGGCAAGGAAAGGGTAACGCATGGGAAAGCACGGTCAGGCGAGGCAAGGCTAAGGCATGACAACGCAAGGCTAGGCAATGCACGGAAAGCAAGCAAAGAGTAACGGAACGCAAGGAAGGCAAGGGAAAGCAGCGGAAGGCAAGGGTAACGGAAGGAACGGCAGGGCAAGGGGTAACAAGGCTAAGGCACGACAACGCAAGGCTAGGCAATACACCGGAAGGCAAGGAAAGGGTAACGCAAGGGAAGGCACGATCAGGTGAGGCAAGGCTAATGCACGACAACGCAAGGCTAGGCAGTGCACGGCAAGGCAAGGAAAGAGTAACGGAAGGAAAGGAAGGCAAGGCAAAGCCAGGCAAGGCAAGTGTAACAAAAGGCACGGCACGGCAAGGGGAAACAAGGCTAAGGCACGACAACGCACGGCTAGGCAATGCAAGGGAAGGCAAGGAAAGGGTAACGCAAGGCAAGGCACGGTGAGGCTAGGCAAGGCTAATGCACGAAAACGCAAGGCTAGGCAATGCACGACAATGCAAGGAAAGCTTAAAGCAAAGGAAGGCACGGTCAGGCGAGATAAGGCTAAGGCACGACAACGCAAGGCTAGGCAATGCAGGGAAGGCAAGCAAAGAGTAACGGAAGGTCAGCAAGGCAAGGAAAAGCAAGGAAAGGCAAGGGTAACGTAAGGAACGGCACGGCAAGGGGAAACAAGTCTAAGGCACGACAACGCACGCTAGGCAATGCACGGCAAGGCAAGTAAAGGGTAACGCATGGGAAAGCACGTTCCGGCGAGGCAAGGCTAAGGCACGACAACGCAAGGCTAGGCAATGCACGGAAGGCAAGCAAAGAGTAACGGAAGGTAAGGAAGGCAAGGGAAAGCAAGGAAAGGCAAGTGTAACGGAAGGAACCGCACGGCAAGGGGAAACAAGGCTAAGGCACGACAAAGCACGCTACGCAATGCACGGCAAGGCAGGGAAAGGGTAACGCATGGGACAGCACGGTCAGGCGAGGCAAGGCTAAGGCATGACAACGCAAGGCTAGGCAATGCACGGAAAGCCAGCAAAGAGTAACGGAACGCAAGGAAGGCAAGGGAAAGCAAGGGAAGGCAAGCGTAACGGAAGGAACGGCACGGCAAGGGGTAACAAGGCTAAGGTACGACAACGCAGGGCTAGGCAATGCACGGCAAGGCAAGGAAAGCTTAAAGGAAAGGAAGGCACGGTCAGTCGAGATAAGGCTAAGGCACGACAACGCAAGGCTAGGCAATGGACGGAAGGCAAGCAAAGAGTAACGGAAGGAAAGGAAGGCAAGGCAAAGCCAGGCAAGGCAAGTGTAACAAAAGGCACGGCACGGCAAGGGGAAACAAGGCTAAGGCACGACAACGCAGGGCTAGGCAATGTACGGCAAGGCAAGGAAAGGGTAACGCATGGGAAAGCACGGTCAGGCGAGGCAAGGCTAAGGCACGACAACGCAAGGCTAGGCAATGCACGGAAGGCAAGCAAAGAGTAACGGAAGATAAGGAAGGCAAGGGAAAGCAAGGAAAGGCAAGTGCAACGGAAGGAACGGCACGGCAAGGGAAAACAAGGCTAAGGCACGACAACGCACGCTAGGCAATGCACGGCAGGGCAAGAAAAGGGTAACGCATGGGAAAGCACAGTAAGGCGAGGCAAGGCTAAGGCATGACAACGCAAGGCTACGCAATGCACGGAAAGCAAGCAAAGAATAACGGAACGCAAGGAAGGCAAGGGAATGCAACGGAAGGCAAGGGTAACGGAAGGAATTGCACGCAAGGGGTAACAAGGCTAAGGCACGACAACGCAAGGCTAGGCAATGCACGGCAAGGCAAGGAAAGGGTAACGCAAGGGAAGGCACGGTCAGGTGAGGCAAGGATAAGGCACGACAACACAAGGCTAGGCAATGCCCGGAAGGCAAGCAAAGAGTAACGGAAGGTAAGGAAGGCAAGGGAAAGCCAGGCAAGGCAAGTGTAACAAAAGCCACGGCACCGCAAGGGGAAACAAGGCTAAGGCACGACAACGCACGGCTAGGCAATGCACGGCAAGGCAAGGAAAGAGTAACGCAAGGAAAGGCACGGTGAGGCTAGGGAAGGCTAATGCACGAAAACGCAATGCTAGGCAATGCACGACAATGCAAGGAAAGCTGAAAGCAAAGGAAGGCACGGTCAGGCGAGATAAGGCTAAGGCACGACAACGCAAGGCTAGGCAATGCAGGGAAGGCAAGGAAAGAGTAACGGAAGGTAAGCAAGTCAAGGAAAAGCAAGGAAAGGCAAGGGTAACGTAAGGAACGGCACGGCAAGGGGAAACAAGTCTAAGGCACGACAACGCACGCTAGGCAATGCACTGCAAGGCAAGTAAAGGGTAACGCGTGGGAAAGCACGTTCCGGCGAGGCAAGGCTAAGGCACGACAACGCAAGGCTAGGCAATGCAAGGAAAGCAAGCAAAGTGTAACGGAACGCAAGGAAGGCAAGGGAAAGCAAGGGAAGGCAAGGGTAACGGAAGGAACGGCAGGGCAAGGGGTAACAAGGCTAAGGCACGACAACGCAGGGCTAGGCAATGCACCGCAATGCAAGGAAAGGGTAACGCAAGGGAAGGCACGGTCAGGTGAGGCAAGGCTAATGCACGACAACGCAAGGCTAGGCAGTGCACGGCAAGGCAAAGAAAGAGTAACGGAAGGAAAGGAAGGCAAGGTAAAGCCAGGGAAGGCAAGTATAACGAAAGACACGGCACGGCAAGGATAAACAAGGCTAAGGCACGACAACGCACGGCTAGGCAATGCACGGCAAGGCAAGGAACGGTACGCAAGGCAAGGCACGGTCAGGCGAGGTAAGCCTAAGGCATGACAACGCAAAGCTAGGCAATGAACGGAAGGGAAGCAAAGACTAACGGAAGGCTTCGAAGGCAAGGGAAAGCAAGGCAAGGCAAGGGTAACGGAAGGAACGGCACGGCAAGGGGAAACAAGGCTAAGGCACGACAACGCACGCTAGGCAATGCACGGCAAGGCAAAGAAAGGGTAACGCATGGGAAAGCACGGTCAGGCGAGGCAAGGCTAAGGCATGACAACGCAAGGCTAGGCAATGCACGGAAAGCAAGCTAAGAGTAACGGAACGCAAGGAAGGCAAGGGAAAGCAAAGGAAGGCAAGGGTAACGGAAGGAATTGCACGGCAAGGGGTAACAAGGCTAAGGCACGACAACGCAGGGCTAGGCAATGCACGGCAAGGCAAGGAAAGGGTAACGCAAGGGAAGGCACGGTCAGGTGAGGCAAGGATAAGGCACGACAACGCAAGGTTAAGCAATGCACGGCAAGGCAAGGAAAGAGTAACGGAAGGAAAGGAAGGCAAGGCAAAGCCAGGCAAGGCAAGTGTAACAAAAGGCACGCCAGGGCAAGGGGAAACAAGGCTAAGGCACGACAACGCAAGGCTAGGAAATGCACGACAATGCAAGGAAAGCTTAAAGCAAAGGAAAGCACGGTCCGGCGAGATAAGCCTAAGGCACGACAACGCAAGGCTAGGCAATGCAGGGAAGGCAAGCAAAGAGTAACGGAAGGTAAGGAAGGCAAGTGAAAGCAAGGAAAGGCAAGTGTAACGGAAGGAACGGCATGGCAAGGGGAAACAAGGCTAAGGCACGACAACGCACGCTAGGCAATGCACGGCAAGGCAAGGAAAGGGTAACGCATGGGAAAGCACGGTCAGGCGGGGAAAGGCTAAGGCATGAGAACGCAAGGCTAGGCAATGTACGGAAAGCAAGCAAAGAGTAACGGAACGCAAGGAAGGCAAGGGAAAGCAAGGGAAGGCAAGGGTAAAGGAAGGAACGGCAGGGCAAGGGGAAAAAAGGCTAAGGCACGACAACGCAGGGCTAGGCAATACACCGCAAGGCAAGGAAAGGGTAACGCAAGGGAAGGCACGGTCAGGTGAGGCAAGGCTAATGCACGACAACGCAAGGCTAGGCAGTGCACGGCAAGGCAAGGAAAGAGTAACGGAAGGAAAGGAAGGCAAGGCAAAGCCAGGCAAGGCAAGTGTAACAAAAGGCACGGCACGGCAAGGGGAAACAAGGCTAAGGCACGACAACGCACGGCTAGGCAATGCAAGGGAAGGCAAGGAAAGGGTAACGCAAGGCAAGGCACGGTGAGGCTAGGCAAGGCTAATGCACGAAAACGCAAGGCTAGGCAATGCACGACAATGCAAGGAAAGCTTAAAGCAAAGGAAGGCACGGTCAGGCGAGATAAGGCTAAGGCACGACAACGCAAGGCTAGGCAATGCAGGGAAGGCAAGCAAAGAGTAAAGGAATGTAAGCAAGGCAAGGAAAAGCAAGGAAAGGCAAGGGTAACGGAAGGAACGGCACGGCAAGGGGAAACAAGTCTAAGGCATGACAACGCACGCTAGGCAATGCACGGCAAGGCAAGGAAAGGGTAACGCATGCGAAAGCACCGTCAGGCGAGGCAAGGCTAAGGCACGACAACGCAAGGCTAGGCAATGCACGACAATGCAAGGAAAGCTTAAAGTAAAGGAAGGCACGGTCAGGCGAGATAAGGCTAAGGCACGACAACGCACGCTAGGCAATGCACGGCAAGGCAAGTAAAGGGTAACGCATGGGAAAGCACGTTCCGGCGAGGCAAGGCTAAGGCACGACAACGCAAGGCTAGGCAATGCACGGAAGGCAAGCAAAGAGTAACGGAAGGTAAGGAAGGCAAGGGAAAGCAAGGAAAGGCAAGTGTAACGGAAGGAACCGCACGGCAAGGGGAAACAAGGCTAAGGCACGACAAAGCACGCTAGGCAATGCACGGCAAGGCAAGGAAAGGGTAACGCATGGGACAGCACGGTCAGGCGAGGCAAGGCTAAGGCATGACAACGCAAGGCTAGGCAATGCACGGAAAGCCAGCAAAGAGTAACGGAACGCAAGGAAGGCAAGGGAAAGCAAGAGAAGGCAAGCGTAACGGAAGGAACGGCACGGCAAGGGGTAACAAGGCTAAGGCACGACAACGCAGGGCTAGGCAATGCACGGCAAGGCAAGGAAAGCTTAAAGCAAAGGAAGGCACGGTCAGTCGAGATAAGGCTAAGGCACGACAACGCAAGGCTAGGCAATGGACGGAAGGCAAGCAAAGAGTAACGGAAGGAAAGGAAGGCAAGGCAAAGCCAGGCAAGGCAAGTGTAACAAAAGGCACGGCACGGCAAGGGGAAACAAGGCTAAGGCACGACAACGCACGGCTAGGCAATGCAAGGGAAGGCAAGGAAAGGGTAACGCAAGGCAAGGCACGGTGAGCTTAGGCAAGGCTAATGCAGGAAAACGCAAGGCTTGGCAATGCACGACAATGCAAGGAAAGCTTAAAGCAAAGGAAGGCACGGTCAGGCGAGATAAGGCTAAGGCACGACAACGCAAGGCTAGGCATTGCAGGGAAGGCAAGCAAAGAGTAACGGAAGGTAAGCAAGGCAAGGAAAAGCAAGGAAAGGCAAGTGTAACGGAAGGAACCGCACGGCAAGGGGAAACAAGGCTATGGCACGACAACGCACGCTAGGCAATGCACGGCAAGGCAAGGAAAGTGTAACGCATGGGACAGCACGGTCAGGCGAGGCAAGGCTAAGGCATGACAACGCAAGGCTAGGCAATGCACGGAAAGCAAGCAAAGAGTAACGGAACGCAAGGAAGGCAAGGGAAAGCAAGGGAAGGCAAGCGTAACGGAAGGAACGGCACGGCAAGGGGTAACAAGGCTAAGGCACGACAACGCAGGGCTAGGCAATGTACGGCAAGGCAAGGAAAGGGTAACGCATGGGAAAGCACGGTCAGGCGAGGCAAGGCTAAGGCACGACAACGCAAGGCTAGGCAATGCACGGAAGGCAAGCAAAGAGTAACGGAAGATAAGGAAGGCAAGGGAAAGCAAGGAAAGGCAAGTGCAACGGAAGGAACGGCACGGCAAGGGAAAACAAGGCTAAGGCACGACAACGCACGCTAGGCAATGCACGGCAGGGCAAGAAAAGGGTAACGCATGGGAAAGCACAGTAAGGCGAGGCAAGGCTAAGGCATGTCAACGCAAGGCTACGCAATGCACGGAAAGCAAGCAAAGAGTAATGGAACGCAAGGAAGGCAAGGGAATGCAACGGAAGGCAAGGGTAACGGAAGGAATTGCACGCAAGGGGTAACAAGGCTAAGGCACGACAACGCAGGGCTAGGCAATGCACGGCAAGGCAAGGAAAGGGTAACGCAAGGGAAGGCACGGTCAGGTGAGGCAAGGATAAGGCACGACAACACAAGGCTAGGCAATGCCCGGAAGGCAAGCAAAGAGTAACGGAAGGTAAGGAAGGCAAGGGAAAGCCAGGCAAGGCAAGTGTAACAAAAGCCACGGCACCGCAAGGGGAAACAAGGCTAAGGCACGACAACGCACGGCTAGGCAATGCACGGCAAGGCAAGGAAAGAGTAACGCAAGGAAAGGCACGGTGAGGCTAGGGAAGGCTAATGCACGAAAACGCAATGCTAGGCAATGCACGACAATGCAAGGAAAGCTGAAAGCAAAGGAAGGCACGGTCAGGCGATATAAGGCTAATGCACGACAACGCAAGGCTAGGCAATGCGGGGAAGGCAAGGAAAGAGTAACGGAAGGTAAGCAAGTCAAGGAAAAGCAAGGAAAGGCAAGGGTAACGTAAGGAACGGCACGGCAAGGGGAAACAAGTCTAAGGCACGACAACGCACGCTAGGCAATGCACTGCAAGGCAAGTAAAGGGTAACGCGTGGGAAAGCACGTTCTGGCGAGGCAAGGCTAAGGCACGACCACGCAAGGCTAGGCAATGCAAGGAAAGCAAGCAAAGAGTAACGGAACGCAAGGAAGGCAAGGGAAAGCAAGGGAAGGCAAGGGTAACGGAAGGAACGGCAGGGCAAGGGGTAACAAGGCTAAGGCACGACAACGCAGGGCTAGGCAATGCACCGCAATGCAAGGAAAGGGTAACGCAAGGGAAGGCACGGTCAGGTGAGGCAAGGCTAATGCACGACAACGCAAGGCTAGGCAGTGCACGGCAAGGCAAAGAAAGAGTAACGGAAGGAAAGGAAGGCAAGGCAAAGCCAGGCAAGGCAAGTATAACAAAAGACACGGCACGGCAAGGATAAACAAGGCTAAGGCACGACAACGCACGGCTAGGCAATGCACGGCAAGGCAAGGAACGGTACGCAAGGCAAGGCACGGTCAGGCGAGGTAAGGCTAAGGCATGACAACGCAAAGCTAGGCAATGAACGGAAGGGAAGCAAAGACTAACGGAAGGCTTCGAAGGCAAGGGAAAGCAAGGCAAGGCAAGGGTAACGGAAGGAACGGCACGGCAAGGGGAAACAAGGCTAAGGCACGACAACGCACGCTAGGCAATGCACGGCAAGGCAAAGAAAGGGTAACGCATGGGAAAGCACGGTCAGGCGAGGCAAGGCTAAGGCATGACAACGCAAGGCTAGGCAATGCACGGAAAGCAAGCTAAGAGTAACGGAACGCAAGGAAGGCAAGGGAAAGCAAAGGAAGGCAAGGGTAACGGAAGGAATTGCACGGCAAGGGGTAACAAGGCTAAGGCACGACAACGCAGGGCTAGGCAATGCACGGCAAGGCAAGGAAAGGGTAACGCAAGGGAAGGCACGGTCAGGTGAGGCAAGGATAAGGCACGACAACGCAAGGTTAGGCAATGCACGGCAAGGCAAGGAAAGAGTAACGGAAGGAAAGGAAGGCAAGGCAAAGCCAGGCAAGGCAAGTGTAACAAAAGGCACGCCAGGGCAAGGGGAAACAAGGCTAAGGCACGACAACGCAAGGCTAGGAAATGCACGACAATGCAAGGAAAGCTTAAAGCAAAGGAAAGCACGGTCCGGCGAGATAAGCCTAAGGCACGACAACGCAAGGCTAGGCAATGCAGGGAAGGCAAGCAAAGAGTAACGGAAGGTAAGGAAGGCAAGTGAAAGCAAGGAAAGGCAAGTGTAACGGAAGGAACGGCATGGCAAGGGGAAACAAGGCTAAGGCACGACAACGCACGCTAGGCAATGCACGGCAAGGCAAGGAAAGGGTAACGCATGGGAAAGCACGGTCAGGCGGGGAAAGGCTAAGGCATGAGAACGCAAGGCTAGGCAATGTACGGAAAGCAAGCAAAGAGTAACGGAACGCAAGGAAGGCAAGGGAAAGCAAGGGAAGGCAAGGGTAAAGGAAGGAACGGCAGGGCAAGGGGAAACAAGGCTAAGGCACGACAACGCAGGGCTAGGCAATACACCGCAAGGCAAGGAAAGGGTAACGCAAGGGAAGGCACGGTCAGGTGAGGCAAGGCTAATGCACGACAACGCAAGGCTAGGCAGTGCACGGCAAGGCAAGGAAAGAGTAACGGAAGGAAAGGAAGGCAAGGCAAAGCCAGGCAAGGCAAGTGTAACAAAAGGCACGGCACGGCAAGGGGAAACAAGGCTAAGGCACGACAACGCACGGCTAGGCAATGCAAGGGAAGGCAAGGAAAGGGTAACGCAAGGCAAGGCACGGTGAGGCTAGGCAAGGCTAATGCACGAAAACGCAAGGCTAGGCAATGCACGACAATGCAAGGAAAGCTTAAAGCAAAGGAAGGCACGGTCAGGCGAGATAAGGCTAAGGCACGACAACGCAAGGCTAGGCAAAGCAGGGAAGGCAAGCAAAGAGTAAATGAATGTAAGCAAGGCAAGGAAAAGCAAGGAAAGGCAAGGGTAACGGAAGGAACGGCACGGCAAGGGGAAACAAGTCTAAGGCATGACAACGCACGCTAGGCAATGCACGGCAAGGCAAGGAAAGGGTAACGCATGCGAAAGCACGGTCAGGCGAGGCAAGGCTAAGGCACGACAACGCAAGGCTAGGCAATGCACGACAATGCAAGGAAAGCTTAAAGTAAAGGAAGGCACGGTCAGGCGAGATAAGGCTAAGGCACGACAACGCAAGGCTAGGCAATGCAGGGAAGGCAAGCAAAGAGTAACGGAAGGTAAGCAAGGCAAGGAAAAGCAAGGAAAGGCAAGGGTAACGTAAGGAACGGCACGGCAAGGGGAAACAAGTCTAAGGCACGACAACGCACGCTAGGCAATGCACGGCAAGGCAAGTAAAGGGTAACGCATGGGAAAGCACGTTCCGGCGAGGCAAGGCTAAGGCACGACAACGCAAGGCTAGGCAATGCACGGAAGGCAAGCAAAGAGAAACGGAAGGTAAGGAAGGCAAGGGAAAGCAAGGAAAGGCAAGTGTAACGGAAGGAACCGCACGGCAAGGGGAAACAAGGCTAAGGCACGACAAAGCACGCTAGGCAATGCACGGCAAGGCAAGGAAAGGGTAACGCATGGGACAGCACGGTCAGGCGAGGCAAGGCTAAGGCATGACAACGCAAGGCTAGGCAATGCACGGAAAGCAAGCAAAGAGTAACGGAACGCAAGGAAGGCAAGGGAAAGCAAGGGAAGGCAAGCGTAACGGAAGGAACGGCACGGCAAGGGGTAACAAGGCTAAGGCACGACAACGCAGGGCTAGGCAATGCACGGCAAGGCAAGGAAAGCTTAAAGCAAAGGAAGGCACGGTCAGGCGAGATAAGGCTAAGGCACGACAACGCAAGGCTAGGCAATGGACGGAAGGCAAGCAAAGAGTAACGGAAGGTAAGGAAGGCAAGGCAAAGCCAGGCAAGGCAAGTGTAACAAAAGGCACGGCACGGCAAGGGGAAACAAGGCTAAGGCACGACAACGCACGGCTAGGCAATGAAGGGAAGGCAAGGAAAGGGTAACGCAAGGCAAGGCACGGTGAGGCTAGGCAAGGCTAATGCACGAAAACGCAAGGCTAGGCAATGCACGACAATGCAAGGAAAGCTTAAAGCAAAGGAAGGCACGGTCAGGCGAGATAAGGATAAGGCACGACAACGCAAGGCTACGCAATGCCCGGAAAGCAAGCAAAGAGTAACGGAACGCAAGGAAGGCAAGGGAATGCAACGGAAGGCAAGGGTAACGGAAGGAATTGCACGCAAGGGGAAACAGGGCTAAGGCACGACAACGCACGCCTAGGCAATGCACGGCAAGGCAAGGAAAGAGTAACGCAAGGAAAGGCACGGTGAGGCTAGGGAAGGCTAATGCACGAAAACGCAAAGCTAGGCAATGCACGACAATTCAAGGAAAGCTTAAAGCAAAGGAAGGCACGGTCAGGCGAGATAAGGCTAAGGCACGACAACGCAAGGCTAGGCAATGCAGGGAAGGCAAGGAAAGAGTAACGGAAGGTAAGCAAGTCAAGGAAAAGCAAGGAAAGGCAAGGGTAACGTAAGGAACGGCACGGCAAGGGGAAATAAGTCTAAGGCACGACAACGCACGCTAGGCAATGCACTGCAAGGCAAGTAAAGGGTAACGCATGGGAAAGCACGTTCCGGCGAGGCAAGGCTAAGGCACGACAACGCAAGGCTAGGCAATGCACGGAAGGCAAGCAAAGAATAACGGAAGGTAAGGAAGGCAAGGGAAAGCAAGGAAAGGCAAGTGTAACGGAAGGAACCGCACGGCAAGGGGAAACAAGGCTAAGGCAGGACAACGCACGCTAGGCAATGCACGGCAAGGCAAGGAAAGCTTAAAGCAAAGGAAGGCACGGTCAGGCGAGATAAGGCTACGGTACGAGAACGCAAGGCTAGGCAATGGACAGAAGGCAAGCAAAGAGTAACGGAAGGTAAGGAAGGCAAGGGAAAGCAAGGAAACGAAAGTGTAACGGAAGGAACCGCACGGCAAGGGGAAACAAGGATAAGGCACGACAACGCACGCTAGGCAATGCACGGCAAGGCAAGGAAAGAGTAACGGAAGGAAAGGAAGGCAAGGCAAAGCCAGGCAAGGCAAGTGTAACAAAAGGCACGGCACGGCAAGGGGAAACAAGGCTAAGGCACGACAACGCACGGCTAGGCCATGCAAGGGAAGGCAAGGAAAGGGTAACGCAAGGCAAGGCACGGTGAGCTTAGGCAAGGCTAATGCACGAAAACGCAAGGCTTGGCAATGCACGACAATGCAAGGAAAGCTTAAAGCAAAGGAAGGCACGGTTAGGCGAGATAAGGCTAAGGCACGACAACGCAAGGCTAGGCATTGCAGGGAAGGCAAGCAAAGAGTAACGGAAGGTAAGCAAGGCAAGGAAAAGCAAGGAAAGGCAAGTGTAATGGAAGGAACCGCACGGCAAGGGGAAACAAGGCTATGGCACGACAACGCACGCTAGGCAATGCACGGCAAGGCAAGGCAAGGGTAACGCATGGGAAAGCACGGTCAGGCGAGGCAAGGCTAAGGCATGACAACGCAAGGCTAGGCAATGCACGGAAAGCAAGCAAAGAGTAACGGAACGCAAGGAAGGCAAGGGAAAGCAAGGGAAGGCAAGCGTAACGGAAGGAAAGGCACGGCAAGGGGTAACAAGGCTAAGGCACGACAACCCAGGGCTAGGCAATGCAGGGAAGGCAAGCAAAGAGTAAAGGAATGTAAGCAAGGCAAGGAAAAGCAAGGAAAGGCAAGGGTAACGGAAGGAACGGCACGGCAAGGGGAAAGCATGACAACGCACGCTAGGCAATGCACGGCAAGGCAAGGAAAGGGTAACGCATGCGAAAGCACGATCAGGCGAGGCAAGGCTAAGGCACGACAACGCAAGGCTAGGCAATGCACGACAATGCAAGGAAAGCTTAAAGTAAAGAAAGGCACGGTCAGGCGAGATAAGGCTAAGGCACGACAACGCAAGGCTAGGCAATGCAGGGAAGGCAAGCAAAGAGTAACGGAAGGTAAGCAAGGCAAGGAAAAGCAAGGAAAGGCAAGGGTAACGTAAGGAACGGCACGGCAAGGGGAAACAAGTCTAAGGCACGACAACGCACGCTAGGCAATGCACGGCAAGGCAAGTAAAGGGTAACGCATGGGAAAGCACGGTCAGGCGAGGCAAGGCTAAGGCATGACAACGCAAGACTAGGCAATGCACGGAAAGCAAGCAAAGAGTAACGGAACGCAAGGAAGGCAAGGGAAAGCAAGGGAAGGCAAGCGTAACGGAAGGAACGGCACGGCAAGGGGTAACAAGGCTAAGGCACGACAACGCAGGGCTAGGCAATGCACGGCAAGGCAAGGAAAGCTTAAAGCAAAGGAAGGCACGGTCAGGTCAGATAAGGCTAAGGTACGAGAACGCAAGGCTAGGCAATGGACAGAAGGCAAGCTAAGGGTAACGGAATGTAAGGAAGGCAAGGGAAAGCAAGGAAACGAAAGTGCAACGGAAGGAACCGCACGACAAGGGGAAACAAGGCTAAGGCACGACAACGCACGCTAGGCAATGCACGGCAAGGCAAGGAAAGGGTAACGCATGGGAAAGCACGGTCAGGCGAGGCAAGGCTAAGGCATGACAACGCAAGGCTAGGCAATGCACGGAAAGCAAGCAAAGAGTAACGGAACGCAAGGAAGGCAAGGGAAAGCAACGGAAGGCAAGGGTAACGGAAGGAACGGCAGGGCAAGGGGTAACAAGGCTAAGGCACGACAACGCAAGGCTAGGCAATACACCGCAAGGCAAGGAAAGGGTAACGCAAGGGAAGGCACGGTCAGGTGAGGCAAGGCTAATGCACGACAACGCAAGGCTAGGCAGTGCACGGCAAGGCAAGGAAAGAGTAACGGAAGGAAAGGAAGGCAAGGCAAAGCCAGGCAATGCAAGTGTAACAAAAGGCACGGCACGGCAAGGGGAAACAAGGCTAAGGCACGACAACGCACGGCTAGGCAATGCAAGGGAAGGCAAGGAAAGGGTAACGCAAGGCAAGGCACGGTGAGGCTAGGCAAGGCTAATGCACGAAAACGCAAGGCTAGGCAATGCACGACAATGCAAGGAAAGCTTAAAGCAAAGGAAGGCACGGTCAGGCGAGATAAGGCTAAGGCACGACAACGCAAGGCTAGGCAATGCAGGGAAGGCAAGAAAAGAGTAAAGGAATGTAAGCAAGGCAAGGAAAAGCAAGGAAAGGCAAGGGTAACGGAAGGAACGGCACGGCAAGGGGAAACAAGTCTAAGGCATGACAACGCACGCTAGGCAATGCACGGCAAGGCAAGGAAAGGGTAACGCATGCGAAAGCACGGTCAGGCGAGGCAAGGCTAAGGCACGACAACGCAAGGCTAGGCAATGCAGGAAAGGCAAGCAAAGTGTAACGGAAGGTAAGCAAGGCAAGGAAAAGCAAGGAAAGGCAAGGGTAACGTAAGGAACGGCACGGCAAGGGGAAACAAGTCTAAGGCACGACAACGCACGCTAGGCAATGCACGGCAAGGCAAGTAAAGGGTAACGCATGGGAAAGCACGTTCCGGCGAGGCAAGGCTAAGGCACGACAACGCAAGGCTAGGCAATGCACGGAAGGCAAGCAAAGAGTATCGGAAGGTAAGGAAGGCAAGGGAAAGCAAGGAAAGGCAAGTGTAACGGAAGGAACCGCACGGCAAGGGGAAACAAGGCTAAGGCACGACAAAGCACGCTAGGCAATGCACGGCAAGGCAAGGAAAGGGTAACGCATGGGACAGCACGGTCAGGCGAGGCAAGGCTAAGGCATGACAACGCAAGGCTAGGCAATGCACGGAAAGCAAGCAAAGAGTAACGGAACGCAAGGAAGGCAAGGGAAAGCAAGGGAAGGCAAGCGTAACGGAAGGAACGGCACGGCAAGGGGTAACAAGGCTAAGGCACGACAACGCAGGGCTAGGCAATGCACGGCAAGGCAAGGAAAGCTTAAAGCAAAGGAAGGCACGGTCAGTCGAGATAAGGCTAAGGCACGACAACGCAAGGCTAGGCAATGGACGGAAGGCAAGCAAAGAGTAACGGAAGGAAAGGAAGGCAAGGCAAAGCCAGGCAAGGCAAGTGTAACAAAAGGCACGGCACGGCAAGGGGAAACAAGGCTAAGGCACGACAACGCACGGCTAGGCAATGCAAGGGAAGGCAAGGAAAGGGTAACGCAAGGCAAGGCACGGTGAGCTTAGGCAAGGCTAATGCAGGAAAACGAAAGGCTTGGCAATGCACGACAATGCAAGGAAAGCTTAAAGCAAAGGAAGGCACGGTCAGGCGAGATAAGGCTAAGGCACGACAACGCAAGGCTAGGCATTGCAGGGAAGGCAAGCAAAGAGTAACGGAAGGTAAGCAAGGCAAGGAAAAGCAAGGAAAGGCAAGTGTAACGGAAGGAACCGCACGGCAAGGGGAAACAAGGCTATGGCACGACAACGCACGCTAGGCAATGCACGGCAAGGCAAGGAAAGGGTAACGCATGGGACAGCACGGTCAGGCGAGGCAAGGATAAGGCATGACAACGCAAGGCTAGGCAATGCACGGAAAGCAAGCAAAGAGTAACGGAACGCAAGGAAGGCAAGGGAAAGCAAGGGAAGGCAAGCGTAACGGAAGGAACGGCACGGAAGGGGTAACAAGGCTAAGGCACGACAACGCAGGGCTAGGCAATGCACGGCAAGGCAAGGAAAGCTTAAGCAAAGGAAGGCACGGTCAGGCGAGATAAGGCTAAGGCACGACAACGCAAGGCTAGGCAATGGACGGAAGGCAAGCAAAGAGTAACGGAAGGTAAGGAAGGCAAGGGAAAGCAAGGAAAGGAAAGTGTAACGGAAGGAACCGCACGGCAAGAGGAAACAAGGCTAAGGCACGACAACGCACGCTAGGCAATGCACGGCAGGGCAAGAAAAGTGTAACGCATGGGAAAGCACAGTAAGGCGAGGCAAGGCTAAGACATGACAACGCAAGGCTACGCAATGCACGGAAAGCAAGCAAAGAGTAATGGAACGCAAGGAAGGCAAGGGAATGCAACGGAAGGCAAGGGTAACGGAAGGAATTGCACGCAAGGGGTAACAAGGCTAAGGCACGACAACGCAGGGCTAGGCAATGCACGGCAAGGCAAGGAAAGGGTAACGCAAGGGAAGGCACGGTCAGGCGAGGCAAGGATAAGGCATGACAACGCAAGGCTAGGCAATGCAGGGAAGGCAAGGAAAGAGTAACGGAAGGTAAGCAAGTCAAGGAAAAGCAAGGAAAGGCAAGGGTAACGTAAGGAACGGCACGGCAAGGGGAAACAAGTCTAAGGCACGACAACGCACGCTAGGCAATGCACTGCAAGGCAAGTAAAGGGTAACGCGTGGGAAAGCACGTTCCGGCGAGGCAAGGCTAAGGCACGACAACGCAAGGCTAGGCAATGCACGGAAGGCAAGCAAAGAGTAACGGAAGGTAAGGAAGGCAAGGGAAAGCAAGGAAAGGCAAGGGTAACGGAAGGAACGGCAGGGCAAGGGGTAATAAGGCTAAGGCACGACAACGCAGGGCTAGGCAATGCACCGCAATGCAAGGAAAGGGTATCGCAAGGGAAGGCACGGTCAGGTGAGGCAAGGCTAATGCACGACAACGCAAGGCTAGGCAGTGCACGGCAAGGCAAAGAAAGAGTAACGGAAGGAAAGGAAGGCAAGGCAAAGCCAGGCAAGGCAAGTATAACAAAAGACACGGCACGGCAAGGATAAACAAGGCTAAGGCACGACAACGCACGGCTAGGCAATGCACGGCAAGGCAAGGAAAGGGTACGCAAGGCAAGGCACGGTCAGGCGAGGTAAGGCTAAGGCACGACAACGCAAAGCTAGGCAATGAACGGAAGGGAAGCAAAGACTAACGGAAGGCTTCGAAGGCAAGGGAAAGCAAGGCAAGGCAAGGGTAACGGAAGGAACGGCACGGCAAGGGGAAACAAGGTTAAGGCACGACAACGCACGCTAGGCAATGCACGGCAAGGCAAAGAAAGGGTAAAGCATGGGAAAGCACGGTCAGGCGAGGCAAGGCTAAGGCATGACAACGCAAGGCTAGGCAATGCACGGAAAGCAAGCTAAGAGTAACGGAACGCAAGGAAGGCAAGGGAAAGCAAAGGAAGGCAAGGGTAACGGAAGGAATTGCACGGCAAGGGGTAACAAGGCTAAGGCACGACAACGCAGGGCTAGGCAATGCACGGCAAGGCAAGGAAAGGGTAACGCAAGGGAAGGCACGGTCAGGTGAGGCAAGGATAAGGCACGACAACGCAAGGTTAGGCAATGCACGGCAAGGCAAGGAAAGAGTAACGGAAGGAAAGGAAGGCAAGGCAAAGCCAGGCAAGGCAAGTGTAACAAAAGGCACGGCACGGCAAGGGGAAACAAGGCTAAGGCACGACAACGCACGGCTAGGCAATGCAAGGGAAGTCAAGGAAAGGGTAACGCAAGGCAAGGCACGGTGAGGCTAGGCAAGGCTAATGCACGAAAACGCAAGGCTAGGCAATGCACGACAATGCAAGGAAAGCTTAAAGCAAAGGAAGGCACGGTCAGGCGAGATAAGGCTAAGGCACGACAACGCAAGGCTAGGCAATGCAGGGAAGGCAAGCAAAGAGTAAAGGAATGTAAGCAAGGGAAGGAAAAGCAAGGAAAGGCAAGGGTAACGGAAGGAACGGCTCGGCAAGGGGAAACAAGTCTAAGGCATGACAACGCACGCTAGGCAATGCACGGCAAGGCAAGGAAAGGGTAACGCATGCGAAAGCACGGTCAGGCGAGGCAAGGCTAAGGCACGACAACGCAAGGCTAGGCAATGCACGACAATGCAAGGAAAGCTTAAAGTAAAGGAAGGCACGGTCAGGCGAGATAAGGCTAAGGCACGACAACGCAAGGCTAGGCAATGCAGGGAAGGCAAGCAAAGAGTAACGGAAGGTAAGCAAGGCAAGGAAAAGCAAGGAAAGGCAAGGGTAACGTAAGGAACGGCACGGCAAGGGGAAACAAGTCTAAGGCACGACAACGCACGCTAGGCAATGCACGGCAAGGCAAGTAAAGGGTAACGCATGGGAAAGCACGTTCCGGCGAGGCAAGGCTAAGGCACGACAACGCAAGGCTAGGCAATGCACGGAAGGCAAGCAAAGAGAAACGGAAGGTAAGGAAGGCAAGGGAAAGCAAGGAAAGGCAAGTGTAACGGAAGGAACCGCACGGCAAGGGGAAACAAGGCTAAGGCACGACAAAGCACGCTAGGCAATGCACGGCAAGGCAAGGAAAGGGTAACGCATGGGACAGCACGGTCAGGCGAGGCAAGGCTAAGGCATGACAACGCAAGGCTAGGCAATGCACGGAAAGCAAGCAAAGAGTAACGGAACGCAAGGAAGGCAAGGGAAAGCAAGGGAAGGCAAGCGTAACGGAAGGAACGGCACGGCAAGGGGTAACAAGGCTAAGGCACGACAACGCAGGGCTAGGCAATGCACGGCAAGGCAAGGAAAGCTTAAAGCAAAGGAAGGCACGGTCAGGCGAGATAAGGCTAAGGCACGACAACGCAAGGCTAGGCAATGGACGGAAGGCAAGCAAAGAGTAACGGAAGGTAAGGAAGGCAAGGCAAAGCCAGGCAAGGCAAGTGTAACAAAAGGCACGGCACGGCAAGGGGAAACAAGGCTAAGGCACGACAACGCACGGCTAGGCAATGAAGGGAAGGCAAGGAAAGGGTAACGCAAGGCAAGGCACGGTGAGGCTAGGCAAGGCTAATGCACGAAAACGCAAGGCTAGGCAATGCACGACAATGCAAGGAAAGCTTAAAGCAAAGGAAGGCACGGTCAGGCGAGATAACGCTAAGGCACGACAACGCAAGGCTACGCAATGCCCGGAAAGCAAGCAAAGAGTAACGGAACGCAAGGAAGGCAAGGGAATGCAACGGAAGGCAAGGGTAACGGAAGGAATTGCACGCAAGGGGAAACAAGGCTAAGGCACGACAACGCACGCCTAGGCAATGCACGGCAAGGCAAGGAAAGAGTAACGCAAGGAAAGGCACGGTGAGGCTAGGGAAGGCTAATGCACGAAAACGCAAAGCTAGGCAATGCACGACAATTCAAGGAAAGCTTAAAGCAAAGGAAGGCACGGTCAGGCGAGATAAGGCTAAGGCACGACAACGCAAGGCTAGGCAATGCAGGGAAGGCAAGGAAAGAGTAACGGAAGGTAAGCAAGTCAAGGAAAAGCAAGGAAAGGCAAGGGTAACGTAAGGAACGGCACGGCAAGGGGAAATAAGTCTAAGGCACGACAACGCACGCTAGGCAATGCACGGCAAGGCAAGTAAAGGGTAACGCATGGGAAAGCACGTTCCGGCGAGGCAAGGCTAAGGCACGACAACGCAAGGCTAGGCAATGCACGGAAGGTAAGCAAAGAGTAACGGAAGGTAAGGAAGGCAAGGGAAAGCAAGGAAAGGCAAGTGTAACGGAAGGAACCGCACGGCAAGGGGAAACAAGGCTAAGGCAGGACAACGCACGCTAGGCAATGCACGGCAAGGCAAGGAAAGCTTAAAGCAAAGGAAGGCACGGTCAGGCGAGATAAGGCTAAGGTACGAGAACGCAAGGCTAGGCAATGGACAGAAGGCAAGAAAAGAGTAACGGAAGGTAAGGAAGGCAAGGGAAAGCAAGGAAACGAAAGTGTAACGGAAGGAACCGCACGGCAAGGGGAAACAAGGCTAAGGCACGACAACGCACGCTAGGCAATGCACGGCAAGGCAAGGAAAGAGTAACGGAAGGAAAGGAAGGCAAGGCAAAGCCAGGCAAGGCAAGTGTAACAAAAGGCACGGCACGGCAAGGGGAAACAAGGCTAAGGCACGACAACGCACGGCTAGGCAATGCAAGGGAAGTCAAGGAAAGGGTAACGCAAGGCAAGGCACGGTGAGCTTAGGCAAGGCTAATGCACGAAAACGCAAGGCTTGGCAATGCACGACAATGCAAGGAAAGCTTAAAGCAAAGGAAGGCACGGTTACGCGAGATAAGGCTAAGGCACGACAACGCAAGGCTAGGCATTGCAGGGAAGGCAAGCAAAGAGTAACGGAAGGTAAGCAAGGCAAGGAAAAGCAAGGAAAGGCAAGTGTAACGGAAGGAACCGCACGGCAAGGGGAAACAAGGCTATGGCACGACAACGCACGCTAGGCAATGCACGGCAAGGCAAGGAAAGGGTAACGCATGGGAAAGCACGGTCAGGCGAGGCAAGGCTAAGGCATGACAACGCAAGGCTAGGCAATGCACGGAAAGCAAGCAAAGAGTAACGGAACGCAAGGAAGGCAAGGGAAAGCAAGGGAAGGCAAGCGTAACGGAAGGAAAGGCACGGCAAGGGGTAACAAGGCTAAGGCACGACAACGCAGGGCTAGGCAATGCAGGGAAGGCAAGCAAAGAGTAAAGGAATGTAAGCAAGGCAAGGAAAAGCAAGGAAAGGCAAGGGTAACGGAAGGAACGGCACGGCAAGGGGAAACAAGTCTAAGGCATGACAACGCACGCTAGGCAATGCACGGCAAGGCAAGGAAAGGGTAACGCATGCGAAAGCACCGTCAGGCGAGGCAAGGCTAAGGCACGACAACGCAAGGCTAGGCAATGCACGACAATGCAAGGAAAGCTTAAAGTAAAGGAAGGCACGGTCAGGCGAGATAAGGCTAAGGCACGACAACGCACGCTAGGCAATGCACGGCAAGGCAAGTAAAGGGTAACGCATGGGAAAGCACGTTCCGGCGAGGCAAGGCTAAGGCACGACAACGCAAGGCTAGGCAATGCACGGAAGGCAAGCAAAGAGTAACGGAAGGTAAGGAAGGCAAGGGAAAGCAAGGAAAGGCAAGTGTAACGGAAGGAACCGCACGGCAAGGGGAAACAAGGCTAAGGCACGACAAAGCACGCTAGGCAATGCACGGCAAGGCAAGGAAAGGGTAACGCATGGGACAGCACGGTCAGGCGAGGCAAGGCTAAGTCATGACAACGCAAGGCTAGGCAATGCACGGAAAGCCAGCAAAGAGTAACGGAACGCAAGGAAGGCAAGGGAAAGCAAGGGAAGGCAAGCGTAACGGAAGGAACGGCACGGCAAGGGGTAACAAGGCTAAGGCACGACAACGCAGGGCTAGGCAATGCACGGCAAGGCAAGGAAAGCTTAAAGCAAAGGAAGGCACGGTCAGTCGAGATAAGGCTAAGGCACGACAACGCAAGGCTAGGCAATGGACGGAAGGCAAGCAAAGAGTAACGGAAGGAAAGGAAGGCAAGGCAAAGCCAG
This sequence comes from Macrotis lagotis, assembly GCF_037893015.1. Classification (NCBI taxonomy): domain Eukaryota; kingdom Metazoa; phylum Chordata; class Mammalia; order Peramelemorphia; family Peramelidae; genus Macrotis; species Macrotis lagotis. Next base: position 565,712 of record NW_027421920.1, read on the forward strand.
GCAAGGCAAGTGTAACAAAAGGCACGGCACGGCAAGGGGAAACAAGGCTAAGGCACGACAACGCACGGCTAGGCAATGCAAGGGAAGGCAAGGAAAGGGTAACGCAAGGCAAGGCACGGTGAGCTTAGGCAAGGCTAATGCAGGAAAACGCAGGGCTTGGCAATGCACGACAATGCCAGGAAAGCTTAAAGCAAAGGAAGGCACGGTCAGGCGAGATAAGGCTAAGGCACGACAACGCAAGGCTAGGCATTGCAGGGAAGGCAAGCAAAGAGTAACGGAAGGTAAGCAAGGCAAGGAAAAGCAAGGAAAGGCAAGTGTAACGGAAGGAACCGCACGGCAAGGGGAAACAAGGCTATGGCACGACAACGCACGCTAGGCAATGCACGGCAAGGCAAGGAAAGTGTAACGCATGGGACAGCACGGTCAGGCGAGGCAAGGCTAAGGCATGACAACGCAAGGCTAGGCAATGCACGGAAAGCAAGCAAAGAGTAACGGAACGCAAGGAAGGCAAGGGAAAGCAAGGGAAGGCAAGCGTAACGGAAGGAACGGCACGGCAAGGGGTAACAAGGCTAAGGCACGACAACGCAGGGCTAGGCAATGTACGGCAAGGCAAGGAAAGGGTAACGCATGGGAAAGCACGGTCAGGCGAGGCAAGGCTAAGGCACGACAACGCAAGGCTAGGCAATGCACGGAAGGCAAGCAAAGAGTAAGGGAAGATAAGGAAGGCAAGGGAAAGCAAGGAAAGGCAAGTGCAACGGAAGGAACGGCACGGCAAGGGAAAACAAGGCTAAGGCACGACAACGCACGCTAGGCAATGCACGGCAGGGCAAGAAAAGGGTAACGCATGGGAAAGCACAGTAAGGCGAGGCAAGGCTAAGGCATGTCAACGCAAGGCTACGCAATGCACGGAAAGCAAGCAAAGAGTAATGGAACGCAAGGAAGGCAAGGGAATGCAACGGAAGGCAAGGGTAACGGAAGGAATTGCACGCAAGGGGTAACAAGGCTAAGGCACGACAACGCAGGGCTAGGCAATGCACGGCAAGGCAAGGAAAGGGTAACGCAAGGGAAGGCACGGTCAGGTGAGGCAAGGATAAGGCACGACAACACAAGGCTAGGCAATGCCCGGAAGGCAAGCAAAGAGTAACGGAAGGTAAGGAAGGCAAGGGAAAGCCAGGCAAGGCAAGTGTAACAAAAGCCACGGCACCGCAAGGGGAAACAAGGCTAAGGCACGACAACGCACGGCTAGGCAATGCACGGCAAGGCAAGGAAAGAGTAACGCAAGGAAAGGCACGGTGAGGCTAGGGAAGGCTAATGCACGAAAACGCAATGCTAGGCAATGCACGACAATGCAAGGAAAGCTGAAAGCAAAGGAAGGCACGGTCAGGCGATATAAGGCTAAGGCACGACAACGCAAGGCTAGGCAATGCGGGGAAGGCAAGGAAAGCGTAACGGAAGGTAAGCAAGTCAAGGAAAAGCAAGGAAAGGCAAGGGTAACGTAAGGAACGGCACGGCAAGGGGAAACAAGTCTAAGGCACGACAACGCACGCTAGGCAATGCACTGCAAGGCAAGTAAAGGGTAACGCGTGGGAAAGCACGTTCTGGCGAGGCAAGGCTAAGGCACGACATCGCAAGGCTAGGCAATGCAAGGAAAGCAAGCAAAGAGTAACGGAACGCAAGGAAGGCAAGGGAAAGCAAGGGAAGGCAAGGGTAACGGAAGGAACGGCAGGGCAAGGGGTAACAAGGCTAAGGCACGACAACGCAGGGCTAGGCAATGCACCGCAATGCAAGGAAAGGGTAACGCAAGGGAAGGCACGGTCAGGTGAGGCAAGGCTAATGCACGACAACGCAAGGCTAGGCAGTGCACGGCAAGGCAAAGAAAGAGTAACGGAAGGAAAGGAAGGCAAGGCAAAGCCAGGCAAGGCAAGTATAACAAAAGACACGGCACGGCAAGGATAAACAAGGCTAAGGCACGACAACGCACGGCTAGGCAATGCACGGCAAGGCAAGGAACGGTACGCAAGGCAAGGCACGGTCAGGCGAGGTAAGGCTAAGGCATGACAACGCAAAGCTAGGCAATGAACGGAAGGGAAGCAAAGACTAACGGAAGGCTTCGAAGGCAAGGGAAAGCAAGGCAAGGCAAGGGTAACGGAAGGAACGGCACGGCAAGGGGAAACAAGGCTAAGGCACGACAACGCACGCTAGGCAATGCACGGCAAGGCAAAGAAAGGGTAACGCATGGGAAAGCACGGTCAGGCGAGGCAAGGCTAAGGCATGACAACGCAAGGCTAGGCAATGCACGGAAAGCAAGCTAAGAGTAACGGAACGCAAGGAAGGCAAGGGAAAGCAAAGGAAGGCAAGGGTAACGGAAGGAATTGCACGGCAAGGGGTAACAAGGCTAAGGCAGGACAACGCAGGGCTAGGCAATGCACGGCAAGGCAAGGAAAGGGTAACGCAAGGGAAGGCACGGTCAGGTGAGGCAAGGATAAGGCACGACAACGCAAGGTTAGGCAATGCACGGCAAGGCAAGGAAAGAGTAACGGAAGGAAAGGAAGGCAAGGCAAAGCCAGGCAAGGCAAGTGTAACAAAAGGCACGCCAGGGCAAGGGGAAACAAGGCTAAGGCACGACAACGCAAGGCTAGGAAATGCACGACAATGCAAGGAAAGCTTAAAGCAAAGGAAAGCACGGTCCGGCGAGATAAGCCTAAGGCACGACAACGCAAGGCTAGGCAATGCAGGGAAGGCAAGCAAAGAGTAACGGAAGGTAAGGAAGGCAAGTGAAAGCAAGGAAAGGCAAGTGTAACGGAAGGAACGGCATGGCAAGGGGAAACAAGGCTAAGGCACGACAACGCACGCTAGGCAATGCACGGCAAGGCAAGGAAAGGGTAACGCATGGGAAAGCACGGTCAGGCGGGGAAAGGCTAAGGCATGAGAACGCAAGGCTAGGCAATGTACGGAAAGCAAGCAAAGAGTAACGGAACGCAAGGAAGGCAAGGGAAAGCAAGGGAAGGCAAGGGTAAAGGAAGGAACGGCAGGGCAAGGGGAAACAAGGCTAAGGCACGACAACGCAGGGCTAGGCAATACACCGCAAGGCAAGGAAAGGGTAACGCAAGGGAAGGCACGGTCAGGTGAGGCAAGGCTAATGCACGACAACGCAAGGCTAGGCAGTGCACGGCAAGGCAAGGAAAGAGTAACGGAAGGAAAGGAAGGCAAGGCAAAGCCAGGCAAGGCAAGTGTAACAAAAGGCACGGCACGGCAAGGGGAAACAAGGCTAAGGCACGACAACGCACGGCTAGGCAATGCAAGGGAAGGCAAGGAAAGGGTAACGCAAGGCAAGGCACGGTGAGGCTAGGCAAGGCTAATGCACGAAAACGCAAGGCTAGGCAATGCACGACAATGCAAGGAAAGCTTAAAGCAAAGGAAGGCACGGTCAGGCGAGATAAGGCTAAGGCACGACAACGCAAGGCTAGGCAAAGCAGGGAAGGCAAGCAAAGAGTAAATGAATGTAAGCAAGGCAAGGAAAAGCAAGGAAAGGCAAGGGTAACGGAAGGAACGGCACGGCAAGGGGAAACAAGTCTAAGGCATGACAACGCACGCTAGGCAATGCACGGCAAGGCAAGGAAAGGGTAACGCATGCGAAAGCACGGTCAGGCGAGGCAAGGCTAAGGCACGACAACGCAAGGCTAGGCAATGCACGACAATGCAAGGAAAGCTTAAAGTAAAGGAAGGCACGGTCAGGCGAGATAAGGCTAAGGCACGACAACGCAAGGCTAGGCAATGCAGGGAAGGCAAGCAAAGAGTAACGGAAGGTAAGCAAGGCAAGGAAAAGCAAGGAAAGGCAAGGGTAACGTAAGGAACGGCACGGCAAGGGGAAACAAGTCTAAGGCACGACAACGCACGCTAGGCAATGCACGGCAAGGCAAGTAAAGGGTAACGCATGGGAAAGCACGTTCCGGCGAGGCAAGGCTAAGGCACGACAACGCAAGGCTAGGCAATGCACGGAAGGCAAGCAAAGAGAAACGGAAGGTAAGGAAGGCAAGGGAAAGCAAGGAAAGGCAAGTGTAACGGAAGGAACCGCACGGCAAGGGGAAACAAGGCTAAGGCACGACAAAGCACGCTAGGCAATGCACGGCAAGGCAAGGAAAGGGTAACGCATGGGACAGCACGGTCAGGCGAGGCAAGGCTAAGGCATGACAACGCAAGGCTAGGCAATGCACGGAAAGCAAGCAAAGAGTAACGGAACGCAAGGAAGGCAAGGGAAAGCAAGGGAAGGCAAGCGTAACGGAAGGAACGGCACGGCAAGGGGTAACAAGGCTAAGGCACGACAACGCAGGGCTAGGCAATGCACGGCAAGGCAAGGAAAGCTTAAAGCAAAGGAAGGCACGGTCAGGCGAGATAAGGCTAAGGCACGACAACGCAAGGCTAGGCAATGGACGGAAGGCAAGCAAAGAGTAACGGAAGGTAAGGAAGGCAAGGCAAAGCCAGGCAAGGCAAGTGTAACAAAAGGCACGGCACGGCAAGGGGAAACAAGGCTAAGGCACGACAACGCACGGCTAGGCAATGAAGGGAAGGCAAGGAAAGGGTAACGCAAGGCAAGGCACGGTGAGGCTAGGCAAGGCTAATGCACGAAAACGCAAGGCTAGGCAATGCACGACAATGCAAGGAAAGCTTAAAGCAAAGGAAGGCACGGTCAGGCGAGATAAGGATAAGGCACGACAACGCAAGGCTACGCAATGCCCGGAAAGCAAGCAAAGAGTAACGGAACGCAAGGAAGGCAAGGGAATGCAACGGAAGGCAAGGGTAACGGAAGGAATTGCACGCAAGGGGAAACAGGGCTAAGGCACGACAACGCACGCCTAGGCAATGCACGGCAAGGAAAGGAAAGAGTAACGCAAGGAAAGGCACGGTGAGGCTAGGGAAGGCTAATGCACGAAAACGCAAAGCTAGGCAATGCACGACAATTCAAGGAAAGCTTAAAGCAAAGGAAGGCACGGTCAGGCGAGATAAGGCTAAGGCACGACAACGCAAGGCTAGGCAATGCAGGGAAGGCAAGGAAAGAGTAACGGAAGGTAAGCAAGTCAAGGAAAAGCAAGGAAAGGCAAGGGTAACGTAAGGAACGGCACGGCAAGGGGAAATAAGTCTAAGGCACGACAACGCACGCTAGGCAATGCACTGCAAGGCAAGTAAAGGGTAACGCATGGGAAAGCACGTTCCGGCGAGGCAAGGCTAAGGCACGACAACGCAAGGCTAGGCAATGCACGGAAGGCAAGCAAAGAATAACGGAAGGTAAGGAAGGCAAGGGAAAGCAAGGAAAGGCAAGTGTAACGGAAGGAACCGCACGGCAAGGGGAAACAAGGCTAAGGCAGGACAACGCACGCTAGGCAATGCACGGCAAGGCAAGGAAAGCTTAAAGCAAAGGAAGGCACGGTCAGGCGAGATAAGGCTACGGTACGAGAACGCAAGGCTAGGCAATGGACAGAAGGCAAGCAAAGAGTAACGGAAGGTAAGGAAGGCAAGGGAAAGCAAGGAAACGAAAGTGTAACGGAAGGAACCGCACGGCAAGGGGAAACAAGGCTAAGGCACGACAACGCACGCTAGGCAATGCACGGCAAGGCAAGGAAAGAGTAACGGAAGGAAAGGAAGGCAAGGCAAAGCCAGGCAAGGCAAGTGTAACAAAAGGCACGGCACGGCAAGGGGAAACAAGGCTAAGGCACGACAACGCACGGCTAGCCCATGCAAGGGAAGGCAAGGAAAGGGTACCGCAAGGCAAGGCACGGTGAGCTTAGGCAAGGCTAATGCACGAAAACGCAAGGCTTGGCAATGCACGACAATGCAAGGAAAGCTTAAAGCAAAGGAAGGCACGGTTAGGCGAGATAAGGCTAAGGCACGACAACGCAAGGCTAGGCATTGCAGGGAAGGCAAGCAAAGAGTAACGGAAGGTAAGCAAGGCAAGGAAAAGCAAGGAAAGGCAAGTGTAATGGAAGGAACCGCACGGCAAGGGGAAACAAGGCTATGGCACGACAACGCACGCTAGGCAATGCACGGCAAGGCAAGGCAAGGGTAACGCATGGGAAAGCACGGTCAGGCGAGGCAAGGCTAAGGCATGACAACGCAAGGCTAGGCAATGCACGGAAAGCAAGCAAAGAGTAACGGAACGCAAGGAAGGCAAGGGAAAGCAAGGGAAGGCAAGCGTAACGGAAGGAAAGGCACGGCAAGGGGTAACAAGGCTAAGGCACGACAACCCAGGGCTAGGCAATGCAGGGAAGGCAAGCAAAGAGTAAAGGAATGTAAGCAAGGCAAGGAAAAGCAAGGAAAGGCAAGGGTAACGGAAGGAACGGCACGGCAAGGGGAAAGCATGACAACGCACGCTAGGCAATGCACGGCAAGGCAAGGAAAGGGTAACGCATGCGAAAGCACGATCAGGCGAGGCAAGGCTAAGGCACGACAACGCAAGGCTAGGCAATGCACGACAATGCAAGGAAAGCTTAAAGTAAAGAAAGGCACGGTCAGGCGAGATAAGGCTAAGGCACGACAACGCAAGGCTAGGCAATGCAGGGAAGGCAAGCAAAGAGTAACGGAAGGTAAGCAAGGCAAGGAAAAGCAAGGAAAGGCAAGGGTAACGTAAGGAACGGCACGGCAAGGGGAAACAAGTCTAAGGCACGACAACGCACGCTAGGCAATGCACGGCAAGGCAAGTAAAGGGTAACGCATGGGAAAGCACGGTCAGGCGAGGCAAGGCTAAGGCATGACAACGCAAGACTAGGCAATGCACGGAAAGCAAGCAAAGAGTAACGGAACGCAAGGAAGGCAAGGGAAAGCAAGGGAAGGCAAGCGTAACGGAAGGAACGGCACGGCAAGGGGTAACAAGGCTAAGGCACGACAACGCAGGGCTAGGCAATGCACGGCAAGGCAAGGAAAGCTTAAAGCAAAGGAAGGCACGGTCAGGTCAGATAAGGCTAAGGTACGAGAACGCAAGGCTAGGCAATGGACAGAAGGCAAGCTAAGGGTAACGGAATGTAAGGAAGGCAAGGGAAAGCAAGGAAACGAAAGTGCAACGGAAGGAACCGCACGACAAGGGGAAACAAGGCTAAGGCACGACAACGCACGCTAGGCAATGCACGGCAAGGCAAGGAAAGGGTAACGCATGGGAAAGCACGGTCAGGCGAGGCAAGGCTAAGGCATGACAACGCAAGGCTAGGCAATGCACGGAAAGCAAGCAAAGAGTAACGGAACGCAAGGAAGGCAAGGGAAAGCAACGGAAGGCAAGGGTAACGGAAGGAACGGCAGGGCAAGGGGTAACAAGGCTAAGGCACGACAACGCAAGGCTAGGCAATACACCGCAAGGCAAGGAAAGGGTAACGCAAGGGAAGGCACGGTCAGGTGAGGCAAGGCTAATGCACGACAACGCAAGGCTAGGCAGTGCACGGCAAGGCAAGGAAAGAGTAACGGAAGGAAAGGAAGGCAAGGCAAAGCCAGGCAATGCAAGTGTAACAAAAGGCACGGCACGGCAAGGGGAAACAAGGCTAAGGCACGACAACGCACGGCTAGGCAATGCAAGGGAAGGCAAGGAAAGGGTAACGCAAGGCAAGGCACGGTGAGGCTAGGCAAGGCTAATGCACGAAAACGCAAGGCTAGGCAATGCACGACAATGCAAGGAAAGCTTAAAGCAAAGGAAGGCACGGTCAGGCGAGATAAGGCTAAGGCACGACAACGCAAGGCTAGGCAATGCAGGGAAGGCAAGAAAAGAGTAAAGGAATGTAAGCAAGGCAAGGAAAAGCAAGGAAAGGCAAGGGTAACGGAAGGAACGGCACGGCAAGGGGAAACAAGTCTAAGGCATGACAACGCACGCTAGGCAATGCACGGCAAGGCAAGGAAAGGGTAACGCATGCGAAAGCACGGTCAGGCGAGGCAAGGCTAAGGCACGACAACGCAAGGCTAGGCAATGCAGGAAAGGCAAGCAAAGTGTAACGGAAGGTAAGCAAGGCAAGGAAAAGCAAGGAAAGGCAAGGGTAACGTAAGGAACGGCACGGCAAGGGGAAACAAGTCTAAGGCACGACAACGCACGCTAGGCAATGCACGGCAAGGCAAGTAAAGGGTAACGCATGGGAAAGCACGTTCCGGCGAGGCAAGGCTAAGGCACGACAACGCAAGGCTAGGCAATGCACGGAAGGCTAGCAAAGAGTATCGGAAGGTAAGGAAGGCAAGGGAAAGCAAGGAAAGGCAAGTGTAACGGAAGGAACCGCACGGCAAGGGGAAACAAGGCTAAGGCACGACAAAGCACGCTAGGCAATGCACGGCAAGGCAAGGAAAGGGTAACGCATGGGACAGCACGGTCAGGCGAGGCAAGGCTAAGGCATGACAACGCAAGGCTAGGCAATGCACGGAAAGCAAGCAAAGAGTAACGGAACGCAAGGAAGGCAAGGGAAAGCAAGGGAAGGCAAGCGTAACGGAAGGAACGGCACGGCAAGGGGTAACAAGGCTAAGGCACGACAACGCAGGGCTAGGCAATGCACGGCAAGGCAAGGAAAGCTTAAAGCAAAGGAAGGCACGGTCAGTCGAGATAAGGCTAAGGCACGACAACGCAAGGCTAGGCAATGGACGGAAGGCAAGCAAAGAGTAACGGAAGGAAAGGAAGGCAAGGCAAAGCCAGGCAAGGCAAGTGTAACAAAAGGCACGGCACGGCAAGGGGAAACAAGGCTAAGGCACGACAACGCACGGCTAGGCAATGCAAGGGAAGGCAAGGAAAGGGTAACGCAAGGCAAGGCACGGTGAGCTTAGGCAAGGCTAATGCAGGAAAACGAAAGGCTTGGCAATGCACGACAATGCAAGGAAAGCTTAAAGCAAAGGAAGGCACGGTCAGGCGAGATAAGGCTAAGGCACGACAACGCAAGGCTAGGCATTGCAGGGAAGGCAAGCAAAGAGTAACGGAAGGTAAGCAAGGCAAGGAAAAGCAAGGAAAGGCAAGTGTAACGGAAGGAACCGCACGGCAAGGGGAAACAAGGCTATGGCACGACAACGCACGCTAGGCAATGCACGGCAAGGCAAGGAAAGGGTAACGCATGGGACAGCACGGTCAGGCGAGGCAAGGATAAGGCATGACAACGCAAGGCTAGGCAATGCACGGAAAGCAAGCAAAGAGTAACGGAACGCAAGGAAGGCAAGGGAAAGCAAGGGAAGGCAAGCGTAACGGAAGGAACGGCACGGAAGGGGTAACAAGGCTAAGGCACGACAACGCAGGGCTAGGCAATGCACGGCAAGGCAAGGAAAGCTTAAGCAAAGGAAGGCACGGTCAGGCGAGATAAGGCTAAGGCACGACAACGCAAGGCTAGGCAATGGACGGAAGGCAAGCAAAGAGTAACGGAAGGTAAGGAAGGCAAGGGAAAGCAAGGAAAGGAAAGTGTAACGGAAGGAACCGCACGGCAAGAGGAAACAAGGCTAAGGCACGACAACGCACGCTAGGCAATGCACGGCAGGGCAAGAAAAGTGTAACGCATGGGAAAGCACAGTAAGGCGAGGCAAGGCTAAGACATGACAACGCAAGGCTACGCAATGCACGGAAAGCAAGCAAAGAGTAATGGAACGCAAGGAAGGCAAGGGAATGCAACGGAAGGCAAGGGTAACGGAAGGAATTGCACGCAAGGGGTAACAAGGCTAAGGCACGACAACGCAGGGCTAGGCAATGCACGGCAAGGCAAGGAAAGGGTAACGCAAGGGAAGGCACGGTCAGGCGAGGCAAGGATAAGGCATGACAACGCAAGGCTAGGCAATGCAGGGAAGGCAAGGAAAGAGTAACGGAAGGTAAGCAAGTCAAGGAAAAGCAAGGAAAGGCAAGGGTAACGTAAGGAACGGCACGGCAAGGGGAAACAAGTCTAAGGCACGACAACGCACGCTAGGCAATGCACTGCAAGGCAAGTAAAGGGTAACGCGTGGGAAAGCACGTTCCGGCGAGGCAAGGCTAAGGCACGACAACGCAAGGCTAGGCAATGCACGGAAGGCAAGCAAAGAGTAACGGAAGGTAAGGAAGGCAAGGGAAAGCAAGGAAAGGCAAGGGTAACGGAAGGAACGGCAGGGCAAGGGGTAATAAGGCTAAGGCACGACAACGCAGGGCTAGGCAATGCACCGCAATGCAAGGAAAGGGTATCGCAAGGGAAGGCACGGTCAGGTGAGGCAAGGCTAATGCACGACAACGCAAGGCTAGGCAGTGCACGGCAAGGCAAAGAAAGAGTAACGGAAGGAAAGGAAGGCAAGGCAAAGCCAGGCAAGGCAAGTATAACAAAAGACACGGCACGGCAAGGATAAACAAGGCTAAGGCACGACAACGCACGGCTAGGCAATGCACGGCAAGGCAAGGAAAGGGTACGCAAGGCAAGGCACGGTCAGGCGAGGTAAGGCTAAGGCACGACAACGCAAAGCTAGGCAATGAACGGAAGGGAAGCAAAGACTAACGGAAGGCTTCGAAGGCAAGGGAAAGCAAGGCAAGGCAAGGGTAACGGAAGGAACGGCACGGCAAGGGGAAACAAGGTTAAGGCACGACAACGCACGCTAGGCAATGCACGGCAAGGCAAAGAAAGGGTAAAGCATGGGAAAGCACGGTCAGGCGAGGCAAGGCTAAGGCATGACAACGCAAGGCTAGGCAATGCACGGAAAGCAAGCTAAGAGTAACGGAACGCAAGGAAGGCAAGGGAAAGCAAAGGAAGGCAAGGGTAACGGAAGGAATTTGCACGGCAAGGGGTAACAAGGCTAAGGCACGACAACGCAGGGCTAGGCAATGCACGGCAAGGCAAGGAAAGGGTAACGCAAGGGAAGGCACGGTCAGGTGAGGCAAGGATAAGGCACGACAACGCAAGGTTAGGCAATGCACGGCAAGGCAAGGAAAGAGTAACGGAAGGAAAGGAAGGCAAGGCAAAGCCAGGCAAGGCAAGTGTAACAAAAGGCACGGCACGGCAAGGGGAAACAAGGCTAAGGCACGACAACGCACGGCTAGGCAATGCAAGGGAAGTCAAGGAAAGGGTAACGCAAGGCAAGGCACGGTGAGGCTAGGCAAGGCTAATGCACGAAAACGCAAGGCTAGGCAATGCACGACAATGCAAGGAAAGCTTAAAGCAAAGGAAGGCACGGTCAGGCGAGATAAGGCTAAGGCACGACAACGCAAGGCTAGGCAATGCAGGGAAGGCAAGCAAAGAGTAAAGGAATGTAAGCAAGGGAAGGAAAAGCAAGGAAAGGCAAGGGTAACGGAAGGAACGGCTCGGCAAGGGGAAACAAGTCTAAGGCATGACAACGCACGCTAGGCAATGCACGGCAAGGCAAGGAAAGGGTAACGCATGCGAAAGCACGGTCAGGCGAGGCAAGGCTAAGGCACGACAACGCAAGGCTAGGCAATGCACGACAATGCAAGGAAAGCTTAAAGTAAAGGAAGGCACGGTCAGGCGAGATAAGGCTAAGGCACGACAACGCAAGGCTAGGCAATGCAGGGAAGGCAAGCAAAGAGTAACGGAAGGTAAGCAAGGCAAGGAAAAGCAAGGAAAGGCAAGGGTAACGTAAGGAACGGCACGGCAAGGGGAAACAAGTCTAAGGCACGACAACGCACGCTAGGCAATGCACGGCAAGGCAAGTAAAGGGTAACGCATGGGAAAGCACGTTCCGGCGAGGCAAGGCTAAGGCACGACAACGCAAGGCTAGGCAATGCACGGAAGGCAAGCAAAGAGAAACGGAAGGTAAGGAAGGCAAGGGAAAGCAAGGAAAGGCAAGTGTAACGGAAGGAACCGCACGGCAAGGGGAAACAAGGCTAAGGCACGACAAAGCACGCTAGGCAATGCACGGCAAGGCAAGGAAAGGGTAACGCATGGGACAGCACGGTCAGGCGAGGCAAGGCTAAGGCATGACAACGCAAGGCTAGGCAATGCACGGAAAGCAAGCAAAGAGTAACGGAACGCAAGGAAGGCAAGGGAAAGCAAGGGAAGGCAAGCGTAACGGAAGGAACGGCACGGCAAGGGGTAACAAGGCTAAGGCACGACAACGCAGGGCTAGGCAATGCACGGCAAGGCAAGGAAAGCTTAAAGCAAAGGAAGGCACGGTCAGGCGAGATAAGGCTAAGGCACGACAACGCAAGGCTAGGCAATGGACGGAAGGCAAGCAAAGAGTAACGGAAGGTAAGGAAGGCAAGGCAAAGCCAGGCAAGGCAAGTGTAACAAAAGGCACGGCACGGCAAGGGGAAACAAGGCTAAGGCACGACAACGCACGGCTAGGCAATGAAGGGAAGGCAAGGAAAGGGTAACGCAAGGCAAGGCACGGTGAGGCTAGGCAAGGCTAATGCACGAAAACGCAAGGCTAGGCAATGCACGACAATGCAAGGAAAGCTTAAAGCAAAGGAAGGCACGGTCAGGCGAGATAAGGCTAAGGCACGACAACGCAAGGCTACGCAATGCCCGGAAAGCAAGCAAAGAGTAACGGAACGCAAGGAAGGCAAGGGAATGCAACGGAAGGCAAGGGTAACGGAAGGAATTGCACGCAAGGGGAAACAAGGCTAAGGCACGACAACGCACGCCTAGGCAATGCACGGCAAGGCAAGGAAAGAGTAACGCAAGGAAAGGCACGGTGAGGCTAGGGAAGGCTAATGCACGAAAACGCAAAGCTAGGCAATGCACGACAATTCAAGGAAAGCTTAAAGCAAAGGAAGGCACGGTCAGGCGAGATAAGGCTAAGGCACGACAACGCAAGGCTAGGCAATGCAGGGAAGGCAAGGAAAGAGTAACGGAAGGTAAGCAAGTCAAGGAAAAGCAAGGAAAGGCAAGGGTAACGTAAGGAACGGCACGGCAAGGGGAAATAAGTCTAAGGCACGACAACGCACGCTAGGCAATGCACTGCAAGGCAAGTAAAGGGTAACGCATGGGAAAGCACGTTCCGGCGAGGCAAGGCTAAGGCACGACAACGCAAGGCTAGGCAATGCACGGAAGGCAAGCAAAGAGTAACGGAAGGTAAGGAAGGCAAGGGAAAGCAAGGAAAGGCAAGTGTAACGGAAGGAACCGCACGGCAAGGGGAAACAAGGCTAAGGCAGGACAACGCACGCTAGGCAATGCACGGCAAGGCAAGGAAAGCTTAAAGCAAAGGAAGGCACGGTCAGGCGAGATAAGGCTAAGGTACGAGAACGCAAGGCTAGGCAATGGACAGAAGGCAAGAAAAGAGTAACGGAAGGTAAGGAAGGCAAGGGAAAGCAAGGAAACGAAAGTGTAACGGAAGGAACCGCACGGCAAGGGGAAACAAGGCTAAGGCACGACAACGCACGCTAGGCAATGCACGGCAAGGCAAGGAAAGAGTAACGGAAGGAAAGGAAGGCAAGGCAAAGCCAGGCAAGGCAAGTGTAACAAAAGGCACGGCACGGCAAGGGGAAACAAGGCTAAGGCACGACAACGCACGGCTAGGCAATGCAAGGGAAGTCAAGGAAAGGGTAACGCAAGGCAAGGCACGGTGAGCTTAGGCAAGGCTAATGCACGAAAACGCAAGGCTTGGCAATGCACGACAATGCAAGGAAAGCTTAAAGCAAAGGAAGGCACGGTTACGCGAGATAAGGCTAAGGCACGACAACGCAAGGCTAGGCATTGCAGGGAAGGCAAGCAAAGAGTAACGGAAGGTAAGCAAGGCAAGGAAAAGCAAGGAAAGGCAAGTGTAACGGAAGGAACCGCACGGCAAGGGGAAACAAGGCTATGGCACGACAACGCACGCTAGGCAATGCACGGCAAGGCAAGGAAAGGGTAACGCATGGGAAAGCACGGTCAGGCGAGGCAAGGCTAAGGCATGACAACGCAAGGCTAGGCAATGCACGGAAAGCAAGCAAAGAGTAACGGAACGCAAGGAAGGCAAGGGAAAGCAAGGGAAGGCAAGCGTAACGGAAGGAAAGGCACGGCAAGGGGTAACAAGGCTAAGGCACGACAACGCAGGGCTAGGCAATGCAGGGAAGGCAAGCAAAGAGTAAAGGAATGTAAGCAAGGCAAGGAAAAGCAAGGAAAGGCAAGGGTAACGGAAGGAACGGCACGGCAAGGGGAAACAAGTCTAAGGCATGACAACGCACGCTAGGCAATGCACGGCAAGGCAAGGAAAGGGTAACGCATGCGAAAGCACCGTCAGGCGAGGCAAGGCTAAGGCACGACAACGCAAGGCTAGGCAATGCACGACAATGCAAGGAAAGCTTAAAGTAAAGGAAGGCACGGTCAGGCGAGATAAGGCTAAGGCACGACAACGCACGCTAGGCAATGCACGGCAAGGCAAGTAAAGGGTAACGCATGGGAAAGCACGTTCCGGCGAGGCAAGGCTAAGGCACGACAACGCAAGGCTAGGCAATGCACGGAAGGCAAGCAAAGAGTAACGGAAGGTAAGGAAGGCAAGGGAAAGCAAGGAAAGGCAAGTGTAACGGAAGGAACCGCACGGCAAGGGGAAACAAGGCTAAGGCACGACAAAGCACGCTAGGCAATGCACGGCAAGGCAAGGAAAGGGTAACGCATGGGACAGCACGGTCAGGCGAGGCAAGGCTAAGTCATGACAACGCAAGGCTAGGCAATGCACGGAAAGCCAGCAAAGAGTAACGGAACGCAAGGAAGGCAAGGGAAAGCAAGGGAAGGCAAGCGTAACGGAAGGAACGGCACGGCAAGGGGTAACAAGGCTAAGGCACGACAACGCAGGGCTAGGCAATGCACGGCAAGGCAAGGAAAGCTTAAAGCAAAGGAAGGCACGGTCAGTCGAGATAAGGCTAAGGCATGACAACGCAAGGCTAGGCAATGGACGGAAGGCAAGCAAAGAGTAACGGAAGGAAAGGAAGGCAAGGCAAAGCCAGGCAAGGCAAGTGTAACAAAAGGCACGGCACGGCAAGGGGAAACAAGGCTAAGGCACGACAACGCACGGCTAGGCAATGCAAGGGAAGGCAAGGAAAGGGTAACGCAAGGCAAGGCACGGTGAGCTTAGGCAAGGCTAATGCAGGAAAACGCAAGGCTTGGCAATGCACGACAATGCCAGGAAAGCTTAAAGCAAAGGAAGGCACGGTCAGGCGAGATAAGGCTAAGGCACGACAACGCAAGGCTAGGCATTGCAGGGAAGGCAAGCAAAGAGTAACGGAAGGTAAGCAAGGCAAGGAAAAGCAAGGAAAGGCAAGTGTAACGGAAGGAACCGCACGGCAAGGGGAAACAAGGCTATGGCACGACAACGCACGCTAGGCAATGCACGGCAAGGCAAGGAAAGTGTAACGCATGGGACAGCACGGTCAGGCGAGGCAAGGCTAAGGCATGACAACGCAAGGCTAGGCAATGCACGGAAAGCAAGCAAAGAGTAACGGAACGCAAGGAAGGCAAGGGAAAGCAAGGGAAGGCAAGCGTAACGGAAGGAACGGCACGGCAAGGGGTAACAAGGCTAAGGCACGACACCGCAGGGCTAGGCAATGTACGGCAAGGCAAGGAAAGGGTAACGCATGGGAAAGCACGGTCAGGCGAGGCAAGGCTAAGGCACGACAACGCAAGGCTAGGCAATGCACGGAAGGCAAGCAAAGAGTAAGGGAAGATAAGGAAGGCAAGGGAAAGCAAGGAAAGGCAAGTGCAACGGAAGGAACGGCACGGCAAGGGAAAACAAGGCTAAGGCACGACAACGCACGCTAGGCAATGCACGGCAGGGCAAGAAAAGGGTAACGCATGGGAAAGCACAGTAAGGCGAGGCAAGGCTAAGGCATGTCAACGCAAGGCTACGCAATGCACGGAAAGCAAGCAAAGAGTAATGGAACGCAAGGAAGGCAAGGGAATGCAACGGAAGGCAAGGGTAACGGAAGGAATTGCACGCAAGGGGTAACAAGGCTAAGGCACGACAACGCAGGGCTAGGCAATGCACGGCAAGGCAAGGAAAGGGTAACGCAAGGGAAGGCACGGTCAGGTGAGGCAAGGATAAGGCACGACAACACAAGGCTAGGCAATGCCCGGAAGGCAAGCAAAGAGTAACGGAAGGTAAGGAAGGCAAGGGAAAGCCAGGCAAGGCAAGTGTAACAAAAGCCATGGCACCGCAAGGGGAAACAAGGCTAAGGCACGACAACGCACGGCTAGGCAATGCACGGCAAGGCAAGGAAAGAGTAACGCAAGGAAAGGCACGGTGAGGCTAGGGAAGGCTAATGCACGAAAACGCAATGCTAGGCAATGCACGACAATGCAAGGAAAGCTGAAAGCAAAGGAAGGCACGGTCAGGCGATATAAGGCTAAGGCACGACAACGCAAGGCTAGGCAATGCAGGGAAGGCAAGGAAAGAGTAACGGAAGGTAAGCAAGTCAAGGAAAAGCAAGGAAAGGCAAGGGTAACGTAAGGAACGGCACGGCAAGGGGAAACAAGTCTAAGGCACGACAACGCACGCTAGGCAATGCACTGCAAGGCAAGTAAAGGGTAACGCGTGGGAAAGCACGTTCTGGCGAGGCAAGGCTAAGGCACGACATCGCAAGGCTAGGCAATGCAAGGAAAGCAAGCAAAGAGTAACGGAACGCAAGGAAGGCAAGGGAAAGCAAGGGAAGGCAAGGGTAACGGAAGGAACGGCAGGGCAAGGGGTAACAAGGCTAAGGCACGACAACGCAGGGCTAGGCAATGCACCGCAATGCAAGGAAAGGGTAACGCAAGGGAAGGCACGGTCAGGTGAGGCAAGGCTAATGCACGACAACGCAAGGCTAGGCAGTGCACGGCAAGGCAAAGAAAGAGTAACGGAAGGAAAGGAAGGCAAGGCAAAGCCAGGCAAGGCAAGTATAACAAAAGACACGGCACGGCAAGGATAAACAAGGCTAAGGCACGACAACGCACGGCTAGGCAATGCACGGCAAGGCAAGGAACGGTACGCAAGGCAAGGCACGGTCAGGCGAGGTAAGGCTAAGGCATGACAACGCAAAGCTAGGCAATGAACGGAAGGGAAGCAAAGACTAACGGAAGGCTTCGAAGGCAAGGGAAAGCAAGGCAAGGCAAGGGTAACGGAAGGAACGGCACGGCAAGGGGAAACAAGGCTAAGGCACGACAACGCAGGGCTAGGCAATGCACGGCAAGGCAAGGAAAGCAAGACAACGCAAGGCTAGGCAATGCACGGAAAGCAAGCAAAGAGTAACGGAACGCAAGGAAGGCAAGGGAAAGCAAAGGAAAGGGTAACGCAAGGGAAGGCACGGTCAGGCGAGGCAAGGCTAAGGCACGACAACGCAAGGTTAGGCAATGCACGGCAAGGCAAGGAAAGAGTAACGGAAGGAAAGGAAGGCAAGGCAAAGCCAGGCAAGGCAAGTGTAACAAAAGGCACGCCAGGGCAAGGGGAAACAAGGCTAAGGCACGACAACGCAAGGCTAGGAAATGCACGACAATGCAAGGAAAGCTTAAAGCAAAGGAAAGCACGGTCCGGCGAGATAAGCCTAAGGCACGACAACGCAAGGCTAGGCAATGCAGGGAAGGCAAGCAAAGAGTAACGGAAGGTAAGGAAGGCAAGTGAAAGCAAGGAAAGGCAAGTGTAACGGAAGGAACGGCATGGCAAGGGGAAACAAGGCTAAGGCACGACAACGCACGCTAGGCAATGCACGGCAAGGCAAGGAAAGGGTAACGCATGGGAAAGCACGGTCAGGCGGGGAAAGGCTAAGGCATGAGAACGCAAGGCTAGGCAATGTACGGAAAGCAAGCAAAGAGTAACGGAACGCAAGGAAGGCAAGGGAAAGCAAGGGAAGGCAAGGGTAAAGGAAGGAACGGCAGGGCAAGGGGAAACAAGGCTAAGGCACGACAACGCAGGTCTAGGCAATACACCGCAAGGCAAGGAAAGGGTAACGCAAGGGAAGGCACGGTCAGGTGAGGCAAGGCTAATGCACGACAACGCAAGGCTAGGCAGTGCACGGCAAGGCAAGGAAAGAGTAACGGAAGGAAAGGAAGGCAAGGCAAAGCCAGGCAATGCAAGTGTAACAAAAGGCACGGCACGGCAAGGGGAAACAAGGCTAAGGCACGACAACGCACGGCTAGGCAATGCAAGGGAAGGCAAGGAAAGGGTAACGCAAGGCAAGGCACGGTGAGGCTAGGCAAGGCTAATGCACGAAAACGCAAGGCTAGGCAATGCACGACAATGCAAGGAAAGCTTAAAGCAAAGGAAGGCACGGTCAGGCGAGATAAGGCTAAGGCACGACAACGCAAGGCTAGGCAATGCAGGGAAGGCAAGAAAAGAGTAAAGGAATGTAAGCAAGACAAGGAAAAGCAAGGAAAGGCAAGGGTAACGGAAGGAACGGCACGGCAAGGGGAAACAAGTCTAAGGCATGACAACGCACGCTAGGCAATGCACGGCAAGGCAAGGAAAGGGTAACGCATGCGAAAGCACGGTCAGGCGAGGCAAGGCTAAGGCACGACAACGCATGGCTTCGCAATGCACGACAATGCAAGGAAAGCTTAAAGTAAAGGAAGGCACGGTCAGGCGAGATAAGGCTAAGGCACGACAACGCAAGGCTAGGCAATGCAGGGAAGGCAAGAAAAGTGTAAAGGAAGGTAAGCAAGTCAAGGAAAAGCAAGGAAAGGCAAGGGTAACGTAAGGAACGGCACGGCAAGGGGAAACAAGTCTAAGGCACGACAACGCACGCTAGGCAATGCACGGCAAGGCAAGTAAAGGGTAACGCATGGGAAAGCACGTTCCGGCGAGGCAAGGCTAAGGCACGACAACGCAAGGCTAGGCAATGCACGGAAGGCAAGCAAAGAGTATCGGAAGGTAAGGAAGGCAAGGGAAAGCAAGGAAAGGCAAGTGTAACGGAAGGAACCGCACGGCAAGGGGAAACAAGGCTAAGGCACGACAAAGCACGCTAGGCAATGCACGGCAAGGCAAGGAAAGGGTAACGCATGGGACAGCACGGTCAGGCGAGGCAAGGCTAAGGCATGACAACGCAAGGCTAGGCAATGCACGGAAAGCAAGCAAAGAGTAACGGAACGCAAGGAAGGCAAGGGAAAGCAAGGGAAGGCAAGCGTAACGGAAGGAACGGCACGGCAAGGGGTAACAAGGCTAAGGCACGACAACGCAGGGCTAGGCAATGCACGGCAAGGCAAGGAAAGCTTAAAGCAAAGGAAGGCACGGTCAGTCGAGATAAGGCTAAGGCACGACAACGCAAGGCTAGGCAATGGACGGAAGGCAAGCAAAGAGTAACGGAAGGAAAGGAAGGCAAGGCAAAGCCAGGCAAGGCAAGTGTAACAAAAGGCACGGCACGGCAAGGGGAAACAAGGCTAAGGCACGACAACGCACGGCTAGGCAATGCAAGGGAAGGCAAGGAAAGGGTAACGCCAGGCAAGGCACGGTGAGCTTAGGCAAGGCTAATGCAGGAAAACGAAAGGCTTGGCAATGCACGACAATGCAAGGAAAGCTTAAAGCAAAGGAAGGCACGGTCAGGCGAGATAAGGCTAAGGCACGACAACGCAAGGCTAGGAATTGCAGGGAAGGCAAGCAAAGAGTAACGGAAGGTAAGCAAGGCAAGGAAAAGCAAGGAAAGGCAAGTGTAACGGAAGGAACCGCACGGCAAGGGGAAACAAGGCTATGGCACGACAACGCACGCTAGGCAATGCACGGCAAGGCAAGGAAAGGGTAACGCATGGGACAGCACGGTCAGGCGAGGCAAGGATAAGGCATGACAACGCAAGGCTAGGCAATGCACGGAAAGCAAGCAAAGAGTAACGGAACGCAAGGAAGGCAAGGGAAAGCAAGGGAAGGCAAGCGTAACGGAAGGAACGGCACGGAAGGGGTAACAAGGCTAAGGCACGACAACGCAGGGCTAGGCAATGCACGGCAAGGCAAGGAAAGCTTAAGCAAAGGAAGGCACGGTCAGGCGAGATAAGGCTAAGGCACGACAACGCAAGGCTAGGCAATGCACGGAAGGCAAGCAAAGAGTAACGGAAGGTAAGGAAGGCAAGGGAAAGCAAGGAAAGGAAAGTGTAACGGAAGGAACCGCACGGCAAGAGTCAACAAGGCTAAGGCACGACAACGCACGCTAGGCAATGTACGGCAAGGCAAGGAAAGGGTAACGCATGGGAAAGCACGGTCAGGCGAGGCAAGGCTAAGGCACGACAACGCAAGGCTAGGCAATGCACGGAAGGCAAGCAAAGAGTAACGGAAGATAAGGAAGGCAAGGGAAAGCAAGGAAAGGCAAGTGCAACGGAAGGAACGGCACGGCAAGGGAAAACAAGGCTAAGGCACGACAACGCACGCTAGGCAATGCACGGCAGGGCAAGAAAAGTGTAACGCATGGGAAAGCACAGTAAGGCGAGGCAAGGCTAAGACATGACAACGCAAGGCTACGCAATGCACGGAAAGCAAGCAAAGAGTAATGGAACGCAAGGAAGGCAAGGGAATGCAACGGAAGGCAAGGGTAACGGAAGGAATTGCACGCAAGGGGTAACAAGGCTGAGGCACGACAACGCAGGGCTAGGCAATGCACGGCAAGGCAAGGAAAGGGTAACGCAAGGGAAGGCACGGTCAGGTGAGGCAAGGATAAGGCACGACAACACAAGGCTAGGCAATGCCCGGAAGGCAAGCAAAGAGTAACGGAAGTTAAGGAAGGCAAGGGAAAGCCAGGCAAGGCAAGTGTAACAAAAGCCACGGCACCGCAAGGGGAAACAAGGCTAAGGCACGACAACGCACGGCTAGGCAATGCACGGCAAGGCAAGGAAAGAGTAACGCAAGGAAAGGCACGGTGAGGCGATATAAGGCTAAGGCACGACAACTCAAGGCTAGGCAATGCAGGGAAGGCAAGGAAAGAGTAACGGAAGGTAAGCAAGTCAAGGAAAAGCAAGGAAAGGCAAGTGTAACGGAAGGAACCGCACGGCAAGGGGAAACAAGGCTAAGGCACGAGAACGCACGCTAGGCAATGCACGGCAAGGGAAGGAAAGGGTAACGCATGGGAAAGCACGGTCAGGCGGGGCAAGGCTAAGGTATGACAACGCAAGGCTAGGCAATGCAAGGAAAGCAAGCAAAGAGTAACGGAACGCAAGGAAGGCAAGGGAAAGCAAGGGAAGGCAAGCGTAACGGAAGGAACGGCACGGCAAGGGGAAACAAGTCTAAGGCACGACAACGCACGCTAGGCAATGCACTGCAAGGCAAGTAAAGGGTAACGCGTGGGAAAGCACGTTCCGGCGAGGCAAGGCTAAGGCACGACAACGCAAGGCTAGGCAATGCACGGAAGGCAAGCAAAGAGTAACGGAAGGTAAGGAAGGCAAGGGAAAGCAAGGAAAGGCAAGTGTAACGGAAGGAACCGCACGGCAAGGGGAAACAAGGCTAAGGCACGAGAACGCACGCTAGGCAATGCACGGCAAGGGAAGGAAAGGGTAACGCATGGGAAAGCACGGTCAGGCGGGGCAAGGCTAAGGTATGACAACGCAAGGCTAGGCAATGCAAGGAAAGCAAGCAAAGAGTAACGGAACGCAAGGAAGGCAAGGGAAAGCAAGGGAAGGCAAGGGTAACGGAAGGAACGGCAGGGCAAGGGGTAACAAGGCTAAGGCACGACAACGCAGGGCTAGGCAATGCACCGCAATGCAAGGAAAGGGTAACGCAAGGGAAGGCACGGTCAGGTGAGGCAAGGATAAGGCACGACAACGCAAGGTTAGGCAATGCACGGCAAGGCAAGGAAAGAGTAACGGAAGGAAAGGAAGGCAAGGCAAAGCCAGGCAAGGCAAGTGTAACAAAAGGCACGCCAGGGCAAGGGGAAACAAGGCTAAGGCACGACAACGCAAGGCTAGGAAATGCACGACAATGCAAGGAAAGCTTAAAGCAAAGGAAAGCACGGTCCGGCGAGATAAGCCTAAGGCACGACAACGCAAGGCTAGGCAATGCAGGGAAGGCAAGCAAAGAGTAACGGAAGGTAAGGAAGGCAAGTGAAAGCAAGGAAAGGCAAGTGTAACGGAAGGAACGGCATGGCAAGGGGAAACAAGGCTAAGGCACGACAACGCACGCTAGGCAATGCACGGCAAGGCAAGGAAAGGGTAACGCATGGGAAAGCACGGTCAGGCGAGGCAAGGCTAAGGCATGAGAACGCAAGGCTAGGCAATGTCACGGAAAGCAAGCAAAGAGTAACGGAACGCAAGGAAGGCAAGGGAAAGCAAGGGAAGGCAAGGGTAACGGAAGGAACGGCACGGCAAGGGGAAACAAGGCTAAGGCACGACAACGCAGGGCTAGGCAATGCACGGCAAGGCAAGGAAAGGGTAACGCAAGGGAAGGCACGGTCAGGTGAGGCAAGGCTAATGCACGACAACGCAAGGCTAGGCAGTGCACGGCAAGGCAAGGAAAGAGTAACGGAAGGAAAGGAAGGCAAGGCAAAGCCAGGCAAGGCAAGTGTAACAAAAGGCACGGCACGGCAAGGGGAAACAAGGCTAAGGCACGACAACGCACGGCTAGGCAATGCAAGGGAAGGCAAGGAAAGGGTAACGCAAGGCAAGGCACGGTGAGGCTAGGCAAGGCTAATGCACGAAAACGCAAGGCTAGGCAATGCACGACAATGCAAGGAAAGCTTAAAGCAAAGGAAGGCACGGTCAGGCGAGATAAGGCTAAGGCACGACAACGCAAGGCTAGGCAAAGCAGGGAAGGCAAGCAAAGAGTAAAGGAATGTAAGCAAGGCAAGGAAAAGCAAGGAAAGGCAAGGGTAACGGAAGGAACGGCACGGCAAGGGGAAACAAGGCTAAGGCATGACAACGCACGCTAGGCAATGCACGGCAAGGCAAGGAAAGGGTAACGCATGCGAAAGCACGGTCAGGCGAGGCAAGGCTAAGGCACGACAACGCAAGGCTAGGCAATGCACGACAATGCAAGGAAAGCTTAAAGTAAAGGAAGGCACGGTCAGGCGAGATAAGGCTAAGGCACGACAACGCAAGGCTAGGCAATGCAGGGAAGGCAAGCAAAGAGTAACGGAAGGTAAGCAAGGCAAGGAAAAGCAAGGAAAGGCAAGGGTAACGTAAGGAACGGCACGGCAAGGGGAAACAAGTCTAAGGCACGACAACGCACGCTAGGCAATGCACGGCAAGGCAAGTAAAGGGTAACGCATGGGAAAGCACGTTCCGGCGAGGCGAGGCTAAGGCACGACAACGCAAGGCTAGGCAATGCACGGAAGGCAAGCAAAGAGAAACGGAAGGTAAGGAAGGCAAGGGAAAGCAAGGAAAGGCAAGTGTAACGGAAGGAACCGCACGGCAAGGGGAAACAAGGCTAAGGCACGACAAAGCACGCTAGGCAATGCACGGCAAGGCAAGGAAAGGGTAACGCATGGGACAGCACGGTCAGGCGAGGCAAGGCTAAGGCATGACAACGCAAGGCTAGGCAATGCACGGAAAGCAAGCAAAGAGTAACGGAACGCAAGGAAGGCAAGGGAAAGCAAGGGAAGGCAAGCGTAACGGAAGGAACGGCACGGCAAGGGGTAACAAGGCTAAGGCACGACAACGCAGGGCTAGGCAATGCACGGCAAGGCAAGGAAAGCTTAAAGCAAAGGAAGGCACGGTCAGGCGAGATAAGGCTAAGGCACGACAACGCAAGGCTAGGCAATGGACGGAAGGCAAGCAAAGAGTAACGGAAGGTAAGGAAGGCAAGGCAAAGCCAGGCAAGGCAAGTGTAACAAAAGGCACGGCACGGCAAGGGGAAACAAGGCTAAGGCACGACAACGCACGGCTAGGCAATGAAGGGAAGGCAAGGAAAGGGTAACGCAAGGCAAGGCACGGTGAGGCTAGGCAAGGCTAATGCACGAAAACGCAAGGCTAGGCAATGCACGACAATGCAAGGAAAGCTTAAAGCAAAGGAAGGCACGGTCAGGCGAGATAAGGATAAGGCACGACAACGCAAGGCTACGCAATGCCCGGAAAGCAAGCAAAGAGTAACGGAACGCAAGGAAGGCAAGGGAATGCAACGGAAGGCAAGGGTAACGGAAGGAATTGCACGCAAGGGGAAACAGGGCTAAGGCACGACAACGCACGCCTAGGCAATGCACGGCAAGGCAAGGAAAGAGTAACGCAAGGAAAGGCACGGTGAGGCTAGGGAAGGCTAATGCACGAAAACGCAAAGCTAGGCAATGCACGACAATTCAAGGAAAGCTTAAAGCAAAGGAAGGCACGGTCAGGCGAGATAAGGCTAAGGCACGACAACGCAAGGCTAGGCAATGCAGGGAAGGCAAGGAAAGAGTAACGGAAGGTAAGCAAGTCAAGGAAAAGCAAGGAAAGGCAAGGGTAACGTAAGGAACGGCACGGCAAGGGGAAATAAGTCTAAGGCACGACAACGCACGCTAGGCAATGCACTGCAAGGCAAGTAAAGGGTAACGCATGGGAAAGCACGTTCCGGCGAGGCAAGGCTAAGGCACGACAACGCAAGGCTAGGCAATGCACGGAAGGCAAGCAAAGAGTAACGGAAGGTAAGGAAGGCAAGGGAAAGCAAGGAAAGGCAAGTGTAACGGAAGGAACCGCACGGCAAGGGGAAACAAGGCTAAGGCAGGACAACGCACGCTAGGCAATGCACGGCAAGGCAAGGAAAGCTTAAAGCAAAGGAAGGCACGGTCAGGCGAGATAAGGCTAAGGTACGAGAACGCAAGGCTAGGCAATGGACAGAAGGCAAGCAAAGAGTAACGGAAGGTAAGGAAGGCAAGGGAAAGCAAGGAAACGAAAGTGTAACGGAAGGAACCGCACGGCAAGGGGAAACAAGGCTAAGGCACGACAACGCACGCTAGGCAATGCACGGCAAGGCAAGGAAAGAGTAACGGAAGGAAAGGAAGGCAAGGCAAAGCCAGGCAAGGCAAGTGTAACAAAAGGCACGGCACGGCAAGGGGAAACAAGGCTAACGCACGACAACGCACGGCTAGGCAATGCAAGGGAAGGCAAGGAAAGGGTAACGCAAGGCAAGGCACGGTGAGCTTAGGCAAGGCTAATGCACGAAAACGCAAGGCTTGGCAATGCACGACAATGCAAGGAAAGCTTAAAGCAAAGGAAGGCACGGTTAGGCGAGATAAGGCTAAGGCACGACAACGCAAGGCTAGGCATTGCAGGGAAGGCAAGCAAAGAGTAACGGAAGGTAAGCAAGGCAAGGAAAAGCAAGGAAAGGCAAGTGTAATGGAAGGAACCGCACGGCAAGGGGAAACAAGGCTATGGCACGACAACGCACGCTAGGCAATGCACGGCAAGGCAAGGCAAGGGTAACGCATGGGAAAGCACGGTCAGGCGAGGCAAGGCTAAGGCATGACAACGCAAGGCTAGGCAATGCACGGAAAGCAAGCAAAGAGTAACGGAACGCAAGGAAGGCAAGGGAAAGCAAGGGAAGGCAAGCGTAACGGAAGGAAAGGCACGGCAAGGGGTAACAAGGCTAAGGCACGACAACCCAGGGCTAGGCAATGCAGGGAAGGCAAGCAAAGATTAAAGGAATGTAAGCAAGGCAAGGAAAAGCAAGGAAAGGCAAGGGTAACGGAAGGAACGGCACGGCAAGGGGAAACAAGTCTAAGGCATGACAACGCACGCTAGGCAATGCACGGCAAGGCAAGGAAAGGGTAACGCATGCGAAAGCACGGTCAGGCGAGGCAAGGCTAAGGCACGACAACGCAAGGCTAGGCAATGCATGACAATGCAAGGAAAGCTTAAAGTAAAGAAAGGCACGGTCAGGCGAGATAAGGCTAAGGCACGACAACGCAAGGCTAGGCAATGCAGGGAAGGCAAGCAAAGAGTAACGGAAGGTAAGCAAGGCAAGGAAAAGCAAGGAAAGGCAAGGGTAACGTAAGGAACGGCACGGCAAGGGGAAACAAGTCTAAGGCACGACAACGCACGCTAGGCAATGCACGGCAAGGCAAGTAAAGGGTAACGCATGGGAAAGCACGGTCAGGCGAGGCAAGGCTAAGGCATGACAACGCAAGACCAGGCAATGCACGGAAAGCAAGCAAAGAGTAACGGAACGCAAGGAAGGCAAGGGAAAGCAAGGGAAGGCAAGCGTAACGGAAGGAACGGCACGGCAAGGGGTAACAAGGCTAAGGCACGACAACGCAGGGCTAGGCAATGCACGGCAAGGCAAGGAAAGCTTAAAGCAAAGGAAGGCACGGTCAGGTGAGATAAGGCTAAGGTACGAGAACGCAAGGCTAGGCAATGGACAGAAGGCAAGCAAAGAGTAACGGAATGTAAGGAAGGCAAGGGAAAGCAAGGAAACGAAAGTGCAACGGAAGGAACCGCACGACAAGGGGAAACAAGGCTAAGGCACGACAACGCACGCTAGGCAATGCACGGCAAGGCAAGGAAAGGGTAACGCATGGGAAAGCACGGTCAGGCGAGGCAAGGCTAAGGCATGACAACGCAAGGCTAGGCAATGCACGGAAAGCAAGCAAAGAGTAACGGAACGCAAGGAAGGCAAGGGAAAGCAACGGAAGGCAAGGGTAACGGAAGGAACGGCAGGGCAAGGGGTAACAAGGCTAAGGCACGACAACGCAAGGCTAGGCAATACACCGCAAGGCAAGGAAAGGGTAACGCAAGGGAAGGCACGGTCAGGTGAGGCAAGGCTAATGCACGACAACGCAAGGCTAGGCAGTGCACGGCAAGGCAAGGAAAGAGTAACGGAAGGAAAGGAAGGCAAGGCAAAGCCAGGCAATGCAAGTGTAACAAAAGGCACGGCACGGCAAGGGGAAACAAGGCTAAGGCACGACAACGCACGGCTAGGCAATGCAAGGGAAGGCAAGGAAAGGGTAACGCAAGGCAAGGCACAGTGAGGCTAGGCAAGGCTAATGCACGAAAACGCAAGGCTAGGCAATGCACGACAATGCAAGGAAAGCTTAAAGCAAAGGAAGGCACGGTCAGGCGAGATAAGGCTAAGGCACGACAACGCAAGGCTAGGCAATGCAGGGAAGGCAAGAAAAGAGTAAAGGAATGTAAGCAAGGCAAGGAAAAGCAAGGAAAGGCAAGGGTAACGGAAGGAACGGCACGGCAAGGGGAAACAAGTCTAAGGCATGACAACGCACGCTAGGCAATGCACGGCAAGGCAAGGAAAGGGTAACGCATGCGAAAGCACGGTCAGGCGAGGCAAGGCTAAGGCACGACAACGCATGGCTTCGCAATGCACGACAATGCAAGGAAAGCTTAAAGTAAAGGAAGGCACGGTCAGGCGAGATAACCCTAAGGCACGACAACGCAAGGCTAGGCAATGCAGGGAAGGCAAGCAAAGTGTAACGGAAGGTAAGCAAGGCAAGGAAAAGCAAGGAAAGGCAAGGGTAACGTAAGGAACGGCACGGCAAGGGGAAACAAGTCTAAGGCACGACAACGCAGGGCTAGGCAATGCACGGCAAGGCAAGGAAAGGGTAACGCAAGGGAAGGCACGGTCAGGTGAGGCAAGGATAAGGCACGACAACACAAGGCTAGGCAATGCCCGGAAGGCAAGCAAAGAGTAACGGAAGTTAAGGAAGGCAAGGGAAAGCCAGGCAAGGCAAGTGTAACAAAAGCCACGGCACCGCAAGGGGAAACAAGGCTAAGGCACGACAACGCACGGCTAGGCAATGCACGGCAAGGCAAGGAAAGAGTAACGCAAGGAAAGGCACGGTGAGGCGATATAAGGCTAAGGCACGACAACTCAAGGCTAGGCAATGCAGGGAAGGCAAGGAAAGAGTAACGGAAGGTAAGCAAGTCAAGGAAAAGCAAGGAAAGGCAAGGGTAACGTAAGGAACGGCACGGCAAGGGGAAACAAGTCTAAGGCACGACAACGCACGCTAGGCAATGCACTGCAAGGCAAGTAAAGGGTAACGCGTGGGAAAGCACGTTCCGGCGAGGCAAGGCTAAGGCACGACAACGCAAGGCTAGGCAATGC
Organism: Macrotis lagotis; assembly: GCF_037893015.1. Lineage (NCBI taxonomy): Eukaryota > Metazoa > Chordata > Mammalia > Peramelemorphia > Peramelidae > Macrotis > Macrotis lagotis. The sequence goes on from NW_027421920.1 coordinate 593,486, forward strand.
ACGGAAGGCAAGCAAAGAGTAACGGAAGGTAAGGAAGGCAAGGGAAAGCAAGGAAAGGCAAGTGTAACGGAAGGAACCGCACGGCAAGGGGAAACAAGGCTAAGGCACGAGAACGCACGCTAGGCAATGCACGGCAAGGCAAGGAAAGGGTAACGCATGGGAAAGCACGGTCAGGCGGGGCAAGGCTAAGGTATGACAACGCAAGGCTAGGCAATGCAAGGAAAGCAAGCAAAGAGTAACGGAACGCAAGGAAGGCAAGGGAAAGCAAGGGAAGGCAAGGGTAACGGAAGGAACGGCAGGGCAAGGGGTAACAAGGCTAAGGCACGACAACGCAGGGCTAGGCAATGCACCGCAATGCAAGGAAAGGGTAACGCAAGGGAAGGCACGGTCAGGTGAGGCAAGGCTAATGCACGACAACGCAAGGCTAGGCAGTGCACGGCAAGGCAAAGAAAGAGTAACGGAAGGAAAGGAAGGCAAGGCAAAGCCAGGCAAGGCAAGTATAACAAAAGACACGGCACGGCAAGGATAAACAAGGCTAAGGCACGACAACGCACGGCTAGGCAATGCACGGCAAGGCAAGGAAAGGGTACGCAAGGCAAGGCACGGTCAGGCGAGGTAAGGCTAAGGCACGACAACGCAAAGCTAGGCAATGAACGGAAGGGAAGCAAAGACTAACGGAAGGCTTCGAAGGCAAGGGAAAGCAAGGCAAGGCAAGGGTAACGGAAGGAACGGCACGGCAAGGGGAAACAAGGTTAAGGCACGACAACGCACGCTAGGCAATGCACGGCAAGGCAAAGAAAGGGTAAAGCATGGGAAAGCACGGTCAGGCGAGGCAAGGCTAAGGCATGACAACGCAAGGCTAGGCAATGCACGGAAAGCAAGCTAAGAGTAACGGAACGCAAGGAAGGCAAGGGAAAGCAAAGGAAGGCAAGGGTAACGGAAGGAATTGCACGGCAAGGGGTAACAAGGCTAAGGCACGACAACGCAGGGCTAGGCAATGCACGGCAAGGCAAGGAAAGGGTAACGCAAGGGAAGGCACGGTCAGGTGAGGCAAGGATAAGGCACGACAACGCAAGGTTAGGCAATGCACGGCAAGTCAAGGAAAGAGTAACGGAAGGAAAGGAAGGCAAGGCAAAGCCAGGCAAGGCAAGTGTAACAAAAGGCACGCCAGGGCAAGGGGAAACAAGGCTAAGGCACGACAACGCAAGGCTAGGAAATGCACGACAATGCAAGGAAAGCTTAAAGCAAAGGAAGGCACGGTCCGGCGAGATAAGCCTAAGGCACGACAACGCAAGGCTAGGCAATGCAGGGAAGGCAAGCAAAGAGTAACGGAAGGTAAGCAAGGCAAGGAAAAGCAAGGAAAGGCAAGGGTAACGTAAGGAACGGCACGGCAAGGGGAAACAAGTCTAAGGCACGACAACGCACGCTAGGCAATGCACGGCAAGGCAAGTAAAGGGTAACGCATGGGAAAGCACGTTCCGGCGAGGCAAGGCTAAGGCACGACAACGCAAGGCTAGGCAATGCACGGAAGGCAAGCAAAGAGAAACGGAAGGTAAAGAAGGCAAGGGAAAGCAAGGAAAGGCAAGTGTAACGGAAGGAACCGCACGGCAAGAGGAAACAAGGCTAAGGCACGACAACGCACGCTAGGCAATGCACGGCAAGGAAAGGAAAGGGTAACGCATGGGAAAGCACGGTCAGGCGAGGCAAGGCTAAGGCATGACAACGCAAGGCTACGCAATGCACGGGAAGCAAGCAAAGAGTAACGGAACGCAAGGAAGGCAAGGGAATGCAACGGAAGGCAAGGGTAACGGAAGGAACTGCACGGCAAGGGGTAACAAGGCTAAGGCACGACAACGCAGGGCTAGGCAATGCACCGCAAGGCAAGGAAAGGGTAACGCAAGGGAAGGCACGGTCAGGTGAGGCAAGGCTAATGCATGAGAACGCAAGGCTAGGCAGTGCACGGCAAGGCAAGGAAAGAGTAACGGAAGGAAAGGAAGACAAGGCAAAGCCAGGCAAGGCAAGTGTAACAAAAGGCACGGCACGGCAAGGGGAAACAAGGCTAAGGCACGACAACGCACGGCTAGGCAATGCAAGGGAAGGCAAGGAAAGGGTAACGCAAGGCAAGGCACGGTGAGCTTAGGCAAGGCTAATGCACGAAAACGCAAGGCTTGGCAATGCACGACAATGCAAGGAAAGCTTAAAGCAAAGGAAGGCACGGATAGGCGAGATAAGGCTAAGGCACGACAACGCAGGGCTAGGCAATGCAGGGAAGGCAAGCAAAGAGTAAAGGAATGTAAGCAAGGCAAGGAATAGCAAGGAAAGGCAAGGGTAACGGAAGGAACGGCACGGCAAGGGGAAACAAGTCTAAGGCATGACAACGCACGCTAGGCAATGCACGGCAAGGCAAGGAAAGGGTAACGCATGCGAAAGCACGGTCAGGCGAGGCAAGGCTAAGGCACGACAACGCAAGGCTAGGCAATGCACGACAATGCAAGGAAAGCTTAAAGTAAAGGAAGGCACGGTCAGGCGAGATAAGGCTAAGGCACGACAACGCAAGGCTAGGCAATGCAGGGAAGGCAAGCAAAGAGTAACGGAAGGTAAGCAAGGCAAGGAAAAGCAAGTAAAGGCAAGGGTAACGTAAGGAACGGCACGGCAAGGGGAAACAAGTCTAAGGCACGACAACGCACGCTAGGCAATGCACGGCAAGGCAAGTAAAGGGTAACGCATGGGAAAGCACGTTCCGGCGAGGCAAGGCTAAGGCACGACAACGCAAGGCTAGGCAATGCACGGAAGGCAAGCAAAGAGTAACGGAACGCAAGGAAGGCAAGGGAAAGCAAGGGAAGGCAAGCGTAACGGAAAGAAAGGCACGGCAAGGGGTAACAAGGCTAAGGCACGACAACGCAGGGCTAGGCAATGCAGGGAAGGCAAGCAAAGAGTAAAGGAATGTAAGCAAGGCAAGGAAAAGCAAGGAAAGGCAAGGGTAACGGAAGGAACGGCACGGCAAGGGGAAACAAGTCTAAGGCATGACAACGCAGGCTAGTCAATGCACGGCAAGGCAAGGAAAGGGTAACGCATGCGAAAGCACGGTCAGGCGAGGCAAGGCTAAGGCACGACAACGCAAGGCTAGGCAATGCACGACAATGCAAGGAAAGCTTAAAATAAAGGAAGGCACGGTCAGGCGAGATAAGGCTAAGGCACGACAACGCAAGGCTAGGCAATGCAGGGAAGGCAAGCAAAGAGTAACGGAAGGTAAGCAAGGCAAGGAAAAGCAAGGAAAGGCAAGGGTAACGTAAGGAACGGCACGGCAAGGGGAATCAAGTCTAAGGCACGACAACGCACGCTAGGCAATGCACGGCAAGGCAAGTAAAGGGTAACGCATGGGAAAGCACGTTCCGGCGAGGCAAGGCTAAGGCATGACAACGCAAGGCTACGCAATGCACGGAAAGCAAGCAAAGAGTAACGGAACGCAAGGAAGGCAAGGGAAAGCAAGGGAAGGCAAGCGTAACGGAAGGAACGGCACGGCAAGGGGTAACAAGGCTAAGGCACGACAACGCAGGGCTAGGCAATGCACGGCAAGGCAAGGAAAGCTTAAAGCAAAGGAAGGCACGGTCAGGCGAGATAAGGTTAAGGCACGACAACGCAAGGCTAGGGAATGGACGGAAGGCAAGCAAAGAGTAACGGAAGGTAAGGAAGGCAAGGCAAAGCCAGGCAAGGCAAGTGTAACAAAAGGCACGGCACGGCAAGGGGAAACAAGGCTAAGGCACGACAACGCACGGCTAGGCAATGAAGGGAAGGCAAGGAAAGGGTAACGCAAGGCAAGGCACGGTGAGGCTAGGCAAGGCTAATGCACGAAAACGCAAGGCTAGGCAATGCACGACAATGCAAGGAAAGCTTAAAGCAAAGGAAGGCACGGTTAGGCGAGATAAGGCTAAGGCACGACAACGCAAGGCTACGCAATGCCCGGAAAGCAAGCAAAGAGTAACGGAAGGTAAGCAAGGCAAGGAAAAGCAAGGAAAGGCAAGTGTAACGGAAGGAACCGCACGGCAAGGGGAAACAAGGCTATGGCACGACAACGCACGCTAGGCAATGCACGGCAAGGCAAGGAAAGGGTAACGCATGGGACAGCACGGTCAGGCGAGGCAAGGCTAAGGCATGACAACGCAAGGCTAGGCAATGCACGGAAAGCAAGCAAAGAGTAACGGAACGCAAGGAAGGCAAGGGAAAGCAAGGGAAGGCAAGTGCAACGGAAGGAACGGCACGGCAAGGGAAAACAAGGCTAAGGCACGACAACGCACGCTAGGCAATGCACGGCAGGGCAAGAAAAGGGTAACGCATGGGAAAGCACAGTCAGGCGAGGCAAGGCTAAGGCATGACAACGCAAGGCTACGCAATGCACGGAAAGCAAGCAAAGAGTAACGGAACGCAAGGAAGGCAAGGGAATGCAACGGAAGGCAAGGGTAACGGAAGGAATTGCACGCAAGGGGTAACAAGGCTAAGGCACGACAACGCAGGGCTAGGCAATGCACGGCAAGGCAAGGAAAGGGTAACGCAAGGGAAGGCACGGTCAGGTGAGGCAAGGATAAGGCACGACAACACAAGGCTAGGCAATGCCCGGAAGGCAAGCAAAGAGTAACGGAAGGTGAGGAAGGCAAGGGAAAGCCAGGCAAGGCAAGTGTAACAAAAGCCACGGCACCGCAAGGGGAAACAAGGCTAAGGCACGACAACGCACGGCTAGGCAATGCACGGCAAGGCAAGGAAAGAGTAACGCAAGGAAAGGCACGGTGAGGCTAGGGAAGGCTAATGCACGAAAACGCAATGCTAGGCATTGCACGACAATGCAAGGAAAGCTTAAAGCAAAGGAAGGCACGGTCAGGCGAGATAAGGCTAAGGCACGACAACGCAAGGCTAGGCAATGCAGGGAAGGCAAGGAAAGAGTAACGTAAGGTAAGCAAGTCAAGGAAAAGTAAGGAAAGGCAAGGGTAACGTAAGGAACGGCACGTCAAGGGGAAACAAGTCTAAGGCACGACAACGCACGCTAGGCAATGCACTGCAAGGCAAGTAAAGGGTAACGCATGGGAAAGCACGTTCCGGCGAGGCAAGGCTAAGGCACGACAACGCAAGGCTAGGCAATGCACGGAAGGCAAGCAAAGAGTAACGGAAGGTAAGGAAGGCAAGGGAAAGCAAGGAAAGGCAACTGTAACGGAAGGAACCGCACGGCAAGGGGAAACAAGGCTAAGGCAGGACAACGCACGCTAGGCAATGCACGGCAAGGCAAGGAAAGGGTAACGCATGGGACAGCACGGTCAGGCGAGGCAAGGCTAAGGCATGACAACGCAAGGCTAGGCAATGCACGGCAAGGCAAGGAAAGCTTAAAGAAAAGGAAGGCACGGTCAGGCGAGATAAGGCTAAGGTACGAGAACGCAAGGCTAGGCAATGCACGGAAAGCAAGCAAAGAGTAACGGAACGCAAGGAAGGCAAGGGAAAGCAAAGGAAGGCAAGGGTAACGGAAGGAATTGCACGGCAAGGGGTAACAAGGCTAAGGCACGACAACGCAGGGCTAGGCAATGCACGGCAAGGTAAGGAAAGGGTAACGCAAGGGAAGGCACGGTCAGGTGAGGCAACGATAAGGCACGACAACGCAAGGTTAGGCAATGCACGGCAAGGCAAGGAAAGAGTAACGGAAGGAAAGGAAGGCAAGGCAAAGCCAGGCAAGGCAAGTGTAACAAAAGGCACGCCACGGCAAGGGGAAACAAGGCTAAGGCACGACAACGCAAGGCTAGGCAATGCACGACAATGCAAGGAAAGCTTAAATCAAAGAAAGGCACGGTCCGGCGAGATAAGCCTAAGGCACGACACCGCAAGGCTAGCCAATGCAGGGAAGGCAAGCAAAGAGTAACGGAAGGTAAGGAAGGCAAGTGAAAGCAAGGAAAGGCAAGTGTAACGGAAGGAACGGCACGGCAAGGGGAAACAAGGCTAAGGCACGACAACGCACGCTAGGCAATGCACGGCAAGGCAAGGAAAGGGTAACGCATGGGAAAGCACGGTCAGGCGGGGCAAGGCTAAGGCATGAGAACGCAAGGCTAGGCAATGTACGGAAAGCAAGCAAAGAGTAACGGAACGCAAGGAAGGCAAGGGAAAGCAGCGGAAGGCAAGGGTAACGGAAGGAACGGCAGGGCAAGGGGTGACAAGGCTAAGGCACGACAACGCAAGGCTAGGCAATACACCGCAAGGCAAGGAAAGGGTAACGCAAGGGAAGGCACGGTCAGGTGAGGCAAGGCTAATGCACGACAACGCAAGGCTAGGCAGTGCACGGCAAGGCAAGGAAAGAGTAACGGAAGGAAAGGAAGGCAAGGCAAAGCCAGGCAAGGCAAGTGTAACAAAAGGCACGGCACGGCAAGGGGAAACAAGGCTAAGGCACGACAACGCACGGCTAGGCAATGCAAGGGAAGGCAAGGAAAGGGTAACGCAAGGCAAGGCACTGTGAGGCTAGGCAAGGCTAATGCACGAAAACTCAA